>NC_062544.1:137549282-138195532 GCF_016906955.1 Phacochoerus africanus
CCCTATTATTACATTTTCACATTATCATGAAAATATCAGGTAAAAATGAAAAATAGGTGGGTCTCAGAGCTGAACTTCATGATGAATATAAATTAATTTCCAAGGTTAGTCAGCACGTCTGAAACCAAATAAAATATTGGAAGACTTTTTTTTTTGGTAAATTTCACATGACGCACACATATTTAAGAACAGATTTTGAAATATCACTATTAAAGATCATTTTAGAATATATTATCACTCTCTATAAAAAACAACAGTTGTTAAGGCATACATAAATAGGGGTATGCTAAATAGTAAGACATTTCTAGCCCATCTACGAAACACTAATTCCAGATGTTTATTAAGAAAATTTACTCTCTTGAAATACCTACCCAAACAGTTTTTCCATCCTGTGCTATCTCAAGGACATAGGAGTGCAAGTCACTAAAAGTTACCCAAGTTGCACCATTCTGCAATTATACATAATTGGCTTCCATAAAATAGGAAGGTTCTGGCTTCATTGATTTGGCCCTAACTTTTCCCTGAGTTTTCTGTATTGAAAGATTTTTTTTTTCCACTAGGGTTCACAAGGCCCCCAAGCCTTTTAACTCTAACCATGTCATCTTTCCCTCCACTCAAATGAAAAATGTATTTTTTTAAGGCCTGAAATGAATTTTCTCCCCCAGCCAAAACTTCAGTTCCCTGGAATGAGTTTTTGACAGCTGACCTTATTTTACCAAGTCATACATCATCAAAACAACACAGACCTGATAGTTTATCACCCTGGTCCAGATGAAGTATTACATCTGCAGATCATAAGAACCACGTCATTCAGGTGATGCATTCACGGTACTGTCACCTGGCCTGTAGAAACCTACGCAAGTGACTTACACCTTTCAAGGTTTATTTCAAGGGACATTATTTAGAAAATCCTGTCCAGTTCTGAAAGAGGGCATCCATTTCCACTGTACCTGGAGAAAGAGGTAGTTAAGTTCTTTTAGGGTGTAAAAAAATCTGAGTTGGAAAATGGAGCCAAATCAAAGGGAATGACTCCCCTTCCCTATTTAAAAATCGGAATCCAGCTGTTATTTTTCAATCTCCTTCTAAAACTCTGCTGTGAGAGAAAATTACAACCCTCCACCAGAGCCAGGGGTGCAGGAGATGAAGTTCATCTCTGCTGTTTGCTCACTCTTACTCTCTACATAACTTTCTTCCCAGGAGCCAGCTCCCCCATTGGAATTTCCTAGCTACTTATAGCTTCTTGCTGTGATAGCCTTTGGTACAAAGATGCCCATATTCTAGAATTTCTCGAATAAAACCAGACCCTAAAACCCCAGTGCTACCACTCACTAGCTCTGTCATCTTGAGGAACTCCTTATTTCTCAGTATGCGCAAAATGGGAACAAGTTTATGGACCACCTGGGGCTTTTGTGAGACTTAAATGAGATAATGCATACTTCCAATCCAGAAATAGTGCCTGACACAGAGCAAGTAAGTAGTTAAGACTAACTCTTACCATTTGTTACCCTCCTTTCTTTTGCCTAATTATGCTACCTGCTTTCTAAGTATTATCTCTCTGCATTTATGTCATGCTCTGACTTGGAGCCCGTCACATCTTTAATATTACTTCCTTAGGGGGTCCTTTCCTAATTACCTCCCTCTGTTTTATGTTTTCATAGCACCAGATACTTTTTCTTAGTAGTACTTAGTGAAAGTGTATTTAGTTCATTGTAAAATATCCATCTCACCCTGTCAACAATTAAAAATGGGCACAAATTCTCTGCTGCTAATCCTACTGGGAGTCGGGAGAAAATTTTCCACCCTATAAGTCTAAGACAGCCTTAGCAATTTGAATTGCCAAGCAAAATTTGGTGGGAGTGTCCTTCTGTGACTTTAGAGGCTAGCTCAGAAAAAGGTTTGCAGCCTATACCTTGTTCGGCTAGGACACAATCTTTGAGGAAAGCCAGGTCCCATATACAAAGTTCAACTACCCTGAAAAATCCACATTGTGTGAAGCCTAAGCAGCCTCTGAGATGGCCATTTGGAGAGAGATAGGACCCAGTAGACAGCCCCAGCTGAGCCCCCAGGTGACAGTCACCACCAAAATTGGTCAGGCAGCCTCTTGTAACTGCAAATTCCATCCAGAGTAATGCCCAAGCTGATGCCATAGGGAAAAGAGACAAACTCCCACTGCAGGTAGGTTTTGGGATGGTTCTTTACCCAGCAGGTGCAGTGGGTTAAGGATCCAACATTGTCACTGCAGTGGCTAGGTTGCAGCTGTGGCACAGGATTGATCCTTGGCCCAGTAATTTCCACATGTCATAAGCAAAATAAAACAAAAACAAAACCACCTACACTTTGAGTTCCAGCAGGATAGAAACTGTCTATTTGCTCATTGTTCTATCACCAGTTCCTCACAGGGTGCCTGGCCTATTGTAGGAGTTCAAAAAGTATTTATTGAAAGAAATAAAAGTAAATAAATGAATGAATTGGAAACATCAAAGTACTGAAGACACAGGACTGGAATAGTCAATTTTTTGTTGTTTTATGAGTGAATCTGCTTATTTTTCATTTTCAAATACTTTCTTTAGCTAGATACAATACCACATAACAGGTCACTTCTACTTGATTCAGCAATAGTTACTGATCACCAACTCTGCTTCAGTTGCTGAAGTTAAAACCATAAAGTAGATCATCTCTGAACTCTCATATTCACAACTGCCTCCTTTATTTCTCAAACTGTGGTCCATGAACCTGAGTCAGGATTACCTGGAAATTCTCATTAAAATTTTGGATGGCTAAAACCAAGCAGGAGGCATCACTCTCCCAGGCTTCAGGCAATATTACAAAGCCACAGTCATCAAGACAATGTGGTACTGGTACCAAAACAGACAGAGAGACCAATGGAACAGAATAGAGAACCCAGAAATAAACCCAGTCACCTATGGTCAATTAATCTTTGACAAAGGAGGCAAGGACATAAAATGGGAAAAATACAGTCTTTTCAGCAAGTATTGCTGGGAAACCTGGACAGCCACATGTAAATCAGTGAAACTGGAACACATCCTCACACCATGCACAAAAATAAACTCAAAACGGCTGAAAGACTTAAATACAAGACAAGACACCATCAAACTCCTAGAAGAGAACATACGCAAAACATTCTCTGACATCAACCTTACAAAGATTTTCTCAGGTCCATCTCCCAAGGCAACAGAAATAAAAGAAAAAATAAACCAATGGGACCTAATCAAACTGACAAACTTTTGCACAGCAAAGGAAACCCAAAAGAAAACAAAAAGACAATTTACAGATGGGAGAAAATAGTTTCAAACAATGCAACTGACAAGGGCTTAATCTCTAGAATATACAAACAACTTAGACAACTCAACAGCAAAAAAGCCAACCACCCAATGGAAAAATGGACAAAAGACCTGAATAGACATTTCCCCAAAGAAGATATATAGAGATGGCCAACAAGCACATGAAAAAAATGCTCAACATCCCTGATTATTAGAGAAATGCAAATCAAAACTACCACGAGATTATCACCTCACAGCAGTCTAAATGGCCACCATTAATAAGGCCACAAATCACATATGCTAGAGGGGGTGTGGAGAAAAGGGAACCCTCCTGCACTGTTGGTGGGAATGTAAGCTGGTACAACCACTATGGAGAACCCATGGAGGTACCTCAGAAAACTACAAAGAACTACTGTATGACCCAGAAATCCCACTCTTGGGCATATATCTGGACAAAACTCTCCTTAAAAGAGACACGTGCAACCGCATGTTCATTGCAGCACTATTCACAATAGCCAAGACATGGAAACAACCCAAATGTCCATCAACAGATGATTAGATTAGGAAGATGTGGTATATATACACAATGGAGTACTACTCAGCCATAAGAAATAATGAAATAATGACATTTGCAGCAATATGGATGAAACTAGAGACTCATATTGAGTGAAATAAGTCAAAAAGATAAACATCCTACAATATCACTTATATCTGGAATCTAATACACAGCACAAAGGAAACTTTCCACAGAAAAGAAAATCATGGACTTGGAGAATAGATTTATGTTTGCCAAGGGGGAGGGAGTGAGATTCATTGGGAGCTTGGGGTTAATAGATGCAGACTATTGCCTTTGGAATGGATTATCAATGAGATCCTGCGTGTATCACTGGGAACAATGTCTGTTCACTTATGATGGAGCATGATAATGTGAGAAAAAAAGAATGTATACATGTATGTATATAACTGGGTCACCATGCTGTACAGTAGAAAATTGACAGAACATTGTAAATCAGTTATAATGGAAAAAAAAATAAAAATCATTATATATATAAAAAAATTTGGATTCCTAAGTTCCACTTCCTATCTGCTGAATCAGAATCATTAGAGGTGAGATGCATTTGCTGAATCAGAATCATTAGAGGTGAGATGCATTTGCATTTTTTAACAAGCCTCCCAGTGATTCTTATACACTATGAAGTGTGAAGTTAGGTCAAAAATCAGAGTGTTTTTTTCCAAGTTTCTTTATAATTCCTGGGATGTTTAGTAAAAACAAAATATAATACCAAATCTCTCTAAACCCTGTGACTCATAATCCCTGGGGACCAGAACTGGGAAGTGGTTTGTGTGTGTGTGATTCTTATCATTAAAAAAGTTTTGTGAGAAATACGGCATTTTTCATTTTTTCCCCCAGAAGAAGAAATCGGCCTAAGATATCTTTATGTCCCTGGTGCCTAGTTATTATTTCCCTAATCACTTAGCAAGTAAATCAGGGAGGGCACTGGCCTTTTGCTTCCCTGTGCATTGTTTATTTTTTTTTTCTTCCACAAGTATAGTAGAATTTCGCATGTATATTATATTTTATTATCACCGAGAAAAATAAAATTGAAATTTCTGAAAGTATACCAGAATCATATCAGCTAATTTTATAACAGATCTTCAAAGAAGGCAATCTAGTTATCTATCTACTTCATCCATGGTTATATGCATCCTGAAAAGTGTGTTTATAATGATTTCCCATCATATGTATTGCCTAGTATTGTCTGGTGCATTAGATTGGTGAAAATAACTGAGAAAGGAAGGAAAGGAAGAAAGGAAGAGGAGACTCTTCTGAGTCAAACTGATTTTAGTACAGATATGTGTACTAAAAGACCTGGACTAGTTGGGTACAGGTATTTGGCTTGTGTGGGTAGCCATTACCAAATGAAACATAAGCAGAGTGGTATAAGAGGAACCAGGCAGAGATCTTGACTCTGGACTAACTCTCTAAAGTAATGGTCATACTTTTCCCTTTCTCCAACATGTACAGATTTAGACTATGTTTGTGCAGGTGTGTTTCTACATAGGCAAACTGCAGGGTGGGTTTAAGGCATCCAAACATCTAAAGGCTTTCAAGAGAAGATAAAGCAAGGTCTGAAATGGGCAGGTCACAGCATCTGTCTGCACAGATTTTTTTTTTTTCTTTGCTAGCATTATTCTAATTTTAGAAGAATAAAAGAAGACTTTTTTGAGACCTTACCATGTAAAATGGACTGTGCTAAGAAGGATGTACAGTCAGAGTATGGTCTCTTCTTTGCAGGAGCTGGCCAAGTAGAGGGTAAAGAGGGTGTGTGTCCAAATGATTAACACAAAGTAGCAAATGATTAACACAAAATAGTCCATCATTTGCCTGGGGAAGGTCAAGATCTAGTGTACTGGGACGTTTGCTTGATGCTGGTTTGACTGTCTCAGCTAAAATCTGGGAAGGCTTCAGAAGCACCAATGATATTTGAACTAAGCCTTAAAAGATTTCACAGAAGAAGTGGGAATAATAGTCTAGGTACAGGGACTATGAGCCAAAGAGGTAGCAGAAATAGGACATTTCAAGGATATCTTTGCTTAATCATGGTGTATATGAATAAGAACAATAAAGGACATTAGTGACAATGACAGAGTCAGACCATGGATGAGCTTTTTTAACACTAGATGAAGAAGTAGGATCTTCATATTCCATTATGAGCTTGTAAAAAATGCTTTTGATAATTAACAAAAGGCATAACATTAAGGAATCATATTACTAAGAATGGAGCCTTTTACCTTTGATTGGACTGAGCTTCCTTGACACAGAGAAGCAACCTCAATTCCCAGTCTGGTGGCAGAATTTCAAATAAGGGGTGCTTGAATACATTTTGCATTTATCTTGACTTTTTAGTTTCTAAAGTTAAGATAAATGCCTGCTCCTCAACCTCAAGCTTGAGGTTAAACACTTTGCAAATAGCTCTTCTTTGCTTTGAGCCTATCAATATACGGTATCACTTAAATGTTATTTATATTCTACCTTTTCCAAGATCCCTACTGGACCTGTGCCCTTCCTCTGTTTGATAAGGGCCCCAACAGAGAACTTGCAGACTTCCTGATATAGCCAAGTTAATATGCTTAACCTCCGTTGACTACAGGCTGCCATTGCCCAGTACAATTATAATGCAAGATGCATATTAAATTTAAATATCCTGGTAGTTACATTTTAAGCAGTAAAAAAAAGATGAATTTTCATAAGGTATTTTACTATGTATGTGTGTGTGTGTATATATATATATATAATATCATTGTTTCAACATGTAAATAGCACACAGGCTTCCTGAGATATTATGCAGTATTCTTTTTGAACTGTTTTCCAAATTTGTTGGGTGTTTCAGACTCAGAGCACATGTCAATGTAGACTAGTCACATTTCAAGTGCTCAGTATCCATATGTGGTTAATGGGTCTCCTATCAGGTAGTAGAGCTCTAGATCCGAGTTATCAAAGAGAACTTTCAGAGCAAATGAAAATGTAGAGTTCTATGGTCTAACACAGTAGCCCTCTGAAAGCATTTAACACATGAAGTGTGGCTATTGTGACTGAGATCTGCATTTTTTATTTTACTTTTTTTTCTTTTTTTTTGTCTTTTCTAGGGCCACACTTGTGGCATATGGAGGCTCCCAGGTTAGGGGTCTAATTGAAGCTATAGCTGCCGGCCTACACTGCAGCCACAGCAACTCAGGATCCAAGCCGCATCTGGAACCGCCACCACAGCTCACGGCAATGCCAGATCCATAACTCACTGAGAGAGGTCAGGGATTGAACCTGCAACCTCATGCTTCCTAGTCAGATTCATTAACCACTGAGTCACAATGGGAACACTTTATTTTACTTTTAATGAATTTAAATTTGAATAACTACATGTGGCAAGTAGCTGCAGTATTGAACAGCACCTTCCCAAATAATGAGAAACTATTCAAATGTTTTGAGTAGGGAAGTGTCCTTTGAAGAAGTTTAGTACTATTAGTAGAATGGGGAAATATGATTTTAAATGGGGGCATCCCCACAGTACTTCAGAGCAGCCTTCTCTTATGTTAAAGGATGATTAAAGTTGTTATGTTTTCTGACCCCTATCTGATCTATCATGACATCTCTAACAGCAATGCTATTTACCTTAATTACCCAGTCAAATCCCGTGCTATATCAAGCGGTAACTCAGAAAATAGCTTGTGTCACCCCTGTGTAATTTTAACATCTTTACTTTTCTACAGTGAATTCACATCTCAGAGTGCCTGATAACCTTTAAATATTTTACCCACATAACTCCATTAGGAGTAAAACTGATGAAAATTGATGATGCTTTAAAAACACACAATAATAGTGGCTTCATTAAAGAGTGATTCAAGAAAATTATTCTTCATAGCAATATGAAATAAAACTCCATAAGCTGACGGTCAAACTTTTCCCCCTCTTCAAATGAACCGTAAAACTACAGTTGGCAATCAAGAGTACTGTAGCAGGTAAGTAAGGCAATTTTCCCCATCATTTTTCTTTTTGTTGTCAATCTTGTTGCAAAGCTCACTGCCTTGTCAATGAACCATAATGTGAATATTCAAGATTGTGCATATATACTTAGGTCAAGCCTTGCTGGTTTTGAGTTGTTCATTTTAAATAGGTTATGCCAAGTGACAGTCATGTCAGGCAAATTTTTATTATGATCTACTTCTGTAACTTGGACTTACTTTAACAGGAAAGAACCTTTCCCTTTTTCATTATCTTAGGTGGAAACTAAAATGAAGGCCTAAAAAAGAGTAAGTCCACATGACACATTGATCCGTTCTGGCCCATACCTGGAGTCTCTACCTTATCAGATCTCATAGGCAAAACAACCAACCGCATGTAGTGGTTGACTTTCCAAGGACAAATACAGCCCCAAGGAGAAAGTTAAATTTATACTATGATCTCAACTGCCATCCCAGACCTACGGAACTCAGCACATGACCCCCTGCCTTTAAAAACTGATTCTCTCCCAAGGGTAGGGGGCCAGAATTTTACTTGCTCCATGCTCCAGGCCACTCTGTTGGTCAATAAATAAACCCTGCTTGCAATCTCACTGCTTCAGCCTCTGCCTCCATCCTTCCTGCTGCCCTACCACATAAAAACTCTAAAATTTGAACTTACATATGCATATTAGAACATCTGATTTTTCAAATAATTAAAATGTTATTGTGAATTAGAATACTGTTAAGTACTATCTTAGCCATACATTCATCAGATGTTTTATACATATAGATTTAAAAATGCATCAAGGGCTTCCTTTTACTTTGAAGCTGAAGTTACAATGTAATAGTCATATAGAATGGTATAGCAAATAACACATGGCATATATTATCACTATAAATGATGTGTTTATTACTATTTTGGTTATTTTTAAGGATTAAACCCTAGAATTTCAGAGGCTTAATACCATAGAAGTTTATGTCTTGCTGATAAATATTTCTGGTTTTCAGGTGGCCGTCCTCCACATGCTAAATCAGGGACACAGAATTCCACCTTTTGACAGCATTATCTTCAAATTAACAAATTTGCCTGGGCTTTGTATCCATTCTAGGTAGGTGAAAAGAAGAACATGGGAAAACACTTAAAGGTTTGATGTGACAAATATCCCTGCTGCCCACATTTCACATTGTACTTGACCACACCTAACTGCAAGGGAGGCTGAAAAATGTGGGTTCAGTACCCAGGACCCAGAGGAAATAGATTTTGTGAATAGGAAAGCATGTCTACCATGAGCACAGTTGGTTTTCTCAGGTTGATATACAATTCTACACACAAGCTATTAGGTTCCTTATTTGTAATAATGGACCTACCTTCAACAAAAGGAAGTTAAACAAAAGCTTAAATGGCTTTCTGTGAAAGTGAAAAGAAACAGGAAACCCCTTGAGAAGGGAGGCTGAACATTGGAGATTTCTCTTTTCTCCAGGGGGGTCCCAAGTCCAAAGCAAGGCACCCAGGAAACTGGCAGCAGCCTCTGAGAAATGTCTGCTATGGCAGAGGGGACTACAAGTACCAGAGTCTCAGTGAGGTTGCACTTTTGTTGTTTTCAATTTTAAAATAGTCCCTTTTGGTTTCTATGTGACAATGTCACCTCTGGATGTTCTCATAGGGTTTTTACCATCTTTCTTTGTATTGTCTGCACTGCTACCAAGTGAGTCTAAAAGAAAGGCTAACAGCAGAAATGTGTCTTAGTGTAATGATTTGTAGGAGATGAGAATAAAGGAAATCATTGCTCAGGATGGATCCATGAAACTTCCGCAGTTCTCTTCTATTCAAATAAAAACTTCCCTTCCAGCTTCCATTTCCATTTTCTTCCAGTTAACTCATCTCTTCTCTATCTTTTTAATATTTATCTGCCTACATTATCTCTGACAACTCTCTGTCTACTCCCTCTTCAGCCCATATTGGTCTGGCTTCCCTTATAGCAACATGTTCTTTGCATATTCATCAGTGTCTTCTGTATCATTCTTTTTCTTTTCATGTTTTTTCCTCTTCAGCATTTGGCTTAATTTGCCAATCCCAGCAAAGAGTTCCTCTGTCTTCTGGTTTTCTTAAATCTGAAATTCCTATGTTTCTGTTATTCTAACTACTCCTATCGCCTTTACATCTCTATCTAACCTAACACAAACTCCTGTTTTTAATGTACTTCCTTCAGCTGTTTTCGTACACAGTCTCTTCTTTCCAGGCCTATAAGTGGACTACTATTCTCTTTGCCACCATTACATCAACCACCAAGTGGTCACTTCCTCCAACCACCTTATTCTTTATGCTGCGGTCAGCAAAATTTCTTTAATGTGTATGTCTCATTAGATTCCTCCATAAGAAACTACAATTACTCCTTGTTACTGTGACAGAATCCTAACTTTCCATGTTGGCCTCACATGCTCTTCTTCTTGCTTTCACTTCTACTGAGTAGCTTGGATCCAGATGCCCTGAACTTCTTTCAGTTCCTTCACAATGTTTTTGTTCCTTCACAAAACTTCAAAGAGCAAATTCACACAGAGGCTCTAAATAACACTAAATAGGACTGATGCATAGTAATATGAAAATTGGTCTTTTCATTGTCCTTATTCTTAACTGGTCACACTCAATGTAACTAAATAAAAGTGAAATTTTATTGTTGCCTTATGAGAACAACACTTTTGGATGTCTGGCTGGCTTAAGACTGGGAAACCTAGAATTTTTGCTTTTTGGGGCTTTTTTTTTGTTCTTATTTTTGCTAGAATAAAAATAGCTTCTTTCAAAATGCTACTGTTTCAATATAGTAAATAAAACCCTTGCTTTATGACCATTCTTTTCCAGGTTTTTGAGTAGTATAACACTTCAGTTAGGATGTAGTAAATTCCAAGTAATCACACCAATAACCAAATGGAGAATGGCTTTACTTGTAGAATTCTTTTGTTTACTTAACCCATCTGTAGGTAGACTGTACGAGGGTTATTGAGAGGCTCAATTTTATCAGGATTCTATTAGATGAGGGTGCATTTTTACTTTATGGATCTATTTTGCACTGTTGTATATATGAGGAAAGCATCAAAAGTTCAAACAGCAAAGAAAGAAATGGAGCAGCAGGATTTCATCTTAACAGAAAGCATCCCCTCCCTAGAAGTCCTGGAGTAGACTTCCACTTGTATTTCACTGACTGTAATTATATTACACAATCAAGTCTAATGATCCATGACTGAGCACACATCTAGCAAAGGAAATAAAATAGACACAAATCCATTATGAATTTTCCCTTGGGGCAAGTCATATTTCCACACCAAATAAAATCATACACCTGTTAGTAAGGATGCAATTGAAGACTGATACTTGGGAGACAAAGACTCACAGGCCATGTTATATTTTCCCTAGTAACAATTTTGAAAGATTTGGAATCCCTCCATTACATTTGTGGTTAATATTTTCACATAAAAGTTTTCTATATAATAAAAAACAATTTGTATTCCAAGTTTAACAATTTCTAAAAGACCAACAAGTACATGAAAAAATGCTCAAAATCAATAATTGCCAGGGAAATGCAAATCAAAACAATGAGCTATCTCCTCTGACCTGGAATGGCAATCATCTATAAGGCCAGAGATAACAAGTGCTGGCAAAGATGCAGAGAAAAGTAAATCCCTGTGTATATAAATTGGTTCAGTCACTAGGGAAAATCTTACGGAGATTCCCTAAAAAGTTAAGAAAACCACCAAATGATCTATCCATTCTGCTTCTGGGCATATATCCAAAGGAAATGCAGACAGGATATTAAAAGCTATCTGTACTCTTATGTTTACTGCAGCACCGTCCATAATAGCTAAGATATGCAAATAACCTAAGTATCCATCAATGGATGAATGGATAAAGAAGATACCGTTTATATAGGCAATGGAACATTATAGTCATGAAAAAGAAGGAAATCCTTCCATCTGTAACAATGCAGATGGACCTCTAGTGCATTATGCTGAGATAAGTCAGACAAAGACAAATGCTATATGATATCATTTATACATAGAATCTCAAAAAGCTAAACTCAGGAGACCAGTAGAATGGTGGTTACCAGGGGCTGGAGTAATTGGGTATACACTGTTTAATAGTACAAATTTGTGACTAGGAAGCTAAAATACTCAGTCTAATGATTTCAGCCAATGATATTGAACTGTATATTTAAGAATTATTTAATTTAATTTTATTAATTTTTTTCAGTACAAAAAATAAATGACAATTATGTGATGTGCTTGAGTTGTTAGTTAATGCTACAGTGGCAGTCCTGTTACCATAATTAAATGGATCGTGTCAACATGTTTTACACCTTAAAGTTATACGATGTTCTATCGATTATATCGAAATAAAACATAGAAGAAATAAAAGGACCTTTAGTAACTTTTTAAAGAATTACTGATATATACAACTCACTCTCTCAAATGAGTAGAAATTAGCCTACTCTTAGATTGGATGACAATTTATATTTTCACACTACATCATTCATTTCAAAACATTTTCATGATATCATTTCATCAATCCTATGAGGTTGGTATTATAACTTTCATTTTACAGATAAGGAAATGAAGACTTAAAATAGAAACTTTTAGGAGTCTGTTCCTTCTATTAAGAAGTATATCAGAATTTTGAACCATGTCTTCCACTCTTTCTATCCTTATACTTGCATGATTCCATACATAGTAAGCCAAGTGGCAATTTAATGACAATTACCTCATCTATGTCTCAGAAAACATGAGGCATTTGTGTTCTAAATAATTAACTATGGATATAATACATATAAAGAAAATTCAATTTTTTTTTGTCTTTTTAGGGCCACACCCATGGCACATGGAAGTTCCCAGGCTAGGGGTCGAATCAGTGCTGTAGCTGCCAGCCTACACCACAGCCACAGCAATGCAGGTCTAAGCCACGTCTGCAACCGACACCACAGCTCATGGCAACGCCAGATGCTTAACCCCCTGAGTGAGACCAGGGATTAAACCTGCATCCTCATGGATACTAGTTGAGTTTGTTACTGCTAAGCATGATAAGAACTCATTTTTCAAATTTTAAGATCATTCTTCACATATGGACTTTTGGACCCCACTCATTTAAAACCCTCAAATATTTATCACTTTGTCTAAGACACTGAAGCATAGACAAGCACATTCTGTCATGTCCTCAAAACAAAAAGTTACAAATTAGGATGAAGTATGCACACAGATGTCTACCACAATGTTTGAGATACATAAGAAAATATTAAAGATTATACTACATTCCTTTAGCAGTGTACGTTTGCCAAGCCATTCTCATGGATAACTCATTTGAAGCTTACAGTATGGCCCTCTTGAAAAGACTCAGAAAGTGAAACATAGCCAGAAGTTTCTGGGTTTCTTAATCCAAAACCATCTTCTTGCCAATATAAATAAGTGAAAGAAACCATAGAGGAAGATTGAGAGCTTACACTTTGGAATCAGGCAGGATTGGTTTTGAATTCCAATTCTGCTGCTAAGCACGAGCTTAGTAAGAGTAGCATCTTGCAGATGTCTCAGGAGATTTAATAAAGTAATCCCTGTGAAGATTTAGGTGTGCATTAAGGTATGCATTAGGTGTGTATTAATGTCACCTAGTGTTGAGCTTACACCAGGTGAGCTGCACTATTCTAAGAAAATTTCCTATATGAACTCAATTAGTAACAGTAGTAAATGGGAATTCAACTGAATGATGCAGACAAAGTGGGTTTATTAAATAAACATATCATCAAATATTTTTAAATGCCTACTCTTTACCCAGCAGTTTGAGTTGCTGGCAATACAGTAGTAAAGACCAAGTCCCTTCCCTTACTGGACTTTAATTCTAGTAAGAGGCATGAGGAAGAGTGTGAGTTTGCCTAGTGAGCAGTGCTAGCAAAGATACAGGACAAGGAGTTTGGAATATGCAATGGTTTTCACAGTGTGTTTGCAATTCTTTGATAACCCTCCTCCAAAAGGTGGAATTTAATTTCTCTTGAATTTGGCAATAAACAGAATTTGGCAGACATTTTCTGAAGCTAGGTCACAAATGGCCATTTGGCTTCCACCTGGCTCTCCCAACTCCCCCTATGTTTTCAAGTATGGCTAATCTGAAGCAGCTAAGAGCAAAACCATGTGGTGCTACCACGAGAGATAGAGACAGACGCCTGAGCCCAGCTGTTGAGTCTTTTCAGGCCAGGTATCAGGCACGTATGTGAACGAGCCTTCAGATGATTCCAGCGCCCAGCCTTTCAGGCATTGCAGCCAAAGCTGAGCGGAACAGAAATGAGCTATTCCCACCAGACCCTGACCAGACTCTAGATTAGAGAACAAAGTTAATGTTTTAGTTTGAAGCTATTTATTTTTTGGTGATTATTTAAGCACCCATAATAACTGGAACAGAAGAAACAGATATAGGATATGTGGGAGGTTTATTGGACAAGAAGACAGAGGAACAGAGAACTAAATCATGTAATGATCCATTCCAAATTTTGGAAAATTCATCTTCCAGGAAGAGGAAATAAGGGCAAAGATCATGAGGTGAGAATATACTTCATTTTTTGAAAGAATAACAAGGCAGCCAGTATGGCTGGTATGGCATAAAAGCAAGGGAGAAATAGGAGACAATGTGTAAGAGGAAATTAGGCCAGAAAATGGAAGGTCTAACTGTTGGCAGAATTTAAATTTTGTTTTTAATGGACTGGGAAACAAGTGGAGGATAATTATGATTAAGTTTGATATTATTTAATTTATGTTTAAAAATGATCTCTTTGCCATTTGTGTGAAGACTCTACTGGATCAAGGGCACGGCTCCAAGAGAAAAGTTATTTAGGAACCTAGGAAGTAAGGAGAGTAATAGGAAGGCTGTGACATTGGCTTGATCTAGGGTCTTATCTATTCAGGTGGGTGAGATGTGGTGTTATCAGGCCTGGTGTTTGACAGTAGAAGCAAGAGAGTTGCGGTTGGATTGAATGAGAACAGAGATAGAAAGCAAGGCCAGATGTGGCTGTGGCCTTCTGCCTCCACCTCCAAGTGTAGTGAGCTTGCCAGCATCATGGGCATCACTGAAGAACTTGCTGGAAATTATTAATCTCAGGTCCCATCCCAGGGCCATTAAATCAGAATCTGCTTTTTCACAACATGCTCATATAACTCACATGCCAATTAAGGTTTGAACAGGCAGGATTGGACATTTGTTTTTTAAAAATAAGAAAAAAAACAGATTTTATTCGAATTTTTGAGACAGATAGTACAAATTCATAAAACTCCGGTTTGATAACTTGTACTAGAAATACTCTTCGTTATTATGAGAATAATCTACCATAATTCCTTCTGGGGATTATGGTCACTCACATTTTAAAGAACTGAGGTTATCCTGAAAAAGTATATTCACAATCTTGATCTCAAACTGTATGCTCTGTTTTGGATTATTTCTAATAAAAGGACATTGTATAATTTCATACAGCTCCAAATAACTGTTAAATTTCTATGGTTAGGAGATATATTCCATTTTCTCTAGGAAATGTCAAACCAGAGCCAAAAACGGCCTCTCACCCATACTTACTTCAATTCCCAGACCATGCTCAACATCCTTTTTGTTTCCCCAGTATAAGTTGAAAGCCCAATTCTACAACTGTGGCCAACTAAACAGTTCCTCTTAAAAATCCAAACTCCATGTTGTTAATAAAAAATAATATTCATAGTTTTCTCTCCATCTAATACCATATGTACAATAAGCACAGTCCTTAAAGATTTTCTGTAAAAGCTGCATCCTAAAGAAATGACAAAATCTCTCAACAACACAAAGGACACCAAAGTGCTTCAGTAATGATTTTGGAGGCCAAATTATCTTTATGGTTCCTGCAGTTTGTTGATAAGACCATTTTGAGATGTTTTATGCAGAGTTCAAGATGACTAAAAATGTAAATTTCAGGTGGGTACCATTCACTGTGAAGGTGGAAGACAAGATTAGAAAGATTCTCAAATTAGCCTTTTTCCTAGTGAGTTACAAGCAACTTTCCAGTCTTGAATATAATGCATTACTAGATAAAATTCAAGAACTCTAAGGTTACTTTAAATAGGTTCTATAAAATTAAACCGAAAATGTGTATTATTTCTTCTAGAATACAATTGTACAAAGCCATTTCTGATGGCAAAAATCCAATTATAGCAGTAAAGGTGCCTCTTAGTTATTCCTTTCTTCAAGTCAGAACAAATGGCAAAATGACGGGAGCAGGAAGTGACTGCCTTCATAAGCACATGGATTTACATTCGGTACCAATTTTTTGTTAATGAATGAAAATGGGGAAAAACATCCAGTGTGTCTTTGGCATTTTTTTCCAGAAGGGATCAGAGAAAGAAAATAGCTTTTTTTGTTTCACGATGATAGGAGATTTTGAGGAAGAAAGGATGGTGTAAAGGTGAGTCAGTGGCTCAAATCCTAATCTAACAGATGCCATAAATGTTCTGAGCTTCTGTGTCCTCTTCAGTAAAGCAAAACAAGCTACTGGGCTGCTCTCTTAATATGAATTAGCATTAAGGGAAATAGTGCTTTGAACCTATCTGTCTAGTAGCCACTGCTCAATAAATATTATCAGTTCAGCCTTTATACAGGTATGTATTCTTAGTAGGCTGAGTTTCACTTTGCCTCGTCCAGCTTGCTCTGCACTTGTTTGCGGCTGGCTCCTTTAGAATCTAGGAAATTACAAAGATGCCATGAATGCAATTACTGCCCTGGTGTCTACGCTAGAGAATAGTAGGGGTCATGACAGAAAAGATGGTTTCCCTGTGCTCAGGAATCCAGTTTGGAGAAAATGACACCTTAGTAAGCCAAGAGTCTGAACTGTGCTGATAAATTCTGCTTTCCCTCTAACTTTTCTTTCTGAACTTTCTAATGAACTCAGTTTGTCTCATCAGCAGACTATTTATAGTTCCAAAGCAGTTCTTTTGTTGCTGAAAATAGGGCTTAGCCAGAGTCGAGAACAATGAAACATTATCTTATTAAGATCACAAAAGACGACACCACTTTCAGTTATGTGCACACACTCTGTCTCTGATTTATTCGGCATCCCATGACTGTTGATAGTGATGTCCCTGCTCTCAAGCAGCCAGATCCCTGCTTTGCTATTTATAAAGCTAATGACCACCTGGGAGCAAGCAGAGCCCTCTCACTATCACCTGCTAGCACCAATGCCAAACACAGGGTGTTCTTCTACATCTGCTGGAGACATACAGAGAGAAGACCCAACATGTTCAACAAATAGGAGTTTTGTCACTTCCCAGCTATGTGGTCTCAGCAAAGCTGCATAACCTCTCTGAGTCTCAATTTTTCATCTGTACCATGAGACTAATTCTGACTCTTGCCAAGCTTTTTTGCAAGGATTAAATGAGGTAATTATGTAAATGTCTTTGGCATAAAGTAGAGGCTTAGTGACTTTTTTTTTCAACAAGAAACTGTGATTTGAAAAACCTCAGAATTTAATAAAGAACAGTATTCTTTTTTAGTCAAATAAAACTTTCTTGTTTGTTATTGCATACTTTCAGGTTCAGAAAACTCTCCCAGTTCAAATAAACTCTCAGAGTTACAGCAAGCGTGCTGAGAGTTGCCTTATACTTTTAAAAAATAATTTTTAGGTAACTCCGTAATGCCACTGTCTCATTTGGGCTTTATGGTTTCTGGAATTATCTGGAAAAAATGAGTAACACTGAGAGAAAGCAAAAATATACACTAGACCAAAAACAAAACAAAAAACACAAAATTATAATCAGAAAACACTTCCTCATAAAAAAAGAAAATATAATGCAAGCCACATCTGTAACTTTTCTAGCAACCATATTTTTAAAATGTAAGAAGGAACAGCTAAAATTTTTTTAACATGATATATTGAAATATTTAAATGGGTAATTAATATAAAAAATAATGAGGTATTTTACATTACCTTTTGGTACTAAAAGTTTGAAATCTAGTTCTGTATTTCATATTTACAGCACATCTCAATTTAAAAATAGCTGTGTTTTACATACTCAATAGCATACATGGCAAGTGGCTACTGTATTGGATAGATTTGGTACAGAACCTAGTTTGCATTCATATTGGAAATGATAATTTTAAATTCCTAAATCATTTACTAAAGCCAATGTATATATCATTTTCAAATAG
Source organism: Phacochoerus africanus (assembly GCF_016906955.1). Lineage (NCBI taxonomy): Eukaryota > Metazoa > Chordata > Mammalia > Artiodactyla > Suidae > Phacochoerus > Phacochoerus africanus. The sequence goes on from NC_062544.1 coordinate 137,567,250, forward strand.
CCATTCCAGTTAGAGAATGGCTTGAAATGAAAAATCATCTAATATCACTGAAACTATTCAGTGAGCAAGCATTCTGATTTTAAACCAGTGCCCCCTGCTGGCCATGTGCCAGATTAAATAAAGAAAGAAAAGTTCTGTCTCAGTTGACATTGGCCTAGATTTGAGCACCATATTTTTATTTTTTTTATTTTGAACCTTGTCAACTTAAATGTATGCAGTCAATTAAGTAGCACTTTTCTATACTACAAGTTGTACTGTCATAAGAATATTAGTCCCTTCTTACCTTGGAAAACAAATGGACATACAACTCTTTCCAATTAAGCAAATCCAAATGGGCTCTCTTAATGTTCATGGGATCTTAAGAAATTTAAATGTGAAAAGGAACATTTAGACCAAAAGATGACTGGGACTTTTATGCAGCTTTGTTTCCCGAAGAAGGCAGGACTGCAAGCTGCTGTTCACTTAGTCTGAAATCACAAAAATCCATGTTTCAATTGATAGCTCATCAACAACAGCTTCTCAGATGGGAATTTCTGATCCTGCTTTTACTGATGGGGAAGAGACAAACCTCCACATAAGGTCCCACAGCTGCAGGAATGATAAGGATGACTAAGCACATTCCTGCACTTTACGGAGTAGAAGCAATGCTGAGTAGTCATGCGTGAGCCACATGAGAAGTCCATCTTTGGGGTAGTTTCCTTGCCTTGAGTTTTTCTCAGGGAAGTGTATAGTCTTCGGTTAAGTGGCTGTGATGCTGTGAGCCACATGCAGAAAGGAATGTATAAATTTATCAAAAGGCCAAAAATGAACATGTTTCCTTTTGGAGCTGACCCCTACCCTCAACGCCCACCTTCCCTCTCCTCAAATCCATGCCTTCTGTGGAAGCACACTTCTAGTTTCTGTCTACTCACGTTGACTTTCTAACTGACCACTTTATTTTGCATCACAAAAAGCCCCGAGATCACCTGGCAAGAACTAAATTTCCCTCAGGTGTGAAGGAAGGGAGAAAAGTAAGAGGTTAATCAACTGACAGTAGACATTTAACTGCTCCAAAGATAGGCTGGAAGTCCAGGTCCACATTCATTTCCCTACAGCTTATGTGGTTCAGGAAGTGAGGATGTACCAGAGATAGGAACAAACCAGGAGAAGGAGTTGTTGAGAATGAAAGGAATAAAAAGGAAAAGTAAATAGCTTTTCTTTCCTGCCATCAAGAATAAAGAGGATCTAAAGTTATACCAAAGCCCTTTCTGGAAAATATAGTAGAGTGCTGAAAATAATGTCTTGGAAGACACACAAAGCTCTACCTGAGTAGTTCCACCACTTACAAACTGTTTGATGAGGCCAAGTTCTTGCCTGTATGAGGCTCAGATCCCTGATCTATGAAACAAGACTGAATGACCTCAGTGTTATGAGAGTTAAATGAAATATGCTTTAAAGCATCCAATGCATGGAAAACACATAAGGAAATCAGTACCACAATATACAAAGGTTTTCAAATCCTTAAAGATGTGTACAAGTAAAATCATTTATTTATAAATTCAAATCCTTCAGGATCCACAGTAGATTTCCCAGCAAACAACATAAAAAGCAAATTAACTCCCATGTTTTCCATTCCCTATACCACTGCCCTAGTTCAGATTCTCAGTTTCTTCTCCTGGACCTTTACAGTAATCTCCACATTCTGCACTGTTGCATAGGAAGCTACCTCACAGGTGAGTAGATTAAAACAATGATTCATTATTTCTCACAATTTTGGGGTTTGGCTTGGAGGTTCTGACTCTGGTCTTACCTAAGCATTTCCACATGGTATGTAAATGGAAAGCTGGGTGTGGCTGGGCTGTTGGGAGAGATGGGTCTTTCTTCTTAATGTCTGGGTGTCTCTCTTTCCTCTTGGTCTCTAATTCTGACAGAGACTAGCCTGAATTTCCCATAGGACAGCTAAACTCCAAAGGCAAGCCACAATCCAACCAATGCTTTTTAAGCCTATACACACATCATCATGCTTGTAGATAACTATTGGCCAAGCAAGTCACATGACTAAGCATTGGCTCAGTATGGGCAGGGCACGCTCCAGGTGTAAATACTGAGAGGCTTGACTCACAGGGGCTGCCAATGTACTGAACTGCTACACAGGAGATGATATGCCTCCTTCAGGCAGCTTCAGCATCTCATTTGTTCTCAATCACAGTTGATATTACCACCTAACCTCACTCAGAAGAGACACTTTGGGCTGTCACAAGAGGGAGAAGGTGTGCTACTAGCATCTAGTGAGTAGAGATCTGGGATCCTAAACCTCCTACACTGTGGAGAAGAGCCTTCACAACAGAGGATTATCTAGTCCAAAGTGGCAATAGTTTGAGTTCCCATCCTAGCTCTGTGGTTAGTGAACCTGACTAGTATCCATGAGTACGGGGGTTCCATCCCTGGCATTGCGCAGTGGGTTAAGGATCCCGTGTTGCTGTGGCTGTGGTATAGGCCGGCAGCTACAGCTCTGATTCGACTCCTAGCCTGGGAACCTCCATGTGCCACCAGTGCAGCCATAAAAGACAAAAAGACAAAAACAAACAAACAAACCAAAACCAGCAATAGTACCAAGATTGAGATGTTCTAGATATCGGGTCCTGGGATAAACACTTGGAACAAAACTAGACCTGAATTAAAATCAGGGAGTTATATCTCATAGGGGAATATAGATAAAGAACAAATGCAATAAAGTCATAGATGTTCTAAATTACGGGAAAAAAACCTTTATCTTGTGGGCCAAAGGAGGGAATAATTAGTTCTACTTAAGGTGAGAAGAGTCAGGCAGACAATGAGGAGGAAAAGTGAGCCCTGAAGACACAGAATGGCCTAAGTCAAAGCCCAAGGGCTTGAAATAGACTGATGTACCTGAAAATTCATCATAATTTGAACATGGAAGGACAAGCTATGGATTGCAGGTGGGATGAGATTGGGAGAGAAGCTGGAGATGTAGGCAATGGGCAAATCATTGACAGATTTTTGGCTCATGGCAGTAATTCTCACTGATAGCTGCACATCAGAATAACCTGGGGGATCTTTTACCAATGGGAACTTCTGAGTCTCACACCAGTGTTTAACTCTAAGTCTCTCGGTATTGGGATCCAAATATCTACAGGTTTTGAAAGCTCCTCAGAAGATTCCCACTTACATTTGGAGTTGAAAACAGTGCTGACATTTATCTTGTAGGCAATGGAGAAACATAGAGGAGATTCAAGGAAGGGGCAACATGAAATTTGAAGATTGTGCTTATCAGAGCGTAGAAAATAGATGAGGGGCAAAGCTGGATACAGAGAACCCTATTCTGCAAGGAGAAGACCAGGGCACATACTTAAGGTGAAAGAGATTGGGGATCCATACCAAGAAGCAGAGATAGGGCTATTAATAGGCTGAGTTAACAGAATTCAAATATCATTTTTAAATGGAACAAAATGGAAAAAGTGATGAGAGAAAAACAGGAATTTAGACCAAAGGACAAATACTGCGTGATTCCACTTATATGAGGTATTTAACTAGTCAAATTCATAGAAGCACAGAGTAGAATGGCGGTTGTCAGGGGCTGGGGGAAGGGGAAATAGGAAGTTGCTCTTCAGCAGGTATAACATTTCACTTATGGAAGATAAATAAGCTCCAGACATTTGTTGTACAACATTGTGCATATAGTTTTCAATACCATATTCTGCACCTTAAAGTTTAAAAGGGTAGATCTCATGTTAGGTATCCTTATCCCAGTTTTTTTTCTTTTTCTTTTTTTTTTTTTTTTGAAAAGGAGAAAATTTAGGAAATTTTTTTTTTGGCCTCACCCAAATCAGGTGCAAATTCCCCAACTAGGGACTGAAACTGCACCACAGCAGTAATCTGAACTGCTGCAGTGACAACTCTAGATCCTTAACCTGCTGCACCATGAGATAACTCCTGGAAATCTGATTTTCTAGCTTGCCTATTTAATGGAATGGGAAGGGCATTACTAATTTGAGGTCATGATATGGGTTTGGGGATTAGGAGTCAGATTTGGGAACATGGAGTTTGAGATTCCTCAGGCTTTTAATGTGCAGCGTTAGGCTCTTCCTCAGGGGAGGGACTCAGTTTGCTGGAGAGATTCTAAGTCATGGGAATGGATTAGTTGGAATAGGGAGTGTGGAGAGTGTTAAGAAGGGGCTAAGGACTGGCTTTTGCATCATGGTGGCACAGGAAGCTTAGGCAAGGGAGAGTTCAGCAAAGAACACTAATAAGGAAGGTTCAGAGAGACATCATCCTTCTCCATTCCAGGTCATTTTATATACCTCAGCTGTGATGATTGTTCAATACTGAAAATATGAGTTTCTTGGCCCACTGTTTAAATTCTTCAGTGGCTCCTCATTGCTCCTTGATTGAAGGCCAACCTTGTCATTCAAAGCCTTCTCACTGCAAACCCTGCTTGTATTTTTTTCCTGGTTTCATCCTTCCCCAAGTCCCAACAGTAACCTGACCCTCTGCTTATACTGAACCTCTTTAAACTCTCTGCAGAAGGCATACTGTTTCATGCCTCTGGTCTCTGCACTTGTTTTCCTTTGACCTACCCCCCTTTCTTTCTCTCTTCCCTGTTTTTTTGCTAAGCTCCCCTGAGCCACTCAAAACTTAGCTCAGATGTCTCTTCCTCTCTGCTCCAATCAGAAAGCTCCTTAAGCACTTTGTAGAGAACTTTGTGCAGAGTGGCACTTCCCAGGAAAAGGCAAATAGAATATAATGATTAAAAGCAAGTACACTGGAGCCAAAACTGAGTTTAACACAGGTTCCCCCACTGGACAGAAGACCTTGCCCTCTTCTTGCTGATATCAAGTCCTGCTCATATATTTTTTAAAGATTGTAATAACTTTTAAAATATTTTTCCTATTATTTTCTTAGTATTCCCTAATATTATTTCCTATTTCTCATTATTTAAAAGTAACCCTTTTAAAAAGAGTTTATGTGGGATATTTTTAGGAAGCTTATGTATATAACTCACAATTTCTAATGATTTTAAGATTTATACTGAGTATTAAATTCAAACAGCTAGGAATTTTAATAATTGTTAACTAAAAATAATGACTTTTCTTTGTATATATTAGGAAACAAATATTTGTCAGCGAAAATATTTTTCTATATTTAGAATCTCTAAGTCACCAAAAAAAGTTCTATATCTAGTGCATGGATTACTGCTTCCTCAATGAAATCAAGTTGATAGTTGATCAGTTAATTAAAATACTAATTCAAGTGAGAAGCATCCCCCTCAGCTGCCAGGAACAAAAGTACTGGAAAGTAATCTACTGGATGCATTAGTCAGCATATTTTTTTCACAGGAAATTGTATAAGTTACTCTGGCAAGTTAGTTTAGTGGAGGCGTTAAGAGAGCCTTGGTTGTTAACTAAATTTTTAAATCTAGTTTCCAAGAGATAATGGGATTTAGGTTCAGTGACCTGGGTTCAAATTTTGCTTCTGCTACTTCCTAGCTATATTTATTCACTCATGCCCCAAACTGGTGATAAAGATCCTATTATCAGCCAATCCCTTCCTTTGCACATCTTGACTTCTCTGTAGGTAACTACTGGAGATAAGAATGGCACATCTAGGATCAATTCTTTCTTATATCACTTAGCAGGCTAGATGACATTGTATAAGGCATTTACTTTCTTGGTACCTCTGTTTCCCTATTTATGAAGTGGGAATATAACAATACCTACAATATAAAATTATTATGAAAATTAAAAAAGTTAATAGGTGCAAGCCCATTTGGGTAAGCATATTTTTTCTGTAAGGGGTCAGTAAGTATCTCCTTCTGGTTTTGTACGCCATATGGTGTCTATTGCAATGGATCAGTTCTACACAAAAGCAGCCACAGACTGATGATATAAATGAATGAGGATGGCTGTATTCCAATAAAACTTTATTTACAAAAAAAAAAAAAGGATGATGGCCAGATCTGGGCCATGAATTATAATTTGCCAGCCCCTGGAGAACAAGCCCTGGAATATACCAGAATGTATCTATCCTTGTTATTAGCACTATTTTATATTTTCAGAAGAAATGCTTTGTAATCAGTGGCATCTTATTTGACTGTTTATCCAGATTTGTATTTGTTTTTGCAAGTCATTTGGTAGCATCATGTACCTGAAAGCACTTTAAATCTCTAACCAAGGTTTTTGGACCACTCTGGTCATGTGAATGCAAGTCAAAGCCATGGTAGTAAGGGCTTTGGGTTCGAGTTCTTTTTTTTTTTTTTGGTCTTTTTGTCGTTTTGTCTTTTTATGGCCTCACTCCCGGCATATGGAGGTTCCCAGGCTCAGGGTCTAATTGGAGCTGTAGCCACCGGCCTATGCCACAGCCACAGCAATGCCAGATCCAAGCTGCGTCTGTGACCTACCCCACAGCTCATGGTAAAGCCAGATCCTTAATCCACTGAGCGAGGCCAGGGATTGCACCCACAACCTCATGGTTCCTAGTCGGATTCATTTCTGCTGCACCAGAATGGGAATTCCGGGTTCTAGTTGTTGTAGGAGTTGTCTTTTTTTTCCTTTCATCCTATGCCAGGGTTGAAATATGAAAGTCCCTTATTGCATTGTCCTGCCTCGTGGTTTTATTTGCTCTGACACTGAGAATTTAGCTCTTTGGTGTCCCAGCTTTATGTGATCATTTCCTACTAGACCCCCATCCTGGGCATTTTTCTTTCTTTCTTTTTATAATACTGAAACTAATAATGCATCTTAGTATTAATGGGGGGGGTCCTAAATTTGATGAAGTAGGTTAGTAAGGCTCAGGAAATATTAGCTACTGCTATTGTCATTTCTCTCCAGCCCCTCAACTGGTCAGGTGCTTTCCCAGAGATGGACAGGAGGTTACTCCATACCCTTCTCCCCAGAGGGGGCCTAGAGCTACTGACTGATTGATGGATGGATGTGATGGATGGATGTTATGAGCTGAACTGCCTCCCCAAATTCATACAATGAAGGCTTAATTCCAGGACCTCAGAATGTGACTATTTTTGCAGACAAGGCTTTAAATAGGTGATTAATTAAAATGAGGCCCTTAGGGTAGGCCCCCAGCCAATCTGACTGGTGTCTTTATAATTAAAGGTTGTTTGGATATAAAAAGATACATCAGTGACCTAACTGCACAGAGAGGTGGCCATGTGAAGATGCAGCAAGAGAACAACCATCTGCAAGCCAAGGAGGGAAACCTGGAAAAATCCTTCCCTTAAAGCCCACAAATAAAACCATCCCTATTGACACCCAAATCTTGGACTTCCAGCCTTCAAAACTATGAGACAATACATTTCTGTCATTTAAGTCACCCAGTCTGTGGCATTAAGGCAGTTCTAGCAAACTGACTAAAGTGGGGGCACAAAATGCTGACCCTCTGACCTCAAGGTGGAACACCTCTTGTGGGTCCCATCACCTTCTTATGTTGCTTCCCTCACTTCTTTTCTCCTGAGCACATTTTCTTAATGAATCAAGTGCAGCCAAACCCCTGGGTCAGGTTCTGCTTCCAGAGAACTGGCTCTTAAATAAAGTCTACACTCCTCTTAATCTGTTCCAGCTGTTATAACAAACAACCACAGACTGGGTGGCTTAACAACATAAATTTATTTTTTACAGTACTGAATCCTGGGAAGTCCAGGATCAAGGAGCGAGCAGATTCAGTATTTGGTCAGGCTGCCCATTTCCCCTCCATGTTAGATAGATGGCTCTCTTGTTCCTGTGCCCTCATATAGTGGAAGGGGCAAGGGACTTCTTGGGTCAGTCTTTCATAAGGGCACTAATCCAGTTCATGGGGACTCCACCCTCATAAGCGAAGTACCTCCCCAAGTCCCATATCCAAATACCATCACATTGGTGTTAAGTTTTAACACAAATTTAGGGGACACAAATATTCAGTCCATGGCAGCACTTCAAAATATTTCCATGATCCAGAAGCCTATCAGTTTTGGCAGGTAAATATTGGATGTTATAAATCAGATTGAATTGTAAGGGATACTACTGTCAATAAAGACATGAACATGCTAAGAAAATAAATTATTTTCTTATAATGACAGCAGGTTTCCACATCAGTGCCGACATCCCCAGAATACCAGTATATTCCAGTGATGTCAAAATATCACATGTGTATAGGCTACACTGAAATAGAAGACATTCAGTCAGTATCTGAGCTGGCACAGTGACTCAGGAAAAACCTGGCATCCTTAAGCACATGTGGAGAGCAGATTTTTGAAAACCTACATCAATCTAATTAGAAAAAAGAAGGGAAAAATATTAATATCCTAGGCATATGCAGGAATTTCAATTATCTTTTGCAATATGTTATAATTTTGCATGTTACAAAACATTGTTATTTTTAATCATTAGATCATGATTCATCTTGGGAAACTTTAATTTCTGTGGACTTTTTCAAAGTTTTCCTTTATTAGAATGCATTAACAGAAATAGCTACATAGCGTGCATGAGTGAGAGAGAGAACCATGTTTGTGAAAACACTTAGATATTTACTGGCCCATGGTTTTAGGAGCTAATAAACTTTTTAAGTATATGGGAAGAGGTAAGGGAATTCATGCATCTCCTTATTTATAAGTCACTGTGGTCTGTGATAACATTGTACAGAATTAAGAGAGAGCAGGACAAGCATTGTTATGATCATCCAACCAGGAAGTAAATTATGGTGAGGTCTCCACAGTCCGATTGAGATGGAAACTAGAAGCAATTATCAGGTAATTCAATGAATATTAAAATAATTGGCCAGTTTTTCACTTCCTCTGTATCTAAAGGAGGTGAGTCAATCTAAATTAGAGAGAAACAAGAAGGATCTATGACCTTGATGGAGATTATATTCTACCTCCTTCTTGTTTTCCAGGACAATTTTTCTTATTTTTTTGTTTTCCCCTGAAATCCCTCCAGAATAACAAAAACATGCATGCAATAAAATTGTAAAGCATGGATGTAATCATTTGCCTCTATTATGAAACAAGAGTTTCACTGCTTGGTTTTCTATACCACCCCTCTAACTTGCCGCATACACACAGAGCACATATTCAGCAAACTGCTTATCACTTACCTCTGAATTGCAAAATATGTTTGATGTAAGTCAGGTTCCTAAACTCATGGCTCCTAAACTTGGCCTTTCATTAGAATCGCTTGGGGGAACTTTTTAAAAGTTTGCATTCCCAAACACCAGCACTGACAGTTGTAATGCCATAGGTACAGGAAACATTTTCTTAGAGACCCAAAGTTAAATACCAGGAAAATTGAGTCGCTCTTGTTCTTTGGCTTTATACACACCAGGAGGGGAAAATGTCTTGCAAAATATATGTTACCACTTCTCCCTCTAGAACTCACGGTAGACATCATTAGTTGGTCATGATAATCTTTCCAATAATTTCAGTCTCAAAATCCTCATTGCCACACTATTGGTGGCTACCAAAAACCGATATTTGAAGGGGGAAAAAAAAACCCAAAACACTGTTTGTCCTAAAAGAAAAAAAAGACACTTGAGTTAACTGCTATAAGGAAGGAACAACATGCATTTATACCATAGTTAGTCCACTTATGGCTTGTAAATTCATTAATTTCTTAATGTCATTCTGATTTAAATATAAATAACTTTAAATATAAAAAACTATGTACTTTCTTTTCCTCGAGAGAGGCTTACTTTACGTCATCCAGAAAATATTTCATAGAAGTCAATAGACAACTCTATCATTAACATGTAATTGGAGTTCCTGCCATAGTGCAGTGGTTAACGAATCTGACTAGCAATCATTAGGTTGTGGGTTCAATCCCTAGCCTTACTCAGTGGGTTAAGGATCTGGCATTGCCATGACCTGTGGTGTAGGTTGCAGACATGGCTCAGATCCTGCATTGCTGTGGCTCTGGCGTAGGCCGGTGGCTACAGCTCCAATTAGACCCCTAGCCTGGGAACCTCCATATGACATGGGAAGCAGCCCTAGAAAAAGACAAAAAAAAAAAAAAGAAAAAAGAAACATGTAATCTTAAATCATCATTAGAAGAAGCAAGGGAAGTTACCGAAATTTATAAATCTCCCTTGCCATTTTCCTTCATTCTGAACACATTAATCTTAAACCACTGATGTTAAGAAGATTCTGATTTACAAAGCTTGCATGAACAAAGTTCATTATGACTTATCCACAAAGAAAAGTTAGGAATGTGGCACAAAGACAAATTTGATGAGGAACATACAGGGCTCATAAGGGTAGCGCAGGACAAATTCATTTTTAAAACTTGTGCAATATAATATTAATAATCAGAACAAGGTCTGATATTAAAAGTTCTTGGAAATTGAATTCAGACAGAAAGTTTCAGCTTCTATACTTCTAACTTGACATCTCCACATCAACTTTCCTTTGATATTTTCCTTCGCAAATAATAATTAGAATACTTTTGTGATACAGAAAGCCTCTGGACCATGGATTCAGGAAAAGCCGTTAAAGCATAGGTGGGGATAAGAAAAATAGATCAGATGTATTTTCAGCTTATTGTGGTACAGCATGGGCCATAGTATTTACTTATGGCTTAAATGAATAAGATTTCTCCTAAAAAAAGATGGAGGTTTTGGACCCCAACCCCCATACTTTTCAGTATGGGAGTAGTTATTAGGCAGGAAATGGGAACAATGAAAACAGATTTGAGATGATATTAAAATATGTGAGCTTATTAAGACAGCACAATACTCTATTTTTTTTGGCCTAGCCCTGGATAGAGCTTGGTTTCTAAAGCTTAGGGAATGCCACATGGCAAATAAAATAGCAAAAGCTTATTCAAACCAGATAGGTTTTATCTTAATTTACATTATTCTAGTGCCAGAGACCCTGATATATTCGGGGTGGGGGTGTGGCTGACATAGTTAATTCTGACAAACAATAGCAAAGGCTGGGGTTTTGGCCTAAGCTCATAGCTAGGTAATTGCCTTTGCTTTAATTTTACTTGGCCTTTATAAATATTGACTAACTTACAGGCTAGATAAAATGGTGGCTATGAATAACTTGTATGTATTTTTCTTATGTATAAATGCATACTTTGAAAATAAAGGGATCACATTTACTGATGATTTCCTTACACAGTATGTGTTTTTGTCATTTACTGCTTTTTGATAAACTCAAGCCCAGCCTTCAGGCAGCACTTATATAACATGCTTAGTATCTATTTGAAAATAGAAAAGTTCAGTCAAGTTGCCATTTTTTTTCCTGTCATCCAGTTTTAACTGATAATTTTAATAAATAGAATCTTATCTTTTTGTTGTTGAAGGGGGGTCCAAAAAAAAAATGGAACCTCCTATCACCCTCGATGCTCCCTATGGAAATGACATTCATAAGCTAAATATTTGCAGAGAAGGTTATTCCCTTAAAACTTAAATTCAAATGTTATATAAGCCAGAAAGAAAATAGTAATGTAGAGTATCTTCTTCCAAATGAGATAAGCTCTTTATCTGAAGCATGGGCTCTGCTCTTTGAACACAAGGTTGAAATAAGCCTCTGACCTGATGGATGATAAAATCTCTTCCCTGGATTTTTAACATCAGGTTAGCTTTAAAAGAGCCTTTTATATTTAATATGTTACTGAAACTTATCCATGTAGAAATGTGTTTGATATTGGTGTGCTGCCAGCTTACTTCCAGAAGTGATGCATTAAAGTTAAAATTGAATATAGTAAAGGATGTAATAATATGATAATTGAAAGTTTGGGGGTTCCAAGGTCAAGTTATGGCATTTATTCAATGAAGATATTGAGGGCTACAAACCTCACATTCAACATCCACAAAATGAGAATAATAATACCTACTTCTAGGAATGGAATTCAAAATATTTAGCAATAGGTTGAACCCAAGCCTAGAAAATTCTGAACAAACATCCATTTGGTCAAAATAAGTGCCAGTCAACATAGGTACCGCTAAGGACCAAATATAAATCAGCCATTTTTATTTTATCAGATTGTGGGCACATACAAGGAGGCCCTAAGTCTTAACTATTCATGGTAGCCACCCACCAAGATGACCCCATTGATTCCTACTTTGTACCTGGGATGGTCTGTGTGGCCAATAGAAAGAATACAGCTAAAGGTAAGGTACATAAATTATTTCAGAGATCCTAATGTAAAAGTCACTGCAGTTTCCATCACGGTTGCTATTGTTCTTCTCTTGAGTCACTCACACTGGAGGAAGCCATGTCATGATCAGTCCTAGGGAGAGGCACCTGTGGTGAGGAACTGAAGCCCTGATGGTAGCCATGGGAGGGAGCTTAGATTCTCCAGCCTGAGTAAAATTCCAGATGACTGATTCCCTGACTGGTGGCTTGATTAGAACCTCACAAGAGATTCTATACCAGAATCACCCAACTAAACAGCTCCTGGATTCCTGACCCTCAGAATCTGCATGACATGATAAATGTTTGTTATTTCAGGATGTTAAGTTTTGAGATGATTTTTATGCATCAAGAGTCCACTAATCACTATATAATTGGCATTGTTATATGATAGAGAGATGAGCAGGAAAACAAGGTGGGTAGTACTTAATGCTGAAATCTGAATAAAGGAGAGATCTTAGACAGGAAGCTTTTTTTTTCCCCTTTTTTGCAGAGTTGTTGTTGGAGTTCCTGTCATGGCACAGCAGGTTAAGGACCCAACATTGTCTCTCTGAGGATGTAGGTTTGATCCCTAGCCTTGCTCAGTGGGTTAAGGATCTAGCATTGCTGCAAACTGTGGCATAGTTTGCAGGTGTGGCTCAGATCTGGTGTTGCTGTGGCTGTGGCATAGATCGACAGCTGTAGCTCCCATTCAACCTCTGGCTCAGAAACTTTCATATGCCACAAGTGTGGCTGTTAAAAAAAAAAAAGAAAAAAGATTGTCTTGTTCAGTAATACGGGTTGCTTTCCACCCAAGGGGACCCAACCAAGGATGTGCCCAGAGGTTCAAATCAAATCATGCTCCATTTTCCAGGCTGCATTACCTGGCTCAGAGTTGCATCTACTCAGAAGAAAAGGTGTCTCTAATTCACACAAATGTTTATTCCTCTTGCAAAGACATCTTTGACCTCTGTCTACCTGGTGGAGGCATCTTTTATTGCTAAGCACAAAGATATAAAATGGGCTAGTAGTGATTCCAATATTGGTGAGGGCCCTTGGATTTAAACTTTTTTTGAAGGACATTTTACTAGCTTCAAATATGGCCTACTTCATTTACTCAATGTGGTCCTTTGCATAAGTTTTTATTTCATTTTTTAAAGTTTTATTGACGTATAGTTTTATTGAAGTATAGTTGTATGGTTGATTTACAATGTTATGATAATTTCTGCTGTACAACAAAGTGATTCAGTTACATATATACACACATCCATTCTTTTTCAGATTCTTTTTCCATATAGATTATCATAGAATATTGGGTAGAGTTCCCTGTGCTATACAAGGTTCCTGTTTTGCATAGTTTTATAATGTCAGTTTTCCCATTATTAAAATGAGAAATGAGAAAAATATCGTCTATGTGACTGGATTACACGGGGAAAACATATGAGATAATTTTTGAAAAGCACCAACTGCAATAGGCTTGTACATAGTAAATAATCAACAAATGTTATTTTCCTATCTACTTTATACCAGTTTGAGTTTTGGCAGAATTTAAGGCTGCTTATAGAGGAAACTGTAAGCCTGCTAAAGGATCAAAACTCATAATGCTCCCTTAAGAGAATTCTTTTAAGGAAATGCATTATGGGCTGAATATTGTGTCCTCCTCTAAAATTCATAATCCCAATGTGATGATATTTGCAGGTGGGGATGTTGGGAAGGAAATCAGGTCATGGGTGTAGAACTCTCATGAGTGGGATTTGTGCCCTTTGAAGAAGAGGCCAGAGAGATAACTAGCTCTCTTCCTGCCATGTAAGGACACAGGAAGAAGGTGACACCAGCAATGTGGAACAGGGTCCTCACTAGAACCCAACTATACTGGGACCTCTTTTCAGACTCCCAGCCTCTAGACCTGTGAGAAATAAATTTCTGTTGTTTTTAAACCATCTCATGGGTGGTAATTTGTTATAGCAGTTTGAGCTAAGAATGTGCTACAGAAAGTCGTTAACTACTTACCAGTCAGCATCACAGAAATGGGATATAGATAAATAATGGATAGACAGAATAGAGAGAGAGCACACACAGATCATATGAAACTGAGAGCAGGCTATTTATTCCTCTATCATATAATAAGTATTATTCATTTTCAGTAAAAAGAATACAGGCAATTTCTCTCTTGATATCTAATTACTTGATCTTTTTCAACTAAAATGAATAGGGAAAATAATTAACATGGTTTACCAAGAATGGATTAGTCTTAATTAAATATTTCTTTATCAATACTACATATACTCCAAGAAACTCACACTAATCTACAGGAGAGGATAAAATACTTAGATAAAAAAAGACTTACTGTAATGAATCTACCTGTACTAGCAGTAATTTGTCTCATATGTGGGGAAAAATGGAAAAGAAAGACTAAAATTAGGCTCTAGTTTATTATTTAGAGTTTTTAAGGAGAGCAATGTGTAGCAAAAAGTATTACCTTGCACAAAACATATATAGTAGAAGGTTATCTCTGGGTGTGAGTTCAACAAGAGATATTTCTCACTGAATCTACTAGAAGGAGTGGCCAAGGGATTTCTAGAAGTTCTGAAGGCAATTAGGGAGGACAGTCACAACACCTTGATTGTCACTATCAACACTGCCATGGATTATCTGCGATCATTCCCTCTTTATCATTTACTCAAGATTCAACTTTGAGGAAACAAATTTTCTGAGCTTTGGTTTGGTAATTTTTACAGCAGGAACAGGTTTACCAGTTTATCCACAGCAAGGGTAGACTGTCTTCTGTATCAGAAGGCCATCCCTGGCTCTATATCTACCATAAGACTAAAGATAACAGGACAGGAACTCTTCCCCAGTGGAAAGAGGAATTGTCTACAGTCTTCAGCCAACAGCCAGCAAGGACATGAGGCCTGCCAACCCCCATGTGAGTGAGCTTGGTAATGGATCCTCTGAGGCCTGCCAACAGCCTTGCCAGGAGCTACGAAAAGCATCTGCTTGGTTCAGCTTTAAGATGACTGTAGAGGCACAGTCAACATCTTAATGACAGCTTTGTGAGAGACCCCAGCACAGAAGGAGCCAGTTGGGTTACACCTGGATTCCTGACCCGCACAATCCAACATCATAAATGTTTGGCAGTTTTGTAAGTCATTAACTCTTCTTTTAATCTTTATGCTGCAAGAAATAACTAATACAGACACTGGTTTTAATGAAGAATGGCTTTGCCAGTTATGAAGCTATTAGCCAAATTCATCTTTTTACAATTTGCTTTTTGCTGGCTCTTTTTTTTTCAGTTTTTTAAAAATTGTTATTTCCCCAATACAATTTTTTTCCTACTGTGCAGCATGGTAACCCAGTTCCACATACATGTATACATTCTTTTTTCTCACATTATCATGCTCCATCATAAGTGACTAGATATAGTTCACAACAGCCAAGACATGGAAACAACCCAAATGACCATCAACAGATGATTGGATTAGGAAAATATGGTATATATACACAATGGAATACTACTCAGCCATAAAAAAGCCAAAATAATGCCATTTGGAGCAACATGGATGGAACTAGAGACTCTCATACTGAGTGAATTCAGAAAGACAAAGACAAATACCCTATGATATCACTTACATCTGGAATCTAATATAAGGCACAAATGAACCTTTCCACAGAAACAATTTGCTTTTTGATGTTAGAGCTGGGACTCAACAAACCCTATTTCTTCTTTGCTGAGTGCTCAGTGGATGGGGGAAGGGGGAGTCGGGGGAGTGGGTGAAGGCGCCAAGAGAGAGTGTTGGAAGTCTAGAGGAGGAAAAATGGAATTGCTCCTTCCTGCTTGCTTCCAGAGGGCCTCCTTTTCTTGTGACCATAACCTTAGCTGTAGTTCTTCACCTTGGAACATATGTGTTTCTGTTATTCAGGTGTTTCAGGACCTGTAGAACCAGCCTCATTGTGTTCACCTTAGGAAGACCAGTACCAGCTGGCCATATCTCTGCTCAGAAATCTATGTGTCTGTTCCTCAGGGCTTTTCTTCCAAGCTTCTAAGTGTCATCATTTCCCTGCCTCCTCAACCCTGTGAGGTGGCAGCTGCTTCCTGCAGTTATAATCTCCACTACACCTTAGTTTCTTTTTGTGTCCTCAGTTAACTAGTTACAACTTTATGCATGGTTAACTTTCCTTATGTCACACTCTCTCCATTAAAATAGCTATTGCGGTCTTTATCTCTCAACTGGACCTTGGCTAATGCAATGGCCTAAGGAGAAATTCTACCCTAACATCACAGGGGGCAATGGAAAGAGTATTGGCTCTTTTAACTAAGAATATTAATGATTAATTTAGAATTGGTACTTTTTGCTGCAGATGGCATTATTGTGTTCTTTATAGGCTGAGTGATATTCCAATGTATATATGTACCACATTTTCTTTATCCATTCCATGAAGATGGGGGTGCATGTATCTCTAAATTATGGTTTTGGTGTTTTTATTATTTGTTATGATTCTACTCTTAGAGTTTATTTTCTTGTCGTTAATTTTACTAAATCTTTGAAACTCTATTATGAAACTCTACTTGAAATTTGTAATATATTTGGAGTTAACCAAGATATTTCAGGAGTTTTTTTACTTGCTCTATAAGGAGGACTAGTTCAAAAATCAGTCTTTGAAGTTTCTGAACGTACATTTTACTACTACTATCTGGCTAAAAAATGGGCTGTGTTTTCCTCTATTAGCATTTTGTCATGCCTGCCTGGAATTTCATGGGTCATGGTGCAGTTGTTTGTCCTCTAGAAATACTTTTCCTTTAACTTTTACACTGCAGCCCTTACTTTTTATTTGACTGTGATTTTTCCTTCAAGATCAAATGTACGCATCAATCACCTATTTGGAAAGACGTTTTGCAACATCTTGCTATCTGACTAAGGATGCCTGTCTTATTTTCACTCTGCACTTTCCTGACCTTCCAACTAGAGTCTAAGTTCCTTGATGACTGTAGTATTTCATTCAATTTTGTATCCCTTAGTCTAGATCAATGCCCAGATCGTACTATGTATTAATATACCTAATACCACTTTAAATGAGAGTATAAAAAAATGTAAGATATATATGAAAAAAGATAATATAGTGATTACTTTTCACAGTCATGTGGCTACTCCTTTCTTTAAAATAAACCATTTTTGAAGATTTCACTATGAAGATGTTTTTCACTTAGTGCCATGTTTACCAAATGGGATCCTGATTGCCTGAAAGAATGAATGTAAAACTGGACATGCACATGGGATTCTTGGCACTTAGGAGAATCTGACTTAGCCCTGTTATCAACAATGACAGCAACTACAGGAATGAAACATGAAAAATTATTTAATATTGTCAATTTGTAAGAAATCAGCAGATGACAAAACCCTTCTAGGTGTTTATTGATTCTGTTTTGTTGTAATGAATTCAGATATGTTTCAAGTTGGTATGTTCAGCAATTTTTTATATTGGCTAAATGTTATAATGACAGATAGCATGTGGATGGGCTTGATAAACATTCTTATGTCAACCAATAGCTATTTATGTAAAATTATGGGAAATTTTCATGCATGTTAAGAAACTCTATTAAAGCAAAAAGATAACATGAAATTTTAGAGTATGAATGATGCACAAATATTTTTCTAGAGTCTCTTTTGTAGACTTTTCTTATACATAGATTTTTTTCCTAAAGCAAATTCAAACAACAAAGGCTATATTCACTGGAAATTCTGGTCCTATATGTAAAGAAAAATATCATGTTTGACAGTAACAAGCTGAAGTAGCCTTATATCTATTTCTAATCTAATTTGTTATGTTTGCAGAGACATAAGTTACAAAAAATATATAATTAAAATGCTAAAATTGTGTTGGTTATATTTAATTCTGCTGTTATTTAAGATACATACTTCTTGATCAGATATGAGAGTTTACCAAAATATAAAAGGAATCAACAGCAGTATCTTTTTTATGTACTTTGGACATATAGCTATGATATTAATCACCTGAGACATTATGGGCCAAAGGTCTAATAAACAACTCTGCCAAATTCATAGGATTTAAAAAACTAAAATTTCCAGAGGATAAAGTGATAGTTTGATTTACAATATAACTTGTATTATGTGTACCTAATTGTGTTTTTATTTACTTCTCATATTATCTAATAGTTGGCCAATGACAACTATAAATCACTTAGACTTCCTTTTAAAAAATGTCTTATATTTGTAACCCACCTTAAGCCATCTGGAGAACCCTTCTGTATAGTCTTATATCTATGCACTGACTTAATCTGAGGAATACTTTTGTTCCCTGCATATAAAATCTATTACTTAGTGATTTCAGAGCAATGTTATACATTGCATTTTTAAAGTTTGTGTTTTTAGATTAAGAAGTGGCCAGGTTACTGCCCTTACTACCTAATTTTTATATTAATAACACTCAACAAATATGATGGAACAAAGATGCTCAAGCAAGCACTCAAAAGTACCAAATCTAGAAAAAGGGAATTTGTGCTTCATTATTAATCATAGTCATAATCATTTGTCTACTTTGGGGATCAGGAAGTAAATTTAATTCTAAAATTAGGAGCATGGAAGTCAGCTTTGAATGTTTTCCAAACACCCCCATGACTGGATTTGTGGAATGGAAATGGTATTTCTTAAGAAAAGAATACCCCAGCTGCTAATCAATCCCAATGATGCTTATCTTTGAGGAAAAAATCATCTCAGTCATTGAGAACCCAAGACAACTTCCAGCGGGAAATTTTGTAACTTCAACACAAGCCTAATCAGCAAATCCCCAGCCATGAAAAATAGTTCTAGTTTAATATGTTGAAAATGAAACCATCGCCCAGAACATTTCATTTCCCATTGTCCATTTGCAGTCTCATTCCAGCTAAAGTTACAAGATTTGGGCATGCACATTTTTAGTGTCTAGGCAGGTATTTACATATTTTGTAGTTTGTTGTAACAGAACATTTTTGTCTTTCTCTGAAGATTATGTACATAGTCTTTAAGAACATTTTGGAAAGAGCAGGAACCTCAAATTCACATGTATTTTTCATTACTTTCCAACTGCTATTTCTTAGATTGTCAGAATTGGAATAACAACCTGAGGACGATCACTTTGCGCTTTGCTGAAAGGGAAGACTGGTTGCCTCTGAATCCCTAATTGAGACCAAATTAGAATAAACGGTTGTTAAGCTCTCCAGCCTAATTGTGGATGGTATGTATCTGACATTTGCTAAGATATAAATTAAAATAAAAAGAGCATTTTCAGAGGCATTGGAGGAGCTTTGCATTAATGATGGCCTCCCTTGCATTGCGGACGGTTTGCATTATTCATAATGTCATTATCAGGACTATTCAGTGCTGAGTGATTTGTTCACCCAGAAATTTGTACAGCCTGACCAGATAAGTAATATCTGGCGTTTGTATTTATTCTTATGACTGCTTACTCGGGTATGACTTCTTTTATCTCTGTTGTGAGCTTACTTACTGCTGCTCAGCAGGATGTACCATCAGTGACATAAGCTTTATTCATTTACAGATGCATAACGCTGCATCAAAGTATTAAATCCTGCAAATGTGGGGAAAACTCAAAGGCTTTAATCCTCAGACTGGCAACAGTCATTGTACTGCTGCCATACATCAAGCTGAAGTTAAGTTTTGAGTCTGCGCGCAGTCAGGAAGGCACACAGGCATGAGCTGCCTGCTTGTTTATTTAAGATAGAAGTCGTCCCTGCTGCCACAATAACTTTGCCATTCAAATTCCTTTCATCCACACAGAATGAAGTAACCAGAGTCACACAATGAAATGCCAACATGTCCTTTCAGAACTGATTGGTCTATTTCATAACTCCTTTCTTATTCTAATTAAACCAGCTTAGGAAAGAACTATGTTTTTAGCCTCTTGGGCTGTGGAATGACAAGGAGTGGTAGGAGAGAATCACAGCATTTAGAACGCTCTCTGCTGTGAAGGCAAGGTTTAAAGCTCTAGAGGGTTTTCTTTTTTCTTTTTTCCCAGTAAAGAGATCATCTTTTGAAATCTTCTTCATCAGCTCCCCTCTACACATACCAATTTCAGTTTTATAACACCCCTTGCTGTGCATCTCTTGGCAGGAAACTTGCCCATCTTGCAGAGTCTTGCATGAATAATTCATTTAAGTGTCATGCTGACTCTCAAAAGCTTGGATTAGGGTTTGGGGGGAAATATTTAATAGGATTCTTCCAAACAATCCAAAATATAGTTCTGAGTTCTATGTGTCCCCTCTCTACGTGTAATGAAAAAATTAATGTGCTGAAAGCCCAAACACACCTGAGGTCATTCAACCTGTGTCTAGTTGGACAGTAATCTCACAATGAAGGTTAGTGTTTTAGATTAGGGTCACTGCTCTTCAGACATATGATTCTCAATTATAGTATTTGAGTTCAAGACAATGGTAAATTTCTTTTTGTTAGATCTTGAGGTCTCAGCCACTATCAGATAATATCAAAGGATGCTGACGAACCCAGGCAGAAAAGCAACTAAGACAAAGTAATGAGTTGGATGTGAGTGAAAAATCCCTACACAGAGCAGCCATTGTGATGTCCTGATGTTACTTATGGACATTGTCCTTCTAATAGTTGTCTTAGTCTGGCTGTCAGCCAACCTAGAGTATTCAAAGATTTTTCTTAAGACTCAGAAATTTATATCTTTTAATCCCTGTCTGATGATTTCATTTTATCTCTTTACCTTTACCTCTTCCTTTCTCCACAAAAGACTTCCTTTGCAATTCCATCAAAGTCTACTTTTACCAAAGAGTTTGCAAATACTTGGGTTACCCTATAAAGGAGCAATGGTCTAAATTGTATTCCACTCTCTCTCTCTCTGAATGATTTGCATTTTAAATGAAGGAGAACATCAAAAACTTGAACAAAACTCTATGGAGGCTTTTATATTTTTCCTTAATGACTTTGAGAATAACAAAAGCAGTGCTCCCACATTGTGGAAAAATAAAACAAATAAAGCAAAAGAAAGAAAAAAATTTAAAGATAATAATTACCAATAACATCTTGGCATTATGGTTTATTAATGAGTAATCATTTTTATATCTATATATTGATCTCTCTATAGGTTTAAAGACCCATACATCCATGTATATAACTTTACAAAGATGAAATAATCTACCCTAAATGGTAAACAGCAGTGGAATGTCTGCTCCATAGGTCTGCCCTATCTAGATCATAGGGTTTTCAATTGTGTCTCAGAGCCCTGCATATTTGTTGTAGGAGCTAAACTTGGATGTCATTTTTTTCTACCTCGGGATCTATGACACCTTTTCAATTCCTCTGTGCTTCTTGAAACCAACTTGAATGGATTCTGTTAATAGGCACTCCTACCCTCTGGCTTCCCCTTGGGTTCAACCAAAGATAGTATCAGAAGCTCATGAGGAGGGATGATAGTGGGATTAGAGTATGTATTCTTCCTCTCTTGGGAGAGGGTGTTAACAGCACATACCATTTTCTGCTTCTTGGTTTTAGGAACCACCCCCACCCCCTTTGGGCCCAAGGCTGGCAGGAAATCCTCAATGTAGTTATTATTACCGAAAAGGAGGCTATCCTAAAACATAGAGATTTTAAACTACGGTCATTTTATTTGACATGAGATTCTGCAATTTTTGCAAGGTTTGGTAGAGAAGGCTCATTTCTGCTTCTTACCAGGTAGAGCATCTTCTTCCAAAAGGGCTCCCTCTTATGGATGGAAAGTTGGTAATGACTGTGGGCTTGAAATTCAGCTTAGACTGAGGGCCAGGAGTCCTAGATTCCCTTTCACACAGGCCTCTCCAGGGCTGTGGCTGCTGGAATTTCCAAAATTCATAATATGGTGTCTGGGTTCCAAGAGCAATCTTCTCAAAGAAAACCAGACATATAAATGGTATCATTTTAAAGATACACAGCATTGTTTTGTACTATAGTCACAAAAGCTCTCAGATTCAAGGGAAGAGAACGGAGACACTGACTCTCAGTCTACCTCTCAGTTGGAGGAATCAAAGGGATGCTGTTTTATAAAGAAAACCTGGAATGAGAAATATTGTTGCCACTTTTTTTTTAATAGAGTGCATCAGACTGCTTCAGACCATCATCAACTCTAGGATATTGTACTATCTTTTGGGTTTCCTTTATACTCTGTTTATACCTTTGTAAATAATCTCTACTAAATTACCTTCAAATTTCCAAAGTTGATGATGCCATATCTGCCTGCTGAGACATTATCCCCTAGGGCTGAAATTGGATGAGTGCAAGGAAGGTGGTGAAAGGTGGTTCCAGTTAAGCAAGGTGCCAGGAACCCACCTCAACCTCGACTATTGTATGACTATCTTTACTTTTAATACATATATTTTGCACTTCATAAACTCTCATTCGAATCATGTGTCCTTCTGCAAAAAAAAAAATATATATATATGTCTTACACCACTGTTTAGGTTCTTGCGAAAATCGATGCCAGTTAAATTTTGTTTTCTGCCTACTCTAATAAGTCTTAATCAAAGCCTTTACAAGTCCATGCTTCTTGCCTATGGAAGTTCCTTCTTCTTAGCTAATGATAAGGTATGCACAAAGCATGTAAAATATTCAATGCAGTGAAACATTATCATCACTAAATCCCCAGACCTCTCCATACTGACAGTTAAAGTGTTACTACCCTCAAACTTGAATGGTCTGTTCAAACCACACAAGAATAGTTTTCTAAAAAATTTCAATAGGACTTTTTATCTTTTTCTACTGTACACTTATTCTTAGGTGAAGCCCTCCAAATATCTATTGAACCCACACACCAAAAAAAATAAGATGGAAAGAGTTAGGATATATTCTGCTCGTGAGAATAAGTAGAATAGAACAGAGCTGCTTCCTCTGCTCAGCTGGTGGAACTAAATTCTCTTATGAAATAAAAATACAACATGTCAATATTTTGGATAGGAGGGAATCAGGTGAAATTATACCTTTTTTTCTTTTGACCTTCAGAGCTTTTCCCTTTGTGAAGCTACAAGCCATAGAATTAGACAATAAGGTGGAAATGTGTTATAAGTTATTGGAAAATTTAAACATCAGGTAATTATGCACATATTAGTCTATTTTGAAGAGGACAGCAGACACACAGTCATAATTAGTTATAATACATAACAGCAATTTACTTAATCCCTTCAATTAAAAAATGCCAATTTTTAAAAAATTTTAATTTTATTGGAGTAGAGTTGACTTACAATGGTGTGTTAATTTCAGGTGTACAGCAAAGTGAATCAATCAGACATATACATGTATCCATTCTTTTTCAGATTCTTTCCCATATCACAGAATATTGAGTAGATTTCACTGTGCTGTACATTAGATCCTTATTAATTATCTGTTTTGTACATAGTAGTGTGTATATGATATCCTATCCTCCTAATAATTCTGAGCCAGTGTGGAGAAAAGGGAACCCTTCTATACTATTGGTGGGAATATAAACTGTACATAGTTGTATATACATAAACTGTATATAAATATACAACCACTATGGATAAATGTATGAAGTTTCTTTAAAAAACTAAATATACAACCACCATATGATCTAGCAATTCCAGTTGTGGGCATATTCCTGGAGGAAACCATAATTCAAGATATACATGTAGCACAGTGTTCACTGCAGCACTATTTATAATAACTAAGACATGAAAAAAAAATAACTAAGACATGGAAGCATGTTCATCTAAGACAAGATAAATGTCCATCAATAGGGGAATAGATAAAAAGCTGTGAGATACATACATATATATATATATATATATATATGAATATATATATATATAATAATTGAATATTACTCAGATATTAAAAAGATTGAAATAATGTCATTTGCAGCAACATGGATAGACTTAGAGATTATTTTACTAAATGAAGTTAGTGAAAGACAAATACCATATTATATCACTTATATGTAGATCTAAAATATGACACAAAACAACATACCTACAAAATAAAAACAGATTCAATGATACAGAGAACAGACTTGTGGTTGCCAAGGGGAAAGGGGAGTGTGAGAGGGAAGGATTGGGAGTTTGGGATTAGCAGAAGCAAACTATTATGTATAGGATGGATAAACAATAAGATCTCACTGTATAGCAGAGGGAACCATATTCAAAATCCTGTGATAAACCATAACGGAAATGAATAGGAAAAAAATAGTCATTTAGTCATTTAGTCATTTCTGCTATATAGTCATTTAGCTATATAGCAGAAATTAAAACAACATTGTAAATCAACTATACTTCAATAAAATTATTTTAAAAAAACAGCAACATTGTACATTTATAACACAGTTAATACACCCTTATGCATTAACTGATTAAATTCTCACAATAGTCTTTTGAAATTGATATTGTCATTGCCAATTTACAGATAAGGAAAGTGAGAAATTTAATGGAGGTATGCTAGAAGGATGTATTTCTAACCCTTGAAGGGTGATATCAGAGAGGGACAGCTAAGACTTTTCTTGGGATTTTGCATCAATTGAGAGAAAATAGACTTCTTCCTAGGCTTTAAGTCTGACTCAGTCAGTGCAATGATTTTAAATATTTTTCCAAGCACTGGTCATTCAGTGATTTTAGCTGACAAAATCTGCATTAGAATTACCAATAATTTTCCCTAATATCATGTTTTTTGCCTCCTGGGCTTCAATATACTAATTTTGGACTTGGTAAACCTTGAGAATATAGAAATTTACAAAGTAGGTTTGAAAACATGCATTGGTATTTTTCAATACATGTCTACTACCTGCCCCCAAACACAACTTCAGGAAATTCCATCCAAAACTAATGCAGCCTCACACAGCATCACACAGGTAATGAAAATAAAATAATCTCCCATACTATTCAGTTATAACGGATTTATGAATACTTAATTTTTTATAGGCCCTGTTTGATTTTGTCTGGGTATATTACATGCTTGGTACTCTGATCTAGGTAGGATATAAAACTAAAAATAAAACAACCTCATTGGGAGAAAGTTGAATTATTGAGCCATAATTTCCAATTGAGTTTCTGGTGAACACACAAACCATTTGAGCTTTGCACTCATGTTTTCTATTGTCATCAGTGGCTCTCTGAGGAATTACAGCATATCATAATTCAGATTGGTTTATTCCAGGGTTAACAGCATAGAAAGCGAACATCTTTTTTTGCTTATAATATATGGTTGCATATTAAAAGTGCTGGAGATGATGTTTGTCCTTGTATCTAGGTAAAAATAAAAATAGTCCTTAGATGGATTTTGTTCTTTTTAAAATATTTATTGTGTAACACCTGTGTATACAATACAACTGGATACCACAAGAGCAAAAAGCTAGTGCAACGCAAATATAATCTAGCTGAGAAAAAAGAAGTGTGTGTGTGTGTGTATTTATACATATAAACATTTATTTTAAAAATTAAAAATAATTTTAAAGCAGTCTCTCAATAAAATTGTAATTAATGGAAATGAAATAATTGTTGAAATGATGAAAACGAATAGAGTTATCCAAATGAGAGAGTGAGATGGGTATTGTGAGGGTAAAGTTTTAGAAGACCCAAACTTAAACCAGTTATTTATTTTTTTATTGAAGCTGCTTTCGAGGCAAAAAGAAATTTACCTCTATTAGCACACGTTTATGATGGAAACTTCTTTAAATGATACACAAGTATCTCATGGGATGCAAGGACATGAAGGTAGCTGGCCTCACATATCATAGAACTAGAAACCAGAATACCCACAGGAAAACACTTTCCACATTATAAGACTTTTGCTCTCTCATTCTGGTATGACGGGGGCTCTCATTTCTGCCTCCTGACAGTCTGGCCAGCCTGCCCAAGTCTGAAACTCAAGTCTGTCCTTTACTCTCTCAACCTGGGCCAATGATGTAGTCACTGCTACTTCATCTTTCTTACCCATTAATTGGGGTCATAATAAAAGCGCCTACTTCGTATGGTTGTTGAGAGCATGAAGTGAATAGGCATCATTATTCCTTATTCTCTAGAGTTTTCCACATCAGAGCTACTCTGGAACACAAGCGTTATGAGATGTTATGAAAAATGTACACTGGGTAAGACCTACTTACCTAGGCATCTCCGTGGCAAGATTATTAGGAACCTAATTTGGACCAGGATGAGGAAAGTGAGGCATGTGCTATTGGAGCAAAATTTCAACAGGTACCCAAAAATCTCAGTAATCAAGAGAAATATTTTAGTGCAATATACTTTTTTAAAAGCCATATCAGTAAAACTACAGGTGGTGAGGTCAGTAGGAAAGGGCTGCAAAATGCACTACTAGATTCTGTATTCATTTGAAATTTTAATATAATATTTATCATGGATTTTTTTGCATTAAAATTGATTTTTAATTAATATTCCATTAAATATTATTTTTCCTGATTACTGAATTTTGGGGAACCTGCTTAAGTTTTAGCCCTGAGATGAGGGCCTCACTCGTCTCACTCTGTTCCTTGTCCTGTGATATTCATTGTGAACTAGCAAGCCAATAGAAAGCATTTTACTGATCGAGGCATCTCAGAACTCTTTTCTGCATGAGGCATGCAGCACTAGTCTTTACTGGCAAGAGACAGCCAGAGAAGCATAATTGCAAATTGCTCAAGCACTTCTAGCTCCACCGCTTTTGACGCAGGGCAAAACATTCCAAAGACAGGGTAAAAGGGTTTTAATAAAATAAAACTTGGCTGATCTAGGATTTTAAGCCCAGTAAATTATACCCTGAATTATACCCAGAACTAATCTGGCAGCCAAGGTAGAGATAGTCACAAGTGGGTTTCTACGTACAGTCTAATTCTTATTCTGAATTAGAACTCATTCTTAGCCACCCTTCAGGTAGAGTGCAAGGCTTAAACCTGATTTATCATGTGTGTGAAAAAGGTGAGGCCAGTTCTAACTGGATTAAGAAGAAATTGTTCTAGGGTCAAATATTATGGTCATTTGGGATCCCCAGACAGTTAAGGGTAACTAATTCAGTGCAATCTATGGAACCATCCAGACAGAATTTAAGCAAATGAACATATTTCAAGCAGACATCCTTTCCTTCTCCCAGCTTCCAATAAAATATCTCTCCTTTTTCATCTGAACCATCATAGAATTTATCTTTCCATTATTTAGACCTTATCACAGTTTGTCTTGGTTTATAACTATATGTCAGAAGACCTAATCCCGCTGTATAGCACTGGGAAGTAAATCTAATCCCTTGTGATGGAGCATGACGGAGGATAATGTGAGGAAAAAAATGTATATACGTACATGTGACTGGGTTACTTTGCTGTACAGAAGAAAATTGACAGAACACTGTAAACAATTATAATGGGAAAAAATCATTTAAAAATAAGTAAATAGGAGTTCCTTTCGTGGCTCAATGGTTAACAAATCCGAATAGGAAGCATGAGGTTGCGGGTTTGATCCCTGGTCTTGCTCAGTGGGTTAAGGATCTGGCGTTGCCGTAAGCTGTGGTGTAGGTTGCAGATGTGCCTCAGATCTGGCGTTGCTATGGCTCTAGCACAGGCCAGCGACTATAGCTCTGATTCAACCCCTAGCCTGGAAACCTCCATATGCTGTGGGAGAGGCCCTAGAAATGGCAAAAATAAATAAATACATGATTTTGAAAGGGGGGAAAAAAGACCTAAGTTTGAGACCTGACTATGCTTTCAGTCACTCTGCTGCCTCAAGAAAATCTCCAGATTATACTTCTCAAATACAAAATATTATAATGGTATCCTGGTACTCCATTATGCCATCATAGAAACTGCATAAAATTTCTAGTTTCAAGAAGAAAAAATGGATATCAAAATGCTATATTAAACTCTTTAGCTATGCATAGATGAAGCATAATTCAAATCTCAAATTTTTGATTGAACCCTTAGGTCAGATATTATATGACTCAATACCAACTATACTACCAATACAAGTAGCTAACACTTACTCAGCATTTGGGGGCTGGCTATACTCTGAGTGCTATACAGCTTCAAACTTGTTCATTCCCTCCAACTACCAATGATGGTAGCATTATTATTACCCAAGTTTTAGAGTTGAGAAATCCATGCCTGACTGGAAAGAAAAATGGAAGGAGAATGTACTTTACTGTGTCACTGGACTGTGATTGTATTTTGATGTTATTTCCTTATCAGAATAAGAAACTTACACAGGCTCCCAGGTACACATTCCCCATCTTATAGCTGGGCCTTCCAGGGATTCCTAAATATTGTGGAGAAGCTGGAATGAAGAATGTTGGTCACAGATAAAGAGTAGGAGGTTTTATTTTCCTAAGGTCACACCCAGCAATCTCTCTAAGCATACAGCGGACTCACTTTGCCTATGCTTTCTCTCAGTTTTCTCCCTGAATTACCAGGTCAATACCCCTTTTATGAAAACACTGGGATTCATTTTATTGCCTTGAGACCTTTCATCACTAATGAGGTTATGGAAATAGCAGATGCCTCAGATCATCCCTGCCTTCAAGATGCCCATGTGGTGTGGGGTTAGCCTTGAAAGGTTTGGATCCACCCATTAACCAATTCTAAATTAAAATAGATTTCATCTTTTAAATGTATAGCATTTGGAGCAGAAAACGTTGCCATCCCTACTTGCCAAGGTGGGCAGTAGCCACTTACTCAGAGGCAAGGGTACAGAGGAGTGTGTTTTCTATAGTAAAAGACCATAAGGAGGGGATTATGGGAATCTAGAGGGTCTTTGACATTAAAAGTAATTCTGTACCATGCTGGCCTCTGGCTAAAACATGAAAAAAAAGAAAGAGGATGGGTTTGAAAAACAAAAACAAAACAAAAAACTCTCCCCTCTGAAAGTTTTCACAAAATAACTAATTCTACAACAGCCACAGCAGGTATCAGTTAAAGACTTCTATATAGGATTGTGAATGTAAATCATCTGGAAGATTTTTCTGATCACATTTTTATTTGGATGACACTCCCACACACTAATTCAGTGGGTGAGGGTAGGGCTCAGATTTCCATAGCTATGTTTCCACCATGCAGAGGAAATGGAGATGTGTTACACATGCATGTATGTGCATGTTTAGAAAGGCTTACTGTGCTCTCCATAACTCCATGCACATTACTGAGAATACATGTGTGGAGCCAGACTGTCACATTCAAAATGCATTTTTCTATCTGTGTGAACACGAGCAGGTAAGTCACTTAACCCCTCTAGGTCTCAGGTGCCTCCACTGTAAAAAGGAAATGATAACACTAGAACTTACCTCTAGGGTTGTGATTAGGATTAAATGACTTAATAGCTTACAAGAGTGCCCTAAAATAGGAAGCATTATAAAAGTATTTAGCTATTGCAACTGTCATAATTACAACAATAGTATTATTGAATACATATGCACACATAAGAGTATGGGGGTCACTGGAGGCCTACTGGGAAAACATAAATTTCTCTGTGAGGCAGCTCAGAAAATTCCAGGAGGCTATGGCAGGGTTGTCCCTTTGGAGCTGAGAGCTTGTAAAAGCAGTTGAGATGCTGTGGGAGCAGGAGCTTATAGAGGAGTTTCTTCTATGGCAAGATGGGCTGCAGAAAGAAGGAGGATCTGAGCAGAGTTGCCCTGCTTTCTCTGCTCCCTTCCCTCCATGATAAGAAATGGATGTGAGAGCAAAAAAACATCTGACCAGCACTATCTACTGAAGCATTCTTGTCTGTGGAAATGAACATTTATTATGTGTGGGCTTATGTGTGTGTAAAGATAAATATGCATTACATGTATATACATATAGACATCATATGTCTTCTGAAGAAGCTCTCCAGGCAGCTCAGGCTTTGACCACCTGGAGAAGCACCGAGACAAAGGGAATCTATACACCCAGCAGATGCAGTGCTTGTGTATGAGTCAGCCCAGCCTGTTGGCCCAGTCTGTCCAGATGGTGCTATTGTTAAGAGTGGCTAGTTTCTGGTTTCTCTGGATGGGCTATATGTTCCAAATCACCATAAAGTATCTCCCTGCCAAAGCAGTGAGTCTTCTGCACCAAGACTTTAAATCCATTCTAAAGTAAAGCCTCCAAAGGAAGATTCTCTCTCTCTCTCTCTCTCTCCTCTCTCTCTCTCTCTCTCTCTCTCTGTATATATATATATATATATATATTTTTTTTTTTCAAGACTTCCAGGGTAATATTAGATAAAAATCATAACCAAATTAAGTATCAGGGTAAGTGAAGCCTTAGTAAGTCCCAGTATGACCCAAGGGAAAACCAAATAAATAAATAAAAACTCATATTTACAGTTCACAAGATAAAATTCCAATTAAAGAAGAAATAGATGGACTTAGAAACGGCTCAACATGTTTTCAAACAGAAACTCCAAGTGTTGTCAGCTAAATGTGTTTTGTGGCCTCACTGACCTTTCCATTAAAAAAAAAATTGTTAAGGAATTATGTTACTTGCAAGTTATTGAAGAAGGGAAATCATATGCACTGTAACAATAACATTTTAAATATCTTATAAGTAAAAGTTCAAATTTTAATTAAGAAAGGTTAATGCAAAGCATGTCACAAAAAAAGAACACGTTTTAATGATTTTTGTAGAAGAAAGGAGGTATAAAAATGTTTGAATTGAAGAATCTGTCAATAAGGAGATATATGAAAATTTAACCTTCTTTAACATTTTTTTTTCTTTTTAGGGCCACACCTACAGCATATGGAAATTCCCAGGCTAGGGGTCAAATCAGAGCTGCAGCTGCCAGTCACATCCACAACAACCCCAGATCCAAGCCACATCTGCAACCTATATCACAGCATGAGGAAACACTGGATGGATGCTTAACTCACTGAGCAAGGCCAGAGATCAAACCCGCCTCTTCATGGATACTAGCTGGGCTCATTACCACTGAGCCATAATGGGAAGTCCAACATTTTTTTTAACAATACTTTTGTAGTATTCTAAATTGTCTTGACCCATCATGATAGCCTTTCTTGTTTCTCTTGAAGCATGTTCACATCTTATTTTGATTCTATTTTATGGATTTCATCCTCGAAATAAAGTTTTCCCATCTTTATTTTTTGCTGTGTGACTGATATATCTATACTTTTACTCCTTTCTGGGTAGCTTCTCCTATCAATCTCATGGGTTTTCTTTTGTGTTATTTTTTTTTATGCTTCATTTATTTTTTTACAAAATACTGTACCCATCAAGTAATTTTGATTTCAAGGAAAAAAGACTTGACCAAAGAACCTCAGGATAAAGGGGAGGTTTTGAAAGGATATCCAAGAATGCTTGGAGAGAGAATGCAAGAACACTTGGAAAGCCATTCTTATGAAAGACAGAAATTCAGGCAGCTTTGTGGTTCAGACATGTCTCTGTTTCTGCCAGAGTGACACTGAATGTCTGTCCTTCTCCATACATTTGATCAATCTTCACTTTCTCTTCTTTTTACTTCTTCTCACTTTAATCTTCTATTCCCTAAAATGGCAGCCCTAAGACCTGCATCACCACGACCTCTCCATTAGAACAGCCTACTCATAGTCACCTTTCACCCCACTATTCTCACATAACTCTATTTGAAAGGAGTAAGTGACAACCACTTACCTAGTCAGCTGTGCTATAGATGCAGTAGGCTGCTGCCAACTTAGAAAGGTAATGGATGGACTTGGGCAGGAATATACTCTTCATTTTCTTCACACATGGACAAACTTCCAAACCCTTCCTAATCTCCTCAGATCTCCTTCACCAGGCCAAGCTATAGCTCCTTGGTCCATTCCCATAAATCATCCTCTTGTTTAGGCCCTCTGACTCTTTCTCAAAGTTTAGTTGTCAACAGGGCATGAGTTTATGCTATTAAAGCAGGTTACATCTGGAATTGAGGAGAGATATGTTTTTCACTACACGAAACAAAGAAAAAAAGCAGCTGCGTTTAAACAAAGATTTTGAAAAGAAGGTGAAGAAAACAGTCAATATTAGAGGGGAAAAGAGTAGATTCTCTTTGTGTATGTGTACAGGGGAAGCTTCCACCATAATGTGTATGAAAGACTATATCCTCACTCCTCCCATAAAGGGTTCCCACCCCCAAGAACTAATGTGCTGGTTTCCCCACTTCCCTTACTACTTCTGTAGGGCATTGTGGTAGACACAGGTATTAAGGGTGGAAGCTTCAATTGAAGAATAAGGAAGGAGCCTTAAATACAATGGACCACCTTCTTACTCATACTTCATAGGTGTACACTAAAACACAGGGAAAGTTAGGTGCCTGCCTCTAGCTCTAAAATGGTAAACAGCAAGGCACTACAGACCCATTCATAAGTGACATCTCTCATAGTAATAGAGAGTTTTTCTCTGGAGAGAAAATGAAGTAACCTTGCCACAACTCCATAGCCTCACACAGAGTCTACAGTGGTTCATAAAATGCAGTTCTTTACATGCTCGGCACTTCTCTCCAAGCCACACCTCATGCCCATCAGAAGATGCTTGAGTCAGAGTGGTACCCTGGTAGAGTTACTGGGTGTCATATAATCTTGCTTTTGTATTTTATCATGTAAGAACAACAACAACAACAACAAAATTTGCAAAGACTGAAATTGAAGGCTTTGCATAATTACTACAGAAAAAGATAAAAGGCAAAGAGAACTGATTAAAATTTTGTTTAATATTACTTAAATTTATGTGGGGACCTGTAAGATGATGCAAAACTTTTACAAGCAAAGTGGCTGACAGCATCAGGGCATGCATGAATTCCAGCAAGTTCACATGATTTCAGACAAACAATTAGAGTGAAGTTAGAAAAAATTCTCCCAGTTAACATTTTAAAATGAGGTTGAGTCTAACAGTTTTGCTCATTCAGAATAAATTTTTGAAGCATTGATCTTGACATGAAGATAAGCGTTAATGGCAACTAAGTATTCTCAGGAATAAGAGCTGAGTTTATCTAGATGCTAATTATTTAAAGAGTTTTCTTAGGAGTTCCCACTGTGGCTCAGTAGAAATGGACCCAACTATGATCCATGAGGAGACAATTTCAATTCCTGGACTTGCTTGGCAGGTTAAGGATTCAGCGTTGCTGTGAGCTGTGGTGTAGGCCGGCAGCTGAAGTTCTGATTGGACCCCTAGCCTGGGAACTTCCATATGCTGCAGGTGCAGCCCTAAAAAGGGGGGAAAAAAGCTTTGCTTTAAATCTCTCCTCTGGGTTGAGGGTTGATTAAAACCATTCTTATCACATCCATGAAAATGTACATCAAGCACAGACTTTACCATCTGAATCAAGTGGCAACTACTGATGACTGGAAAAGTAACAGAACAAGGAAACAAGTTTTTGATACAAATATCAAACACTTGGAATTACTGAAGATGACAAAGTTCAAATCCACAGTTTCTAATACATGATTACTTATGAACATGATGGCTCTTTACTTGATCCAAATATCTTACCTTAGTGTACAAGTTAGGTTTAAACAAAGATGGGTTTTGGTAAAACCCTCCTTAATGATAAACAGATCACTGGACACAGTAATAAATAAAACTATTTTAGGCTACATGTTTTGTTCATATATAAGTATGAATTCAGAACCATAATCTTCTAGAAAGACTTCTAGAAGAATGCAGTGCTTGCAAACAACAAATGGTTTGGGGTTGTTGACAACTTAATGCTTATGAAATGGAATTTTTTTCTTGATACCTTGACTCTATTGATATATCCAGTATTAGGATTACAATCCAAAAAGATGCTTTAAAGGAAAGTGATATAATATAACTTTAGTAACAGAGTAGGAATAATAGAGAATTGTTACAAAGAAGTCAATGGTGGATGTATCTTTTACTGGCCTCAACAAAATGGTCATTGGAAATAGAAGTTTAGTCCAGGACACTGGAAAACCACATTCCATAAAGGGTATTACCTTGATGGAAAAATCTCTTCCATATTAAAAACAAATCATAATGTCATGTTTTACTGGAACAAGGTTGATAGCTTGTGTCAAAGCTAATGCTATCCAGCACCACTGACATTTTGATGCAAGGTCTGAAGCCAGACCTAAGATTTGCCGGCAGTTAGATCTGAAGGGTATTTTCACAGGAGATTCAGAATCTAGAGGAAGGGGATACCAAAGCAATTAAACATCAGTTTCAACATCTCAAAGTTTTACAACATTGTGGAGGTAAGAAAAGCTGAGAGTGCCCAGGAAGAGATCATACATCTGAAAGAAATCTCAACATCAGCTGGAAAGAGTTAATGCCACCAAGGCTGGAACTTGCAGTGTCATGTGGGCAGGGGATGTGTAGGGAAAGTGATTTCCATATCTCTTTATTTTCTTATTATTTAAAAAAGTATTTAACCTTAGCTATGGATAATCTCATATTTCCTTAGAAACTTAAAAGACTGAGGCAGATCAAGCCACATTTGTGAATCAGCACAAAAAAAAAAGGTATCCGGAAGTATACCCTTGGGACAGAATGATGAACACTGGAATGAACACTTGGAATCAAATTAGAAAATACGCATTTCAGGACAAATTTTTTTTCAGCTGTACAGGTGAGATGCCAACTAAGCAGAAGTGCCAATGATATCTGCAGTGAAATCATTTAGGTTTAAAGAGATCACCTCAATGACACAGAATGAGCAGGAGCTATATGTAGCCAAGGAGAATTGTTGGTTTATTTTAAGGGGTTAACTTAATGACAACTATTAGCATGATGTTTCTCTACGCATTAGGGATTTTAAAAATGGGAAAGGCATAGTGCTCTCCCTCAGTGTTTCATGTTGTACACTGTAGTTAACTTAATTATCTGTATTGCTATGTACCTAGCCACCCCACAACTCAGTGGGGTTTTATAACAAAGCAATTACTATTTGTTGGCTCCCAAGTAGATGATTTCTGCCAAGCTTTTTCAAAATGGATCATCTATGAAGAGACAGAGTTGACTTGAGTTACTTACACAGCTGTGTTTAGCTAAGAGCCCATGTGTAGCTGCAACATCTAAGATGTTTCACTCACCAGTCATGTGTCTCAGCTGGAGTGGATCTTTCACCAGGCAGATGGATCCCAAGAGGGTAAAAGTCAAAGCTGCCACCAAAGACCTAGAAGTCTCACAACAATTTTGTGCGTACATTCTATTGATCAAGGCAATTGATCCTCAGGCCATTGAAGGCCTGTGAGGAGGGGAAACAGATCTCACCACCTGACGGAGGGAAGAGCTAGGCATTCAGGAATGGGACGGGTTGGCAGCCATCTTTGCAGACAATCTTCCACGGTAGAAAGAGGAACTATGTAACTAAGACTAATACATGTACTCTGTTATATATGATACACAATACAAATGAAAAAATAAAAGAAATTAATAATGGCCTCTGTTTATTAAGCATCTATTTTGTTTTAGATAAAAGCTCTCTGTCAATATGTACCTTATTAAATCATGGGAAATAAAACAACTTCAGAGAAATAAATACAGGCTTTATAGATGAAATTATGTTTCTTATAGAAAGAAAAGGATTGGAAGGTACAAGTTGACAGGAGAAAAGAAGGGAAGTTTATTCCAAACTGAGAAAAGTGTAGGGAAAAGGAAAATTACAAGGAAGAAGTTCAAAGGAGAGGAGTGTATGTGTGTGTGCATGTGTGTTTAAGGTGTGAGACATAATGCTGAAAAGGGTGGCATGAATTTAAGTCCTGGTGGATGCAGCTGGAAATATAGTTTGGAAGTGGATGGTAAAATGTACTAACTGTTGAGAACATTACAGCCAGCATCAACTCCAATATGATTTGTGATTTTTCCATAAGGGCTGTTTCTCAAATTTTCTAATTTCTGATGGTAGAGACCATGGAAGCCTTTTCATGATTGTATAAAACCACATAGGCTTAATTTATTAAATTAAAAAAAGTATATATACAAGCTTAAGTCCCTGTCCCTAAAGTATATGGTGACATTACAGGGACCAATGGTTATGTGGAAGAGACCCTAGTCTATCCTCACCAAAGCCTTTGCTCTCCATGACCCACTTGTATTTTGGCAGGAGTCCTGCTCATGAAGATTCAGATCCTATTGTGCTGGCACTCTGCAGGCAGGAATGATTATCTGCTGATGGGCTGATAACCTTTTTTCCTTCTGAGTCAGCATCCTGTCCCTCTGTCTGCGTCACTACTGCCAGACAAGATTTCCTGAGAAGTCCATAATTGACATTGTCATTCCCAAGAAAACTTGGGTTGTCTAAATACCTCTTGTCAATGTTTTCTAGGGCACAACCCCCCATTAACATTGCTTTCAGTGGATGGCTGCCATTTTGGAAGTCATTTATCCTTTGGATATGTGAATAATTGGCAAACTTCAACTGTAGTGCTCTCATCAGACATTCAAATATTGCCAGTGATCAAACTTACTCTTATGTCAGCTGCTTTCCAACATCACTCTCTTCCATCTTACAGAAATACACTTTCTGGGTTGCACTGAAAAGCAGCAACATGTATGGTTTCTTTGAGAAAGCCAGATGAGACATTCTGGATCTGGCACGGACAATTTATGAACACACTTTAAAAACAAAGGATTTTATTGATGAGCTATGAGGTATTAGTGTGTCCTAGTGGACAGAGCTTTACACTAGAAATGAAAAGCACATTTTATTTCCTTACCTATATGAGTAATCTCATGATCAATCTAGAAAATGGTATTTGGGGCCACAATTTCTGACCTTATCTGAAGGAATCAGATCATCCTCTCAAAGATCAAACATATTATTTAGGCCCTCCTCTATTAATATTATTTTGAGGCTTGTAAATCTCCAGGTCAAATAAGTTCATTTTAAAGGAATCAGTGGTGTTTTAAAAATAGAAATATACAGCAATACTTGGGAAAATTAGAGAACATTCTCTTGGTGCAAAACCGAAGCATTGCTTTTCTTGCTTAGTATTTTTGTAAAGCTGTGTGTAAATCTGGAGAAGAGGAGGAGAGAAGGGAATAGAAAATCTGAAAGGTGAAGTTTATTAGTGGTTAGACTTCATCTCCTGGCATGAATATTCATGTGCTCATTTCAAAAGCTTGTATTGAATTTCTAAGAAGCTTAAATTTAACCACTGTATCAAATTGGATGCTATCAAGTTACAGAAAAGTTCCAAAAAAAAATTAACTCATAAGTCTTAAAGTCGTATTATTTCACACAACAGGAAGTCTTGAGTAGGCATTTCGAGGGTTGGTTAATTCCATGACTTGTGGCCAAGTGATATCAGGTATCTACATCAACTTCTTTATGTTTTTCTTGACTTTTGACTCATGCTGTCAAGGTAGCTACCAGAGCTTCAAGTGCCATATTACTGCAGAGCAATATTCAAATGCTTCTGCATTGTATCTGGAAATGTCCAGCAATAGAATTCCTAGATGACTCATTTGTCAGGGTTACATCTGCTGCCCAGACAATAGCCACATAAATGGCATTACTATAGTTGGCTTACACTAATCAATATTTAACCAGCAAGCACTAGGGCAGGCTTCATAATGGTATTCAATCCCTGAATACCACTGGTGTAATGATAGTAAGAAAGAGGAAAGGAACAGCTGTTGAGTAGACAACCAAGAGCCCCACCACAAATATTTTCCTTTCTGCAGATACAGCTGGGTAACAGTTAAATTTTGCTGCATAGCAAACCACTCCAAAACCTAGTGCCTTAAAACAATACCATTTATTTAGCTCCTAATTCTGTGAGTCAGTCATTTGGGTTGCGCTCAAATAGGTAGTTTTCCTGCTGGTCTCAACTATTATCATGTATGTCTCTATAGCAAGCTGACAGGGAAGATGGGGAAATTAGGTCTAGGGGACGTTGTGTTCTAGGAGAGGTCTCTGTTCTAACAGCTCTATTCCATATGTTCTTTTTCCCTCCAGCAGATGCATCTGGACTTGTTCAAGTGGTAGTAAAAAGTTTTCCAAAGCCTCAGAAAGGTAATTCCCAATGTACAATTTTTTTTAAATGTCTGTTTGCATCATGTTTACTAATGTTTCATTACTCCCCCAAAAGTCAAAAGGGCAATCAGGATTCAAGAGTCGAAGACAGTATCCACCTTTTAATGAAAAGACATTCAGCATCATGTTGCAAGGGTGTGGATGCAGGAGAGGAAAACTGTATGGACACTTTCACAATCTACCATACAGCTATCCTAGAAGTTGCTGTGCTTAGCTGCTTTCTAAATTTCTTAAAATGCATGAACAAAATAAAAAATCAGAAGAATAATGTTAGACTTTGCTTTCTCTATGCCACACATTACTCTGATTGTCTTACCCATTAAAATAATAATAACATTCACATAAATCTTGAAGTGTATAGTAAAAACATAAGATGAAGAAAGAATCTGACTTTTCATCAAAGAAAGCTCTATGTTTGATTCTGAAAGTTGCCTTTTACTAGCAATAGGTACGTGACTTTGGGAAATTTATTTAGCTTTTCTAGTCTGTAAAACGGGAAAGTATTAGTTTGAATCCTCTAAGAAATAGATACCAAGACAGGATTAAACACACAAGGTAATTACTGGGGAGAACACTTGTCAAGGCTAAAAGGAGATGGAACAAAAGTAGGCAGAATTTCGCATGGCAGGTGAGATTTGGCACCCTTGAAAGGAGAAAAGGAAGGGAATTGGCTATGAAGCACCTCAGAGCATTGGACTAAAAAGGTCTTATGGCTGAGGGAGAACACTCAGGCCTAACTTGCCCACTAGAAGAATGCTGCAGAGGGCAGGAATGGCTCACTTCTAGTGTCCCTGCTGGGCTTAATCATTGGCTAGGAGAAAGCAGCCCAGGGAAAGCATGGCCTGGTGTCAGCACAGGTCAACATTCAAAGAGGTGATGGCTAGAAGCTCTCAAACAATAATGTTCCCTGAAACTGGTTCTCTTGAAGGGCAACCTGAGCAGTGTAGTTTCACAGTTGTCATAGCAAGTAATCATGCTAACATTTTAGGATTGTTGTATCAACTGAAATAATATGCAAAGAGTGTGCAATATGGCCTGACACATACTAGAAACTACAAAATGATACTGTCACTCTGATTGCTAAAAGTATAAACAGTCTCAAATATCAGTCCTCTTACCCAAAGGTCAAATCCAATGTTGATTCCAAAAGTAGGTGTTTAATAAAATATGGCCTAATATTCACTAGCTATAGTGAGCATCTCAATAAAACAGCTGTTGTAGTGAGCATCTATTCTACTGATTTTCAAGCCTAATCCCATTCTAATTTCTGTGACTTGTACCCTTTAAATCATATCGGTATGGCCAAAGCAGTCATGTCTATATTGTGTGTTTCAATCATATTGTATATATGGTCTGTTGACTTGGAGCAGACAGCTAACCCAGTATGAACACATGAAATTTTTCCCTGGGAGATGAAAAATGGAAGGAACCAATTCAGTTGCTCTCCAGGTAGGTGGTCCAGTAACAGGAAAACTTAGGTGTCATAGAAGCCAAATTTCCAACACATGACTTGAGAAGTAGTGAACACCAGTGTGTTATCAGAAAGAAAAATTAAGTAGATTTAAGGGAAAGAAAACAGATATGGAAGACAGAATGAGTGTTTTTTCAGTATTTGATTTCTTTATTTCAGTTCATTTCTTCATTTCTGATGCATTCCTGTCATTTTATGTGTTTACGTCATACATAAAATTAATACTGTATATCCTTCATTTTCTTTAAACTGGTTCAAGTGGGCTTTGTTATATAAAACTAAAAACGTACCAACCAGTGCACAAACACATGTGTGTGTTCAGTCTGGATGCAACCAAACAAAAAGTTTCTTTCTTTAATATGTTACTTGGAAATTATAACAAGAATAACTAAGATACACTAAAAATGGAAAGAGGCCTTTTTTGTAGCAATCCTGCTTTTGAACAAATGGAAACCTCTTAAACATGAGTCCTTGGTAGCATCAAATTTATAATAGGAACATTAAACATACAAATAGAAAGCACATTGAAACATATATTCAAACTATGAGAAGAAAACACATTGCATTTAGAATTGTACCAACATGTGATTATGAAAATATAGAGATTTTAAACATTGAGGACTACTAAATAGAAACACTTCACAGGACTATTTGTTAAAGCTTGAATTCTTCAATATTAAAAGATATTCTTCACAGGGCACTAGTTAAAAATTATTTAAATAGATGGTGTTTGATTGTCCCCCCGTGGGTGTATAAAATGAATTCCATTCTATACTGGAGATTGAACCAGATTATCATTGAATCCATAAATTCTCTGTTTCAAAGAAATTGCCATAAACAACATAATGCACAGGCAATGTTAAGAACTGAAAATAATTCCAATAAACATATGAGATGTTCTGCCTCACTAAAATTAGGAAAGTGTATGTAAAATCTTTAGTGGGAATGTTGGACTATTAAGCAATCTCACAATATTAAGTGTTCACAAGAAGAAATAGACACTCGTATTCTCTGCTACTAGAAATATAAATTGATCCATATCGATTTTTATGTTAAGAAACATGGATGTAATAGGAAAATTAATATTATCTGTCTACTGCAATCCAATAATTTCAATTCCTGTTTCATAAACTAGGATCACATGTGCACGTGTGACATGTACAACATGTACAAGGGTGTTCATGAAGCACAAAGCCCCTCCCAAATCTAGATAGTATTCTCCCTATAAGTGATGCCTAGAAATATTACAATTATCTTGCTACCAACCCAAAGATGAAGCCAGAATAAGAAGAGAGATTCAAGAAAAATTCAAATAAAAGGTGGAAGATAATATGAGAAAATGTGTGTGTGCGTGTGTGTGTGTGTGTGTGTGTGTGTATACACACATATATAAAACCAGGTCACTTTGCTGCACAGCAGAAATTGGCACAACAGTGTAAATCAACTACACTTTTTTTTTGTCTTTTTAGGGTTGTACCTACAGCATATCAAAATTCCCAGTCTAGGGGTCAAATCAGAGCTATAGCTGACAGCCTATGCCACAGCCACAGCAAGGCTGGATCTAAACCTCATCTGCAACCTACACCACAGCTAACAGCAACACCAGATCCTTAACCCACTGAGTGAGGCCAGGAATCAAACCTGAGTGCTCAAAGATACCAGTCATGTTTGTTACCACTGAGCCACAATGGGAACTCAACTATACTTGAAAAAAAAAAAAGGTGGAGCATCATGCCTGGAATTGCTCTATCTGGGTACTTGGGTAAACATACAATTTAAAGATAACACATCCCTTTATTGTTTACATCATTTGAGTAGTTTTCTATTACTAGTGGCTAAAGCATTCTGGAAAATAGCATCATGACATTTTTTGATCTACAGCTTTATTTCACTTGTATATTACTCCTTTTAGCAGTTAAGTGCCTTATTTACTGGAGCAAATAGCTAATTAATTCTAGATTTATCATTGTATCATTATAGAATGTATTATACATCCAGGTTTTAGACTTTTCCCCCATTTAATCTTTCTTGCCATTGGTCTGTAGCATTTCACCCTCCATTAGTAATATTTTCTAACATTGACTTTGGGGAAGAGTTGAAATTTGATCAGATAGTTCAGAAGTTTCTACCCAATTCTAATGAATTTTTACATAAATGTAGAACTATAACGTATATTGATGATTACATTTTAGTAAAACTGTTGGGTGAAAAGGGGTTGACATTTTTATTCATCTATAAAAATCTATAACAGTCTTACATGGATATTTGTGAATAATAAAGACCAAGAAAAGTATTTTAAAGATAATATGACACTTATACTAGTTCTTTGTGCACTTGCCTCAACCATTTTCAATCTGTGAAATAGGCATTTCAACACTATAACTTAAATGTAAAAGATTCTACCAAAAACTTATATGTCCATTAACAGAGAAGTGGATAAAGAAGATGTAATGCATATATGTTAATAGAATGCTACTCAGACATAAGAAAGAATGAAATAATGCCACTTTCAGCAACATGGGTGGACCTAGAAATGGTTATAGTAACTGAAGTAAGTCACACAGAGAAAGACAAATATTATATGAGATTACTAATATGTAGAATCTATTGAAAATGATACAAAAGAACTTATTCACAAAACAGAAACATACTCAAAGATTTTGAAACCAAACTTATGGTTACCAAAGGGAAAATTTTGAGGGGAAGGACAAATTAGGAGGTTAGGATTAACATATATACACTACTATGTATAAAATAGCTAGATAACAATGACTTTACTCTATAGCACAGGGAAAGCTACTCAATAGTCTGAAATAAAATAACATGTATGGGAAAAGAACCTGAAAAAGAATAGGATATATATATATATATATATATATATATATATATATATATATATATATATTCAGGTGTAAAGTGGCTCCTCTACAAGCCACTTCCTCTGGGAACTCTCTTATATA
This sequence comes from Phacochoerus africanus, assembly GCF_016906955.1. NCBI lineage: Eukaryota > Metazoa > Chordata > Mammalia > Artiodactyla > Suidae > Phacochoerus > Phacochoerus africanus. The sequence continues at coordinate 137,609,705 of NC_062544.1, forward strand.
TATATAAGATATATATATATATATATCTTATTCATTTTACTTTACATTGAAACTAACATAGCATTTTAAGTCAAGTCTAACAATTATTTTTTAAAAAGAATTAAATTAAAAAGTTTCTGTCAAAAGATGTTATAATTCATCCACGAAGTATACAAACACCTTAAGTATGCTATCCTTAAAAGAGTAAATCAAATATATGATCTTTAAGTTTTTTCAACTGCTGAATGACTAGTAATCCCTATAAAATTGAAGTTGCCTCATTCTATTTTGCATAAAAAGGGGAGGGGTTCGGGAGAGGGGCAAAGATGCTTGGCAGGGGTCAACTGTTTTTTCCCTCCAAGGAAGAGTTGTTAGTGGCAAGAAACTGTCAAAACAAATTAATCCAAACACTTGTTGACATCTCTTGAGGAAAGTGGCTCCTCTACAAGCCACTTCCTCTGGGAACTCTTGATTCATAAATCTAAATCACAATTCCAATTTCAGCATGTTCATCAATCTCGCAGACCACAATGCTCCGTGTCTCCCTGGTAAAGTACTTTATTTCATTTCCCTTTAATGCACAGTATGGTTCTTGCTCTCCTGCAGAAATGACCATACCCAGCTTTTCAATGAAGAACATTAATTCTGCAAAGTTTCCATTAAGAGAGAAGATGCTGAGTGGAGGTGATTTATTTTCTTACGGGATATTAGTTGGCTGGACATAACTGAATAAAATCCATCAAATTTAGTAGCCAGTCAAAAGAAGGACAAGAGAATTAAAAAAAAAAAAAAAGATTTTCAATGAGTAATCCTCCATTAAGGATTCTTAAAAGGCAAAGCTGCACATATTACAGAACATTCAGTGTGCAAGAGCTAATAGCTTTAAGATGATATTTAATCTTTATATTAATTACAATAATTACCTACACCTCTAGCAACTGAATAGTATTGAAACATACAACCTTATGATTTACATAGGAAAGCATTTTCTTAATTTAGTCATTTTATATGCATCCTTCCACAATACTCAAATAGTACCTGGAGGTTGTTCCGTAATATACCTAAAATCAATTAAAATGGCAAAAATGTAATACACAATATATACTGAAAATATTTTGCTTCCTTGTTTAAGTTATAGTTGATTTACAGTGTTGTGCCTATTTCTCTTATACAGCATAATGATCTAGTCATATGTATATTCTTTTTCTCATACTATCTTCCATCATGTTCTATACCAAGAGATTGGATATAGTTCTCTGTGCTGTACAGTAGGACCTTATTGCTTATTGATTCTAAATGTAATAGTTTGCATCTACCAACCCCCTACTCCCAGTCCATCCCACTCTCTCCCTCCTCTGCCTTGGCAACCACAAGTCTGTTCTCTATGTCTGTGAGTCTGTTTCTGTTTCATCTGGGCCGTAATTTAGATTCCACATGTAAGTGATATCATATTTAAATGCCCTTCAAAATGCTAAAATATCACAGTAGCACTAAAATTATTCAAACATAAGTTTTGATTATATTCTACTTGATCTAACATACATTTTTTTGTTTTTGTTTTAGGTTTATTTTTAAATACTTTATCAGTATATAGTTGACTTCAAAATTGTGTTAATTTCAGGTGTAAAGCAAAGTCAGTCACACACACATATATATAATCTGCTCTTTTTCAGATTCTTTTCCTATAGGTTATTACACAGTATTAAGTAGATCACTGTGTGCTGCAAGTAGGTCTTGTTACCCATCTATTTTTTTTTCTTTTTAAATTATTTTTATTTTTTCCATTGTAGCTGGTTTACAGTGTTCTGTCAATTTTCTACAGTAAAGCAAAGAGACAAAGTCACACATACATATATACATTCTTTTTCTCACATTATCCTCCATCATGCTCCATCATAAGTGACTAGATATAGTTCCCAGTGCTATTCAACAGGATCTCATTGCTTATCCATTGCAAAGGCAATAGTTTGCATCTATTAACCCCAGATTGCCAGTCCATCCGACTCCCTCCCCCTCCCCCTTGGCTACCAGAAGTTTGTTCTCCATGTCCATGAATTTCTCTTCTGCAAAAATTTTCATTTGTGCCATATATTAGATCCCAGATATGTGATATCATATGGTATTTGTCTTTCTCTTTCTGACTTACTTCACTTAGTATGAGAGACTCTAGTTCCACCCATGTTGCTGAAAGTGGCAGTATTTCATTATTTTTTATGGCTGAGTAGTATTCCATTATGTATATATACCAAATCTTCTTAATCCACTCATCTGTCGATGGACATTTAGGTTATTCCCATGTCTTGATTATTGTGAATAGTGCTGCAATGAATGTATGGGTGCATGTATGTTTTTCAAGGAAAGTTTTGTCCAGATTTATGCATAAGAGTAGGATTGCTGGGTCATATGGTAGTTATATATTTAGTTTTGTGAGGTACCTCCATGCTATTTTCCATAGTGGTTTATCAATTTACATTCCCACCAACAGTGTAGGATGGTTCTCTTTTCTCCACACCCCCCCTAGCACTTATTATTTGTGGATTTATTAATGATGGCCATTCCGACTGGTGTGAGGTGGTACCTCACAGTAGTTTTGATTTGCATTTCTCTAATAATCAAGGATGTTGAGCATTTTTTCATGTGCTTTGGCCATATGTATATCTTTGGAGAAATGTCTATTCAGGTCTTTTACCCATTTTTCAATTGGGTTGTTGGCTTTTTGCTGTTGAGCTGTAGAAGTTGTTTGTATATTTTAGAGATTAAGCCCATGTCAGCTACATCATTTGAAATTATTTTCTCCAATTCTGTAAGTTGTCTTTTTGGGTTTTATTTTTAATGGTTTCCTTTGCTGTGCAAAAGCTTGTCAGTTTGATTAGGTCTCATTGGTTTATTTTTGCTTTTATTTCTGTTGCCTTGGGAGACTGACCTGAGAGAATATTTGGAAGGTTAATGTCAGAGAATGTCTTGCCTATGTTCTCTAGGAGTTTGATGGTGTCTTGTCTTACGTTTAAGTCTTTAAGCCATTTTAGGTTTATTTTTGTGCATGGTGTGAAGGTGTGTTCCAGTTTCATTGATTTACATGCAGTTGTCCAGGTTTCCCAGCAATACTTGCTGAAAAGACTGTCTTTTTCCCATTTTATGTTCTTGCCTCCTTTGTCAAAGATTAATTGACCATAGGTGTCTGGGTTTATTTCTGGGTTCCATTGGTCTGTCTGTCTGTTTTGGTACAAGTACCACACTGTCTTGATTACTGTGGCTCTGTAATGTTGCCTGAAGTCTGGGAGAGTTATGCCCTCTGCTTTGTTTTTGTTCCTCAGGATTACTTTGGCAATTCCGTGTCTTTTATCGTTGCACATAAATTTTTGGATTATTTGTTCTAATTCTGTGAAAACTGTCCTTGGGTAATTTGATAGTGATTGCATTGACTCTGTAGATTTCTTTGGGTAGTACGGCTATTTTTACAATATTAATTTTTCCAACCCAGGAGAATGGAATATTGTTCCATTTCTCTGAACTCTTTAATTACCTTGATTAATGTTTTATAGTTCCCAGCATATAAATCTTTCACCTCCTTGGTCAGTTTTATTCCCAGGTATTTGATTTTTTTGGGGGGTGACATTTTAAAAGGTATTGTATTTTTGTATTCCTTTTCTAATATTGCATTTTTAGTATACAGTAATGGAACTGATTTCTGAGTGTTAATCTTGTATCCTGTTACTTTGCTGAATTCGTGGAGCAGTTGGGGTAGTATTTGCATTGAGTTCTTAGGGTTTTCTATGTATAGTATCATGTCATCTTCATAGAGGAACAATATTCCCTCTTCTCTTCCAGTTTGGATACCTATATTTATTTTGTTTGTCTGATTTTTGTGGCTAGGACTTCCAATACTATGTTGAATAACAGCAGTGAGAGTCAGCATCCTTGTCTTGTTCCAGATTTTAGTGGGAAGGCTTTCAGCTTTTCTCCATTGAGTATTATATTTGCTGTGGGGTTGTCATAAATGGCTTTGATTATGTTATGTTCCCTCTATACCCACTTTGGTAAGAGTTTTGATCATGAATGGATGTTGGAGTTTATCAAATGCTTTTTCTGCATATATTGAGATGATCCTGTGGTTTTTGACTTTTGTGAATGTGGTGTATGATGTTGATTGATTTGTGTATGTTGAACCATTCTTGTTAACTTTGGATGAATCCCACTTAGTCATGGCGTACGATCTTTTTTATATGCTGTTGGATTCAGTTGGCTAAAATTTTGTTGAGGATTTTTACATCTATATTCATCTAAGATATTGGCCTATAATTTTTTTTTGGTAGTATCTTTGTCTGGATTTGGTATTAGGGTGATGGTAGCTTCATAGAATGTTGTTGGCAGTGTTTCTTCTTCAACCTTTCGGAAAAGTTTAAGGAAGAAGGATATAAGTTCCTCTTTGTATGTTTGGTAGAATTTGCCTGTGAAGCCATCTGGTTCTGGACTTTTTTGTTTGTAGGGAGTGTTTTTATTACGTATTCAATTACATTTCTAGTAATTGGTCTGTTCAATACATCTATTTCTTCCTGATTCAGTTTTGGTGGGCTGTAAGTCTCTAGAAAGTTGTCCATTTCTTCTAGGTTATCAAATTTGTTGGCATATAATTGTTCATATTTTTCTCTTATTGGTTTTTTTTTTTGGTATATTTTCACTATCCATTGTGATTTCTTTTTCATTTCTTATTGTGTTTATTTGCACTTTTTCTCTGCTTTTCCTGGTGAATCTGGCCAGAAGTTTGTCACTTTTGTTTACCTTTTCAAAGAACCAGATCTTGGTTTTATTGATTTCTTCAATTGTTTTTTTAACCTCTATTTTATTGATTCCCTCTCTGACTTTAGGTTTTGTTTGTTCTTCTTTTTCTAATTCATTTAGGTGATGGGTTAAATTGTTGATTTGAGATTTTTCTTCTTTTTTGAGGAAGACCTGTATCACCATGAATTTCCTTCTAAGCACTACTTTTGCAACACCCCATAGATTTTGAATGGTTGTGTCTTCATTATAATTTATCTCAAGGTATTTTTTGATTTTATTTTTGATTTCCTCATTGACCCATTGTTTTTTTAGTAGCATGTTGTTTAGTCTCCATGTAGTTAGGTTTTTCTCATTTCTTCTCCTGTGGTTGATTTCCAGTTTCATGCCATTGTGGTCAGAGAAGATACTTGAAATAATTTCTATACTCTTAAATTTGTTGAGGTTAATTTTGTGCCCCAGTATGTGATTGATCCTTAAGAATGTTCCATGTGCACTTGAGAAGAATATATATTCTGATTTTTTTGGATGTAATGTCCTGAAAATATCAATAACTTCTAACTTTTCTATTGTATCATTTAGGATCTCTCTTGCCTTATTGATTTTCTATCTAGAGGATCCGTCCATTGATGTGAGTCAGATATTAAAGTCTCCTGCTATTATTGTATTCCTATCAATTTATCCTTTTATGTTTGTTACTATTTGTTGTGTATATATGGGTTCTCCTCCAATCAAAAGACATAGAGTGGCAGATTGGATAAAAAGGCAAGAGCCTACAATGTGCTGTCTACAAGAGACTCACCTTAGAGCAAAGGACACATATAGACTGAAATTGAGGAGATGGGAAAAGATATTTCATGCCAATGGACAAGACAGGAAATCAGGAGTTGCAATACTCATATCAGACAAAATAAACATTAAAATGAAGGCCATAAAGAAAGACAAAGAAGGACACTATTTAATGGTAAAAGGATCCATTCAAGAAGTGGATATTACAATTGTCAATATATGTTACCTATCTATTTTATACATAGTAGTGTAATTTAACATCCAGTTTTGAATATTACAAATAACAATATTGTATCTCAAAACTTTCATTCCACTGTACCTGTGCTGGCTGGAAGATGCTGTTTATAAATTAGGATATGCAGCGATCTATGAAATAGGTAATTTCCAAGTTGGGGTGATACAATTCAGAGGCCAGTGAAGGTTCGAATGCCTGAATACAAAGGGAAAGTTGACCTGAGAGACTCAGAAATCAGTAGTAGACATGAGTTGAATAACTTTTCTAAGTCCAGGTAGCTTTGCTGAGATCATTACATTTTGAAAAGGATCACTGGACAATCTGTTATCATATCTGCATAATTTTGCATGTTTCTTATCATAGGCTCATTTCATGAACTTTAGAACAAATATGGATATTTACATAGATTTGCATGTCATTGCACACAGCAATTCATTGATATCCTGATGGCAAGACTTTTGCCCTCTGACTTTCTTGGCACATTTATAAATGAGGTTTAAACTAAACTAAGCCCAAAGGAAAAAGTTGCCTCGAAAGTAATTTATTATACTAGCTGCATATATTCATGTGCAGACATATTTTTCACCATATCTTCTCTTTTAAAACTAAGAGGAAATCTCCCAGTATAGTATTAAAGTATCCTTATAATTTACCCTTATACTCTCTTTATTTATTTTTGAAGCAAGTCATATAAGTTAGCCCTGTACTTGAAGAAATGTTGGAATAATAGATATAAACCTATGCTGGTCAATATGATAGCTACAAATCAGGTGTAGATATTAAAATTTATGGGGCTCCCACTGTGGCTCAGTGGTTAACAAATCTGACTAGTATCCATGAGGACGCAGGTTCAATCCCTGGCTTTGCTCAGTGAGTAAGGATCCAGCATTGCCTTGAGCTATGGTGTAGGTCGCAGACACGGTTCAGATCCTGTGTTGCTGTGGCTTACATTTTACATTTTTGAATAATTTCCAAAGAAATCTAGCCACATAATGTGGTTTTTTGTGTGTATGTATTTAATTTCTTCTTAAAACAGGAAGTTCACTGTGTGTTTTGTTTTGTTTTGTTTAGGGCTGCATCTATAGCATTTGGAAGTTCCCAGGCTAGGGGTCGAATCAGAGCTGCAGCTGCTGGTCTACACCACAGCCACAGTAACGCTGGCTCTGAGCCATGTCTGTGACCTAAACCATAGCTCAGGGTAATGCTGGATCCTTAACCCACTGAGCGAGGCCAGGGATGGAACCTACATCCTCATGGATACTAGTCAGGTTTGTTACCACTGACCCACAATGGGAACTCCTCACTATGTGTGTTGTTCCCAGTTACAAAAGTAGCTCCACTCATTTCTGGGAGGAAAGGAACAATTACCAAAGGGATAGTCTAGGAACATAATGATGAAGAAAATGCCAAAACATTGGGTCAAATGGTGCAGATGTTAGTAGAAACAAATGTGATTTTAATGATAAGTAAAAAGTAGCCAGAGATAGACCATCTCTACTCCAGTCTCCTCTGTTGAGTGAATTTTGCCGGTGAACCATCACCTGCCCCTCTGACTGTGCTCAAGGACACTGCTGAACTCCTGCTCCCCCAGATGGTGTTATGTGCTTACTTACAGTTGGCTGTATTTCCTACCCAAACCACTTATTTGAGTTTAATGATAAGCTTTAAATTTTATTTAAATATTTTAAAAACTGAATAAATATGTGTGTTCTATGAAATAAGTCAGAAAGAGCAACTTACTCAAAAATTATAGCAGAATTAGGTATGTAATAGTTTTAAATAGTTGGGGCAAATAAAAACCATAAAAGACTTGACTCTGTAAGGAAAATAATGCTGAAAACCTTAGATAATGTGTCATGAAATTTTTTTAAATGAATAAAAGGGCAGTAGGGAACTTTTGTCCTCAGACCTATATTTACTCAATAAATAAAAAGTCTTGGTTTTGCAGCAAATGATTGATGAATAAAAGAGTATTTACATTTTTATTTTTAAAATGTTTGTGTGTTATCTACGGTATGATCCTACATGTTAAGAGATATTTTTATGGGTGATCAAATATCAGAGTCAATTATATCAGATTGGGTTTCTACTACTTACTTTTCTTTACCACCTAAATTCTAAAGGACAAAATACCCCACTTATTGAATTATATTTTAATAAGAAAGGAAATATTCACACTGTTGTTATGGGTCCATTTAAAATGCCAAACCCTGATTTCCTAATTTTTCCCTTCATGTAACATAACTACAGCTTCCTCATCTGCGTAGCATGTATCATAGTCCAGCCTCAAAAAGGTGTTGTAAAGATTAAATGAGATAATGTTATAAAGCACTTAAGATGATGTCTATGACTTAAGGAGGCATTACATTTTATAAGATCTATTTATTCATTTCTTTTCAAATTCATTAACAAGGCTCAACATTTACAATCCCCAGGTCACCACAGGGAATAGGGACAATCAGCCCAGGACTTGATGGAGAAAAAACATCAGCTGTATCAACAGCCAACTAGCACAATCCCCAAGCTGTCCTAGGGGCTCAGCTGCCTTCAGCACAAAACTCAGTACTCCTGGCTCCACATTTGTCTGGAGCCCAAACAGGGACATCTACGAAGGGGCCCTTGTCAAACACCTGGCACACCAGGGTGTGACAGGCACAGTCAGCTGACCACTGACATTCCAGGCTAAGGGTCTTAGGGAGGGAAGAGGTGGACTACACTGCCACCCTTTGGACAGAAGCAAAATGTACATCTTTGTACCAAGTTTTCTCTTCCTCTGGGAGTCTTGTCCTAACTCCTACACCAGGTCTAGAATACGTGGTCAATAAATTTTGGGAGAATATTTAACTGATTATTGTGTTTCTCCTAGATCTAAAAGTCTAAAACACTCTGGTGCAATAAATGAATATTATCCACACATAGTCCTCTGGCAGCAGGAAACACTCAAAATTATTTGTCCCAAAACAATGAAATTGGCAGGGCTACAGTATAAATAATGGGAAAGTTAAATGAGGAATAACAAACTTTTATTATTGAGTGTTTATTGCGTGCCAGGGACCTTACAGGCATTATCTCATTTAGTCTTTGCAATAACTGAGTTAAATACTGCTATTATTTCCATTTAATTTGGGAGTTTATGGTAAAAAAAGGGAAAACTAACCTCAACTCATAGAACTTGGATTCAATTTCATGTCTATCTGATTTCAGAGAATGTATTCCCTTGGCAGTTAAATTAATTCTCTCTTAGAGATAATAAGAATGGGTAGATGGTGCACCAGATGAAAGATAAAATAAATTAGGCCATGTAGCTGTTTTAAAACATGGCTGCAAATGTTTTGCTATTCCTCTCTTGAGAAGTGGGGTCTATGCCCCCTCCCAATGAACTCAGGCAGATTTGTGACTGTTTAAACCAACAGCTTATGGCAGAAGCTACTTTATGCATCCTCCAGTGCTAGGTCATAAACGGCCATGTAGCTCTGCCTTGTTCACTGGAATACACTCCCTAAGCCATCGTTTAAGAATTCATATTACATGAAGGCCATCATTCCAGAAAAGTGCTTCAGTAGACACTCCAGACAGACACTCACACCAAAAGTATTGTGCAAAACTATCTTGCACCACGGAAATCAACCCATCCACTTGCTGGATATCACAGCATTCACAGCCATGTGACAACTATGAAAAGGCACCGCTTGAATCTTCAAAATAACTGCCCACAGGGGATTATATATGACTGATAGTCACCCATCCTGATCTGGGCATTCCAAAGTCAACCTTCTTTAGGACTCCTCTTAACTAATGACTGAGTATAGTTAGGCTACCAGGGGAATTCCACTCCTGAAGGTCATACAATTCTTCTCAGAGATAATTTGCAGCCTGCTTGAACCTTCCTTAAACAAACACTGCAATCTAAGAATCTTTCCACCCAAACTTCTCTCCTTCCCCATCTCTTTTATAGGTGTAAACCTGCAGCCCAGTCTGAGTTTTTTTCCTAGATATTCCCACTCCCTCTCTTTTTTTCCTTCACAGGCATTTTCCACAGTAATCCCATGCATGTCTAGACTCATTTTTACCTCTGCTTCTTCTTTTTTTTTTTTTTTTTGGTCTTTTTGTCTTTTTGAGGGCTCCACCCACAGCATATGGACATTCTCAGGTTAGGGGTCAAATAGGAGGTGTGGCCACTGGGCTACACCATAGACACAGCAACACCAGATCCGAGTCACATCTGCGACCTACACCACAGCTCATGGTCAAAGCTGGATGCTTAACCCACTGAGTGAGGCCAGGGATCAAACCCACAATCTCATGGTTCCTAGTTGGATTTGTTTCCACTGCGCCACGATGGGAACTCCACCTCTGCTTCTTAAAAGACTTTAACTAATGCAAGTTGGAAAAGAGTAATTCCCCAGTTAAGCTCTCTCCAACCTGCCCAAAAAATTCATGAGATAAGATTAAAATGTTATTGTTTTAATCCACAAAGTATTGAGCTAGTCTTTTTTTTTTTTTTTTTTTTTGGCCTTTTCTAGGGCCGCTTCCCACGGCATATGGAGGTTCCCAGGCTCAGGGTCTAATCCGAGCGGTAGCCACCAGCCTGCGCCAGAGCCACAGCAACGCGGGATCCAAGCCACATCTGCGACCTACACCATAGCTCACGGCAATGCCGGATCCTTAACCCACTGAGCAAGACCAGGGATCGAACCCGCAACCTCATGGTTCCTAGTCGGATTCGTTAACCACTGCGCCACGATGGGAACTCTGAGCTATTCTTTTTAATGCAGGAAGAGATAACTGGAACAGTGCTGTTTTAATAGAAGCTGCATGAAAGTCAAGAAGTTTTTATGTGGAAGTGTGAGGTATTTCTGCAGCAAATATTGTACTAAAGACATGATTTTATAAAAAATAGTCAGCTCAGGACATGAAAACTGAACTATGGTGACCACCTACCCAGGTATGCCCAGGATTTTCTGGTTTCAATAGTGAAAAATCAAGGTCCCAGAAAATTCCTCACTCGAAGGTAAATTGTGTCCATTGGTCAACTGACTGGGAACCCTTCAAGCACTTCACAAAGTACACAGGACCCTTGGCATCTATGATGAGAAGAGTATTTCTCTTCCTCAGAGAAGCCCATTATCTTAACTAAGAGTCACACTGCTTAATGTAATTGCTTAGTTATGAACTCAAGGTCATTCCCACTAAATTAAAATCTGAAGATAATTAACTCTTAACTACTGTCTCATCTCTCAATGAATTCCTTTGATGGAAAGCTCCAAATACATTAAACTTAGCCTCTAGGAAGCTTAGAAATAAACTGTTTACTGCATCCCAGCCACCACTTCAATTCAAGCTAACATTTCCCAGAGAGTGTAACTATGCTGAGTTTTTATGTCTCAAGACATTTTAAGAAAGGGAGGGGAAAAAAAGATGCCATGATTACTTTGAGAAACACTGCATTTTGTGTATCCTTTCCAGAAAATCTAAATGCACATTACATATTAAGAATCCAAAGAGACTCAATCCAAGTAGATGTGCAGAAAAACAATCTTTCTGTAGCAAAACATAAATCACAAGGAAATCTATTTCACTCATCAGATTGGCAAAACCAAAAATGATTTGTAAACCCAGTCTTGGCAAAAGAAAATTAAAATAGTTCCTCCTAAGATAAACTGTGGATGAAAGTATAAATTGGAAGGCAATTTTGCAGTTACTATTAAATATAAATGTAAATATTCTTCCATCTAGCAATTCTACCTCTTGGTGTCACTTTTAGGACAAATACCTATCATTGCACAAATATGTATATACAAGAGTAAATTTTTTTTCTACAGCTCTATAATAGCAAGTTTTAAATCAGTCCTAACTGATCATCCATATACATTTATTTTGCAAGTATTTATCAAATATTTTCTATATGCCAAGCATTGTTCCAGGCATGGGAGATGGACCAATGAAAATTGGGAATAAGAAAATGATCATCCATCATGGAGATTTTATGGGCAGAATTCATGTAACAGAGAGAATGAGGAGGGCTCAAAAGCAGATGATAAGCACACAAAATCTAGTAAATATATACAGTTTAGATTCAAGGCTTGTTTGGTTACTATCATCATATAAGGCCAAGTTACTTCCAGCTGTCTCTGCTCCCATCTCCAGGAGTAACCCTCATCCTCAGAGTACAACATGGAACTCAAGCCCTCACATCAACACACAGGAGTGGCAAAGTACGGAAGAAGAAGCATGAATGTTGAAATTGGCACATACCATGTTCACTTAAGCTCACTTACCAGAATCTATTCTTATAGTCGTGACTAACTGCAAGGAAAGCGGGAAGTTATAGTATTTTGTTTTTTTGTTTGCCTGTTTGTGTTAATAATTATTCATGTGACCAAAAGATCTAATAATGAGGACACAGGAGATAAAATATATTTGGTTATAAGGAAGTTTTGCCTTAAGATACCAGTGAGCTTGAAAAAAAAGTGATAAAGTAAGTTGACTCATTTGTTAGTGAGGGTGGGACATTAATGTATGTTGAGTTGTCAATGACATAATTTCCAATGATTTGATAAGTAGATTGACACCTGCAAAAGGAGAAACTTCTATTACTTATCCATTATGAATAATAAATTACCCCTAAACTTAGTGGCTTAAAATAATAAAATTTTATCTCAGGAAGTTGGGTCATCTGCTTTCTGTTCCATGACCAGGCTGGAATTAAGGTGTTGACAAGGGCTATTAGTCTCATATCAAGGCTTAAGTGGGGAAGGATCAGCTTGCAAGCTCAAGTGGTTGTTACCAGCTGGTCTGAGGACCTGTTGTCTTCACTAGTGGTCACTTAGAGGCTGGTCTCAAGTTCTAGCCATCTGTAGATCTCTCCAATGTGGCAGCTCACTTCATCAAAGCATATAAACCAAGAAGCCCATAAATAAAATCTTCAATCAAAATGGAAGTCACAGACTTTTGTAGCCTAATCTCACAGTGAGAGCTCATCACTTTTTTCTGCATTCTAGTTAGCGGAAGCCATTCTAATTCCAATCCATGTTCAATGGGAGGAGATAACATAAAGATACACTAATAACAGAAGGGGAGCCTCCTTAAGAGACCACATGCCATGCTATCTATGAAAATATATGCAATGAAATCATTCCAAGCAGAGAGATCATCTTGTACAAAGACTCAATTTGCTTACATTCTTGGTAAGCTCAATTTGCTTACAATCTTCCTTCACAAAAAGAAGGAATGTATATATATATTATTGGAGTATAAAGGAGAAAAGTCCCAAGAAATGAGGACATAGTGGTAGGTGGAAGTCAAAGCATTTTTTTTTTCTTTTTACAGATGCACGTGCAGAGTATGGAATTTCCTGAGCCAGGGGTTGATTTGGAGTTGCAGTTGTGGGCTTGGCCACAGCTATGGCAATACTGGATCCAAGCTGTGACATACTCCACATCTTGCCACACACTGGATCCTTGATACACTGAGTGAGGCCAAGGATCAAATCCACATCCTCACAGAGACAATGTTGTCCTTAACCTGCTGAGTCACAATGGAATTCCTGTTTTGTTTTTTTTTTAATTGAGATACAGTTGATCTATAATATCATATAGGTTAACAGGTGTACAACATAGTGATTCACAATCTTTAAAGGTTACACTTCATTTAGTTATTATAAGCTATCGGTTATATTTCTTATGTTTTATAATATATCCTTGTAGCTTATTTATTTTATGTATTACAGTTTGTATCTCTTAATCCCCTACTGCTATCTTGACCCTCCCCCCTTTCCTATCCCCCTAGTAACCATTAGTTTTTTTTCTATATCTGTGTTTCTGTTTCCTTTTTGTTCATTAGTTTATTGTTTAGATTCCACATATAAGTGATACCACATAGCATCTGTCTTTCTCTGATTTATTGCACTCATCATAATTCCTTCCAAGTCCATCCATGTTGGTGCAAATGGCAACATTTCATTCTTTTTTATGGCTGAGTAGTATTCCATTGTTATACAGATGGATAGAACAATACCATTCATAGATAAGCAAGGCACTTTGAAAATTGCTGCAGCCCATCTCAAACAGTCACAGGAGTCTGGTCTCTCCACAAAACTTCACTTGCCTCTCTAGGGGAAGAGCTAGGAGAAGAAGGAGAACAGCTTCCATAAGTGGCAAGCTTTCAAGAGCTAACATTAGTTGCAGGAATTTATGGCTCTTCTCAGAAATCAGCAGAAGACATTAGCCAATCCTCAAATGTCAAGTCTGTCCACACTATCTCTGAACTTCCTTCTATTTCACACATTTTAAATCTATGCATTTGTAATGCCTTCCATATAGTCAATGATCAATTAATGTTGGGTATTATCACAGATGAATACAAATGATACTTAAGGTGTATTAATGAAGATATAGGATGTTTGACCTCCTGCTTGATTTTAAGACATAAAGAACATTTATGTGTGTGTCACTAAACAGCATTGTATTCTACTTTTACCATTATATTTACAAAATTCTAACACAAACTGATTACTTTACATAGATACCCTCACATGCCTGTATTAAAAAAAATTGTAGAATTGGAGTAAATTATTTAAGAAAAAAAAGAAACATGTATTGAGATATAATTTACATGAACTATTGTGTTGGTTTAAGGTATAAAACATTGATTTGATAGATTTATAGATTGCCATATGATCATCACAGATAGTAGAATTAGCTAACTCTTCTATCACATCACATAATTATTACTTCTTTTTTGTGTTGACAATGATTAAGATCTAGTCTTGGCAACTTTGAAGTTTATAATATATTAGTATCTATAATCACAGAGCCAAATTATTGATTTCATATGGAAATTGAGAAAAAACTTCCTGATTTTTGTCCACATTTTATCTCTCTCATATCCCCTTTGTCACGTGCATTGAAGATTATATCATTGATGGCTCCACTTTTGAGAATTTCCAGATGCATATATAAGAAACATACAGAAATCTTCCATATTTTATAATGTGTTTTCAGTGTTAAAACAAAATAATACATTTAAGGAGTTCCCGTCGTGGTGCAGTGGTTAACGAATCCGACTAGGAACCATGAGGTTGCGGGTTCGATCCCTGCCCTTTCTCAATGGGTTAACGATCCGGCGTTGCCATGAGCTGTGGTGTAGGTTGCAGACGCGGCTCGGATCCCGCGTTGCTGTGGCTCTGGCGTAGGCCGGTGGCTACAGCTCCGATTCAACCCCTAGCCTGGGAACCTCCATATGCCGCGGGAGCGGCCCAAGAAATAGCAACAACAACAAAAAAGACAAAAAATTAAAAAATAAATAAATAAAATTAAAAAAAATAATAATAATACATTTAAAAAAGCTTGACATCTTCTTCAAAAGAAGGTGATCTGCTACAGTCAGTCATTGAATTCCATCTAAGTTTGATGGTTCAACAGTGGGTTGTAAATTTCAAATGGTGCAAGGACTTATAGCCTTCACCTGGCAGGAGATCATGGGGTTGGAGAAACCCATCCAATATGGTCCCTGCAGTCTAGTTGGACAAGTGTTCTCTATTTTCTCCAAAGGTCTTAGATTGCTCCTAGCGCTTATCAGCAAGATTTGACTATGCTAGAAAATTCAAGGACAATATGGTACAACAGTATGGTGTGATTTTGTAAATTGGGAAATTAATAATGACACAACCAAAATTAATGGCTCTATTTCACAAATGGCGGCTGTCATAGGCAATAAAAATTGAACCGTGGCCTAAACCTCCTATGTTATATAAAAATCAATTCAAAATGGATTATAGACTTAAATGCAAGAAATAAAATTATACAACTTTTAAAAATGTAATCAAAAATCCTCAGGATCTATTTGTAGGCAAAAAATTCTTAGAGTAATATCAAAACATGTTTTGTAAAAGGAAAGACTGACAAGTTGGACCACATCAAAATTAAAAAACTTGTGTTCTGCAAGAGACCGTATTAAATGAATGAAAAAAAAAAAACTTACAGACTGAGAGAAAATGATCATAAACCACATATCCAAAAGAAGACTGGTATCTAAAGTATATAAGGAACTTTAAAAATTGAATAGTGAAAAAACAAACAATTCAATTGGAAAATGAGGAAAAGGTATAAAGAGACATTTCACCAAAAAGAATATACAGCAGTAGCAATAAGATAGATGTGGATTTAAAATATCAAAACCAATCCTAAAATATTTAAGATATCACTACAAAACTACCTAAATGACTAAAATAAAAAATATTAACAATACCAAATGAAGATGAATACATGAAGAAATTAAATCTTCCATATATTCTGGGAATGCAAAAACATAACAGAAACTCTGGAAAAGAGTTTAGAAGTTTGTGAAGAAACTATACATTAATTACAACATGATCCAGTGGTCACAACCATGGACATTTACCCTAAATAAACACAAATGTATGTTAATGCAAACATCTGTATACAAATGTTCATGTCAGCATTATAAAAAATAGCCCCCAAAGGAAATAACCTAGATATCCTTCAACTGATGAATAAACACATGGTTATATATCTTCATATGGAATAGTACATAGCCATGAAAAAGGAGCAAGCTAGTGATACATAATAATAATTTGTATGAATCTCCAGGGAATTATGTTGAGGGGGAAAAAATGTCAGTCCAAAGGTCACATACTTTACAATTCTACTTAGATTACATTTGAAAAGACCAAAATTTTTGAGCTAGGGAACAGCTTAGTGGTTGTTAGGGCTTAGGAATGGAGGTGTGGCAAAGGGTGGAAGGTGGGAGTGGTTATATAAAGTAGCATGAGGGATCCTTGTCATGATGAGATTATTCTGTATCCTGACTGTGGTCATGGACACACAAATATACATATGTGACAAAGTTGTATAAAAATGAAAACACACACACACATATACACACATACAAATAAGTACAAGTAAACCTTGAAAATTCTAAGTAAGGCTAGTGGATTGTGCCAATGTCAATATACTAGTGGTGACAGTGTATGTGAAGTAACAAGGGGGGAACTTAAGTAATGAGTATACCTTTGTCATATTTCTTACAACAGCGCATGACTCAATTATCTCAAAATGAAACTTAATTGAAATTAATTTGGCATTATAACAAGATTTTTTTACTATAAAGGTAATTCGAATTTCCACTTTGGAAAGCTAACTTAAAAATTACTTTCAGTTACTCAAGTGTAAGACTGTCTTACAAACACATAAAATGTTGATGTAAATCATCAGTCAACATTTGGAAGTAACTTCAAAGTAGGTTAACTGATAAATACCAAGCCTCAAAATATACATCTAAGTATATCACATTAATATAAAACAAGTTGTGTGGGTCTAGTCTGTGTCAGTGAGAGTTCAGCTAAATGGAAACTCTCCAATTATCAGTGATTAATTCTGGTGATTATAATATGAGGTATTGTAAAGAAAGACGAAGTTCATATTCAAAGTAATTATCATTGAGATTTTTATAATGCACAAAGGTGAATTTATAATTAAACTATTTTCTTTAAGAAAAGCATGTGCTCATCAGGTATAATGCTTATTATGTAATTGAATAAAGCCAAGTACACATTTGCCGTGAAAGTGTGGTTTATGCACTAGATAGTAGTTTTTTGGTATTTAGCCACACTTTTTTTTTTTTTTGCTTTTTAGGGCTGCACGCACAGCATATGGAAGTTCCTAGGCTAGATGTCAAATCGGAGCTGTAGCTGCCAGCCTACACCACAACCACTGCAAGGGAGGATCCGAGCCATGTCTGCAACCTACACCACAGCTCATGGCAATGCTGGATCCTTAACCCACTGATCAAGGCCAGGGATTGAACCTGTATCCCCATGGATCCTAGTTGGAATCCTTACCTGCTGAGCCTGGAAGGGAACTCCCATGGAATTCATACTATTAATTACTGCTTAAACTCCTAGTTCCTAGTGCCTTGCACAGTGGAAGGAGTCAATGACGATGAATAAATAAAGACTGCATAACACAATATATAAGAAGAAAAGGAAACTGAGGGTATTAAGCAGAATATTAAAAAAATAAATTTTAACAACATCTATGGGTGATTTCATTGTTTTCAAATTTTTGTTGTTCAAGATATCAAAATTCACATGATAAACAACAACAACAACAACAAAACATCTCTCAAACTAGCTCATGGGGATAGAATTACCAAAATGTATGAGAAATACAGTCTAGGCTGTTTGTCATTAACTCTATTTCAAGTAAATAATTACACATACACTCATGTTACATATGACATCAAATAGGCTTATTCTGTTCAAAGGAAACACTGCCAATCTCCTGCTAGTTCTGAACATGACCTTGCCTGGTTTGGAGTGTAGATTGAGCAGCAGATTAAAATCTACATGTTCAGTCACATCTTTAAGGGATGTTTCGGTTGTTCGACATGTCATGACATTTCTAACAATCTCTCACTTAACTTGCTTCTTCAACATATGTGCTCATCTTAATCATTCACTCATCCTTGAAGTAGCCAAATTTAAATGCCATGTGTTTTTATTTGCAGAGCATGGAATCAATCTCATTATACTCTTGAATGCACAGCTTTTACTAGGAGATCCTCCTTCTAAGTCAAAAAATCAATTTATGTTTCACTGGAGGAATGACATCTTTTTTGTGTGTTGGCATAGTGAGAAAGAGAAGGAAAGAGGGAAAAACCCTGTTTATTATATATTAAAATGTCACTCAGTGGCTATCTCTCACATACAAGGCGGATCTGGCAGGTAATTTACCTTGTCAAAGCATGTTAATCTCTCCTTTAAATTTCACTTATTTTTGGGGGGGATAATGTAATTGAAATAGATGACCTGCAAGGGAAGATCCATGGTCACATTAAATGCACTGATGTGTTAATGTATGAAAACAAAGTATGATGTAGTAGTCCACTGTTCATTATGACTCTCAGAAATGTCTTTGTTTTAAAGATCAGGAAGAGCTGCTTTGTAATTATTAACACAGGAGGTAATGATTCTACAAGATCAAGGGATTAGCGTGGTAAGAATGAAAATCCAGAGCTTACATTCCTATCTTCCTGGTGAGTTTATATTTAGTTAGCTTTTCTCTGTTGTTAGTATGCTAAAATTCAGAAAAGAGTTCCCTCTGACATGTCTCTTGCAGGACTGTGTTGCAGATCAGAGAGCACTCAAGAAAGTTTTGGGGCTTCACATCATGATTTAATATGGAAACACGTTAGTACCGATCTTTACAGTTTGACAAAATACTTTAACATCTATAGATTTAGTTGATGCTAATAAAAGCCATATAAGTAGGCAAATCAGTTACTAACTCCAGAAAGGTTAAAGAACTTGATTAAGATCACAGATGTGGAAAAAGACAGCATTGAGATGATAATTTTGCCTATTTATGGAATGCATATATGCATAAGTGAGTGAATGAATGACAAAATAATCAACTCTAGGTCTTCCTACAAGTGATACAGCATTGCACCTACTAGCACATATGTCATATACCGTTTAACACAACATGTTTCCCCCAGTCTTTCAACTGATTTTTTATGCATCTGGAGGTAATCCTTTAAAGACATGCTGTGGAAATCTACTCAATATTCTCTAAGAACCTACACAGGAAAAAGAATAAATATACACGTATGTGTGATTGATTCACTTTGCTATACACCTGAAACTAACACAACATTGCGAGTTAACTATAGTCCAATAAAATTTTTTAAAAAAGATTATATGGGGGAGTTTCTGTAGTGGCTCAGTGGTTAAAGAACCCAACTAGTAAACATGAGGTGGCGTTTTCGATCCCTGGCCTTGCTCAGTGGGTTGAGGATCTGGCGTTGCAGTGAGCTGTGGTGTAGGTTGCAGACAAGGCTCGGATCCCACGTTGCTGTGGCTGTGGCATAGGCCAGCAGCTGTAGTTCTGATTGGACCCCGTAGACTGGGAACCTCCATACGCCACAGGTGTGGCCCTAAAAAGACAAAAGACAAAAAAAAAAGACTATATGAACAAGGTATAATAAACTACTACTTTCCCCCCACTTTTTTGACTATGCCTGTGCATGCTGAAGTTCCTAGGCCAGGGATCGAACCGGCTTACCGAAGCAGCCCAAGCTGCTGCAGTGACAACAATGGATCCTTAATCCAGTGAGTCTCCCCCCACCAAAAAAAAATAAATTACACTTTTGTGAATAAATACTTGATATGTTACTTCTGATAGAAAACAGGTGGCAGTGATACACACAGTTTAAAACTCTTAGATTTGTCTCTAGTTGATAAGAAGCAATGACATCTGGAGTATCATCAGAAAGCAATAGGAATTTCATGCTGTTAGATCTACAGTATCTATAGTACCATGGTATATATACACACTGTACATTGTCATTTTACCAAGTAATATGAAACAACATCCTTATTCTTATCATTGTAGAGGAGTAAATGTCCTTGAAGTCTTTAATCAAGCAGCGCAAATCTGGATTTATCTACATGCATTCATTTCCTGAAGTGAACACGATCAAAATGAATTCTGTATCATGTTGATGCCATTTTTACTTCTGCTACATCAGTGACTAATCAAAGTATATTTTAAGCTTAAAGAATATGTTACTATGCTTAGTTATTATTAAAAAACATATTTATCACTAACACACATGCTATTTCATTAAATTAATAGGTTTTAGAAACATTGATTTAGCTTACAGTTTGCAATATCATTAAGAAATGGGATAAGTGAATGGATGTTTTATGTTTTAGAAATCATGGAATATAGGCTCATGAATTTTTTTTATTTTTTTATTTTTTTGCCTAAAACTTTCATTAGTTAATGGTATTCCCATCAGTTATATGCACATGTCATGGCAAAAGAAAATAATGAGAGCATTTGCATCAAGAAAGAACAAGTTGTAAATCATGAATTATTCCCTTCTTACTGTAATAAAAACTTAAGGTTTGGTGTTGCCAACAAGGTTTGGTCTTACTAAAGTTTCAGGCTATAATCAACTTTTAACACAACTACTATAAGAGCTTCCTAATTGTAATACCTGCACCCACTCTGCCTAGTCTCAAATACTCATATTCTGCAATCTGTAGCCACAGGAATTTTCAAAATCAAATATAATGACATCCACTCCATCACTCAAAACCCCTCAATATTTCAGAATGTTTCTTAGTATAAGGCAAGGTATTCGTTAAAGAAAGAATAGCTGTTGTAACCCCAAATTTCACTGGCTAAATATAGTAAAGGATTGTCTTTCATTCATGTAATAGTAAAAAACGAATGTTTGTGCCAGGCATGATTCAGCCTAATTATGATATGACAACCCCAGTTCTACCCCTTAACGACTCAAGGGTTCTCTGCATTCTAATGGAAGAGTAAAGAAAGAGTGAAGAAGTTACGTTACTTCTTAAACACGTTATTCCAGATGTATACACAAATTTTAACACAGTGCATTGGCCGGAAATAATCTGACGGCCATAGAAAGCTGAATTTATAATCGGGGATATGTTTCTTCAGTGGAAAGCCACTTCTAGGGACAGTTTTTAGTGGACAGCTAGTTGTCTCTGCTATAAACCTATCTCCTAAAAATGCCACATAACACCCTACATTTCTGGCCTTATCAAGTACTCTGCTCTTCTTTGATTCACACAGATGGTCTTTCTATTTCTTTAATGCTGAGCAATTCCTTTTTCATTATTTCCTTCATTTTTGGCCCCCCTGTGCTTATGGAGCTTCCAGGCCAGGAATCGAGACCTAAACTGGAGTTGTGGCAACACTGGATCCTTAACCCACTGTGCTGTGCCAAGGATCAAACCCGTGTCCCAGGGCTCCTAAGAAGCTGCAAAAAATTCTGTTGTGCCACAGTGGGAACTCCCACAATTCCTTTTAATATAAAATTTCTGCACACATCTTTTCTTTTTGTCTTTGGATCTCAACATAATTTTGATTTCTTTGTCTAATTGTGATCAACTTCTCTGAATTAATTTCTTTTGTTATGTATTCTCACAGCTACACCCTAATGTGTCCTCTGCAGCATTTGTCTCTGTTGCAAACTTTACATTTGCTGGTCTTATCATTAAATAAAATATTCCCTACAATATGAACTACAGGAGAGTGGGCATTATGTTTGGTTATTTTACTCTTACTTCTAGCCTCTAAAGCAGTGCTTAGCATATGGCAGGCATTCATTAAGTATGAAATTAATTATTTAATGACTTTGACCTAGTACACTTCAAAACATTTTAAACTGCTATGGAGACCTTCGAAATGCAAACATTCATCCAAAAATCTTTTTATCAATTTTTGACAAAAATTAATGCCTTAATTTTGGGTTCTTTTAAAAGCAGATCCTAATTAGACTGTTGAAGCAAAAGTAGCTTATTATTAGTAGGTATGGGGCATGTGAGAGAGAAATGGGAAAGTGATACAGGGAAAGGTAGATAGCCAACGATGTGTTATTAAGCCATAGTAGGTGAATGAAGCTTAATGCCATAGGGAAGATGGAAACAAGGGGAAAAAAATCAGAAATATCCTGCTTGATGATCAGTGGGCTTGGGGTATTAAAATACTCCTCCTCATCATTACTTAAGGACTGATGTGGAGGGATGTTGATTTTCCAGCAGTGATATATCAAACTGAGTGAATGTCATAAAAAATTCTGGACACTGATACGCAGATATTGGCAGTTGGAAGTTCTAGGGTATGAGGGAAAATTATGTGTGTGTGTGTAAGACATGTACACACCTGCTACCATTCAGCTGAGGCTGTGATCCTGTTGCTCAAGGCTTTCTCCCTCTCACTTCTCTCACCTTTGATTACTATTTTGCTGGTCTTTAGTTTATGTTCTTCTCCAATCTATCTAGAGTACCACTGACAGATGAGCATCCTTACAGCACGTAATCCCTCATTGTGAGTGCCTTCTCAACATTCTCAATAGGTATTCTATTGTTATAAGACTGAGCCCAAACTCTTAGCTTACATTCATATAAGTTAGTTTTGTTTTGTTTTTCACTCTGGGCATCCATTATCAAGCTCTCTCATTTGATATGTTCTTGTGTTTTTCTACATAATCCTTTATCACCCCCCCCCCCCAACCTAGAATAATCTTGGCTTACAGAATTTCCACTATTTTTAAAGACAGCATTCAAATCTAAGATTTAATTAGGCAAAATACTATTTATTGGAATATTTAATATTGGAGCCAACAGAATGACCTAATTTAGAAGGTGATTAGTTTGCCATTCCTATATGTTTTTAAGCACAAATTTGGAAAAAACCTGGTGGTGTGATCCAGGGGGAGACTGGATGAGTAATGTGTTAGATTTCTAGACCTCTGAATGTCTTCTTATCCTGTGATTCTATGAACTCCTTCCCAATTAGTCCAAACAGTATTGATCATTTTGTAAAATGCCTATGACAGGCATAGTTTTAACTAGGCTTTTGGAACTAATCAGAGGCATTTTTATAGTCTATGGCAATTTTTGTACATCAATTTCTCATCTCCCCTACTAGATAATAAATTCTCAGAAGGTGGAGATGCACCATAATTCAATCTGCATCTTAGACTGCCAGTATTTTGCTTATGGTGAGAACTAAACATATCGGAGACAATACACTTTTCAGAGACGTTTAGGAAGCTTCATTTTCCTTTCTTGCTCCTAACCACCAGCAAGCATGTGATGAGTATGTAATGATCCTAGCTCTGTGGACCTTAAGCACTATGATGCTACGTAGTTCTACTCTCAGAGTGAATTTTCACTCAGAAAATAAACTGTGAAAAACCCTCTGATCATCTTTTTTCTAGAGATCATATGTTAGAAGTTTCAACGTTAAAAAATACATAAGGTATATTTTTGGGGATGAATTATGAGGGCAAGTTAGAAATGGTTATTATATATATTTAGTCTTTTCTAGGCCCATACCCGTGGCATATGGAGGCTTCCAGGCTAGGGGTCTAATCGGAGCTGTAGCCTCTGGCCTACACCACAGCTACAGCCATGCTGGATCTGAGCTGCGTCTGCAACCTACGCCACAGCTCATGGCAATGCCAGATCCTTAACCCACTGAACGAGGCCAGGGATTGAACCCGCAACCTCATGCTTCCTAGTTGGATTTGTTAACCACTGAGCCACAATGGACACTCCTTTTTTTTTCTTTTTTTTTTGAAATAGTTATATTTACTTACTAGAAATATTGAAGGAGTTTTTGTAGTTTCAAAGTCTTGCTCATTATTGGGTAATTGTTGCCTACTCCAAGGTGGTAGATCCTACAGATGTGTTTGCATTATATGTTTCTATCTATCCCAGTTTTTACCAATTGTACCTATGGTATATATTTGCAAAATAGAAATAAAAATATCTGATCTTTCTACTGTTCACATGTATACATATGCTTGTGTGTGTGTGTGGAGAGAGAGAGAGAAAGAGAGAGAATAATTGTTTTCAGCTGTACAAAGAAAAGTTCAAAATAAAACCCACTATGCTGTTATTGAACATAAATTCACTTTTAACAATTCTGCTTTTGCCCTTTGAAATATACTATATTTTCTCAATTCATACACAGATTTAATTTCTCTTCTCACTCTTTCTAGCATGCATTCACCCACATACCACCTCACCACAATTTCATCCTGTTTCTCAGTTCATTATTATGATTAACTGTCTGAGTGATAAATTCAATACCCTACTTTAACAATGAGAAAATCTGCCGCAAATTTTTCTTGTATAAAGTCCACTTATTTCTAACTTTATTCACAAAGTGAGTGCATTCTTTGTGATTTCTCTCTCCATCATCATCACCATATACAAGAAATAGAAAAGAATGACCAAAGAATAAAAGTATTACTTAACATGAACATTGGTCAATTTCAGATCTGACTCAAAGAGCAATTCTTCTGAGTAGGCTAGAATCTTGAAAGTCAAAGTTTGATCCTTAGACAATTAGCAATGGCACCACTTGCGAGCTTGTTAGAAGTATAACTTCAGATTCCATCTCAGACCTAATAGATCACAATCTGTTTCTTCACAAGTTCTTCAAGATTGTTATGTGCAAGTTTTGGACACATAAGACCTGGATCATACTGTAGCAGAGATGACTAGATATCCACAAACAATTATTTTCTTATTTCTTAATAATAGAACTTTCTAGTTTTAACTGGTTACTAGGTTAACCATTGAGAGAGTATATTTCTCAGCTTTTCTTGCAATTTCATATAATGATGGGACAAAGTTCTGCCCAATGGAACATGTGTAGAATGTGGTCTGTGATTTTCAGGTTATGCCCAGAAAGTGACTGTGGGTGAGCTGTGGTCTGTTTGACATGCTGCTGTCTGGTAACAATTTAAGGAACTAAATTGGACCTAAAGAAGAAAGTCATATATTAAAGATCAGAAAACAAGCTTTGGGCTGTTAAAGTAACCCTGAACTACTCTGTGAGAAAGAAAAAAAAAAATTATCTTGCTTATGCCATTTCCGTCTTGTCTTTTTATTTTATTAAAAATAAATGGCCAAATCTATGGTGTACGGAAATTCCCAGGCTAGGGATGGAATCTGAGCTGCAGCTGCAATACATGCCATAGCTTGTGGCAACACCAGATCCTTAACCCAGTGAGTGAGGACAGGGATCAAACCCACATCCTCATGGACACTATGTTGGTTCTTAACCCACTGAACCACAATGGGAACTCTATTCCGTTTTGTTTTGTTTTTTATTGTTATTGCAATTGCATCACTAATGTAACATTCAAAAGTTAATTGTATCTCCATCATTCTGTTTAAACCGTGTCTATGACTTGACACAAAATATGGTATAGTGAATTATATTTTAAACTCCCAACATGACATTTTTGTAACAGCTGAATCACTCACTACAATCCAGTGATTAATTTAGGTCAATGATCTTTTTTTATCTCTTTTGTAACTTTCAAATTTGTGCTATTTAACAGCTTTTAATTTAAAGATATGTCACTCTTTCCAACAGGTAAAAAGATCAAAATAGTACTAGAATAAGTCAAAACAAGCCCTAGAGTGTGCAGCATAATCAATTATTTATCTTTCTGATTTTGAATGCTAATTTTGGTCTTATATTTTAAACCCCACATAATTGCATTTTTTTCCGATCATACAATTTTATACCTGGCAAAACAAACACTATTTAACGTAAGGACTTATCTTTCTAGAACAGGATCCCCTAGAGTTTTAGGACATATTCCTGGAATGATGCTCAGCATAGAGGATACTTTCATTTATAGTTTTTCCCAGCTTTTAATATATTATTTTCCAGAACGGTTTTAGGTTTACAAAAAAAAAAAATTACAAAGATAGTGCAGACACTAAACATCTCATACCCAATTTTCCCTATTACAAATATCTTGCATTAAGGGTGCTGTATTTGTTACAATTAATTAAATAATACCAAAACATTATTATTAACTAAATTCTCTAGTTTATTCAGATAGCCCTTATTTTTACCTATTGTCTTCTTTCTGTTCTGGAATCCCATCTAATTTCATTTTGTTGTCATGTCTCCATGGATTCTTTCAGATTGTAAGAGTTTCATACACTTTCCTTCTTTTTTCGATGACCTTGGCTTTTTTTTTTTTTTTTTTGAATATAGTTTAGGTATTTTGCTGTCTTTCCATCTGTTGCAATTTGTCTGATATTTTCTTATTATTACTCTCAGGTTGAGGGTTTGAGGGAAGAATATCACGGAGATACAGTGCCATTTTATCCCATCAAATCAACTATACATACCATCAGTATGATTTACGACTTAATATTGACCTTGATCACCTGGCTGATATAGCACTTGCCGGCTCTCTTCATTGTGAAGTTATATTTTTTTCTGTTTCCCCTTTTCATACTGTGCTCTTAGAAAGGCAAGCATATGCACACTCCACCATCATGGAATGGGGATTAACATACCT
This sequence comes from Phacochoerus africanus, assembly GCF_016906955.1. Lineage (NCBI taxonomy): Eukaryota > Metazoa > Chordata > Mammalia > Artiodactyla > Suidae > Phacochoerus > Phacochoerus africanus. The sequence continues at coordinate 137,636,388 of NC_062544.1, forward strand.
CTTCTCTGAGAGGAGCATATATACATAATTTGAAGAGAGTTTTATGAAATTTTTCTTTACTTTTTGCATTTGTCCAAATGTTTATCTCCTAAAATAATGTTGTTTCTGAATATCTGGTTTCTGAATTTCTGAAACACTTCAGAAAAGCCTAACTGTCCATATCTTCATATCCATGTTTAACATAATGGAGAGAACCGATCTAAATTGTTCTGTGCTTTAATTATGGAATTAAAATTTGTGTCTGGTATTGGTTTAAGGAAAATACAATAATTTTAACTAATATTTATTGATTTTTCACTGTGTGAAAAGAACTGTTCTAAGTCATTTGCATGTATTATTTAATTGACATTAAACAAACTCTATTCCAAGCATTATTAGTAATCTACCATTGGGGCTCAGAGAACTACATAATTTTTCAAAGTTTTTACAATTATTAAGTAGTGGATCTGAGAATTTAGTGCTGTCTTATTCAAATGAGATTTGGTGATAGTTATGAAACTGGCATTTTTGTATTCAAATGTTATATTAAGGCAAAACCACTTATTCAGTAAAACTTAAAAGAAAACATATCATTTGAAAGTTTTAGCTGTGAAGAATTTTGATTGCAGTTTTTATATAAAGATATCTGCATAGTCTAATCCAATCATCAAAAAAATACTCAAGGTTAAAATGATAATCCACCCACATAATGTTAGTCATCTGAGAATACATCTAGATTTGGATTTGGAAAATTGGAAAATATTTTGGGTTAGTTATTACATCTACAAGAAAAAAAAGAGTTTTGTCCTCTCAGTATGGCCTCTAACAGGATTTTCAGCAATTCATAATTGATGGTCATAGAAAGTAGGTAAGTTTCTTTTAATATTCTTTTAATGAAATGAGAACAGACTATCATACCCAATTAAAAGTTTTCCATTTGTGATCTTTTGGACTACACAAGAATTTCATCTTTTCACTGCATTAATTGTACTAGGATATAACTACATAACAAAGTTCACAAAGCAACTGAGAAATTTTACAATGACATCATGGCAGCCATAACAGCCTAGAAGCCTTTGCATGTATGATATTTAGTAGCTATAAAATTTTTACTCTGAATTAAATATACTTATAACTGGTGGTTAAATTAACAAGACACTGATCCTTTGTACACTTTTCCAAGCACAGTGACACTGACTAGAAATGCCCTTGCTCCAGAGATAGCAAATAGGACTGTTAAGATTTTGCTTTAATAGAAACAGTAATGATGCGTTTGATAGGTGTTGCATATAGAAAATGAATTAAGGACCATTCTGCCATCATTTCATCTTTTATAAGAATAGTGCCCTTTGGCTAAATTTCATGTTAACAATGGTTCTCATTTACTTTACTTTCACAATTTCCATTACTTTAAAATAAAACTTAGATAAATGCATTGGACTGCCTACTTTGACTTACATATTTTAAGCCTGCAAATTCTGGAAAGATTTAAATGGCTTTAAATAATTTGTTTTCAGCTACATTATGATCACACTATGCTATCATTTTAAAAGGATCAGTGTTAGATAGCATGTCACTGATAGAATTAAAAGCCAAGGTAACTAACATGTATCTTTTCAATTGAATTGACAGCTATGGATCTCAGCAATGGTTCACTGAGGCGTTATTAAGTGTGGGAGCTAATAATTCCCTAATAAAATTGTGAAAAAAAAAAAGTCACCAACATCTGTAATGTGCAACATGATCCTAGTGAAATACAAAATACTATGGCTATCATATTTCATACTCAAAATCTGATCCCAAACTGCCAAACATACAGAGTTGGGACACTGTGAAATATTAATGATTCAATTTGACTCCTTCACCTAAGTAAAACAAATCAAAAGTCAAAATTTGATACACCTAGCTATTTAAAACACAGGCATTCATTAAATTGCCATGGAATATTTAATCAATGAAATACCATGTGGCTGTGAAAAGTGCTACAATAGAAGAATACAGAATGACATGGGAAAATATTTACTATATAAAATGGTAAAAATGGAGTCTATTAAACCTTAAGATCCTAACTTCAAAAAGAAATAGTTGATTATGTGAGTAGATAGGCAGATAGAGAAATAGATGGAGCAAAGGAAGAAGAGGAAGATAAAAGAATTGAAGGAAAGAGAAGTGATAACAATGACAATATCCTTGATTTGTTTTTTGTGCTTTTTCAAAAATTCCTAATTAATTGTATTGGTATGTATTAAGAACAAAACAATACTCTAATTATTAAAATGATTTGGATTTATTATTATTATTATTATTTTTTTTATTTTCCCACTGTACAGCAAGGGGGTCAGGTTATCCTTACATGTATACATTACAATTACATTTTTCCCCCAGCCTTTCTTCTGTTGCAACATGAGTCTCTAGACATAGCCAAGACATGGAAACAACCCAAATGTCCATCGACAGATGATTGGATTCGGAAGAGGTGGTATATATACACAATGGAATACTACTCAGCCATAAAAAAGAATGACATCATGCCATTTGCAGCAACATGGATGGAGCTAGAGAATCTCATACTGAGTGAAATGAGCCAGAAAGACAAAGACAAATACCATATGATATCACTTATAACTGGAATCTAATATCCAGCACAAATGAACATATCCTTAGAAAAGATTTGGATTTTTAATAGCTAATGTCTCATTCTTTTGAGAGAACCTGAAATCCAGAGGGCAATGACTTATACCAAGAATTGTAGTGGCAGAGTGGGAACAGAACCCAGAAGCCAGGGCTTCCACCTCTTGGTCAGTGATAGATTCACTAGATCTCAGTGCTCACTGCCTTCCTATGCTAGTTGGTTACTTTCTGGCAGTTCTTTATTAGGCATCTTGGGTATGTGTCCTTCCTTACAACATGGGCTTGAAATATGTTATAGAGAGAATAAAATAACTTTCCAAGTTCCCCGACAGTTTAAGAAGTAATAGAAAAATGGTAAGAAAGTCCATCATTAAAAGTGGGCTAGCCTAGAAATGCATATATGCAAAATAATATACACACAGAGCCACCTCACAATTAGGAGTTCTAAGAATAGACTATAAAGGTACATTTTGTGTGGCATTCTAAGTTCAAAGTAATGTGTTTAAAATCAATTCTGCAGAGTTCCCGTGGTGTCTCAGGGGAAACAAATCTGATTAGTATCCATGAGGATGCAGGTTCAACCCCTGGCCTCATTCAGTGGGTTGAGGACCCAGTATTCCCATGAGCTGTGGTGTTGGTCCCAGACACGGCTTAGATTTGGTGTGGCTGTGGCTGTTGTGTAGGCCGGTGGCTACAGTTCCATTTTGACCACTAGCCTGGGAACCTCCAGGGTACGGCCCTAAAAAGATAAAAAAATAAATAAATAAATAAATAAATAAATAAATAAATAAATTCAATTTTACTTTTCAGTTAAAGTGATGGGGGATTTTAAGAGCTTTGCTGATTTATAAAGGGTCTAGCCCATCAGATATTAATAGAATGTGCTATATGGAAGTTGCTATACATTATTAATTATGGTGAAGAAATTAGTGAAGATGTGGGGCAGGAATTTTGACTAATACTCCTGATCCTTATTTCTTGCTGTTTTTCATGAAATGAAAAACTCCGCTCTTTCTGGTGATTATTTTTGCATATAGCATAAGATGTGGAGCTAAGTTTACCCTTTTCTAAATGGCTATGTAAATGTCCCAGCACCTATCATTAACAAAGTCTAGTTTCATTTCAGTGGTATGAGATGTCACTGCTGTCATATAGTAATTTCCCATGTGTATTGAGGTTTAATTTGAGACCTTGTATTTCATTGGTCTATTTGCCTACTTATGTGACATTCTGTTTTAAATATACTTCTTAGTATGTCTGATAAGGCTGGTCACCTCGTACATTACTTCTTTTACGGTGTTTTCCTGGTTTTGCTTGCATGCTTTTTTCTCCCATTCGAACATAAGTATAATCTTATCTAACTTCACATTTTGTTGATATTTGATTAGGTTTGCATTAAATTTATAAATCAACTTATGAAGAATTGACATCCTTATAATGTTGAGTCATTTTATGCAAGAACAGGGGGTATCTTTCCATTTGTTCAAGTCTTCTTTAGTATCTTTCAGGAGTGTTTAAAATTTTGCTCATATGTTTATGTATTTTTAATTATATGTATCCCTAAATATTTAGTATTCTTATTACTATTTTAAGAGGGGTTTCTTTACTCTTATGTTTTCTGTTTGTTGTTTGAGGCTATATACAGCCTACTGATATTTTTAATGTTAATTTTATGTCCATCTAACTAACTAAAATATTTGATTTCTTGAGTGAGCTTTAGCAGTGATCCTATGTGGATTTCAAGGTATACTACTTTAATAGTAGCAAATAGTTTTACTATTATTTATCTATATTTACTTCTTTATCCATATGTTATGTTTCTTATTGATTTCTCTCAAGAAATTGAGTTGGCCAACACTGTGGAATATTGTGAAATAGTAGTAGTAATAATGAGTATCCTTACCTTGTTCCTATTCTTACTGGAAAGGCTTCTAGTATTTCCTCATCAAATAACATACTAGCTTTAAGATTTAAAGTAAATATATTTTAGCAGGGTAAGAAAGAATCCCTTAATTCAGATTTCCTTGAGTGTTTTTATCATAAACTAGTTATGATTTAGTCAAAGATTTTCTTAGTATCTCTGAAGATAATAATATAATTTCCCCTTAAATTGTTTACATGACATTGAGTATGAATGATTTTCCTAATATGCAACCAACTCGCATTCTTGAGAAAAATCCTATTTGGTCATAGTATCTTATTTTCCTAATATGGTGTTGGATTCATTTTAATAATGATTTTTTAAGATTTTTATATTAATACTTATAATATTGACCTATAGTTACTTTTGTTTCATTATGTGGTATATATCTGATTTAACTGTCACTCTTACACTTGCTTCATAAAGGAATTAAGATACTTTTCTTACCTTTTAATTCTCTGAAATAATCATAGAGCATTGGGACCACCTGGGTTTTGAATATTAAGAAAAATTTCCATTGCCTTGTGAAAGTAACTGGGCCTGGAGTGTTTGGTGGAGTGTTTTCCTAATAGTTTACAATATTTCTTTCTTTCCTTTTTTTTTTTTTTTTGCTTTTTAGGGCCATACTCACAGCATATAGAAGTTTGCAGGCTAGGGGTCAAATTGGAGCTGTAGCTGCCAGCTTATGTCTCAGCCACTGCAACACCAGATCTGAGACACATCTGTGACCTAACCACAACTCACGGCAATGACAAATCCTTAATCCACTGAGAGAGGCCAGGGATTAAACCCACACCCTCATGGATACTTGTCAGATTTGTTACCACTGAGCCACAATGAGGCCTCCCAGTTTCCTATATTTCTTCTGTGGAACAGATCTAAACTTTCTAATTTCAATGGGCTCAATTCTGGAGATCAGTATTTCTCTAGGAAATAATTCATTAACCTAGAATTTCAAGTTTATTTCTATATGTAGAGAAAAAGTAGTTGCTTATGGTTTAAAGTTTTCCTTTTGTTTCAATAATTTGTTTCAATAGTTTCAATATAAATTTCTTGATATTTCTAATTTTATTTATCTGTACTTTTTTCTTGAACAAAAACCTGAATTTTAAAATTAATTTGATTTAATTATCTAAAACAAGTTTAAAAGCTAATATTTGGTTTATTTATTTAAAAAACTCTCAGGTATGTTTAGAACAATTTGGTATGTAAATTTACTTTTTAAACTGTACATCTTATTAAGTCTAAACATAGATCAAATATTTTTAGTAAAAATGGAGCATCCAAACTAAGATGTGATCTATGTATGAAATAATCACCAATTTAAGGAGTTATCATTAAAAGAAAGAATGTAAAATATTTCTATTATGATTTTTAATATTGATAAGATAAAGTAATAATTGCTATATGTGGTTAAATAACATATATTACAAAATTAATTTCATTTTAAAACTTCTTTTAATGTAGCGTCTAGAAAATTTAAAATTTCATATGTGGCTTATACTGAAATTGGACAGCGAAATTAAAATATTTATTTATTTATTTATTTATGCTTTTTAGGGCTGAACCCATGGCATATGGAGGTTCCCAGGCTAGGGACCAATCAGAGCTGCAGCTGCAGCACACAGCAATGCCACAGCCACAGCAATGCCAGATCCAAGCAGTGTCTGCAACCTACACCACAGTGCATGGCAATGCTGGATCCTTAACCCATTGAGCAAGGCCAGGGATCAAACCCACAACCTCATGGTTCTTAGTCAGATTTGTTAACCACTGCACCACGATGGGAACTCCCAAAAATTTAAAATTTCATATGTGGCTTATATCATACTGCAATTGGACAGCAAAATTAAAATATATTTATTTATTTATTTATTTATTTATTTATTTATTTATTTATGCTTTTTAGGGCCAAACTTGTGGCATATGGAGGTTCCCAGGCTAGGGGTCGAATCAGAGCTGCAGCTGCCAGCCTATGCCACAGCCACAGCAACACCAGATCCAAGCAGTGTCTGCAACTTACACCACAGCTCAAGGTAACGCTGGATCCTTAACCCACTGAGTGAGGCCAGAGATCGAACCCACAACTTCATGGTTCCTCACAGTTCTTAGTTGGATTTGATTCCACTACGCCATGATAGGACTCCTAAATATATATTTTTAATGGAAATATAAAGCCCAGAATTGTTTAATAAATTTCATCTCCTGATGTACCTATTCCCTCTTCTTAATATTGCTTTGTCTAACTATAACTATGCTTAACAAAATTTATCTTCCATCAAAACTAATTTCTTCCCTTTCTGACACTTCCATCTTTTAAAGACATCTCCGCTGGAAGTTCTGAATATACCAAGCTTTTCTTTTTCTTTTACCTCCACATGCATTTGGAGGCTTTATTATGCACTTCCATAACTTCTTTCTGATATGCCTTTTATCCTCTTTTCCACTGTTTCTTTCCCAGATTTAAATCCTCATTATCTTAAGATAAGTTATTTCCAAGGCATCCAAACTAATTCTCTTGCTCTGACATCTGTCTTCTACCAATTCATATCATACAGCACATGTTTATGCTCGACTAACATGGTTAATATGCAGCTCCAATACGATTCCATCAACCCAGGATCACCTTTTCTGTGTCTACCTATGCTCTAAAGAATAACATAAAATCCATTAGCAAATTATTCACAGGCTACAATATCACTCCAATCTTATCTCTAGCCACTCCCCTCACCAACATTATTCTCTCGCTATATGGAGATATTCACTCCATATAGCTTGATTCTGTTCCTACTGCTGACAATCCCTTTTGTCTCTAATTAGAGCTCAGCACATCTTTCAGCATATAAATTATATGCAACATTTTATGAAACCTTTTCTGAATCTACCTGGTAAAACTAGTATTTCTGCATTATTTTATCTGTATCTTTAGCAGTACTTATTGCTTTTCATTTTTCATTTTTCCTAATAGTATGCTCTTTGAGTGAAAAAATTTGTTATTTGCCTTTCATGGTTCTTTTTTATCCATAATCCAGTTTAAGTGCTTTCCATATAAAAATTATACATTAACTATTTTATTAACTATATAAAAGATAGACATCTCAAGCTGAAAAAAATAATTAAACTTTTTGTAGTTGTTCTATATACTGCTAGCCATTGATATACTTTCCATAAATTTTCATAAGTATTTTAGAAAAAGTTTGTCATATTTATATTAATTTTTGTTTAAAGCACATTTATTTAAATAAGTATCTCAAAAAACTCATATTTCCTAACTTTAGCTTAATTGCATTCTTAGCTACTTATTAAATGATCCTCAGTTAAAAATTGATTTCTAAAAAGACAGTAGAAGACTACCAATATAAACTGAATATAACAAATTATCCACATACCTCAGGTATTTGCTACAGTTTAGAGCCATGGATTTGGCACTAGATTTTATGTTAATAGCAGTCATATGACATTGTAGACTGTAGAGAATGCTTGCTATTTTTTTTTTTTCAAGCTTAGTATCTATACCCTCTATCTTGCTTGGATAATTCGCTATTTTGAGTTTCAGTAGATGGAAGAAATGATTTCTTTGGAATTTGACAACAGCGCATACCACCATTTTCATTTTTCTTTGCACTAGGCCGTGGTCAATTTTTGAGATGCTTCCAACTAGGTCTTTAAATTGGCAGGTAATGATGAAAAGAAAAAATAAGACTGGCTGAGAAGCTACTGCTGAGGTAGACAGTGGCATAAATATGTGACTGTCAGGAGTAACAGAGCAAGTGTCTTGGTTGTGGTATTCAGAGACAGTAGCCATGGCTGGAAGGTCTGTGGCATACACTCCTCCAGAAGACAATTGCGGTGTACTCACTGAATTATTTTTATGGAAAGATTTTTATTATGATCTTCCTGGCTGCCTATTTCTCTCTTGTTTGTGTTTATTTTTGAGTCTAGGTTTCTGGACTTCCTTATAGTGTTCTAATCTATTCAATATCCATTCAATAAGATTCTCTTCACTAAGTTCTGACAGAGTCAATTTCTGTGACTTGAAACTGAGGTCTCTCCCTGATATAACTCCCTTGATACAATTAATGAGTATAGCATATTTGCTTCTTAGCTTTTGCTCCCCTCCTCTAGCTAGATTTAAAAAAAAAAAAACTTATTTAGTCATTCCTATATTCTATTCCCTTTATGTCATAATTCTGATCATCCTTGTAGCTCTTTAGCAGCGGACAGTCCAAACACAGCACCTGGGAGAACCTGGTGGTTTAAAGTCAGCTAAAGATGCAGATTTAAGGCCTAAATCTACAACTTAGTAGGTGTGTGACTTTTTATTAAATCAATGAACCCTTATTTTCCATAGTGAATCCATAAACTGGGGACACTATAACCAATTCTGTGAAAGTGTTATAAGATTTAAATGAGGTAATGATAGCAAAGACATTAATACAGCACTCACACATAGTAGGCATTCAGTTCAGTTTATGGTGATCATGACTAGTGCCATTACACAGTCTCAATAGAGCCTACAGACCTACAATAATCATTTGTATTCACTGAGTGTGAGATACCAGTCTCTGCAGTCAGATTTCAACTTGACTTTTTTATTCTTCTTGCTTTTATTTTCTCAAAATGATGCCTGTTTACTTCGTTCCCGATTTTAAAATGATATTCACCCAGGGTTTAACATCTAGTGATTAAAAGTATGAGAGAATAAGGATCTTTAAAAACTACCAGAGTGTGTTAGGATGGTACTAAGTCAAGTTCTAAGAGTTTTATGGTTAAATAAACAAATAACATTTTACTACTGCTCATTTAAGTAGGATTTTATGTTGTTCCCAAGATGGGAGTCTATAAGCAACTAATAAGAAGAAAAAAGTAACTGTGAAGAAAAGCCAGCTGCACCACACTGCAAGCACTCCATGAATCTGCGAAGACCGTGAGGCACAGAGAGGTGAACCCAGTTAAATGCAGCAGGGGGCAGATTTCTCCAATGTTGTTTCTTGGGACATGAGTACCCTTCAAAATAGCAAGTGTTTTATAAACAAAGAGGGCTTTGTAATCAATTACAGATCAGAATCCCTGCTTGTCAGGATGACTTCTTGAGTTTTTACCATATATATTAGTATGTTTGAGATTTTGAAAAACCAGACTAAAGAAACCTGTCATGTTTTTCTAAAATCTTTATTTCCCCCCAATCTTCTGACACATAATTTTTTAAAATTAGCTCATTTGGGTTTGTTTTTACAAAACACTTTGTGATAATCTAAGGTATACAGTTGGTAAAATTCGATAATGACAAATGAGACTAGAAAGATAGTTCTGACCACTTGCAAAGACGCATAAGACACAGTCTATATATTTGGAGCTTTATCCTCCAGGTACTAGAAAGCTATCAAAGATTTTTGAGACAGAACAATAAGGAATTGGCGAGTTAGAAAGATTAACTGACAATGATAGGTAGACTTCATTTAAAAAAAGGAAATGTAGATGGAAACAAGGGAATTCATTAACAAACTATTGGGACAACTCAGTTCTGAGAAAATAATTAAGAATTAAAATGAAGGCATGGAACAGAGAATAGAAGCTACGGATAGAAGAGTGTGACTCACAGAACATGGTGACTAATGGATGTGGATCGAAGGAGGAAAGAGTATGAGGAAAAAGTAGTTAAAATTGGCAAAAGGGTTCCTGCCTGAAAGAGTGGATAAAATATATTAAGCAATCTTCAGAATAATCACATCAAGAGGGCTTTCATGGAGGAATACTGTAAATATTTTTAGGAGACTAAAACTGGGGGGTTATTCTGATCCTTCCATGTTAGGTTGTCTAGTCATAACTTGTCAAGGATTGATTCATGTTCTAGCTCCCTGTCTTGTGTTTTCTGATCTAGTAAAGAGATCTAAAAAATAATAAACACTCCCTGCAACATGGATTGTGCCATCCTTTACCTACTTGTTATGTAGAAATATGTCTTACAGAGTGGGTCTCATCTAGTGATGAATTACATAGAAGAAGGATTCAAAAACAAGATAATCAATAAATCTGGGATATGTTAGAGCTTTTTGGCAGAATGTGACACATTATGAGTATATAATATAAAGAAATCAGGGATGCTCCAAGGACAAACACTTGTGAATAATGGGCAAAAATAAGCTAGGGCAAGACAATTTTTCTCACCCTTATCCAAATGCTCCTATTCACCTCCTGTCTTTATACTATGGGGTATTATGCTTATAAGGATTTCTGCAAGGGAAGGAGAAATATTAAAATATTTGTTCTAAAAATAAAACAAACCAGTCAATTAAAAAAGAAACGGTTCTCATGGGAAGAGAACAAACCAGTGGTTATCAGTGGGGAGAGGGAAAGGAGGACAGGCAAAAACAGAGTAGGGTGTTAGGAGGTACAAACTACTATGTATGAAACAAACAGATTAAAGGAATGCACTGTAGAATTCAGGGAATATATCCAATATTTTATAACTACTGTAAATGAAATATAACCTTAAAAATTGTGAATCACTATGTTGTACACCTAAAACTTGTACAATATTGTACCAGATAGGATAAATTTGAGACGCCTGCAGAATAATCAAGTAGAATCACCCAATACAATTTGGAGGATATGGACTGTGTATCAGAGAGAGTTAGGCAGGGGAGAAAGAGAGAGAGATAGAAATATCAGGGCACAAAGTACACATTTTGGGATCATTAGCATAGAGTAAAAATCATATCTTTACATGAAAAATAGAGAATTTCTCCACAAAAGGAAATATAAGGGGGAGATTGTAATGCTCTAGAAGACCTTCACAGAACACCCATAATGACATTCCAAAAAAATAAGACTTACCAGCAATGAAGACTGAGGCAGAAAAATGTACAAATGAGGAGGATATATCCAGTGGAGAAATTTAAGGGATGAGAGTCAAATGAGGTCAAAAAAGTACAAGGGAAGAATAAAGGTTGTTAAATTTGATAGTAGCAGAATATAGTAGGTGGAATAAAAAGCCCACAGATGGCCTACATCCTAGTTCATGAAACCTGTGAATACGTTTTATTATATGGCAAAGAGGAATTAAGGTCACAAATGGAATTAGGGTTGCTAATCAGCTGACCTCAAAATAAAGAGATTTTTCAGAATTATCCAAGCAGGAACAATTCAATCAAAATTATCTTTCGTACATGGGATAGGGAAGCAGAAAGTCAGTATGAGAGTGACGCAATGCGGCAAAGACTCCTCTGTCCATCTCTGGCCTTGAAGATGAAAGGGGCCATAAGCTAAGGAATGAACTTATCCTCTAAAGGTGGCAAGACAAGAAAACAAACCATCCAGGAAGGAAGAAATTCCTTCTGACACCTTGAGTTTAGCATACTGAGACCCATTTCAGACTTCTGATCTCCAAAACTGTAAGGTAAAGTTTGTATAGTTTTAAGCCTGTAAGGCTATACCAATTTGTTATAGCAGCAACAGGAACCTAATATAGATGGCTATTGCTTACATGGGTATACAGTTTCAGTAAAAAAGTAGAGAAACCTATTACAGAATCTAAGAAATGAATAGAAGCAGCAGATATAGTCCATATTTTCAGCAAATTCACCAGTGGAATATGGAGTAGAAGTAGAGCGACAATGTCTGAGAAATTGTTAATTGGAGAAAAATTCAAATGGATCTAATTAAACAGAAATAACATTGCTGAGAAAGATGCTCTATTATATTTAGTTCCCTTTTTGCAAGTAACAGAACATTTCTTGAAAAGATCACAGGAACATTACTGTCAAAGCAAACAAATAAAAATCTCCCAAACTAATGGATGTAATAACTGAGATCTAGAAACTCACAGAAAGCTGTTTCATTTACTATAAAGAATTTTTTAAAAGTCATGTCTAAATTATATAAAACAACAAATAGTGCCAACTATAAATGATATGAAAAGAGACACTTTAAGAAAAACTTCTGGCAACTTCATAAAAATGTCAACTTTACATATTAAAAGAAAAAACATTATGATGTTGACATGATAAGCGCATTTATAGAGAAAACGAAAATGAGTATGCTAAATCAAGACATATACAGAGCAAAAGAGAAGACTAGAAAACTGTCAATAAAAGTAGTCTATGGAAAAATTAAACCTGGCTTTTTACAAAGGCTTTCATGAAAAAGTCTAAGAATATTCCAAAGTAAAAGGTAACTAAATTTGCCAAATGCTCCTGTGGATAATAATGAAATACATGGTAATTTTCTAGGCAAAATTAATTTCACTGTAAAACACAAAAGTGATGAATTTGCCTCTATATATTTATTTGTCTTAAAATATATTTAAAGCTCATATGCAGTTTTAAATAGATCTGTCTAAATCTTAGGTAAATGAACTCAACTGTCAAATGAATGACAGACCAGATAGCCTGCCAGGTTCCATACAAAGTGATTGTTCTAGGAATTGGAGCAGAAGCAAATTCAGGTTATCTGGTCACATATCTAAAGATTAAGTTTCTGTAGGACTAATATATGATCTGAGAATGGGTATTAAAAATAAGTACCATTGCCCTGAAGTGATCTGAATGCAAGTGATCCACACATCACATTTTTAAACACATTCTGTTTTTTTTTTTAAGAGTTTTAGTTTCTTAGCAAAATGGAAAGAGAAATGGAGATTCCCCCATATAACTTTTCCCCCACATATGCAGTCTCCCTCAATATCAACATCCCTGCCACAGTGGTATAATTGCTACCATAGCTGAACCTACACTGACACTGTATAATCACCCAAATCCATAGTTTACATAAGGGTTCATTGTTAGAGCTGTACATTCTGAGTTTGGACAAATGTACAATGACATGTATCTTCTACCATGGTATCATGTAGAATAGTTTCGCTATCCTAAAATCCTCTGTGCTCTGCTTATTTATCCTTCCCTCCCCTCAAGCCCTGGCAACTTGAAATTTGTACTGTCTCCATAGTTTTACCTTTTCACAAATATCATGGTTGGAGTTACACAGTATGTTGCCTTTTCAGATTGGATTTTTTACCTGCTAATATGCATTTAAGGTTCTCCCATGTCATTTTTATGGCTTGGTAGGTTATTTCTTTTTAGTGTTAAATACTATCTGATTATCTAGATGTATCAGTTTATTTATCAATTCACCTACTATAGGATATGTTGGCTGCTTCCAAGTCTTATAAATTATGAACAAAGCTGCTATATGGTGTGCAGATTTTTGTATGGACATGTTTCAAACAACTTTGGGTATGTACCAGGAGCATGTTTTCTGAATTGAATGGTAAAATATGTTTAGTTTTGTGAAAAACCACCATATTGTCTTCCAGAGTGATTATAGTATTTTGCAATCCCATCAGCATGAAAGAGAGTTCCTTTTGCACCAAATCCTCATTAGCATTTGGTGTTGTCAGTATTTGGGATTTTCTCCATTCTAATAGTGTGTAATAGTTTCCCCTTGTTGTTTTAGTTTACAACTCCCTAATGACGTATGATTTGGAAAATTTTTTTGTATGCTTACTTGATAACTGGGTATTTCTTCTTTGGTCAGATGTGTCTGTTCAGGTTTTTTGCCCACTTTTTAACCAAGATGCTCCTCCTCTTACTATTGAGTTTTTAGAGTGGTTTTGGGTATATTTTTGATGAGTCTTTTATTAGACATGTCTTTTGCAAATATTTTCTCTCACTCTGAGGCTTGTCTTCTCATTCTCTTGACAGTGTCTTTTACATAGCAGAATATTTCAATTTTAATGACATCCAGCTTACCAATTCTTTATTTAATGAATTGATTTGAAACTTACAAAACCTTGTGATGCAGACTGTAAAAGATACCTGCTAATTTAAGCAGATTAAATGACTTTATCATCCCTGGTACTATAATGGCAGAGTAATAAAGGCAGTAGATGAATATAAGATTTTTAATTCCACTTCTGATATATTTTCTACTCTTTCCCTTAATGCAGGCTAAAGCACCCCGTTTTTTAATTTTTATTTTTTTAACTCAGTGAATTTTAATACATTTATAGTTGTATAACAATCATCACAACCTAATTTTATAGCATTTCCATCTCCCCTACCCCCAACCTGTCTCCTTTGGAAACCATAAGTTTTTCAAGTCTGTGAGTCAGTATCTGTTCTGCAAATAAGTTCATTGTGTCCTTTTTTTAGATTCCACATGTAAGTGATAGCATATGACATTTGTATAACTTCACTTAGCATGATAGGTCCAACCATATTGATGCAAATGCCATTTTCCATATAACGGCTGAGTAATATTCCATTGTGCATATGTACCACATCTTCTTTATCCACTCCTCTGTCAATGGACATTTAGGTTGTTTCCATACCTCGGCTATTGTATATAGTGCTTCAATGAACACTGGAATATATGTATGTCTTTTCGAGTCATGGTTTTCTCTGGATAGATGCCTAGGGGTGGGACTGCTGGATTGAATGGTAATTCTTTTTGCTTTTTTTTGTCTTTTGTCTTTGTTGTTGTTGTTGTTGCTATTTCTTGGGCCGCTCCCGCGGCATATGGAGGTTCCCAGGCTAGGGGTCCAATCAGAGCTGTAGCCACCGGCCTACGCCAGAACCACAGCAACGCGGGATCCGAGCCGCGTCTGCAACCTATACCACAGCTCAGGGCAACGCCGGATCATTAACCCACTGAGCAAGGGCAGGGACCGAACCCGCAACCTCATGGTTCCTAGTCGGATTCGTTAACCACTGCGCCATGACGGAAACTCCTGAATGGTAATTCTATTTTCAGCTTTCTGAGGATTCTCCTTACTGTTTTCCACGGTGGTTGTAACCAATTTGCATTCCCACAAACAGTATAATGGGTTCCCTTTTCTCTATACCTTCTCCAGCATTTGTTGTTTATAGACTTATTGATGATGACCATTCTGGCCAGTGTAAGGTGGTACCTCATAATAGTTTTTATTTTCATTTCTCTAATAATTAATGTTCTTAAACATATTTTCATGTGTTTTGGGGCCATCTGTAAGTCTTCTTTGGAGAACTGTCTGTTTAGGTCTGCCCACTTTTTGGTGGGGTTGTTTTTTTTTGGTATTGAGCTGCAAGAGGTGTTTATAAATTTTGGAGATTAATCCCTTGTCAGTGGCTTCATTTGCAAATATTTTCTCCCATTCTGTGGGTAGGACCCCCTTTTATTTGCTGTGCATTTTTAAGAACCTGCGAAAACCACCATGCTTTAGAATAAATGCAAAATAAATGTTTATATCTTTTGAAGTAGATTGAAACTTCTTATTACATGCATTGGCAACTATTTCTGAAGCTTTAAAACCTATTAGAAAGGCCGACCTCTTACATTTATAATAAGAAAATCACCCCAGCTGGCTCCCCAACTCCTTCAGAAGTTATCTCTTATTTATCATATTCAAATCTGCAATCTTAATGCTGTTTTCATGATCGTAATTCATGCTCAACAATCTGTTTCCATTCTCAGCTCAGTGAGCTGGCAATCAATTTCTTAGTGCTATTTGGGAAGAAAGCAAAATCTAAAAATGAAGCTATTAATATATTACAAGTAAGAACTAAATCTGTTAGGTAGGGGCTGACAGATCACATTAGAATGGGTGCCCTAAGGCAATGTGAGGCATGAAAAAGGACTTGTGATGCATGATACCATTATTGACCTTTGAGTTACACAATTTATCAGAAAGGAAAATATGGTTTCCTTTGTGTGGGTTAAAAATCATAAAGTGAGGCATTTTCCCTATATTTCCAGCAGAAGCAAACTGGTCAGTGCAAAAGTTCACTAAATGGATTGTTTAGTCCTTCAGATGAACAGGATTATTACAACTTGACCAGCTTGGATTTAACATTGTTCTTAGGTTAATATTAACTAGGAAGCCACGATAAAAACATAGACTTTTTGAAAACTATTGGCAGTGTTTGGCCTGCCTTTTAATTAGAGATTTCTACTACTCTTCCCCCTCCATTCATTTCCATTTCACACATTCATACTATTATAAACATAAAATTACATTATTACAAACAGAGCACTATTACATTACATTACAAAATTACATTATTACAAACATTATTACAAACAGAGCACCTCCTCTTATTTATGCATGATGCCTAACTATCAGTTTTATGTTATTTAATCTTTGAAATATTTTATAAGTATTATTATTCTCAGTGTGCTGATGTAGATATTGAGGCTTTGGTGAGTAAAATTATTTGTTCAAGTTTACACAGCTAATAAGTGACAGAACTTGGATTCATACCTAAGGTGGATCAACTCCAATACTTTTAAATATCACTTTGTGCTACAATGTACTGATATATCTCTATCTATCAACTTATTTAATTATCCTATTGAAGATAGTTTATATAAAATATTAATATGTTACGGGCGTATAATACAGTAATTCACAATTTTTAAAGGTTATATGCATTTTACCCTTTGGGTCTTTTTAGGGCTGTACCTGCAGCATATGGAGATTCTCAGGCTAGGGGTCAAATCAGAGCTACAGCTGCTGGCCTATGTCACAGCCACAACAATACCAGATCTAAGCTGCATCTGCAATGTACATCACAGTTCACGGCAATGCCGGATCCTTAACCCCTAACCCCCTGGGCAAGGCTGGGGATCAAATACGCATCCTCATGGGTGATGAGCCACCATGGGAACTCCTATATTCTATTTATAATTAGTATAAAATGCTGGCTAAATTCCCTGTGATGTATAATATATCCTTGTAGTTTGTTTTATACATAATAATTTGGATGTCTTAATCTCTTACTTCTATACCCACCTTCCTACCTCCCTCTCCCTACTGGTAACCATGAGTTTGTTCTCTGTATGAGTTTGTTTCTTTATTGTTATGTTTACTAATTTGTTTTATTTTTTAGATTCCACACATAAGTGGTATACAGTAGTTAGTTGTCTTTTGTACATGACTTATTTCACTTAGCATAATACTCCCAAGTTCATACCTGTTGTTGTAAATAGCAAAATTTCATTCTACTTAATAGCTGAGTAGTATTCCATCATATGTATGTATATACATTATATACACATGTATGTATGCACATTATATACATATATATGTATGTGTATGTATATGTGTGTGTGTGTATTCATTAATCTGTTGATCTTCTTTATCCATTTATCTGTTTATGGACATTTAAGTTGCTTCCATGTCTTGGCAATTGTAATTATACTGCTATGAACACATAGGTGTGTATATCTTTTCAAATTGGTGTTTTTGTTTATTTTGGGTATATACACAGGAGAGGAACTGCTGGGCCATAGGATAGTTCTATTTTTAGTCTTTTGAGAAACCTCCATCCTGTTTCCCTCAGTGGTTGCAGCAATTTACATTCCCACCAACAGTGTACAGGTGTTCTTTCCTCCAAATCTTCACCAATATTTTTTATTTGTATTGTTTTTAAATATTTTTCAACATTTCTTTTTCTTTTTCTTTTTTTTATTTTTTGTCTTCTTGTCTTTTTGTCTTTTTAGGGCCTCACTTGTGGCATATGGAGGTTCCCAGGCTAGGGGTCTAATCAGCCACCAGCCTAGGCCACAGCCACAGCCATGCCAGATCCCAGCCACATCTGCAAACTACACCACAGCTCATGGCAACGCCAGATCCTTAACCCACTGAGCAAGGCCAAGGGTTGAACCCGCAACTTCATCATTCCTAGTTGGATTCATTTCTACTGCACCACTATGGGAACTCCCTTTATCTGTATTCTTTGATGATAGCCATTCTGACAATTGTGAAGTGATATCTCATTGTGGTTTTTGTTTCTCTTTTTTGTTTTTTAGGCCACACCCATGGCATATGGAAGTTCCCAGGCTAGGCGTTGAATCAGAACTGCAGCTGCCCAACATATGCTACAGTCACAGGAACACCAGATCTGAGCCATGTCTGCAACTTACACCTCATCTCACAGCAATGCCAGATCCTTTAATCCATGAGCAAGGCCAGGGATAGAAACTGGATCCTCATGGATAATAGTCGGGTTCATTACCACTGAGCCAAAATGGGAATTCCTCATTGTGGTTTTGATATTCGTTTCCCTGATGATTAGTGATGTTGAATATCTTTCATGTGCCTGTTAGCCATCTTCATATTCTTTTGGAAAAATGTCTACTCAGGTCTTCTTTTACTTTTTCTTTTGTTTTGGCTGCACCCATGACAATCAGAAGTTCTTGGGCCAGGGATTGAACCCATGTCACAGCAGTAACCTGAGCCACAACAGTGATATTTCCAAGTTCTTAACCTGCTGAGCCATGAGGGGACTCCAGTTTCCCATCCATTTTCTTTTTTTTTTTTCTGTATTTTTAGGGCTATACCCACGGAATATGGAGGTTCCCAGGCTAGGGGTCAAATCAGAGCTATGGCCACTGGCCTACACCACAGTCACAGCAACACAAGATAAGAGCTGCATCTGTGACCTACAGCACAGCTCACAGCAATGCCATATCCTTAACCCACTGAGAGAGCCCAGGGATTGAACCTGCATCCACATGAATGCTAGTCAGATTTGTTTCTACTGAACATGACGAGGACTCTGAGTTTTCTGTCCATTTTTAAATTGGGTTGTTGAGGGAGTTCCCATCATGGCTCAGTGGAAATGAATCTGACAAGAATCCACGAGGATACAGGTGATCTGGCATTGCTGTGAGCTGTGGTATAGGTTGCAGATGCAGCTCAGATCCCATGTTTCTGTGGCTGTGGTATAGGCCAGTAGCTATAGCTCCAATTTCACCTCTATCCTGGGAAATTCCATATGCTGCCGGTGCAGCCCTAAAAATAAATAAATAAACAAATTGAGTTGTTGACTTGTGTGAGCATTTAGCTATTTTGAATATTGACCACTTATACGACATATCATTCACTGCAATTAATTTTAAATAAACTGCTATTTAAAGAGAGATGTTCTCTGAGGTTGGTGGTTTCTAACTTTTACAGACTTTCTGACAGCCACAATCAATGGGATATTTTAAAGTGTTTATTGATATATCATATACATACATTATATTTCACCTTGTTCATGTGTATATTTCTATGAATTCTGACTGAGCTGTGTAAATACCATTAGCATCAAAACACAAACCATGTCCTTCACCCATAAAAGTTTTATTGTTTTTTTGGGGGGCCCACACCTACGGTGTGAAATTCCTGGGTCAGGGACTAAACCTGAGCCACAATAATGATAATGTCAAATCCTTCACTGCTAGGCCACCAGGGAGATCCTGTTTTTTTGTTTGTTTGTTGTTTTTTTTTTCAAATAAACTTTTTACTTGAGTTCCTGGTGTGGTGCAGGGCACTGAGAATCTAACTGCAACAGCTTGAGTTGCTGCAGAAGAGCAGGTTCAATCCCCAGCCAGGTGCATTGGGTTAAAGGATCTGGATTGCCTTTGCAGTTGCTGCTCAGATTCAATTCCTGGCCTGGAAACTTCTAGATGCCCCAGGTGTGGCCATAAAAAAATAAACTTTTACTTTAGAATATTTTTAGATTTACAGAAAAGTTACAAATGCAGTGTAGAACATTTTCATATAGCCCACACCCAGTTTCACTTACTGTTATACCTTATGTTAGTATGGAACAATTGTCATCTTCTCTTCCAGCATCCATTCCAGGACATCACATTGTAATTACTCATCATATCTCCTTAGGCTCCTAGACTGTGACAGTTTCTTAGATGTTTCTTTCCTTGGTTCTGATGACCTTGACAATTTTGAAACTACTGGTCAGATGTTTTGTTGACTATCCCTCAACTGGGATTTGTCTGATGATTTTCTCATGTATAGATTGGTGTCATGAGTTTTTAGGAAAAAATATAGAGAGATAAATACCATTCTCATATCATGTCAAGAGTGCATGCCATCAACATGACTTTTATCATTGTTGACTTTAATCACTTAGGTGACATACTGTTTGTCAGGTTTCTCTGCTGTAAAGATATTCTTTTCTCCACTTTCCATAGTGTGTTCTTTAGAAGAAGATCACTGTGTAAAGCTTAAGGGATAGGAAGCAATACTTCACATTTCTTGGGGTGGCAGTGGGAGAATCTAGATAAAACACTTGAGATTCTTCTATACAGGATAACTCTTTACTCCCCTCCAATGGTTAATTTATTTCATTATTGATTTATATGATTCAAATATATTTATTGTATAGTTTAGGATATAATCTAATACTGTGCTTTAAATTTTGTTACTCATTGTTGTAGCACAGCTTTTTCTGCTGACTCCTGTGTCCCTCTGACATATGCCCATCATTGATTTGGTTTGGTTTTTAGCACCATTTTTGCTCTCTGTCACTATGAGCTGTTCCAGGATAATAGTATATAGTTCCCCATTCAAGCCCTGGAATCAACCATTTCTTCAAGGAATTCTCATTAGTTTTATTAGAGAAACCAAGATCTGGGTGGAATGGGCTTATTGTTCTTGAGATGTTGCTTCAAGGCTTCTTGCAGATCATTGAGAAGGAAATATCTACATATACTAAATCAAGTATTTACACATATCTGTAGATAATTCTGTATATTTTATGCTAAACATGAGTTCATACCTATATATTTAATTGTAAGTTATTACAGTGTAGTTCATTCTCACCTCCATGGCTTGCCTAGAATCCCCAACACAACAGCAAGAAACTGGCTCCCACTATCTGCCATCCCTTTACTTAGCTGTTCAATTTTCAGTTTACATATATAGGGTTTTCTGAATTGTTAACCTGTACCCGGTGGGAACCAATTTCACTAACTAGAATAGAGTACTTATTTGCATTTCATGTGCCTTTGGTCTTATACCCTCTGCTCATTTCCAAAGTTAATTGTGCTGATCTTTTACAAGAAAATATTTCAACTAGGATAACAAAATGGTTTTATTTAATGTACAACTACATTATGAAGAGTTTAAAAACCACCAAATTACTTGTAATCATGAGTATATAGTCATGAAATTGTTTTAGAGAAACAGCTTTCTTTGAATATTCTAATATTAGAGTAGCTATTTTCAAATTCTTAGCTTATTTTATATTTTTAGTTTCCTGGTTTCTTTTTAGACAATGCATGGTTAAAAGTAGAATTATATAGACAAGTGGTTGATAGTAAGAGGAAGTTTAAAATATTTCTTATAGTCTTTCCTTATTATTTATCTTCTCATGGACTTAAAGTATGTATCTTTGAGCATTTAAAAAGGACTCCAAATATCAACTGGAAACTGACACAAAAAATATGACTTTAAAAAATTCATCTTTAATAGAAATTAAATAAATATCAACATTCTTAGTAATAAGATGGCATTCTCCAGAAAATATTAAGCTTCATGATATTTTATCACCTGAATTAGGAAATCCCAACAAATTCAGAGATATCTTCTACCAGAGGAGTCTGATAAGATGCTATTACCCACTTGAACTGTAAAGATAAATTTCATCTCAAAATATTCTTTCTGAAATTCTCTTTTGGAAGCCCAAGGGAGTGTTTTTCACATAGTTCAGAAACAATGTAAATTAAAATCGAAAAAATTTAATGATTAGACTGCTTTATTTTCTACAAAAGTCAGGCTGGATGTCAGGATTGGACTCTAGTTTTATAAAATCAATTATATATACATGCTGGAATGGTATCTGAGATTAAGGCAAATAGAATGAGCAAGGCATCAAGGATGCCACATTCAAAAAGAGCAAAACTTTCGCTGAATATCGGATATAAAACATTCAGGAGCCTACACTGAGGAAATCATCTTTTGATTAAAAATTAATGATTTTTATTTATAAAATGACTAGCTTTGAGGTTTTATATATTCATACCTTCAAGGGTTTCTCAGATATTTCAAGTATATTCAAGCTTTTACAATGAAGATTCATTTTAAATTAAAGATGTATTCCTTCCAGAAACATTTTAAAGTAGTTTGTAGTACGAAGTGGGGCTCCAAAGGGAAACAATTGCCTTGAGAACTCTATCAGGTGGGCCTTCTGTGTCTCAACAGGATTCAAAGGAAATGGATGAGGGAAACTGCAATGATTAGAACTGCCTGTGACCTTCTCAGGATACAAACATTGATATATGTGGAAAAGTTCTAGTTCCATAAAAGCATGATTTGATGCATGGTTAAAAACATAAAGGTGAGTGTGGATTTGCTTTTGAGTCAAACCACAATGGCCACAGTGCCTGCCTTTCTCTTTTTCAGCCCAACAAGCATTCTGTTGAAGGCTTTACTCTTTGCTTCCACATAATTCCTTGATTTGAATATCCTAGACTAGACTTTGGTCATGCAAATCTAAATCCATCATGGACAGAGTTCAATGAAAAAAAAAAATAAGAAAAAAGGAAAAAAAAACAGGTTGCCCATTTGCCATCTTCTCTGCCTTTTTCTGTGTGTGCTTGGGAGTGACTTGGGCTTATGCCACAAAACAACAATTATTTCTTGAAAGTTGAGGGTTTTCTCAACATTGTTGTTCTCAATGGCTCTAAGATTTAATAAAAGGATTTATAAGAAGTATGCATATATACACAATGAATAGGTAAAATTCAGCACCTCTAAAAAGTACAAACTGAAATGTATGGGTAGTCAAGGAAAGGAGGGGAAAAAAATTATCATGAGGATTAGAAAAACTTTAAAATTTTTGAAAGAAAAGGCATGGTAGAATTTGAATAGATAAGGAGTAGTAATAGAGTCAAAAGGAAGAAGAGTTTCCTGGCAGAGGATACAGTGTATAAAAAGGTATAAAGAAAGAAAAGCACAGAGAGCAGCAGTGAATCTTTGAGGCTAAGGAACATACAGAAAATAAACCCCGCTAAAAACTATCAGGAACATACTATTGAAGTTCACATATGTCAAGGTGAAAAATTTTTGTTCACAATTTTGAAGGATCAAATAACTGTGATAAGTGTGTGTGTAATTATTTCTTTGTAATCTAAGAAATTTTACAGAAGCACTGTGCTGAGATTGATAAAGGGAGAGACAAGATACATAGACATCAGTTTAAGATTTCTTATAATAATCCATATAAGACAATTGCATTAGTTTGATCATTATTGAAATTAGGCGGAAAGACTGATGAGATAAATATCATTATGTTGTGACTGATAGAATTTGGTAATACCTACATAGTACTGAAATATGAAATTGGAGTTCCTGCTGTGATGCAGTGGATTAAGAATCCTACTGCAGGGGCTCAGGGCCCTGCAGAGGTTTGGGTTCTATACTCTGCCTGGCACAGTATGTTAAAGGATGCAGTGTTGCTACAGCCGTAGCATAGATTGCAGCTACAGAAGCTCAGATTCAATCCCTGGCCCAGGAACTTCTATATATCATAGATGAGGCCAAAAAGAAAAAGGAATGTGATATCAAGGATGACATAGAAATTCTGATTCCAGAATTTCTGATTCCTTAAATATCAAAAAAAAAAAAAAGAAAAAAGAATTTGTCTTCTAGAAATGTGTCTAGGGAAGGGTGTAAGATGGCATGTCCTATTTTTGAGCACTGCAAATTCTCAAATTCTCTCCCTCCTCCCCAGTATTTTACCACTTTAAATAATCATATAGTGCACAGATTGGACATAGGTTATGGCCCTCATTTATAATGGTGTCTCTAGGATATGTTCCTAGAAGTGAAACTATGATTTAAATGTTTTTTTTTTCTGTAAGTATCTATTGTCATGTTCTTATCCAAAAGATTATATCATTTTTATCAATGTCTGAGGGGGCACTGATCATTATATTCTCATAAAGCATGATAATTATCATTCTTTTGTGTTTTACCAGTTACATTAAAAAGAAATTTTAATAATTACGTTTCTTTGATTACAAGTAGAATCAGATATAAAAGTAGGTCAATGGGCTGTTTTTTCCCCTTATTTGTTTTTCCAGAAAAGGAAAAAAAAAAAAAACCTGTTTACCCAGGTACTTTAGCATAAATATTCAATTTTTCATCTGATACATAGATATAGATTTACAGACATAAAAACATAAAGATATGTATGTGGATATGTTTTAGTGGGTTTGTTTGTTTTACTAATTTTTTAAAAATTATCTTTTTGCTGGCCTTTATATAAAAATTTGTTGGAAATGTTTATTACAAATTTTGACTTGCTTTTAAATTTTGTTCATGTTTTTTTTGGATGAAAGAGCAGAGGTCCTAGATTAGGAGAGGATCTTGCTTTTCTTGGTATGTTTATATATTTTTGATATATAAATTTTTATGTAGTATTGAAGGAGATGGAATCTGAACGAAAGTACATATTTTCTTTATTAATTGATTTATGAGAAGGGATATACCTTCCAAAGAAATTGCTACAAAGCAATTAAGTAGAGAAGAGGTTTCATAAAGTTTTGGAGTAGAAACCACACTGATGAAAAATCAATGAAATTCTGAGGATGGAAATTAGAACAATGTTTCATGTATTCTTGCATGCATTTTCAGCAAAAATTGATTTTGGGGGGGTGAGAAAGAACAAAAAAGTCCCATATCTTCTTTAAAAGGTATGGTTGGTTATTATTCAAAAAGTTAGATTTAACTAAAAGCTAAGTAGAATTTTTCAGCTGATGTGAATGAGGACTGGGAAAATTTTTATGAAAAGAAAGGGACTCAAAATCATACAGTACTACAGAAGTCAAGTTAAATCAACCTTGCTTTTTCCTTTATGATTTGTAGTATTGGCTTTATAATTAGAAAGTCTACTCTCAGCACTACATGAATACATGAGTTTTAAAACTCACTTATATGACACAAAAAATTAGGATGCATGGGGTTGGTGATAAATAACTTTTCAAACAGCTGCTCAATGGGTTTGTGATTGTCAGAATAATGGCCCCCTGCCTCGCCAGGCAAGATGTCCAAACCCCAATCTACAAAACCTATAGATGTGTAGTTTTCATGTTAAAAGAAATTTGAGAATGTGATTAAGGATACAGACTTTAAAATGGAGGAAAGGACCATATACTAGGAGATATGGGTGGTACCTTAAAAGTTGGGAACGCCCTCAGCTGACAGCCAGTAAGAAAACTGGGACCTCAGTTATATAACTAAAGTGAAGAAACTGAATTCTGTGAATAATCCCAATGAGCCGGAAATGTATTACCTCAAGAGCCTCTGGAATGTCATACAGCCCTACAGATACTTTAAGTAGAGCCCGGGGAGACCTGTGTTGGACTTTGAACCTAGAGAACTTTAAAGTGGTGAATTTTTGTTGTTTTAAGACCTT
The DNA here is from genome assembly GCF_016906955.1 of Phacochoerus africanus. Classification (NCBI taxonomy): domain Eukaryota; kingdom Metazoa; phylum Chordata; class Mammalia; order Artiodactyla; family Suidae; genus Phacochoerus; species Phacochoerus africanus. The sequence continues at coordinate 137,662,104 of NC_062544.1, forward strand.
CAGTTTGCGCTAATGCATCGCAATAGCAATAAAATACCTAATATAGGATACAACACTGTTAGTTGAATAATCCATTCATTTCCAATGAATGTCTCATTATCACATAATAAAATATTTTATATTGGGAGTTCCCGTCGTGGCTCAGTGGTTAACGAATCCAACTAGGAACCATGAGGTTGTGGGTTCGATCCCTGGCCTTGTTCAGTGGGTTAAGGATCTGGTGTTGCCGTGAGCTGTGGCGTAGGTTGCAGACGTGGCTCGGGTCCCGCGTTGCTGTGGCTGTGGTGTAGGGCTGCAGTTACAGCTCCGATTCAACTCCTAGCCTGGGAACCTCCATATGCCACGGGAACAGCCCAAGAAAATGTCAAAAAGAAAAAAAAAAATAAATAAATAAATAAAAAATAATGGAATATTTTATCTTTTAGGTACGATTCCTGGTGACTTAGCTAATTTATGTGCTAATTATTGTAAACATCCATCTTTCAATGAGGACATATAATATCACTACTGAAAGACTCTTTCTTCATTCGTTTTCCCAATATTTCAGTTATTCTGTCACTGACCAAAAATTGAGAATTAAAGCTGTTGTTAAATCAGCTGATATTCCCAATGAAGAGACAGAAAAATGAGAGAGAAAAAAAGTTCTCTTCATTTCAAAGAACAGTCACTTAAAGTATCGTAAAGAATCTGGGGCATAGGAGATTCACATGAAAGAAAGATGGCATGGAAAGAAGATAGAAAACTAAAAGAGAAAGTTTCAGGAGGTTCAGGGAATTATGCTTGCTAAAAAAGAGTTGTGAAGGATTTGGAGGAGAGGGGAGCTTACAGGGTAAGACTGAGAAAAGTTCTTTTGATTTCGTGAATGGATGAGACAACAGTTTCAGCCAAGTTATAAAGACAGAAGTCAGTCAGACTTAACAAAGGAATTAGTATTGAGGAAGTTTAAGTGAACCTCTAAATTACACAATGTAAAGAAGAGTGGGCCATTAAATTGAGTGGGCCATTAAACTGAGTGGGCCTGAGTCTCGGCAAGAATAACTTGGAGACTAAGGAAACAGCGCAAAGCCATGAGAGAAATAAATGAGAGAAAATGAGAGGAAAGAATTGATAGTGAAGAAAGAATGACATAGAATTTTTATTTTTTTCTCTTAGGGTTTCACTTTTTTCTACCCCTTTCTTTCCCTCCTTTATCTCCTCCCTTCCCTTCCTTCTTTCCTCAGTGGAGCACTGTCTTAAATTTTGATCCTGGAAATCTACAAGAGAAAACACTAACACTGCTCTTATACTAAGGAGGATTTTCCCTCTCTCCTAGAACAGCTGTAAAGAGTGAATTTGTCCCCTAACTGGTTTGCATTTATTTGTATAAAGATGCTAAATGTAAACAAAAGCAAGGCTATTAGAATGATAGATGTCGGGCTGCCCATGCATTTTGGCAGAAAAATGTTACATAAATGGAAAGTGTTGCATGTATTTTAAAAGAACACATGAGTTTATTCCTCAAGGGGAACTGTTAATTTATGTACTGTGCTTGGTCTAAAGGTATGTGCATAATTCATAAGTTAGTTTATAAGTAATTTTATATTGTAGAAAGAAAGCTAAGAGGATACTTAACTTTTCCCAAGTATTTGAAAGATTTATTTTATGATAATCAACTATTCACCAGTTTATTACAGAGGAGAGGAGAAGGAAATCGATTTAAATTTCACCTGTAAAATTTTATGTAAGATACAAATCTTTCCTAAGCATCTTGATTTGTTGTGGGCTCTTGGAATAGGAAAAATAATTATTTCGCTTGTTTTTCTAGTTCTTTGACCCTATATTCTTTGTTCTTCATATGTACATTCTTGAATTTTACCAAATACTTGCTGTTAGCCCTTTCTCAAGTCTTTTTTTAGCCCCCAAAAGAGACAATTCATTTTAATTGTTTAATTACTTTATCTGCACAGTGGCCCATTCTGATATTTAAATATGTACCATGTCCATGACAATTTTAGTCAATCACAAAATTCTTGAAAGTAACACACTGTGTGTGTTTATATCTCTTGATTTCAAAGAATAGTCATTTAAAATATTATAAGTGTAGCTATATTTAATGGGAATGAGGTTGATAGTTTTTGGTTTTTGCCTTTCATATTTTGAGTCAGCAATATCGATCTTTTGTTAAACAGGCAAATGATTTAGATTAAAAACAAACAAACTTGTGTTGCTTCCATATCTTAGCTATTATAAATAATGCTGCGAGGAACATTAGTGTGTATACAGTTTTTCAAATCAATGTTTTTGTTTTCTGCATGTAAATATCCAGAAGCAATATTGCTGGATTTTATGGCAGTGTCCACTGATAGATGAATGGGTAGGAAGATGTAGCATGAGTATGTCTGTGTGTGTGTGTGTATATATATGTACATGTGTGTGCATGTGTGTATGTAAGTGTATGTATATACATATTACATACACATGTATGTATGGAGAATATAATATTACTTAGCCATAAAAATGAAATCTTGCCATTTAAAACAACATGAATAGATCTAGAAGGAATTATGCTAAGCAAAATAAATTAGAGAAAGAAAAATAATGTGTGACTTCACTTATTTTTGAAATCTAAAAAAAAAAACAAACAAAAAAATAAAACAAAAAAGACTCATAGATACAGAGAACAAATGGGTGGTTACTGGGGTGGGTGACAATTAGAGGGTGCAAAACGGGAAGGGTACTAACATTAAGAGATACAAACCTCTCGTTTTAAAAAGTATAAACCATGGGGAAGTAATATGCAGACAAAGGAAAATGGTCAACAATAGTGTAATGATTTTGTATGGGGACAGATGGTTATGAGACTTAATATGATGATCATTGCATAATGTTCACAAATATCAAATCACTACATATTACACCTGAAACTAATATAAGATTGTATATTAACTACATTTCAAAATTTAAAAAACCTTGTAGAGTGCCTAGATTATTTTTGAGATTGTTATTGTCATGTCATATTTCCATGACCCCCTTTCCTTGTTTTTAATACTTTTTGATGTATTAGACATTCCTAAGTAAAGTATTACTATCTCCAAGAAGCAAGGCTGTTCTTTTTTCATTCCAAGATTGTGATCTTCTTCATGCCCCCTTTACTCTACTCTTGCAGTCATTAGTTTAATATGCAAACAGAAGTAGGCTGACAAGGCATATTGCAAGAGTTAATGACCAGGTAATTGTTACAATCACCACAATCCCCTCCTATGAAACAGAGATACATTGAATTGATGACTAGTATCTCCATATGCTTAATGGCAAATAAATAGGATGCTCCAGTTGTACCACTGAAAAAAAAAAAGAATAAAAAATAATTCCTATCACATGCCCCTGATTTAAAAGTGCTCCAGGCCAACTTTGTTCCAAAGCTAGGAGCATAACAAATTAAGAAAATGTAGTATATTGCTGAGATGAAACCCCGTGGAATATGTGAGTGTATTAACACAGGAAGAGAATTTAAAAGAAAAAGAAGGGTAGCCTTAATAATATAAGAAGAAAACAAGGTGCCAGGATATTGCTCTAATAAGCAAATAATTTATACCTGTGATGTACATTGCTATTGCTGTCTCTGCCTTTGGTATATCATATTTATGGAGTTTCTGCAACCATGTAAATACATGGTAAAGATGGACTTTATATATGAAAAAAAAATATATATGTCACTGATTAGGGGACAGTTCACAGAGAAGCAAGAGGCCTTCTGAGGAAAATACTGAATACAGAATGAGAAGGCGAAGTGGTGGGCTTCCTCCACACTTGGGGCTGTGCTGGGGGCTATTATCACTGCTGTTGCTATTGTGCCCAGAACAGTGGCAATAGAGGATCAACCAAGATAGCAGAGTAGAAAGACCCTGAACTCATCTCCTCTCACAGGTGCACCAAAATCACAACTATCTGCAGCACAACCATGGATGGAAAAGATGAGACCCTACCAAAAAAGAAACCATCTACAACTAAAGACATAAAGAAGGAACTCCAACAATATAAGTAGGAAGGGCAGACTCACAACATAGTCAAGCCTGAGAATGCTGGGTAGGCAACACACTAACTTCCTCAGAGGTTCTCCCACAGGAGTAAGAGGACCAAGCCCCACATTGGGGCTCAACAACCTTGGGGTCTTGCACTGGGAAGGTGAGTTCCCAAAGCATTTGACTTTGAAAGCCAGCAGGGCTTAATTTTGGCAGTCTCAAAGGACTGGGGGAATAATGACTTCTCTCTCAAAGGATGAACGCCAATACCTGGCCCCACTCAATGGCCTATAGGTACCAGTGCTGGGACACCAAAGCAAAGCAACTAACTGGGAGGGGACACAGCCCCACCTATGAGCAGACAGGCTGCCTAAAGACCTCCTGAGACCTCAGCAGCCTCTAAGACATGGCCCTGACCACCAGAGGGCTCAGGACCCAACTCTACCCACCATGGGGCAGGACCCAGTCCCAGATTCCCCCGAGCCCTGGCTCTGCCCTCCAAAGGGCCTCTGGACCAGCCTCATCCACCAGGGGGCAGACATTAGATTCAAGAAAACCATAATTCTCTAGCTTGTAGATATAACCTGTCCACAGCAGGCCAGACCCTGCCCCGAGACTACCTGGGTCCTGGCCCTACCCACTAGCAGGCCAACACAAACTTCAGGACACCATAGATACTGTATCCACTGTGTCAGGAACCAGCCCCCTCACCAGTGATCTGACACCAGCTCTGAGATCCATGGGTCCTACAACCAGACTGCAGGACCTGGCTCTGTCTGCTAGTAGTCCAGCACTAACCCCAAGACCTAGCTTCACCCCACAGTGGGGGAGCATCAGCCCTCCAGTCTTCTGGACCTTGACTCTGCTGAGGAAGCACTAACCTCAGGGCTTAGTGGGATTCTTCAGTCAGCCACTCTGTGACTCAGTCCCATCAACCAGTGGCTGGCAGCCTCCACACAAGGCAGAGGCTGGCACCCATCCTGATCAAGGGCCAACCAAGCTTACCAGAGCACCTCCATAGTCAGCTCACCATAAAGGAAAGACCTACACAGACCTCATAGGTGGAACCTCTAGAACATGTACCTTGGGTGATCAGAGGATGAGTTTACTGCTGTAGCACATAGACAGCTCCCCAAGAAGATCACTTTTCCAAGGTCAGGAAACATAACAAATCTATAAGCTAAAGGGTTTGGGGTAGTGCACTTTTGCTTATTACCTTTAGAACATTTAAAAGGTAATGTAAAGGAATTCCTAGTACGTTTCTTCTCAGATCTGTATAGATACAAAATAGCAAACTTATCTTCCTTGATTTATAATCTTTTTTTTTTTGTCTTTTTAGGGCCACACCCATGGCATATGGAGGTTCCCAGGCTAGGGATCTAATCAGAGTGTAGCCTCCACCCTATGCCAGAGCCACAGCCATGCCAGATCCCAGCCATGTTTGCAACTTACATCACAGCTCATGGCAATGCCAGATCCTTAACCTACTGATCAAGGCCAGGGATCGAACCCACAACCTCATGGTTCCTAGTTGGATTTGTTTACCATTGAGCCATGACAGGAACTCCTGATTTATAATTTTGAACCAACTTCTACAGATTAAAAAAAGTCAATGAGTATGTAATGTTCAATTCAAAATTATTATGTTCTTTTATTTTGGCCACACCCATGGCATAAGGAAGTTCAGGGGCTAGGGTTCAAATCCATGCCAAAACCGTGACCAGAGCTACTGCAGGGAGAAAACAAGAACATTAACCCACTGAGCACCAAGAAACTCCTTTCTTCTCTCTCTTGACACATATCAAAATCAAAATTTTCCAGTTATTTATATGGTTATCTGATTAAGAGATAGCTTCTTCAAAAAGACTACAAGTTCCTTGAGTAAAGGAAATGAGTGAGAGGCATATATTAGACACAAAAAGATTATTTGAGGAGTTCCTGTTGTAGCACAGTGGTTAACGAATCCGACTAGGAACCATGAGGTTGTGGGTTCAACCATGGCCTTGCTCAGTGGGTTAAGGATCCGGCGTTGCTGTGAGCTGTGGTGTAGGGTGCAGACATGGCTCGGATCCCATATTGCTGTGGCTCTGGTGTAGGCCGGTGGCTACAGCTCTGATTCGACCCCTAGCCTGGGAACCTCCATATGCCGCAAGAGTGGCCCAAAAAATGGCAAAAAGACAAAAAAAAAAAAGATTATTTGAATGAGTAAATGAATAATGAATGAATGAAAATATCCAGGGGTGTATGTGTGTGAAATTTAAAATCAAATAAAATATAAGTGATTCATTCTCTTGAATTATCTCTCCCACTTCTTGTTTTGTATATATATTGTAGTATTTTAGTATTTTCATAAATTAATGGTTCTGCACACTTGGAAATCCACCCAGTATTTTCTTCACATTCTGCTACTTCAAAAAAGTTAACATTTTTTTTACACAAATTAGGTATTAATGCTAAAATTTTATAAAATCCTGTTAAACCTTTAAGTCAACCTAATTGTACTGTTTGTGCTGTTTATTTTTCCTTTACTCTTACTGAATCTTTTTGCCTAGATATCAATAATCAGAGCTTATGCCTCTATTCTTCCTCTTTCTTCCTTAATGATTCAACACTCAGTTTCGTAATATTCTAACAACATCACATTTTTCAAATGCTTTTTTTTCACTTAATCATTTGCTCATTCTTTCATTTATTTAGTGAACACTATAAAACACAAAAAAAGTTATATGTGACATTACCCCAGACACTGGCAAGGTTCTAACTATAAATTAGATAATTCCTTGATTTATGGACTTACAAAGTTATAGTTACAATGATGTAATAAAATATGTACTAAAGATATTTGATATTAAAATTACAGTATTAAAATTACACAGTTTATAGGATATGGATATATATATATATTTAAATTATAGCACCATTTTCTCCTCTGAACATTATACTATACGGACAGTCAGCATGTGAGTATGAGTAAAATACAATTCTAACTTTAAATGGGCTGGAGAAGTTTTGAAACACTCAAAACTCTCTGCCAGATAAACTTAAAATCACATAGTTGTTGCTGATTAAAAGTCAATACCTGCACTGAGTGAGATAGACAGGAGTACACACCAGACTGTTGAAGTCACTGAACTTACTGATAATATAATTTCTCACTGTAAGATTATTTGGACAACTGAGTACCAGCATTTTCTTTTTTTGTTAATACTATCCCACAAAGGATGGGGAATACTCTTTATGGCTAGTTATTAACATTTGTCACTATAGAAAGTAAATCATTTACACATGATAAAATTTAGTGACAATTCTTATTGAAAACGTATAATTATTTTGGAGTCTGTAAAGCAATATATTGATGCTACAGTTTTTTTAAAGACGTATTGCGATTAGTACGGTCTCACTTATGCATGAATGGAGCAACAGAGTAGTACATGCAGCATTAGTAATAGGAGACAGTATATTTTATCTTAAACTGGACATAAATAATGAAAAAATCATAGTCAAATGCTATCAAAAATCAGTTAAGTAGTAAGGGTTTCTAGAGAACATAAAGAAATAATATTCCAGATAATAACAAACTGAACTTTTATTTTTTAAAGTAAAACGATTTTAACATAACACATATTGAATCCAAAAAAAATTCTGTTATATTCTGTGTGAACTCAAGTTCATTCAATCAGCTCTCCATGCTATAGTTTCTCAGTAGGTGGCATGGGGAAGATAAGAACTGCTTACCTAGTGTTCATGACTATCGTGAGGCTTACTGAGAAAATTATATATAAAGTCCTTGATGTCCTTTTAATGAAAAGTGCTACTTTAGTACTAGGCATTTTGATTATCTATAAGGTGACATGGTGGATTAGTTGTACTAATTTTTCCTCCACCAGAGTTCAAAACATTACATGAGAAAATGAAATGGTAATCTCAGGTTAGCCTTACCACTTGGCGCACTACAGATTTATTATTTCATCAGACTGGAATTCATGGCTAAGAAATGCTTACAAAGGTGACCTGAGGGTAGTAGAAAGGCAAATAGAATTTAATAAATATTTTTATTTCTTTCAGATATAATTCTGCCTAAATTATGCATTTATAGTAGATTAACATATTAATGTACATTTTAGAGGTTTAAAGCTGATAAATGAACTTTGAATTATGTGCCTCCCACAGGAGGGGAGATATGTGTTTCTGAATACTGGGGGTAGAGTGGGTAGGCTTAGGCTATAGAAGTTTCTATAACATAATCACTTCTGGGGGAGAGCATTTCAATTAAATATATTAATATTATTAATTCATAGTCTCATATGAGAATAAACAAGGCCATACTGCACAGATTACAGAGTAATCTACCCAATACTGTGTAATAATTTATATGGGAAAATTATTTGAAAAAGAAAGGATATATGCATAGGTATAATTGATTTACTTCACACCTGAAACTAACAAAACTTCCTAAGTCAACTATATTTGATGCTGTATAGCAGAGGGAATTTATCTACTCACTTGTGGTGGAACATGATGGAGGATAATGTGAGAAAAAGATATACATATATGTATATGACTGGATCACTCCGCTGTACAGCAGAAAGTGACAGAATATTGTAAATAAACTATAATAGAAAAAATAAAAATCTTAAAAAAACTATAGTCCAATACAATTTATTTTAAAAAAATAAAGTTTTAGTTATGATACAGGTAAGTTTAGAGGATCTAAGGTCCAAATGGTGATTAGAGTTCAAAATCTTCTATTACATATTTGGAAGTTTCTAAGAGAAGAAATCTAAAATGATCTCACAACAATCAAAAAATTGGTACATATGTGAGATGATGAAGTGGTTAACTAACATTCTTGGGATAACCATTTTTGAGGTATATATCAAATCAACACATATACCTTAAACATATACAATGTATAACTCAATTATACCTCAATAAATGTTGGGAAAAAATATCATATGAGGAGAGTCCCGCAAAGTAACATTGTGGGAAATATATTTTCAAATGTTTTCTTTAACATTATGAAGTGGTTCAGAAGGAATTTGTATTTTGCTTGGAAAGGAATGCAGGATGTGAGTCAGAAAGTAGAGAATTCACAAGTGAAAGGTAAAAGTAGTGAATTCACAAATGGAAGTGGATGATGACATGACCAAGAATAAACAAAGGTTTATTTCTACTTGTGCATCTATTTTAATGGGGAGGGAGGCCCTGATGTGGGATGAAGTTTATTTTGAAAAGATTAAGGTGGTGTCTTTCAACCTTGGTTGGCCATTAGAATCACTGGCAGAGATTTTTAAAAAGTTCATGCTCAAGCCTCAGTTCAAGGTGAAATAAATCAGGGACTCTGAAGATTGGTATTCTTAAAATCTTTTCCAATCATTCCCAAATTCAACCAACAGGCACACACTCATTTTAAACATGAAAATGCTCACAAATCTCCATCACCATTCCCCATCTATCCATGCAGAAAACACACTCACCTCTTGACTGATGTTTCATGAGGCTACACAAATATCCCACCTGAATGGGATTTTATTTTTCTATTTTTAAAGCAACAATATACTTTTGCTTTATTTTAATAATACAGGTTATTCAGAAACGGAGATAGGCACAAAATATTATACCCATATCACCTACAAATAATGACTATCGACATTTTTATTCATTTCCTTCAAAACATAGATTTAAACAAAATTTAGATTATACTGCCTAATTTTTAACATACTCTTAATTTTGGGGGGCCGCATCTGGGCCAGGGATCGAACCTGAGCCACAGCAGTAACAATACAAGATCCTTAACCACTAGGCCACCAGAGAATTCCTAACATACTTTTAATATTTAATATATTAAATGTTTCTTTATGTTATTCTATGTAATTTTGTAAGGTTGCTTTCTTTTTAAAAATATTTATTGGAGTATAGTTGCTGGCATATAGCAAAGTCAGTCAGTTATACATATACGTATATTGATTCCTTTTCAGATTCTTTTACCATATAAGTTACTACACAGCATTAAGTGAATTTCCCTGTGCTAGACAGTAGGTCCTTGTTACTCATCTTTTTTATATATAGTAGCATGAATATGTCAATCCTAATCCCCTAATTTATCACTGTCCCCAATGTTTTGCCTTTGGTAATTATAAATTTAATTTTGGAATCTTTGAGTCTGTTTCTGTTTAATAAGTTCTTTTGTTGTTCTTTTCATTTTTATTAAATCCCATAATTAGTGATCTCATATAATATTTGTCTTTGTCTGACTTCACTTACTATAATAATCTCTAGGTCCATCCATATTGCTGCAAATGACAATATTTCATTCTCTTTCGTGGCTGGTTCCATTGTATATATGTGCCATTGTATATATATTGGATATATCTTTTATATCCAATCATCTATTGATGGACATTTAGGTAGCTTTCATGTCTTGGCTATCGTAAAGAGTGCTGCAATGAACACGGGGGTTCATGTATCTTTTTGAATTACGGTTTTCTCTGGAAAGATGTCCAGGAATGGTATTGCTGGATCATATGATAGTTCTATATTTAGTTTTTTAAGAAACCTCCATACTGTTATCCATGGTGGTGGCACCAGCTTACATTCCCACCAAATGTAGGAGGGTTCCCTTTTCTCTACACCCTCTCCAGCATTCTTCATAGACTTTTGGATGATGGTCATTCTGACTGGTGTGAGGTAGTAACTCATTGCGGTTTTTATTTGTATTTCTCTAATAATTAGTGATGCTGAACATCTTTTCATACTTTTTTTATCCATTTGCGTTCTTTGAAGAAATGTCTATTTAGATTTTCTGGCCATTTTTTAATTGTTTTTTTTTTTTTTTGATATAAAACTGTATGAGGAGTTCCCATTGTGGTGCAGTGGAAACAAAACCAACTAGGAACCATGAGGTTGCGGGTTCAATTTCTGGCCTCACTCAGTGAGTTAAGGACCCAGCATTGCCATGAGCTGTGGTGTAGGTCACAGATGTGGCTCGGATCTAGCATTGCTGTGGCTGTGGCAAAGGCTGGCAGCTACATCTCTGAGTTTGACCCCTAGCCTGGGAATCTCCATATGCCACAGGTGCGGCCCTAAAAAGACAAAAGACACACACACACACACAAAAAAAACCAACTGTATGAGATGTTTGTAGGTTTTAGAAATTAATCGCTGATTGGTCACTTTGCAAAGATTTTTTTTTCCATTCTGTGAGATGTCTTTTCATTTTTATAATAGTTTCCTTTGCTGTGCAAAATCTTTTAAGTTTAATTATGTCCCATTTGCAACTTTGTAATGTTGTTTTCAGTGGACAATTGCATCATATCATAGACTTTTTTTTAAGAAACTCTTATCTGTTGGATATTGTCTTCCTTTCCAATTTCTCATTATTCTAAAAAATATTGTAAATGGAGATGTTGTGAAACATTTCAAGCAAAGTAATTCATTCAACATATATTTATTGCTCACCTATTATGTGTACATTCTTGTATATATCCTGTAACTTTGAAGCTTGTGCCCCAGTGTTAAATCTTTCTCTACATTTTTTTTCTCCTTTCCTTTCATTATTTCACTTCTTCTCACTCCATCTCTTACTCTCTCCGACTTTGTCATTGTCTCCCTGTCTCTGTGTCTCTTTCGCACTCTTTCTCACAATAGTAACAGTATCATATGAGGACTTGCAGTGTAGATGGGATGAGGCGAATAACAAGGGAGTAGTAGGTGAACATGTCTAGATAGGGATATTTTTCTGATTTGCTCAATGGACTAAAAGTTATGCTATTTTTATTTAATTTACTTATTATTTTTGTTCCTTTTTACAACCACACCTGCGGTATATGGAAATTCCTGGGCTAGGGGTCAAATCAAGCAACTACAAGCCTACACCACAGCCATGGCAATACCAGATGTGAGCCACACCTGCAGCCTCTGCCTGTGGCAATGCTGGATCCTTAACCTACTGAGCTAAGGCAGGAGTCAAACCCATGACCTCACGAACACAATGTCAGGTTATTAACCTGCTGAGCCACAACGGGAACTCCTATACCATTTTTTATTAAAATGATACAAGACATCTCAAGAGCAATGTTAGATTTGATTCTGACCTTAAGGAGGTTTTGAGGTTTTGAGGTTTCTGTGATTGCTGGCTATTTTAAAGTGAAAAGAATCTAACGAAAGCAAATTATCAAAAATTTTAAAAGGAAAGAACAACAACAACATAAAACAGTCCATATATCTTTCAAAGAATCTGAGATGAGGTAATGCTCAATCACAGCTGTTCCTCTGCTATGTGGTACATATATATGAAATCTTACTTTGTCCTCAAAACTTTACTACCAATGTGTAGAACAATATATTAAATGAAGTCTGGGTGAAATGCTTACTGTCTAGTGAGTAATAATTATGAGAACCCTAATAAAACATTTGATCATATTCTAAAGGCATTCAGGTTTTACTATTAAAAACAAATGACCAAGAGGCACAATTATAGCTTTGTATGTGTGTATCATTATTTACCTGGAGGTTTCCTAGAACTTTTTTTTAAAAGATAGTTTGAGCCCATTTCACTTATATGACTATGTGGTAAATGGATATCAGAATACTACAGTGGTCTAGGCTTGATTTCTGTAGAGAATTTAAAATATAGCGCAAAGATTTTCTTTTTAATTTTAAAGAAATAGGGGCTTCAAACAATTTAAATATTGCAGAAGTATATAAAGAGAATAAAATAGAATATACTTTCTTTCTTTGCTCCAGACCTATATCTCTTAAAATAACGTGTGGTAACAGATTGGTACATGTGTTGCCAGTTTTTCTTCTATGCTTCTAGTAATACAAATGCATTTTTCTATCTTTTAAAATTTTCTACATATAAATGTAAATTTACTAAAATTTTTACTCTGCAACTTGCTTTTATTTTTTTAACTTATCACTTTATTACAGTCAATCTTCCAGGTCAGTACATATTAATCTAAGTTATGAAAAGCATAATTGGTTTATATTCCCTAATAAATATGTATTATAATTTGCAAAACCATTTCTTACTCAAAAATATTCAAATTATTAGCAATTTCTTTTCCACAATAAAAATACTATAGCAAACACATTTTACATACACTGGTGGCCTTAGGGCATGTGCATTCCCATTTTTATTAAATAAAATTACAATATATACCTATCTATAATATCTTAATTGATTAATATATAAACAGAAAAGAATATTAGGCTTTTAAGGAATGTTAAATCATTTTTGTCCATCTTGAAATCATTTTTTTTCTTTCCTTGCTTTTTTCCTTCCCTTTTTCCTTCTTCCTTCTGTTCCTTCATTCTCTCTCCTCCTTCTTCCTTTCTTCCTATCTGCATATTTTATATTTTTATTTTGTGTTTTCTTAGGTTTTCTGTAGCTTTAAACCTGTATTTTCAAATAAAACTAATTTTCAAAATTAGGAAAAAATCTCAGATCCTCTGCCATTATTTGAACAGAGTAGGAGAAAGAACTTGAATATAACATTTGTGTGCTATGAATTTTTAACAAACTGCTAAAAAGTCTGGAGATACTATATCTGTATATTAGGAGCCCAGATGTGAGACAGTAAGAGTGATAGAACTAACTTGAAATAGGAATCATGAAACTGAAAATAAGACCTACAGTTATTTTGATCATTTATGGAATCTTGGGCTCCTTGAGGTAGTGGGAAGTGTGTGAATTTGACATCTGAACACTTGACTTCTCCTGTTGGCCCCAGTATAGTAGCTGTATGACACTAGACGACCTATTTAAGTTGCTTTATCTTCAATCTCTCTACTGAAAATGAGAGCAAATGGCTATTGTGATAACACTGTAAGGTTAAAATTAGGTAATGCATGTTACAGTTCATATAAAGTGCATTACTTATGGGTGTTTATCTCTTTGTGATCACCACAGGATGAATGAGATAGATAGTATCAGAAAACTAATGGTTATTATTACACAAAAGATAAATAAAGGCTTAAAATTTTACCCTGATCTTTTTTCAATGTATATAAAAGCAAAACACTGGACATCTCTTTTAAAGGGTTTTAGTGTTCTTTGTGCTTATCTTGAATGAATACTGTTTAGATTATCATTTAAGCAAGACAAATTGTGGTTTTTAATGACACTATTTATTTCTTAATTTGGGAAGATTCTTGGGCTTATATAAGGATAAATGGAATGGTTTCTCAAACATATGCATTAAAAGGAACTCTGTGACAAAAGAAACCCACAGTACATTACTCCTGGCTGGTTTAATAATCCACATATTAAGATCTTCATTCACTTATTCAATGATAACTATTACATTCTATTATGTAGTAGATTATATACTGGGTACACACTTCTGAGTAAAATGGACATGAGATATAGCTTCCTTGGCTCATAATTTGGTGGAAGAAATCGACATTAATTTATGTGATCATCAATTAACAACAATCAATACAGAAATGTTTACTTACTAAAATGTTTTTATTATCCAACAAGAATAAAGAGGGGCTCCTTAAAAAAAATAGAGCTACCATATGATCCAGCAATCCCACTCCTAGGCACATATCCAGACAAGATGAAACTTTAATCTGAAAAGACCTATGTACCCTCATGTTTATTACAGCACTATTTATAACAGCCAAGACAGGGGAACAACCCAAGTTCCCAACAACAGAAGATTGGTTTAAGAAAAAAAGAACAAAACATTTGTAGCCATGATATTCTTTAGGTCCATGATATTCTTTAGGATGGACCTAAAGAATATCATACTAAGTGAAGTTAGACAGAGAAACACAAATATATGAAAAAAAAAGAATAGAATTTAGACAACTCTTCCCCATATTAAAATTCTGCTGTAGTCAAGACTTGTACTCCCTTCAAAATAGTATTGGAACAAATATAAATGCTGCTGAAATCTCGTCAAGTGCCAAGGGGATATTTCACTCAGAACACAGATAAAATTACATAGAAAAGGTTTCATACTGAATGTATTTTTTGATAAAACCATTTTGTGTCTCTGTTTCTATCTGATGAATAATGATAACTGGGCATAAGACTGTAGGTGAAACTATCTTTCTCTGCCTCAGGTTTACCAAGAACATTGTTAGGTAGAAAATCATAGAGGTGGCCCAATTACCAAATTTATTTGACTATATTCATTACATACCATGACACTGATGAACAGTTTCAATCCTTAACTATGATGAGGTTCTTGTTCTTTCATAAGATCTCAGAATTTGCAGAACTATAAAAAACATTACAAACCCCAGCGGAAGACAATTTTGTGCACTCTTAATAGGATATGGTCCTCCATTGTTTCTGAGAACTTGTCTAATATAAGGAAATCCAATTCCTATTTCCCTGTCCAACAC
Organism: Phacochoerus africanus; assembly: GCF_016906955.1. Lineage (NCBI taxonomy): Eukaryota > Metazoa > Chordata > Mammalia > Artiodactyla > Suidae > Phacochoerus > Phacochoerus africanus. The sequence goes on from NC_062544.1 coordinate 137,677,466, forward strand.
TGTTGTAAATCACTCCATGATTTCATGAAGTGACTGCACATTGAGAAGTTCTTTAGGATCAGTTTGTTCAGCAATCTTCTGAGGAATTGAAATGAACCAGATTCTCCAGAGACTAGCTCAAGAAAAACAGAATGGCAGCTGATTTAAAATTGGAGATACATGTGGCCTACAACCAGGAACTATTTGTCTTCATGGGGCATAGCCCTTCTGATAAAAAAATCCATTCAGTTTATCAAATTACAGACCAGAACGTTTGTTTTGTGAGCAAGCGGATTTGGAGGTTTTAAGGGATATTTCTATGTTAGCTGGTGCACTGAACTACTTTTACTCAGAGGCTATTTCTTCTGAAAGAAGTAGAACTCACTTTCTAAGATCTACACAATAACCTCCATTGGAAACTACTATAAAACCCTTACTAAATGTTTCAATATTTCTTAAGTGCTAGAAATGTATTAGTTACAGGTCCATGACTAATATCCTAAAAGCCATCAAGTCTCAGGATCTCTCACCTCCACTACACTGCATCCAAGGAGCAGGTGGGCTAGTTTCAGGTAGCTGCCAAATTTGAGCCAAAATCACACCAAGGACTCATCTGACTGGGCTCTTTTCTTTGGAGAAGTGAAAACATACTGAGAGTCCTTGATTCTCAAAACTAAGAGAAACTGCTATGAATCACAAACTGGAAAGATTACTTGAAAGATTTTCAAGAACCTTCGATTTTCTACCCATCACTAATGAGCATATCACTTATCTTTCTAAGTCCTAGTTTTCACCCATGTAAAATGAGAGGACAGAGTCTGTTGTATTATAAAGTCAATTTCAAGGCTAATATTATTTAATGTTCCTTATTATTTGGGCTAGTTTCTTCTTGATATTTTGTGCACAATTTGCATTTAGCCTCATCAAAAATTTTCATTATTTTCAGTTAAGTTACTTTTTCCTCTAAAAATTTACAGACTTAGGGATATTTCTGGCTTTGTGGGTCACTAAACCTCCACAGTAATCAGAAATGGACTAATAATATTACTGACAAAGCGAAGAAATGTGAAATTTAATATTTATGCCCCAGAAGGGGCTTTTAGCTTAAATAATTGATTACTTGATTACCATTAACAATAATAATATTATTATGAGTATTACAGTCTTTTGAAACAAGAAATACTTCAGTGGCATTGATGAACTAAATATAAAGCAGACATTATAAATATTTGAGAGAATAAAAAAAATCACAATAGTTCTGAAATGTTTAAGAACTCATTTTACAATTTAAACTCTTTCTCTGTCTCCAAATTTCTCCATGCCAGCAAAATTCCACATGTTCACAATTTTACATGTTCACAGTGGGACTTAAAACACAGGCAGGTGGAAATGAGAGGTCATGGCCCCAGCTGAAGTCATGAATCTGTGCTAATTTAGAGACAAACTCATGTGATGAACAGCACTGGGTATGTAATATAAATATTACATCAAAAACAGATTGTGCTGGCTCTGAAAAGTTGCACTTAAAAACCCTGGAGAGCTGAGATCCTTTCTGCTGACTCTGCTATAGTATATGAAGCTTTGTAATTTAGTACTAACTCACTCAATGCTAAGTGTTGGTCCACCCCTAGCTTAATTACGTAGCAGAGAAGAACTTGAAAATTCAGCTCCTTTCAGTGGCAAATAATTTGGCTTTTCCCCCTTGATATTATGTATTTTTAAGTATTTGGAATACATTACTACCTGTTGAAGATTTCCCTCTTTCTCTTCTCAGTCAGTCTTATGGTCAGCAGGATAATTGGATGTTTCATTTTTAACAATAAACATTTATTTTATTGCTCACTAAAGCTGTTCAATTTTAGCCTTTGGCTGTGTGACATTAAAATCAGAGGTGTTTGTAATTTAGAACACCTTAGCATGTTTATATTTTCAATTCATTATAACATCCAGCCCTTTGGGAAAGTTACAATAAACAGTTTATAACTTTTGTAAATTTAAAAAAATGGTTTGTGACCTAATATTGAAAGGAAAGAAATATTGGTGACTTCCCCTATAGAAGCAGACTTATCATTTGAAAAATCAACACTTGTTAAAATACTTGGGTTTTTTGTTTGTTTGTTTGTTGTTGTTTTGTTTTGTTTTTGCAGTGCATGAAGTACATGGAAGTTCTCAGGCCAGAATGGCAATAAGAAAGGCAGCTGTGACCTACCACAGCTGCAGCAACGCTGGATCCTTAACCCACTGTGCCAGGTCAGACCGAGGACTGAAACTTTGCCTCTGCAATGACCTGAGCCATTATAGTTGGATCCTTAAGCCACTGCACCACAGCAGGAAATCCAAAATACTTTTATTTTTACATCTTATACAGTGCCTCTATCAGTGATCCTCCAAGTGTTATCCTTAGACTATTTGCATAATGAAATGGACAATGCCTTTATAAAGCTGATTTTTTCTCTTTTTTCCCTAACCAACTACCCTGCTAATTTGGAATTTGTCTTTTTCTCTAGACTTACTGATAAATTTGACATGTGACATTGCGTAAGTCAAGGTATACAACATGATGATCAGAAATATGCATATATTTTTAAATGATTACAAAAATCTATCACCTCTCATAGTCACCATTTCATAGTTGTTGTATTAAGAACTTTTAAGATCTATTCAAATAACAACTTTCTAGTATACAATATATTATTGTTAACTATAATCACCATTATGTTCATTAGATCTTCAGAATTTACTCATCTCATCTACTCTCTGTTTCTATGAGTTTGTTTGCTTTTTAGATTTGATCTATAAGCAAAATCATACATATTTGTCTTTCTCTGTCTGACATATTGCAGTTAGTATCATTTCCTCTTCATCCATGTTATTGCAAATGACATTTCCTTCTTCTTATGTCTTAATATTATTCCATTGTACAGATCTGTGTACATGTATGTGTACCTGTCTACATGCACGCATGTGTGTTTGTATTTTTCTTTATCTACTCAGCTGTTGTTTCTGTATCTTAGCTAAAATGTCAGGTTTGGTAGCAAAGAGACAAGTGAGGTGGTTATTTCATCAAGAAAATAAAAGGTATTGGTGACTTACAACAGGATGGTGGTGGTGAAAGATGTGCAATAATTAAATGACAGAACAATTAAAATTTACAGGTGGATACAAAGTTAGTGAGAGAAAGAAAGGAATCAAATATGACTCCAAGTCTCTAACCTGACCAAGTGAAAGGGTGCATGAAAATGACTGAGGAAGGGATAGGTCTAGGAGAAAATCAAAAATTTATTTTGGGGCATGTTAAAATTGTGTTCTCTATTTTGCATCAAATAAAGATTAGGCAATTAGTTATGAGTTTGACTGAAGACAGATATTTTGGAGTCACCAATGCATGATGGAATGACCCTGGATGATTATCTAGAGAGTATAAAGACAGAAAAAGAAGATAACTCTGGACTGAATCTGGAGTTCTCCTGAATGGAGAGCTTGCTGAGATGAGGCAGCACCAGTAAATAATACAAGGAGCAACTGTGAAATTGGAAAATAGTGGAGAGAGGAGAAAACAAATCCAAGTGTGGGCATTTCAGCAAGAGTTTGTGATGAACTCCTTCAAATCATCTCATAGTCATGGACCTACACCTATACAGTATGTCCTTATTGGTTGCCTATTTTATATATAGTAGTGTGTATATGTTAATCTAAAATTCCTAATTTATCTCTCCCCTCTCACTATCCTCTCTGGTAACTATAAGTTTTTTTTTTCCTCTATCTATATCCATGAGTCTCTATTTTGTAAATATGTTCATTTGTATCATTTTTTTTAGATTCCACAAATAAGTGATATCATACAATATTTGTTTTTCTCTTTTTGACTTAGTATGATTCCATTATATGTATATAAATAAATAAACACACACACACACACCATCTTTATCCATTTATTGCTGATGGACATTTAGGTTGCTTCCACCTCTTGGCTACTGTAAATAATGCCGCTATGAACATTGAGGTACATACATCTTTTTGAACTAGCATTTTTTCCAGATATATGTCCAGGAATGGGACTTCAGGATCATATGGAACCTCCATACTATTCTCCATAGTGATCCCTTAGTATTTTTAAGTAATTACCTCTAATGAATGCATTTTATGAGCTATTCATAGATACATGCATTATAGATATGAGATCCCATAATATATGTATGTATGTGTATATATATATATATATATATATATATCCCACAATAAATGTGTATATACATATATACACACACACAAACCTACATATATGTGCATATATATTCTCATCTTTTAACTTAGGTTGAAAATATTGTTCTGGAAGAGAGGTGACATGGTATAGGCTCTAAATGTCTAATCTTGTTTCAGGAACAAGTCCTTATAGCTCTATTTTACTCCAGATGTATTTTTAAATTATTTGGCTAATATTAAACACATACAGAGAAAATTATCATCATTTTACATAAAGTTGTTAAAATCTAACACTGAATGGAGTCTAACAATCATATTTATTGATATTCAGTTGTTAAACACTGAGCAGATGTCTTTACCAGCTTCTCCACCATGATGTCTAAATAGTTTTAGAGAGATTTCTACTAATTTGAAAGATACATAGTGATTTACTCCCAATACTATTCCCTTCATCAAAATTTTTACTTCTTTGGTATTTCTTACATCTATCAGTCCCTAATGTAGAAACAATTTGGCTCTTCTTATTTATTTCCCAGTCCTCTGGATTATGAGGAGAATTATAAACATGAGCTTTAGAATTAGACTCCTGGTGTTTGAATCCCACAGACACCTAAAATGTATGTTTTTCGCCCTCAGGGAATTTACAGTGTAATCATTGCAATGTAATCAACCATGTACACTTGCTTCTACAACACAAAAGAGAAATAAGTAGCATAAAAATAACACTGGCTGAAATCATAGAAAATTATACAATGAGTGACGTCTGAGTGGTGATTTTATCAATAGAGTGTTTTAGGGATAAAAATGGTGTTGGATGGAAGGGAATTTCAAGCATAGAAATGAGTTTAGTAAAGATATGAAAATGACAAACTGCTCACATGTTCAAGGAAGAAGCAAGGATGGTGGGAGTATGCATTCAGTTGAAAATAGTTGAGAGAGATGGTTAAAAATAACTTGGTGGGATACCAATGCCTAATAATTCTGATTTGCTTTACTACCCATTTGGCTTTATATATCATTAAAAAGAATTTAGTATAAATGTTGATAGCTGGTATAGATCACTCTAAGGTTGTTCCTGCACTTGAGAGGAACTAGTAAAACATTTTCATCCAACCATTTATTTTACTACATGTGGCCAGATAAATGGTTTCCTTGATTTAAAAAAAAAAAATCTTTAAAATCGACAGAATGACTTTTTTAAAAAAGTAATCATTGGCTTGTTTGAGACAAGTGTGAATTCAAGCTAAATACAACATAATAGAGTGTATATGTACACAGTAGGCACAGATATCAAAGTAATAAGAAAATTTGAACCATTGACATCTCAAATGTGGCAGTTTTTGTTGAAAGAGCAACCTCTGCTCACTAGGGAAGAAATTAATGTTTTAGAACAAAGGTTAGCAAACTTTCTTCTGTAAGGGCCAGGTAGTAAATATTTAAGGTTTTGCAGGCCAAATGGTCTCTGTCACAGCTACTGTACTCTTTGTCTAGAGAGAAAGCATTGATAGACAACATGCAAATGCATCAACTTGGCTGTGTTCCATTTAAACTTCACTAATAAAGTCAGGCAGTGGGCCAGATTTGACCCATGGATTGTAATTTGCTAAGCCTGTTCTAGAGGATTATTGGGATCAGGCATGTAAAAAATTGAAAAAAACTGTAACACTAAGACACTATCATATAAAAATGAATGTTTACCATTTGTTTACTTTGAATCATTAATAGGAATCTATGCAGGGAGTAGGTCTTACTGTGTATGTTATTGATACATCTAACTCAGACCTGTATCCATAGTTATAACAAATTCTTATTTTACAGTTCTTTCACTGTTACAGGGCAAAAAGAAAAAATAAGCCCAATTTACACAGAAGATAGATGTAGTTTAATGATAAATATATCCCACAGAGGCACAAGACCAGAAACCACCATAAACTTGAATCTCATAAGAAATACAATTTGAGGAGTTCCCACTGTGGCTCAGAGGTAACAAACTGACTAGTATCCTAGTATCCGTAAGCATGTGGGTTTGATCCCTGGACTCACTCACTGGGTTAAGGATCTAGCACTGCCATGAGCTGTCGTATATGTCACAGATGTGGCTTGGATTCCTCACTGTTGTGGCTGAGGCATAAGCCAGCAGCTACTGCTCTGATTCGACCCCTAGCCAGGGAATTTCCATATGCCATAAGTGTGGCCCTAAAAAGCAAGAAAAAAAAAAAAAGAAAGAAAGAGAGAGGAAAAGAAATAACATTTAGAGTAAGGGATGAGGATAGTGACAGGAGCATTTCTCAATTCCTCTTGTGGATGTTCTTTTTTTTTTTTAATGAAAAACCCTAAATTTAACAATATGAAAGACCTGTACACTGAAAATTATAAGACACTGATAAAAGAAATTTAAGAAGACACAAATAAATAGAAGGATATTCTGTGTTCATGGACTGGAAGGATTAATATTGTTAAAATGTTTATAGCGCCCAAAGCAATTTACAGATTCAAGGGAATCCTTACCAAAATTTCTACTTTTTTTTTCTTGCAGAAATAGAACAAACAGTCCCAAAATTTGTATGGACTACAATTGTATCTGAATAGCTAAAGCAACTTTGAAAAAGTAGAACAAATCTGGAAGCATCACACTTCCTAATTTTAAACTATATTACAAAGGGACAGCAATTGAAAAAATATGGTACTGGCCTAAAAACAGACAAATAGATTAATGAAACTGAATAGAGAGCCCAGAAATAAACCATACATGCACATATGCAAAAGCATATATGGTCAATTTATGTCAAAGGAGCCAAGGGTATACAATGGGGAAGAGGGAATCTCTTCAATGAATGATACTGAGGGAATTTTTTTTAAAGGTAAGAAAAACCTTTACCTTGAATACCAGTGTCATCTCTGTTTTACAAACAAGGAAACAAAGGCACAGACCTTTGAAGAATTTTCCCTGGCAACACAGAGAATGATCAAGCCAGATTTTTAATCCAGCAAGTCCAACTCGAGAGCCAATACTTTGATTTATTATTATTGTTATTATTATTATTTTATTTCTTAAGGCTGCAGGTGTGGCATATCGAAGTTCCCAGGCTAGGGGTTGAATCAGAGCTACAGCCACCAGCCTACAACACAGCCACAGCAACCCCAGGTCTGAGTTATGTCTGGGACCTACACCATAGCTCATGACATTGGCAGATTATTAACACACTAAACGAGACTAGGGATCAAACCTTCATCCTCACGGATACTAGTTGGGTTCGTTTCCACTGAGCCACAATGGGAACTCATAGAACCAATACTTTTAAACACTGCCCTAAAGTGCCATAGTCCAAGTCAATTTTTTCTTTGATATTTGAGCTAGTTTGTGATCACAGACATTTGTTGATCATTTAATGTATGCTTTAGGTTTTTACATATTATTCCCTTAATCTTCAGAATACTACTTAGTGGATTTTTAAAACGAAGACAAGGTCACCCAAAGCAACATAATTAGCAATTAATAGTGCCAGGATTATATAGCAAAATTGACTTTAGACCCCAGAATCTCAATCTTGAGAACAGGAGAAATGGTCTGAACAAATACAATAAACAATGTGCAGAGACAAGGGGGCTGCCAATTAGAGAAGGGAGATATAAATGGGGGAAGAGTAACTGATTTTCTAGGTAGGATGGTTCCTAGATTATTGTTGAAATAAGCTATTTTTTTATTTTTGTTATTGGAAGCAACTGAAAAGCACTATAGACTTGTGGATTAAAAAACACAAGATAAAGTTTTGTTTGGGGAGGTTTGATAGCACTAAGCAGAGGAGACTAGAAAGGAACACGAGCGATGAGCAATCACACAAAATCACAAGATTTTGTTATTTTGTAAAAGCAGGAGGTATTAGAAATTAACAAAAGGGAAAATATAAGATAAATTTTCCAAGGCAAATTTCAAAGGAAATGATGACTGGTCATAAGAAATAAATAAAAGGATAAAGCTAAGGCTAATTAAAATGCTGAGCCTGGGATACTTGACAGAGAGGAATGAAGAAACAGAAATGCCACCAAGTTTACCATCAGCTACCTCTGCAAGTGCAATTGCAATAGACTAATGTGAATTAAAGGCCACTTCTCAAAGGAAAATAAGATGATGGCTTGAAACCAAGTGAAAGATCTGAAACAGAAACTCAGATTCAACAATCATCTACCTGATAAGATCAGTGAAATCTGAGAGTACTTGCTTCTTCAATGATAGGAAGTTCAGCATGAGAAAATGAGGACACTGAGCAGGATGGCATCCTTTGGAAATTAGAGGAAAAAAAAGGCTTACCAGGAAGAACATAGGAGGATCTATTATGAATTCAGGAAATAGAACATCAATAGTACAGGTGATGGGAAGGCTCAAAACACAATTCTGTGGTTCAGAGTAACAAATGCTTCTCATTTAGGAAGACGAAGACTGGAAAAGGGCCATTAAACATTGGCTTCCAGTTACATTCAAAGGAAGAAACAACAGAAATATCCCATTACAAGTGAATTGAATGACAAACTGTGGTACATCCATACAATAGAATATTATTCTGCAGTAAAAAGAAATGAACTAATCAGCAATTAATCCGTGAAACAACATGGATTGGTCTCAACAAAATCATGCTGAGATATGCCTGAATAAAAAAGTATGTATTATATGATTAAATTTATAAAAAATTCTGAAAAATTAACTAACCTCTACTGACTGGAAGCAGATCAATGATTGCCTGGAGAGAGTGGAACAGGTTTTAAAAAAAAGCATGAAAAAACTGTTGGGGTGGTGAATATGTTTATAACAATGGTGGTTTCAAGGGTATATACATATGACAAAATCCATTGACTTGTACACTTTAAATTTGCTGCAGTTTTTTTGCATGTTATTTACATCTCAATGAATCTGTAAAATACAATTCACATAGAGTAATAGCAATTAAATTAGATTTCAAATGGAAATAAGATTAATAGGTACCCTTGATCACAGGGTGTGTTCGAATTTTAGAACATTTTCCATTAAAAAAAAAAAAACATTGGATGCCTAGGCAAACTGACATTTTTCCTCTTTTTTCAAGATGGAAAAGACCTAGCTTTTCCTTATTTTTTATTTACTTTCCCCCCTGTAGCTCTGAGGTAAAATATATAAGTGCCATTTGTTTTTTAGTAATATTTTCCCCAGAAATAGAAGGATAAGCTGGAGAAGAAATATGTTTTAATTATTTATTGAAAATGTAAACTGCTTCAAAAAAGATAGCACCATAAATAAAAATGATGAATTTTGAAAGCATGAGAGTATACACAAGTCGATAATTTCAATTCTAAGTAGCAATAGCAGAACATTCCACACAATTTTTAGCCTCTTTGTCACAGTTTGCCCCAGAGGAAACTAATCTTGATGGAGGATTCTGTCTATCTTGGGTGGAGAAAAATGCATATGTGGTAATGTCAAGATGAAATTTTAACTATGTTTTCTGAGAAATGCTTGCAACCTGACTAAAAATAGAGCATTCTCCAAATTGCTACAATGTAGTATTCATGATTTTATTTTTTTGATTATGAAACTATTCTCAAACAATTCTAATGGCCATCATTTTCATTTTCATGGCCCACAGAGTAAGACGCTCTTGTCTGCTGATTATCATTTCTCCTGAATAGAGTAAGATTTAATTTTACTGATCACTGCTCATAATATGTACCTGGAGGCAGAGATCAGACTTCCCTATCCCATCTCTAGTTCTTCTTCATACTAACAGGTTTCTCTTTCTCAATCACTGAGTGTTGCACATAAGGACAAAAGAGATAAAGATTTATTGAGGCATATTTGGAAGAGGGGAAAAAAAAGGCAAATCCTCATGTTAAAATTTCCCTTTTTCTCTAGTTAATTTTTTTGTATATTAGCTAAAACATAGAGACTAAGCTTTGACAGGTAGATTTGCTTTATAAGGGGTTCTAATAGATATATCTTATAAATATATCTATTTCATATTTTTAAAGATGATTCCATTAATACTGTTACCCTGTTCTAAGAAAACCTAGACTGAACATATTTTTCCATCCAGCAAGATGTTGGGAGGGTAAGGAGAAGTTTATTTTATTCTTTGGACTTCAGTACTTGGTGATTAGACACAGTAAACAATCACATAAAGAGTTGGATGTTCATGTATGCTTTTATACAAGTAGATTTCATCTCCACAATTATAAAAAAAAAAAATTGAGCCTGCCTCACTGTATAGCTGTAAAAATAAAATGAAGTAGTGATTTGAAAGTAGGCATTGACAATTACATAAAACATAGAAACCAATCAATAGGTATTAGGTATTCTTTTGTACCTGAAGAGAGAAAATAAGGATATATGTTAATATTTGCATGTTTTTGCTTAAAGAAAATCAGAAATTAAATGCTGGATATCAATAATAGTTTTTCTTATTTGGGTGGAAGCTGAGCAGATGGAGGACAAAGATGGGGAGGATTTTCTCTGTATATCTTTGTTATATTTTTAGACTTTGATCCAGGTGACTATATTATCTATTTAAAAAGTAAAATATATAAGCCTTCTGATCTTTTTGCTGTTACTTCTGTGTCCTTTCTAATGATCACTGCTTTTAGTCCTAAAACCTCTATTTAATTGCCTGTGTCTCTCACAGTTTCCCTGAAGAGCATATGCTTGTATGCTGAGTTAGGGTTACTCAGATTGTGAACTCACAGAGAACAGTCAGGAAGCAGCACCTTGTTTGTATAAAAGAATCATGAGCAGATGGGCCTGTTGCATATGTTTTAGTAAAATCAAAAATATGTATGAAAAAGTGAAGTAATATCACTTCTGTCCTTTGAGATAGAGAGCATAACTTTTTAAGCAACAGATCAAAGAGAAATCAATTCAACATTCTTTTGAAGAAAAATATTAACTTATTGACCCCATATAACTGCTGCTTTCTGAATGTAAACCAAAACTGATGACTATGCAAGTATGCAATGAGGTTTTTCTTTTACTGTATCCCATAAAGGTCTCCTTTCCAAAACAGACCGCCTCTGTGTTTAAATCCAGGTTAAATTTGTGTCAACTTGTTAACAATTATGAAATCCAAAAATTAATCTAATAGGATTATTAGAGGACGAGTCAGGGATGACTTACTAATAGTGATTACTGTTAATTATGGCTAGTATTTATTGCCGTCTACAGTGCAAAGCACTTTAAATATATTGCTTATTTCATTTTCTTAGCAATCTTATGTTGTAGATGCTACCAGCCCAACAAAACTGGTAAACTGATATTTAAGCACTCAGAAAATTTGCCAGCATCACATAGCTGGAAAATGGTCTCCAATGCAGATCTCTTTAGTGCCAAAGCCTATGTTCCTAACCATCACACTATGCTGTGTCAGCAGTTCTCAATTACACTTAAGGTTAAACTCATTTAGTAAATATTTTTGGTATAATTAGTAATTGTTCTACTTTGCATGGAACTAGGGTTTCAAAGATGGCAAAAATATAGCTTAGATTTCCTATTATTATGGACAGTATGAATCATCCGATTAATCACCTCAAATGATTGTGTTGTCCCGAGGAACTGACCACTCGATCTTAAGTTTTCTCTAGTATTGCTACCTCCAAATAGTAGAAACTATTATAATAAAAATCAAATATATTTATTGGTGAATTGAATTAATTTTTTCACATTCCTTATTACTCTTAAAATCATTCAAAACAGATTTTAACTCTCTCACAGTAAGGTCAAATCTAATGAGCAATAATAATAACAGGTGATTTTTACTTTCTGCTCATATATTTTACCAATTCTCTTGGTTGCTTATTTTAAAAGTACACAGTTTTCAGTAGCATATATAATGTAATTAAAAGTTGTATTTGCATAGTACCAAAAAAAACATGATGATTTAATTTTTAAAAATGTTTTGTTAAAAAGTCATTCTGTTATGCTTAGTGAAATTAGTCTGAGAAAGTTATGTGGAACCTAAAATATAAAACAGAAGAATATATATATAACAAAACAAACAGACTCAGGGATATGGAGAACAAACTAGCGGTTACCAGTGGAAAGAGAAAAGTGGGGTGCAAGATAATGTTATGAGATTAAGAGATAACAAACTACTATATATAGAATTAATAAGCTATAAGTATATGTTGACAGCAGAGGGAAATACAGCCATTACTTTGTAATAACTTTAAATAGATTATAATTTATGAAAGAATTGAATCACTTACTATGTTGTACATCTGAAACTAATAGTATAAATCAACTATACTTCAATTTTTTAAAAAAGTCATTTTGTTTCAGAGTAGGGAGAAAAATAGATTAAATTGACTATTTCTGTGGCATCATGTGACTAGAGTTGAATATTCTCTCTAATAATTTTAATATGAAGGTTATAGTTAGTACATGACTGATTGTTCAGAAAAAGACCACTTAAAAGACTTCCATGTATTATTACATGCAGCTAAGTAACTCTAAGCCTAAAGACCCTATGCTATTCCTTGATATTATGCAACCTTTACTGTATTATTCGGGGTTTCTTGGGTATAATGTTCATTGTAAGTGAAAAATATTATCATCATTCTTTTCATATCATTGTCATGTGAATATATTCAAATGTCTCTGAACTGTTTAATTAGATTTATGCGGCTCTCATGAAACTGTCATCAGCAGAAATGAAAATGCAAAACTTGCAAATTGTATTTTTTAAACGTGCTAAAGTTGATACTGCTATGTTTTGCTAAAGAAATCACCCTATTAAAAAATAACAACATGCATCCTGAAAGCCAAGGGTGTGTGATTTAGAGGACTAGCAAGCTTGCTGAGAAAGAGGACGCCTGCAATATCTTTATCCTGTTTATTTGTTCTAGGTGCTTACTGACTTCTCATGTTGCTGCTGGTGTAACATGAATACAAGCTGAAACTCATAATTATTACTTTTTGAAACTTTCTAAAGTCATGTTTTTTCCCTGCTCTAAATATTTGAAGATGTATTTGAATAGCTCAGTCTCAATGTATCCATCTTTAAAGCATCCAACTCTGTAAATTGTTTTGAGCTTCTCTCTTAATAGGATGGAGATGAGAGACTTATTTTCCCATTTCTGACATGCTTGAATGAGAAAACAAAGCTACTCCACCATCCCTCAAATGGAAAAACCTCACTATGCTAGATGGATTTTGAAAAATAAAAACACAAATCAAAACCTTCGAACAGCACATCTGTTCTTATTTACAGGAATTAGACAATACAAGCTGCAGCTCAGAATCAGGGGTAGGCATTACATTTAATCTGTCATGCCTGAAGGTTTTTATGGAGTTAAAACATTTTTAAAGGTTTGGTTTGACAAAACTGCCTTATTATGTTTCTTGAGGTAGCACTGTCATCTGTGTCCAGTATCTCACTAACAACATTTCCAGTTCAGTAGAAGCAGATATTGTTCATTGCATTTCATTTGATCTTAGGCTATTTAATACCAGAAGATGTGGTGTGAACACCATTCCTTCAGGATTTTAAACCGCTGGGTTAAAGGTACACCCAATTATATCTTTAAGCAACTTGAAAGTCAAGTTATATATAGAAATGCACACATCTATCCTTAAACAAAGTTAAGGTTGTGAAACACACTGACAAAAGATAGAGAATTCAAAGTAAAAAATGACATTTTGTCCTTCTCTTGTGCAGCTTTAAAAATTAAGGAAGTTGAGTAGAATACAAAATAAATTTGAAGAGACTGAGGATTTTACTTTTTTTATACTTCTATAGATTGTGCTATATATAAGGTAATAATGATAATTATATATTAAGTGGGAGTTTAAAAAAACACTTGTATGTAATTTCAATTGCACCTTAAAGTAGTCTTATGATACATGTGGGGTAGTTTGGTATTAGTCTGTTTTTCCCCTAAAGAATACGAGGAGAATCTGAGCATTTTCTTCACAATTTTAAAACCAATAGGAAATGTAGCTCCATGTCAGACACTGTTCTTTAGGCATCATGTTTCACAATCTTTGTACTACTGCGCAGTCACACTACCTACCACCATAAGAATATGTGAGTGCATGCACCAGTACACTCATGCATGCACACACACACACGCACAAGCACACGCACACACACACTCTACTGGACAGCAAGAATAAAATCAGAGGCAAAGCAATGTGTATTTGCTAGATGAATTAGGCTGCTCTCTGTCTCATACAATTCAACTTTAAGTCATTTAAATATTGTAGAGATTTATTGACTGATGTAAATATAAAGTTCAGAGACATTGCTCTCATGAGTCTCCCAGGTTTGTTCTCAAGCATGCCAGATTTACTTGTAGACATTCTTCATGTTTGCAAAGGTCAATGGTAGTTTCAAGAAATATGTGACCTAGAGTTCCCAAGCATAAATCTTAACTTTCCTGTACAATGGATCAGACATGAAATCATCCTTATACCTGAGTGAAGGACACTTAAGACTCTAATTACCTATGGCGATCTTTGTGGAAAGGGTGAATGGGGATACCCTGTTTGGAATTGGCCATTTATATCTTACCCATTTCTTTGCTCCTATCTAACTACAAGAATGGTGGAGGGTACCGTAATTTCTATGGCAACAACCACGATGCATACAACTAAGTTTTAGTGTGTAACTGCTCTGTGTTAGGTATGTAGAATTCTAATTATTTGACTGCAAGTATAGAGAGATGAATTAATGTCATCCTAAGTATATGTACATTTACTCTTATGTTATAGATAAATAAAGCTATTCATTTTTCTTCATTTACTCAGTTTTATACCCATTCCTTCTTTCCATTATCTTTGTCATTAACAAAGCAAAGCTTTGAGTGCATTTGATAGGTATCTGTTTATTAATGGATACTTTATAAAATGTGGCTTTTATTGTTTTGCATTTTCATTAATAGTATCGTACTATTGATTTTATTCCACTTCTCACTTTTGAACTTCACAATATGTTTTTATAATATACAAAAAATATATCGGTACAGGTATATCCAGTTCATCCCTTTTTATGGTTGTACAATTCTCTAAGATAAGCATATACTTAATTTTACTTAATCACTTCCTCAGTAATGGATACCCATTTTGGTTCTAGCTTTGCACCACTGCTAATATCACTGCAACATATTCTTGCCAACACCTTCTTATAGACTTGTGTGAACATGTACATGATTTACACACCCAGGACCAGAATTATTTGGAATGTGGTATTTATATACTCAATTTGACTAGGGACTAATGAGTGACTCTCCAGAATGACTCCATAAATCTACACTAGGAAGCCATAAAAAAAACTCCTCTAATATCACCACATACCAAACTCAGCATTAGCCAGTGGTTTCAAACAGGATCTGTTGCAGAAATAAAAACTAATCTTTCTATTTTAGTATAAAGGGGTTTAACACAGGTAATTTTCTTTTTTTTTTTTTTTTTTTATTCCTTCTTAGGGCCACACCCTTGGCATATGTAAGTTCCCAGGCTAGGGTTTCAGTTGGAGCTGCAACCTCCAGCCTACACCACAGCCACAGCAACACCAGATCTGAATTGCATCTATGACCTACTCCGCAGCTTGGGGCAACACAGAATCCTTAATCCACTAAGCAAGGCCAGGAATCAAACCTGCATCCTCATGGATAATAGTTGGGTTCTGAACTCACTGAGTCACAATGGGAAATCCAAGAGGAAATTTTCACGCTTTCAAAAAAATTATTGAAGGGGATGTAGAAGCAACTCTAGGCTGGGTTTCTAGGAGTAACCAGAACATATTCAAATATCTTAAAAGGGAATGCCACCTGAACTACACCGTTAGTGGTGCATCAGGAAATTGCAACTAGAAAGAAGATCCCACCATTGCTATGGATGTAAATATTTCTTAGTATCCACAAAAGATGCTCAGAATCTCAGAGAATGGAACATGGCTGCAAAAATAACTCACACTTCTTAACAGGTTCCTGCTAGCAGAAAAGAGAAAAAGGGCAGGAAGAGGTCCTTTGTCATATTTTTATTTTCCAAATGTATGAGTGTGTAACTTACTGGTAGAACTTAATTTGTTTTCAGAACCTTAGCTGCAACGGAGTGTGGGGAATGTGATTTTGCCTTTCTGGTAAATCCGTAATACAGAAGAGCACATTAAAAGGAGGGTGGAAAGGATTTTTAAAGAGTCAATCAACAGCATCTGTCATGCTGTCTTTCTACATTTGACCTTCTAATGTGTGTAAAATTAGTTTGAGCTTTTTCTCTATCCGTTTTTAGGACCTAGGGTTTCTACTTCTATATAATACTTATTCATATTCTTTTTTGTTTTTCTAGTTGGAAGCCTGAATCTCTTTTTCTTGCTTTGGTTGTATATTCTAGAAATACATGCCTTGCCATTTTGTACACTGCAAACTTACTTCCTAATCTGTATGTCTGTTTACATGTTCATGTACATATATTTCACCCAAGATTTCCTTGCAGCTAGTTGGGGCTATGTGACTAAATATGGGGAATAGAATAAGAGTTAAGTTATTAAGAATGACTTGCAGGTTATCTCTAACATATATACTACCTGCCCTGGGTTGGCCACAAACATGTCTTCCTTCTGCTGACTGCAAATGACAATGATTGGAATGGCTTTAGAAAACATGCATCAATGGAGTTCTCATTGTGGTGCAATGGAAATGAACCCACCTAGGCTATGAGGTCGCAGGTTCGATCCCTGGCCTCACTCAGTGGGTTAAGGATCTGGCGTTGCTGTGGCTGTGGTGTAGGCTGGTGGCTGAAACTCTGATTCAACCCCTAGCCTGGGAAGCTCCATATGCCATGGGTGTGGCCCTAAAAAAAAAAAACATGAATCAAGCATGGAAGATGTATGACACTACCTTGAACAGATCAGAATCTCCCATGAGGTAGAAATGAGTTAATAATGAACTTTCATTTATTTAGGTCACTGAAATGTGGGGTTTCTTCATTACTTCAGTTAACTTTTTTTTTTTGAAGTTTTATTGAAGTATAGTTGATTTACAAGGTTGCGATAATTTCCTGTACAATAAAGTGATTCAGTTATACACATACACACATCTATTCTTTTTCAGATTCTTTTCCCACAAAGATTATCACACAATATTTGGTAAAGTTCCCTGACCAGTAATTCCATATACCATAGTGTACATCTGCTGATCCCAAACCCCCAGGCCATTCCCCCTCCCCAACCCATCCCCTTGATAACCATAAGTTTGTTAAACTTTTATCCCAGCTAGTAACATTCTTAAAGTTTGGTGATAAACCTTCATTCATCAGAATATACTGTAAATTGTATGGATATAATATTGGATTATTTTAGTTAGTACTGCATTGCTGATATTTACATTTGTATTAATAAGAAAAATGTGGCTAAAATTTTATTTTCTTATATAGTCAATGGTATTATATAGTCTGATATGTCATGATTTTTGAATAAAAATTATGTCATAAAATAATATTGACAGCTTTTACTTTTTTTAAATTTCCCAGGGGAAAAAGAAAAAAGTAAAATGCATGTGTTCTGGATTGAATTATGTCCCTCTAAAAGAAATGTTGAAGTCCTAACTCTAATAACTGTGAATATAATCGTACTTGGAAATAGGGTCTTGTAATAAAATTAAGATGCGGTCCTTAGGTTCCTAATCCACTATAAGTGGTGTCTTTGAAAAAAGGAGAAGGGCATGGACAGAGAGGAGAGGAGATGCCTTGTATAGATAGAGATGCACAAAAGGAAGATCATCATGTCATGACAGAGGAAGAATCTGAAGTTGTGTAGCTATAAGCAAAGGAATGCCAAAAACTCTAACAACCATGAGAAGCTAGGAAACAGAGAACATTGCCTTGTCAACATCTTGATTATTGACTTCGAACTTCAGCTACTATGAGAAAATAAATTTCTATTGTTTCAAGTCATCTAATATGTGGTAGGTTATTATGGAAGCCCTAGGAAACTAATACAGAATTTGGTACTAGGAAACATGAAACTGCTGTAACATCTAACTAAAAATTTGAAAGTGGCTTTGAAATAGGTAATGGGTAGAGGCTGTAAGAGTTTTTGAGGCACATACTAGAAAAAGTTTTGTCTTAAAATGGCTATTGGCAGAAATATGGATATAAAGGTGCTTCTAGTGGAATTTTTGATGGAAATGAAAAATGTGATCCTTGTTATAAAGTGGCAGAGAGAGTGATGATTTGGAAAATCCTCAGATTATCCATATTTCAAATAATTACAAAGTACGCTGGGAGAGAAAACACCAAGAGTGTGCCTGGATACATTTTTTTTTCTGTCTTTTTCCTATTTCTTGGGCTGCTCCAGCGGCATATGGAGGTTCCCAGGCTAGGGGTCCAATCAGAGCTGTAGCCACCGGCCTACACCAGAGCCACAGCAACGCAGGATCCGAGCCCCGTCTGCAACCTACACCACAGCTCAGAGCAACGCCAGATCGTTAACCCACTGAGCAAGGGCAGGGACCGAACCCGCAACCTCATGGTTCCTAGTCGGATTCGTTAACCACTGTGCCACGACGGGAACTCCCTGGATACATTTTTATTAGAGAGATTAGGTATGGGAATCATGGATCCAATCATGCTATCTCAGCAGAAATGTTGCTGCTTGCACAGAAGAGGACAGAGATGGGAATATATGAATAAAGGTATTGGATATGTGGGGTGCTCTATGTAGGAAGTGGGTGGCTAGAGAAACTCAGCTACAAATATCTTTAAAGAAAAGAGAAGAAAGACCCAAAGAGTGGCTCAGAGGCCAGGGGGATTTTCAAGGACTGAGAGACCAACGTCACCACCACTATGCGTGCAGATGGCATGGATGCTGCTGTGGAGGGCTGGAACTGCTCTGATTGAGCCCAATGGACAGAGCCACAAGGATTAATTTTAGGCCTTGAAATCTAGTGGAATTTACCATGACAAGTTTCAGACTTGATTGGGACCTGTGCCTTTTTCCACTTCAAATTTCTTTCTTTTGGAATGGGAATGTCTGTCCTGTGCCTAACCCACCAATGAATTTTGGAAATAGATTAACTTTTTCTTTGTTTTAGACATCTATGAATGGAAAGGAATTTTGCCCTAGGATGAAACATATCCAGCATCTCACTCATACCTGATGCTTTAGATGATATATGTTCTGACAGTTTTTGAGTTAATTATATTTTGGTGAAAATTTTAATTCAGAGGGAAAGCCCACAAATTTTGTAACCTAGATGAAAAGCACCAATCATTAATTTTTTCAAAGATATATTTTGCCAAAATTCACACAAGATGAAATATGCAATCTGAATATGCTTATATCTATCTAATAAATTAAATTAATAACTAATAGTAGCTAAGGGCAAATACAGTGGCTGAGTCTCTCAAAGTTGACATTCAAATCTTCTCCAAGCACCCATTAATAAGACTACAATCTTTTTACCATCAGGTTTATTGATAAGGAAGACAACTCCATATCTGCATCACTGTGTACTCACATTCAGACAGATCTTTCTATGAAAAGCAGTCAATCATTCATTATAATCTCCAATCCAATCCACTGATTCCTGGTTGGACATGTACCTTAACATGAACTCTATCAAGAATAATTTTCTTTTTCTAAATGCTCCATCAGTAGAAATAGGAATGATCTCCTCAACTTTGACAGCCTCTGAAAGACACATGTGATTTAATGTAGGTTTATCTAACTCAAAGGAGTGGTCATCTTTGACAAAAAGGATTTAAACTGGTCCTGCAGTGAGAGAGCCTCACCAGCACCAGTCCCTTGGCCACCATGGTCAAGAAACATAGGGACAAAAGGTGAGTTTTCAGAAAAGGCATAGGACTGGAGCACAGAAGAGAAGGACCCAGGGAAAAAGGCAGGACTTTTCACAAAAATTAACTCAAAATGGATCAAAGACATAAGCATAAAACACTAAACTGTAAAATTCCTAGAAGATAAAATATAAGAAGGTATAGATGACTTTGAGCTTGGCAATGACTCTTTAGATACAATAACAAAAGCATGATCTATGAAAGAAATTGTTGATAAACTTGACCTCATTGAAATCTAAAAAATTGTTCTCTGAAAAAGGCATTGTCAAGAGAATGAAGACAAGTCACATACTGGGAAAAATATTTGCAAAATACATATCTGACAAAGGATTGTTATCCAAGATGTAAAAGAACTCTGAAAAGTCACAAATAAGAAAACAACCTGATTTAAAATGGGCCAAAGACCTTAAAATACGTCACCAAATGAGATATACAGATGGCAAATAAGCATTATGAAAGGATTCTCTACCGTCATATACCATCAAAGAAATGGAAGTTAAAACATCAGTGAGATCTCACTATATACCTACTTGAATGACAAAAATTCAGAACACTGACAACACTAAATACTAATAGAATGTGAAATAATTTGTTGCTGGTGGGAAAGCAAAATGGTACTGCCACTATGGGGGATAATTGGCCAGTTTCTTATAAAAGTAAACATACTCTTACTATACAATCCAGCAATCATGCTCCTTATTATTTACCCAACGGAGGTGAAAACCTATGTTCTGCACATGGATGTTCAGAGCAGCTCTATTCAGAACTGCCAAACTTGAAATCAACATTGACATCCCTCTGTGGGTCAATCTAGGTATATCTAGATAATAAAATATTTTTAGTGGTTTAAAAAGCAAGAGAGAGAGTGAGAGAGAATGAGAGCTATTAGGCCATGAAAAGACATAGAAGAAAATTAAATGCATACTACTATGTGAAATAAACTAAGTCAAATATATATATATATGATTTCAAATATATTTCTTTCTAGGAAAGGCAAAACTATGGAGACAGTAGAATAAACAGTTATTTTCAGGGGTTAGAGAAGAAGGACTGATGAATAGATAAACATAAAGTATTAAAAACTCAGTGAAACTACTGTGTGATACTCTTAACAGTGGACATGTGTTGTACATTCTATGTGTTTATCACTGTGCATCTGTCTGAACATAGAATGCACAAAACCAAGAGTGATCGCTAATGTAAACTATGGACTGGCTGATAATGACGTATTAATGTAAATGCATCAATGGTAATAAATGCACCTCTTTGGTGTGGAATATTGATAATGAGGGAAAGCTATGTGGGCAGGGGGTCAGTGAGAAATCTCTGTACCTTCCACTCAATTTTGCTATGAATCTAGGATGGCTCTAAAAAATAAAGTCTATTTTTTAAAAAGAGTTCAACAAAAGCTAGGAGAGAGACCATGACCTTATTGCTATCTTGATTTTGGATTTCTAGCTCAAGAATTATGAAAACCAATTTCTGCTGTTTCAAGCCACAAATTATGTGGTGATTTATTACAGTAGCCCTAGGAAATTAACTAGCCTAGAATAAGTTTTCACATATAGTTTGGTAACTCTCACCTGTAAATCCATGTAGGATTATTATTTTTAAATTAGGGTGGGGAAGGGCTGTTGGAATGGAAACATGTCTTTGACTATCATTTCAATTTACTTCATGTTAATGAGTCTATTTGAATTTCCAATTTCTTGCATATTTTAATGAATGTGTCACGTCATCTCTTTTCATTACATGTTTATCAACATAACTAGCATGATAAAGAGTCTTCTTATTTAACATTCCTTCCTTTAGTTTATCTCCCCTTTCAAATTTTCTTATAAGCAGCAAGGAGAAATCAAGGAAACCTTAAATACTTTGGTCAGAAAGTCTTTCAGCAAGATCACCCAGCTCTTCAGGCACATTTTTTACCTTGTACATTACAGCAGACAGCAATATTGTTAAAGTCCAGTTTTGCATAACATTTTCTTCACTTTTCTTTAAATCCTCATGTTCAAGGCACTTTAAACTTTCACTCACATGATCCTCAAAATTTTTACAACTTCTCTAGCTTCCTCCCATCCTTCAGTTCCAAAGTCATTCTCATACGTTAGAATTTTTGTTATTGGAGCATTCCATTTCCAAAATGCTAACGTCTGAATTTAGTTATCTAACTGCATAAAAATAATCCCAAATTGAGTAGCTTAAAACAGCAAACTTTTATTATTTTGCATAGTTCCTGGGACCAGACACCTCACTTCCTTGCCATATGATCTGGTTTATATTCTGCTTGAGTATCCTCACAAGATGGCAGCTGGCTTCCCTTAGGAAGAACTATGCAAGAGGGGGAACTCGACCTATTCTTACAAATGACATAACATCATATCTGCTGTATTCTGCAGTCACACAGACCAACCCTGGTACAGTGTGGGAAAAGACTACTTATAGGTCTGAACTAGCAGGAAGTTGGGATCATGGAAGGTGGTGGTGGATCTTTGAAGCTAGCTACTCAAATTATTAAAATGTAATCTCCATCAACACATTGAGGAGTGGGCTTTGTCAAGATACCAAACTAAGCCTTCTTGATCTTCATCTGATAGTGATCAAATAGAATGGTTATGTTGAGATTTATTATATCATAGGGATTTATTTCTATGATTTGACTATGGCGCTTGTAATCAAAATCTGACATTAAAAATTTGTATAAGGTTTCACCTATAATCTCCGCTATCCTGACCCTTGAGGATAATAATTGTAATGAAGCTCATTTTTATAAGTGACATCTTCTTAATCTTAGTTTCAAACGAAGCATAAATGGGATTGAAGTGCTCATTTGGACTAATGATGCAGTCAGGTTATTTCAATTAGAGTCACCCAGCTACTAGTGAGCTGACTGTATCACTGGAACAGTTCTTTTAAACTACTGACCAAGTCTTGCCAGGCTCAGCAGGCAACATCTAATGTGATTACCCCCTGATGCATTTCAGCAGTTAGGAAGTCTATAAAACAATTTTAACAGGGCTTAGAAATACCACTTCTCTAAAATGGACTGACATAAAGTTAATTCTTTAGTGCATTTCATTAAGAGAAAAGTGTTTAACTTTCCTCTCTGCAAAGATCCCACTTGTTAATCTGAGAAATACCACCTGAAAATGCTACTGAAGTCAATAATATCAAATAGAATAATGACAAGCACTGACAGGAACTCAACAAATTCTACTGCAAAATATATTTCCCTATTAGAGTTGCTGTAAACTATGTTTGGATTTAGTCATCTTGGCAGAAGATTTGAAAGGAAAAGACACATTCATAGCTATGCAATTAGAGGAGAATCATACCAGCAATTAGCTGTAGTGTAGGTGTTACTTCTACATTGGCACCTATTTTTGGTTATTTATGCTTTGGCTTTTTTGTTTGTTTTGTTTCTTCCTTTCTAGTTTGCAGGCAAACATCAGCCGTCTGAACTCATCTTTGATAGAATCACAGAATGTTGGTTTTAGGAGGAAGTTTAACTGCATCCTGCTAATTTCCATTTAAAATGTATCTATTTGTGAAGCAATGGACTTTTACCTGTGGAATTTGATGGCTAATCTAAACTCTAGTAGTTTTAGTGGTAGAACTCACTGCCTTCTGACGGAGCCCATCCTAAAACAAGTCAATATGTTCAGTTAGAAAGTTGTTCCTCCTATTGAGTTTATCCACTTAAACTTTCCACACCTTTCCACACTTTGACATAAACTCTATATTTTTTAATATTTAACATGAGTCTCCTTCCTATTCCACAGGGCAGTGTGCTAAATATGATGACAGAAACTTTTGCAATTCTGTTGTTGCTATCTTCATGAAGCTGAAGGATACCATCCTGTTTTGACTTGTTTACTATCAGGTTATCATTGATTTTCTTGTGATGGGGTTAAGCTCTTGTTTCTCATTCTGTCCAATGAGGTCCTTATAAGAGGTGCTTGATGGCTATTATCTCCAGATCATGAGAGACTTGGTCCTGCTGCCCACTGACATGGTAGGTGTGGCTACAGTCAAGATATGTCAATTGTCTTCCCCAATAGTATACTTCTTGACTTAGAGCTTGGGATGGCTGAATGAAATCACCTACAGGCTGCATGCCAAGATAAAATTAGTGAGGGCAGACACTGATCTGCAGACTTGTAAAATTTATTTATTTATTTATTTATTTATTAAATTTTATTTTCCCACTGTACAGCAAGGGGATCAAGTTATCCTTACATGTATACATTACAATTACATTTTTCCCCCACCCTTTGTCCTGTTGCAACGTGAGTATCTAGACAAAGTTCTCAATGCTATTCAGCAGGATCTCCTTGTAAATCTATTCTAAGTTGTGTCCAATAAGCCTAAGCTCCCGATCCCTCCCACTCCCTTCCCCTCCCATCAGGCAGCCACACAGACTTGTAAAATTTAAAATCAAGAGAAACATCAAAGCAAATGAAGAGAATGTAACCTCTTAGGAACTGACCCATGGAGAGTGATGTCAAATAGAGAGGAAATTAAGAGGGGGGTTCTGACAGTCAAGAAAGTAGGATGATATGTGGTCATACATTAAGCACTTAGAGGATTTACTACATGCACAGTTACAAATATCCAAATAGTACCCTTCTGGAATGTTGAGGACTTTTCCTAAATACAAGAATGAGAATCTGAAAGGTAGGATAGCAATATATGTTAAAATATTCAATAAACAGACATTTCTTGATGGCTTGTATTGGGGAAGGTGATGTTTTAGGTACAGAGTGCACAATTTTAGGCAGTGGCATACTCACAAACTTATAGTATCACAGCAGTATAAAGATATGCTGATTTTAAAGTTCTATAAGAGTTTTGTATCTGGACTACTGATTGGAAAATACATTTTAACAATAACAATTCTAAAAATTTTATAGGATTGCATTTATTGTGTACAATTTTTACAGCTTGAAAAACACTGACAATACAGTGTATTTGCAGTTTTTCTATTCAGAATTTAATGAATAGGCCCTACCTTGTATTTTACTTGCTCTGATTGGTCCTCTTCCAGGTTCTTTGGTCTGTCAAAAGATTGAAGCGTCAGCAGAAAGAAAATGGGTGAGAATGCCATAGAAATGCTGAGCTTTTCACATAATCCAGCTCAGTAGAGTTGAGCTAATGTCGTCAGTGAGCTTTGTAAACACAAACTGCTATGCACTAGATTTCTCAGGGACTAAGGTAGTGAAGTAAGGTCCTAGGTTTATGGTGTAAAAGCAAATCACTGAGAGTAATTACATTTTATATACCCTGACAACTATCCTTCAGTAGGAGATGATATATTTATAAAAAGAAAAAAGCAGCTTGTCTATTAAGAAAGATCTTTTTATTAACAGTTACTAGATATTGCAAGGGATGGCTAACTGATCTCCTAGAATTCTTTTCTAATTACATTGTAACCAATTTCCATTTCTAGAGAGATGCAATATACATACTTTCTCCTTTTGTTCCTGTAAGTAAAGCTAAAAGCCCTGGATCCTTTATACAAAACAAACAGAAGACAACTCTGAAGGTGGAGGAAAGAAGACAGACCAAGGGAAAACAGGGTGGTGAATTTCTTAGGTTTTCTTTATAAATCTTGCAGCACAAACTTAAATGTAAAGAAGATAGCAACTCAGGATAGTCAATGGGTGTACACAAAAATGGCTCAACAAAAGCCTGCTCTCTCTAGGCAAAGAAGAAATGAGATAGCCTAGGGAGAAAGACAATTTTCAGAAAATTCTACATTACTCTAGTCAAACATCATTGAAAATATTATAGTCCCAAGCCCTCTAGCAAAAGCCAAGTGCCTAGACCACCTTTACCAGGATGTACCAAGGTTCTCCAACCTCACACTAAGTGGTGTCAGAGAAGGCAAACCAAAACTGGATCTCACATCCTAGTTGGGCAATAATGAGCTCCCATCTCCCAAAGCAGTGTTAATGGAGACCATATGTGCAGCCTAGGCTTCACTCCAAACTTGTGGTTAAAAAAAGTTTCCCATTGTGGTTCAGTGAGGATGTGGCTTCAATCACTGGCCTAACTCAGTCAGTTAAGGATCTGATACAGCCACAAGCTGCAGCATCATATCCACTGTTGTGTGGCTGTGGCATAGGTCACAGCTGCAGCTCCAGCTAACCCCTAGCCTGGAAACTTCCATATGCCTCAGGTACTGCCATCAAAAGAAAAGAAAAGAAAAGAAAAGAAAAGAAAAGAAAAGAAAAGAAAAGAAAAGAGAAGAGAAGAGAAGAGAAGAGAAGAGAAGAGAAGAGAAAGAAAGGGGGGAGGGAGGGAAGGAAGGAAGAAAGGAATAAAGGAAGAAAATAGGACAGGATCTGGGAGGTTCACCTTCTCAGACACTCATTCCCATCATTTTCTTTCCGCACTCCATTCTGCTAAAGCTCTCCTATCTTAATTTTTAAAAAATTAATTAGCTAGTTAAATGAGCCAGCACTTAAATCAACAAGTAATTTTAAATAAAATTAATAATTTTTTTATTTTCCTGACAAAATCAATAGATCTAGACATCTAGGTGCAAAGTAGGCTAGAGCTTAAGAGAATTTACTCTCTTAAATGGTCATGCATTCTCTTGTTAAAAACAATCCCCGACATCTCCTATGGCCTCCCTATAAAGTCTAAGTGATACTGAGTTTGCAAAGCTGCTTTTCTATTGTCTAGTGAAACAATATTGCTCTTACCCATATTTCAATCAAGAGTAAAAAAAAAAAAAGGAAAAAGAGAAAGTGATGTTGTTTTTCTCATACCTGTCCTAGTTTTCTCTTTTATGTAATATTTTGGGTTTCTCTAGGCACTTAAGTCTATAAGTCCTACAATACGGCCTCTAGATCAATGGTTCCCAACTTTGGCTACACATAAAAATCCTTTGAAGAAGAATTTAAAATCCTGATGTCCAGGGTGCACTCCAGACCAACAGATGTGGGTGAAATTCAAGGGCCAGTTTTTAGACCTTCCCAGGGGATTTCAATATACAGCTAGGCTGAGAACTTCTGATTGAGATAGTCACATTTTCTTCTGTATCCTCAATTCTAAGATTTCAGTAATTCTGAAGAAGATTGTCTGAAAGACTGGAGAGGTTCACTATATTTTGTGTAAGCTGTATTCTGTGTATCTAGGACAAATGCGGGAACATTGATTGTGAACCTCTGCTTGCTGAGCTGAACAAATCATAACAACCCATTAGATGAGCAGCCCAACTTAATAATAACTTCCATACCTAGAATAAAAGTATTATAGACTAACCTTAGGTTGAGGGCCAAAAGGCTATGTAACCATTTTTTTCATTCTAGGTTTCCTTTCCTTTTTTCATCTATGATTAAACATACTCAATTCACAATGCTTTACTTGAGTCATACATTTATGGTAAATATAATGAGAAAATTAAAAAAAAACATAACTTATTCCAAACCTACTCATTTTCTACTTAAATTCAGAAAGGTGATCAGAAATTTGAAATTCTTCTTGCAATACTAGGTGAGAAACTTTTGCTCCTGGTCACTCTCCAAGGTCCAGATAACAGGTATCTAGTGAATGGTAAGGCTAGTAATGCCAAGTTTTATGGGTTCAATAACCAGCTCTGAAAAGGCCTGTGATGACCAAGAGCCAGGGGCAGAGCTTGGAATGAAATGGTCTCTATTATTTGTTTTCATACTTGTTCATTCTCTGGAGAGTTTAGAATATTCCACACAAAACCACGTTCAGTTTTCAGGAGTGAAATTTCCATGACTGGAAACACATCAAGGCTTTTTAATAGCAGATAACTTTTTACCTCCTCTCTGAAGGGCTCCCGTTCAGAACAAAAATGTAATATTGCTTGGAGTGTTATCGGTGCTCTTATAAAATGCACTTGGGCATTCTGGGGATTCATGCTTAATGTCTTTCTATAATTTGTGAGAATGTGTGCAGAGTTCTTATAGCATACTAATAACATCGTCTTATGCCATGTAGCACCACAGGGCTGACTTCCATGAGGATAAAGCTATGATGTTTAAGGGAAAGATGAAGCCTAGAATTGAAAGCTAAAAGGTAAGGTTTTAGAGAGGCCACTGGTGACTTGGTATTAGAGTAACTGACAAATATTAAAAACAGTAAAGATATTTCTGCTCATCTTAGAATAAAACTCTAGTGGCATTGGAATGGCAAGCTTATAAGAAAATTAATCACTCTATGAGCTGTTTTTTGACTTTCTGCAGAAAAAGATATTGAGATAAGTTTAAAGATATTCCCCGAAGTGGAGTATCTACCAAAATAGGTAACCTAAAATAGGGTGTCGGCCATCTTCCGTGAGTATCTATGTATGCATGTGTTTTCCTTCTAAAAATATTAGCTTCATACCAGAAACAACTTCAGCTAAAACAAATGTCTTGTGTCAACAGGAATTTTGTTTTATAATTTTACGTCAGAAAGTGAATTCAGACCCAGGCACATGCTTGTGTTTGTGGCATTGCCTTTAATTTATTTAAAATCAAGTAAGTTGCTTGGGCTTGGAGTTCAATAAAGTCAGTGCAGTGAATCCATTTGTATTTAAGTAATAGGTTGATATATTGACAATGAGAATCAGGACTGAAGCAACATTAATTTTAGGTGGATAGCAAATATGCTGTTTTCAAAAACTCATGAAACTGCTTCTTTCATAGCAGTAATAATGAGAATGGCATAGTTATGTGAAGAACAGAATACAGAATAAGTACAGTATAAATTGTCCTCTATTTCATAAACAAAAATCAGGGTTGGGAGAGTTCCTGTTGTGGCTCAGTGGGTTATGAACCTGACTAGTCTCTATGAGGATGCAGGTTTGATCCCTGGCCTTGCTCAATGGGTTAAGGATCTGGCATTTCCATGAGCAGTGGTGTAGACACATATTCGGCTCATGTCCCACATTGCAATGGCTGTGGCATAGGCCAGCAGCTGCAGCTCCGATTCAAACCCTAGCCTGGGAACTTCCATAAATAGAAAAAAAAAAAAGGATTGGTGATAAGTAACTCAATAGTAAATTTGAGTTTTACTTTTGAAGAGAAAATAAAATGTTACAAGTTTCTCAGGAACTCCTGTAGATGCCAGGTAGGAATTGAGAAAAAGATAATTATTATGCTAAATTGTGTCATATTGGATAAATGTTTCCTTGTTGAACTATTATGCTCAAGTGAGAAGCTATGGTGTGTGTTTTGTTTGTATTCATTATTGTCTATTTTGAGGTGGCATTATGCCAACAGATTGTAGGCAAAACCTGACTATTCTCTAAAGTGCATTCATTATATTATTAAATCACTTTTTCTACTACATTTTATGAATGACTACAGAAACTTCAAGGTTTTAAAAATGATTTATATAATCTAATCACTCATGTATAATTAATTCCACTAATTTGCATGAGTGTTTCAGGTCATTTTGATATAATCAGCCATTGTTGAAGGGTTTTTTTCCTCATCAATTAAACTAATTGCTTTTCACATAGGTGTAGATTGAATATTGATTCCCATTTTTTTCAACTCACTTGCATAAGCAAATTATGCCTAATTGCTATCTTACCACATCATTACACAGTTATCATCAATTATACAAAAATATACTCTACTAGACTAATGATTTCTTTGTGGCATTTTGTAGGGCTTTTTAACTGTGATACTTGAAACAATGCTGTAATTTGAAAAAAATTAAACACCATGTTTAAAGCAATAACATAATAAAGCACATTATGGTTAACAAATATACCAGCCCCTGCCTAGACAATTATCTTAGAAGATAAATAATTCTTTGAAACAAGTCAAAAGAACCTCATTGTTTTTATTAAATATCATGAATACACATGTGCAAATATTGGATTATAATGGTTTTAAATTTTTCAGTTCAATCTCTCTTGTGTCATATATTTATTTCTTTTCTACATTATGAAACAGCTCTGAGAGGATCTGAAGAGGTGGGGAATTTCAAGAACCAGTTATAGCTCAAGGATATTTTACAAAGTTGGGAGACAAAAACTCTGTTCATCGTGTATTCCATGTGATGAATTACACTCTTTTGGTGATTTCACTGGACATTTACTTCACTATTCTCTAGGTTAGATCTTTTTAAAAAATACCAAAAAACCTGAAAATAATATAACCCTAAGAGTCTCCTTATACATTTTGATACCATATGATGTAATTGTCACACGTTAACCCTTCATCGACACTGGAGATAAAACCCAAAGCCTTTATTAAAGCGCTTTTTAAAACATGTGGGAGGACTGTCTCAGTATGAGAAGCTTATTTTCGTTCTCTGATATCCCACTAATAAAATCATATAAATATGAGCCATTTTTGCATTGGTGTTCAGCTCATGGGAGCAGACTTCGCTCAAATGGATGCCATGTGGAGCAAAGTAGGTTTCCTAAGGCTATATCCCCACCTACAAAGAGAAGTGGAGGATGAGAAAAGCTTCTCAATGACGCTGATACTTGAAACTGCTAGATAATGGGTCTTAGATTACTGATGAGCATCACAAGAATCAGTTCTTTAAATGCTCTATAGAGCTAACTTTTCTCTTTTCCTTTCCAGTAGAGTTGGCGGAGGGAAAGAGCACAAAGAGTATCTCATTTTCTGATGGTATTTCAAGTTTGTGTAAAGGAAGGTAGCATTTTTAGAAATCATGAAAGCAAAATAAAGTCCCCAAAGAAGCAAATAATTTCTCTCCTTTTTTTGCAGTTTCAAGAGCAGTCCAAATACAAAAAGGAAAAAAAAAATCTTACATAAAGTAAGTGTATTAAGAATGCTACTACAGAATAATCTATCATAGAAAGTCCTAAAATCTGTCACTGTTATATCTAACATTTGTATTATACAGAGCTATTATTATATTTGGAGAAAAAATCTTGAGATCTTTGAAATCACCAAGTTGGCATTACCAAACTACTGATTCATGGTAATTTTATAGTATCTGAAATAAATTTTGTTTAATCTAAAGTTGCTAACTAGTGATGAAAATAACATTTAAGCTTGAACATTATTTGACACTCTGAGATTTTTGGTTGATTTTAAATCATTTCTTCAGTGATGAAAACAATAAAAACCTGATCTAAAGTTTAATGGTGAATCCATGATGGACTCAAATAGTTTCAGTCTAAGAAAACAACTGTTTATTATGTTCAGCATAGTTATGTTTCTACTTTCATTCTACAGGACAAAAATGATTGACAAGCTGTGTTCACAAAGTGTATTTGTACCCAATGTTATTTCCTTCTTCTTAATGGTTATTGAGGTCATTGAAGGCCATCTTTTATTGTTTATCATGACTATGCACTCTCATTTCAAAGGTTGACTCAAGACCTTCCAACATTAACTTAAATTAAAATTGAAAATAGCACAAGTCATATCTGAAAGTACTCAACAAATATACACATTAACAGTAAATTAAAAACTCCACAGAATAGCTACTACATGCCTTGCTTTAACTACTGCAGAGAGATTCGTCTCTCAAGCAAAATAGGGTAAAGATGCTATTCTTTTTTGACAGGCTCATGCTATTGCAAAGCAGAAAGCAAATGTAGATCTGCCCTTCTTCCCCTACCTGCTTACTTTTGGTTATATCTTGCAACAGATTTCAAAGCAGATTTCAAAGGGCAGCATCTGTTGTTTGAACTATCCATAAAAAGTTTATGGAGAGCTAAGTTTATAGATTGCTAATGGTTCAAGAAAAGCATGGGGAGATGATAAAGAGATTAGTTTAGAAGAGAATTTGGAAAAAAATACAGTGAACTCATTCTCTACTTGCATAATTAATTTTGTCAATAGGAAGAAACCAGAGTAATTTATATATTCATGGGTCCAACATATATTCTTTTTTAATATCTTGAGTATGATTTCATTCAAGGTTTCCCTGGAGGGGGCATGACAGAGTAAATGGTAAATTTAGAATTCTTTTCATTTAACCACATGGATGTTTATTTTGTTAGGCAATTATAGTCAAATCTTTAGCATAGAGTTGGTCTGGCAGAGTATTTTGAAAACATTTCTGAGCATTGGCCTATAGGCTTGGTATTTAACAACTTTCATTTTTTTATCAACATAAAATTCTATCGAATGCCTAAAGCAAGGAACTGTGGATTTTAAACTTTAGAGATAACATTTCTATTTCAAAATGAGTGAACAACTGGGTGCTCTGAATATTCATTTATGAATGATGAGGTATGTGTGAAATACTAAACTATTAAAGCTTAGGAGCCTCTATCATATCTGGCCCTGCATATTTGGTGACAAATGATGTTTTAAAAGGTATATATTTCATTGTTATATAAAACAGGTAAGACTAAATATGAAAACACCTTCATGATATTTTTCTTATTTGTATCATATGCTAGAAAACCATTTCAGCTTCAAAAAAATCTTTGAATACTGACCAAATATGTTTTGTTTAAGAACTAAGAAAAGTAGAAGTGCTGAGCTAAAAGCATAAGAGAACATATATCATGTTGTAATAAATTACCTGCAATGTCTAAGATGATGTTTTTTGCAAGCAAAAATATAAATTATATATATCTACACACACAATGCATCTATATGTACACACACACACTTTATTTTCAAAGTATAAGTGAATTATATAATGCTAACCAACATCATAAATTCTCATGAGAAATCTCATTTTGAATTATAGGAAAGCTTCTTAGAAACCAAGTGTCAGATATTAAAGAATCCCTCTCATCTATAAAGTGTATTACTCCAAGAATATCTAAAAATCTGAGCTAAAAAAGCATGGAGTGAGAAAGAATGGGGTAGGGAGAAAAGACAGGAAGGCAGATTGTCAGATCTTTGTAAAAAATTCTTCATTGGTTTAACTGGAAATTTTCTCTACTGTATAGTAAAAAAGAAAATGTCATATCTTGTAACAGTAAGTAGTTTAAAAAAATCTGTTGGATCATATCAGCATATTCTCCTAACACAAGCTAAATAAAGTAATTTGAGCACTTACCATATTCCATTTAAATTTCTATTTATCTTTTTCTGTCATTAAATTCTACTTCAAGACACAGCCACATATCTCCAAAATATAACAAAGTGTCCGATATATAGGTAAAAATTAAATAGATTTTTTTCTTTAATCTTTTAAATTTTAATCCTCATCTCTAGCATTCCTATTTGCATAATTATATGATTAAACTAACTGGTGTGAAATGCTTTCTATATGACAAAAAAATGCCTTAAAGCATTTCTTATTAACTCATTTATTCATCGCAACAACCCTATAAGATAAGCACTTTATTTATCCACTTTATACAAAGTTGGAAGCAAAGACACCGACCAGAAAGGTTATTTGCCCCAAATGAATGAGTAGCAAAGCCAAAATTTGATCTCAAGCTAATAATCATTACAATGAACCATCCCTGTTATCAAAATTAACTAATGCTTTGGGTCAAGGTAATTTTCCATAGTTGCAGTAATAGTATACACCATTAACAATCATGTTTATAATATACGTGTTATCATTTAATTAGAAATTGAATTAAGGCATGGAAAAAGTTGGTAGCTGAGAGTGGAGGCAGGTACAAATTTAATCTGATGAACAACCAATGTAAGCACCTTCTCTTGAGGCTACAACCATTGACTTGGGGGCAGCCAGAGATATCAGGATAATACTAAGAATGAGAAGAAAGGAGAAATGAACCCAAATGGAAGACATGAAAGATGAATTTACCTGACCTGATTATTTAGCCTTGGGCTATCCCTGCTGTGTTCAGCATGCAGTAATTGTAGGTTTCACCTCACACACCAACTAGAGATCATTCATTGAGAATAGCTGCCTAGAATGTGGTATTGAGATACGACATCTAGTCTAGGCTCTGTTGAAGTGTATTCTGTTGTCCCTTCTCAAGGTTTGTGATAAGTATGGATATAGGCTATGATGTTCTACACTTCCCCTGCCATATATCTTTTACATGCCCTAAATTCACATTTTCATGCCTTGATGATTGACTCTTACTCTCTTAGAATCACAGATCTGTCCTGCACCAAAAAAAAACTGTTTGATATTTGATACTTGACTAAGAAACATATATAACTTTAGAGATGTGGGCAGTGTTCCCTACACATACACTAGTATAGACTACAGGGAAGTAAAATGATGGTTGTGTTCAGAGAAATCACCCTTGAACACTATTAACCGAGTCATTGCTGACAAACATGGCACCATAAATTCTGTAGGTATACATTACATGGGGGTGTATGCAGCTTTGTGTCTAGTCTCAGATATTTTTCAATTCACTTCAGTAGCTTTACATTGAGAGTTTCAAGTATGTTACCAGTTGAATTGTTTCCCCCCAAAAAAAAGATATGTTGAAATCCTGATTCCTAGTACCTCAGCATGTGAATTTATTTGGAAATAGGGTTGTGGAAGAAGTAATTACTTAGGACGAAATACTGGGGTAGGGTGAACCTCTACTCCAATATGCCCAATGTCCTTATAAAAATAAGACATTTGAACATGAAGATTGAAAAGTATTGAGAAAAAATAATGTGAAGACATATAGGAAGAAGATGGCCATGTGACTAGGACAAAGCATTTAGGAGCCAGGGAATACCAAGGACTTCTAGCACATACCAGAAGCAGAAAAGGTATAAAAAGATTCTCCCCGAGTGCTATCAGAGGGAATATGGCCCTGAAGACATTTTGATTTTAGACTTCTAGCTTCTAGAACTGTGAATCAATAAATGTCTATCATTTCAAGCACTTATTTTTTTGCCTCAATTTGAACATTTTAAAACTGAAAATATGAATACATATTCTTTTATTTTGTGCAGTTGCAACTTCATTTTCATTGCTGTATAGTATTCTGTTGCATAAATTACCCTGCTTTATGTATTCAATCATTGACTTTATCCATTTGGGGCTATTACAAATCATACTACTACAAATGTTTTTGTCCTTATCTTCTGATGCATGTCACATGTATTTCCATTGACTGTATGTTGAAAGAATGGAATTAATGGATAACAGAAGGTGTTTATGCCCTACTTTAGCAGACAAAGACAAATAATTCTAAATTATGAGATCAATTCACACTGTCTCCAGTCTGAGGCTGCCATTTGTTCTATAGTCTTGGTAACACTTGATATTGTCAGTCTTTTAAAATTTTTAGTTGAATTCCTACAATTTGGATGGAGGCATAGCATTATCTCACTATGATTTCTAAGATCTATGTAACTTTAATTCTATAATAGGCAATTATGTTTTGAAATAATTAACATCAACTTATTTTGGACTTACATATTTATTTGCTATTGGTGGTGATCATCCATGCATGATGAGAATGAAAGACTTCTTTCCTAGCTTAGAATGCTGAAACTGATCAGCAAAATGGCATTTTTTACTGTGAAGAAATTTGTTACTTTAGTTCTTCACAGCCCACTTCTGTGGTCTTGTGGTCATAAAGCATTATGTTGATCCTAAATCCTATGTGTTCTCCTTCCCATCAAGTTGATATTGGATAAAAAATGACCTACAGAATGATTGACAATTCTGAATTGGCTACATATTGTAGTCACAGGTGATTTGGAGATTAACTGCCTTTTAAAACATGATTTCTGTATAGTGCCAACAAGAGAGAAGCTCCCCAAGCTGCTTGCTGTAAATGTCTCCTCTCTTTACTGTTATCTTGTTAGAGAGGATTTTATTTTCCTTCAACAATCACATACTCACTGAAAAACAAACTGGGGCTAAGTGCAGATTTTGAATAGCACCACAAATGGAATGATCTCTGTTTTAAACATGTCTCAAATACAATTTGTAGTTTTCTGGTACAGACCCTGTTTTTTCTACTTCCTGGATTGCAGGTAGAAAAACATTGACATTCTTCAGATGACCTCCCTCTCATTAGAAAGTAATTGGTTAGGGGAAACATGGTATGAAGTGTTTTGTGCTAGTGGCCTGGACTTAAGTAGCAAACTCTATTTCTTCATCCCCTTCCAGGTACTTATTTGGTTTCTTCATATTTGAAATTCGATTTTGAATCTAAAAATGTTACCTGAACCCCAATTCAGAAGTCCTTTGTAAGGAAGCTGAATAATTTGCTCCCCTAAAAAAAGTACAATTAATAAAAATAAAAGAATCATCATCAGAAGAAATAGCAAGCTACCTGTAATTGTAGTTATAACTTGCTTTTACCTAAAAGGTGATGACAAAGAGATACCTGTTTTATTAGTGATTTCAAGCAAAATTTCATTTTCTTATGGAGAGGACTCAGATAAGCACTGTAATAAATAGTGAAGCTACCCAGCACACTATCAAGGTAGCTTCACCCATTTCTAGGTGTGAAGTAAGGCCCTGGGAGCATTAAGTAACTGTGACTATAACATGCCACAAATGAGACTAGCTTTCTTTCAGCTCCTTTACTTTCAACTGAAAGTGAAAAATGTTTATCAACTGAGGTCAGGCTCTGGAAATGAGTGGAAATATAAAACACAAGCAGCACAGAATTATTCTAAATTGAATCCTGTGGGTAGATATTTGTACAGTAACCCCAGGGGTCTACTTTAACTTTCCAGAATAACTGAATGGCATTGAAAGACACTTATCTATTCAAAATTCATGAGAGAGATGGAAAAAATGATGAACTCTAGCAAAAATTTCCCAGCCTTTTTGCTAAGAAGAACCACAAATGGAAATTTGCTGTAAAGACTAAAAAGCTTATAGTAATATTAGCAAAGGGATGTACTTCAGGATTCAGGGTGTGAAAACAATTTATTAAATTCCTCATTGACATAACTTTGGCCAACCTTTGTAAATCCTCAGCCATTTGGAGGGGAGGAAAGGCTTGTGGTATTTCTTATGATAAAGGATTTTTGATAGTGTGTAATCATTTTACAATGGTTTAGAGTAAGTTTGGGAGTTCCCTGGTGGTATAGTGGTTAGGGCTCAGCACTTTCACCACCGTGGTCCAGTTTCAATCCCTGGTCTGGGAACTGAGTTCCCACTTCAAACTGCTGCATGCCATGGCCAAATAATAATAATAAT
This sequence comes from Phacochoerus africanus, assembly GCF_016906955.1. Taxonomy (NCBI): domain Eukaryota; kingdom Metazoa; phylum Chordata; class Mammalia; order Artiodactyla; family Suidae; genus Phacochoerus; species Phacochoerus africanus. Next base: position 137,714,472 of record NC_062544.1, read on the forward strand.
AATAATAACTTTCAGAAAATAAAAATAGAGTAAGTTTATGTTGTTTCAGTATGTGCATAGTGAAACATTTGTGACAAATAATAAAATAGTGAATAAAGTATTATCACTTGTTGCTGTTGCTAATACGTTTCAAAAAACTATAGCAGTTCCTAGAATAGAGTGGGAGATTTTAAACATTTGTTTTTCTTTCATATGTGTTATATTTTTCATTTGTGACAAATTACATTATAGTCTAGGCGATCTCAGTGGAAAAAAAATAGATACTAAGTGCTTCTTGGAATTATTGGAAAGCCTGGAGAAGGTGGCCCAGGAAATAAGCAGTACACAAGTGTTTCATATTTTTGGCTTTATGGTGAACTCTGCTTTTTACCAAGTCTTTAAAAACCTGGGAGATCTTCATTACAAGAAGAAATAATAACTTTTTGTTTGGACAGCAAACAAATAAGGAAACAAATGATGATAGAAATGGTATCTAGCAGCAATAAACCCTAATATATATCCAATAAAATACTAAATGTTATGAAATTATGATTTACATATTTTGATGCATAAACAGTTAATTTGATGATATAAATGGACAATCTGGTGTACTCAAAATCTCCTGGTGATCAAAATGGTAAGATTTTTATCTACTGAAACTTTAGTACTTCACATTATTGTTGAGTCCATTCTTTCATAGTGAGCACATTTCTAAGAAGGGGAAGCAAATCTAAAAAAATCCACTAACACCAGAGAAAAAGTAAAATATTCTCCATCTGGTGAAAAAGGAGGGTTATTATTAACCAGATAAATGACTATATTTTTGAAATACAGTGGAAATGTCTTTGCTTTATAGAAATGCTCTAGCCAAGAACCCACTTCATTTTAACTTCCCTAAACGTACTTAAAATGTTTGGGATCTTATTCCCACAATAATTCATTTAACTTATACAGTCAATTAAAAAATATTGTCTAGTTTTAGTGATAAATAATTGATGTACATCCTTGTATAAATTTTAACACAAACAGCATGAGAGTTTAATTTATTTATATTGTGAAATGATGACCAAAATAAGTTAGGTTAACATCCATATTCTCATATGGATACAATAGAAAGAAAAAAAAAAAGACAAAAATTTCTCCTAGTCATGAGAACTCTAAGGATTTACTTTCTTAACGTTCCTACACATCATACATCAGTGTTAACTATAGTCATGGTGTATAGTATATCCTCACTATTTATGTCTCTTACAACTGGAAATTTGGACCTTTGGACCATCTTCCTCCAGTTTCTCTCCCCTGACGCTCTACCTGTGAAACACAACCTGATCTCTTTTTTTTTATGATTGTTGTGTGTGTGTTTAAGAGTCCACGGTTAAGTGAGCGCATACAAGTCACATACATAGATTGTGTTCACACAGTATACAGAGAGTCTACATCTAAATCCTACTCTTTAAACCTTTTTCTCAGCTACTGGGCCACAATCATGGGACTCTGGAGCAGATGACTCTATTTTCACCTTTGTAGCTTCTTTACAAACCACAACATAGATGCAAAATTCATGCCTAAAATTACTTAAATGATTGGAAGCATGGAGCCAGTCTCTTACTATATGCAAATCTGCACAATACAAAGTTTCAAGTTTTTAACTCAGAAAAAATTTTCAGTGAAATAGTAATTATTTTCCTGTCACTAATTTTATCATAAAATACACAAGAATAATAAATGGATTAGAGATATTTTTAACCAAAGTAAAATGAGATTTATCATTCATATATATGTTTTTTTCTAATTACATGTTGTACGTAACCTTATTTAACCTTCACAAGTTGATATGGTAAGTGTTATACTTAATTTCATTTCATAGATGAAGAAACAACAGATATTTACCCAAGGTCAGAGAGTTGTAAGCAGTATATAATTTATGTGTATTAAGATATATGTCATATTATATTGATGTATGTGTTATACATATGCATATTAATAAAGGTAGTGTATTAAGTAGTTTATGCATGTGTGTATGTATGTTGCTAAAGAACAATATCTATGGAGCTCAAAGAAATATTATTAGATTTTAATTTTAAAAATTTATAAATGTAACTTTTCCCCCACTTTGCTAATGTTAACAGATCCTTAGGTTGTTTTCATTAATTTAATGAAACCAACCCACCCCAGTAGTAAACCCACCACAGACAGTTGCTGAATCAGTACACTATTCCCTCTGTGTATAGCATCTCATATTTTAATTATTTTCCTTTTAAAGAATATATTCCCTAGAGAGGACCCCTCTGGTAAAACAAAAGCTGGTGGACAAGGTCTTGCTTTTTTTTTAAAGATCTGTTTTTAATTGAAACTCATTCTCAGTCCCTGGAGAAGCACACTTTCTTTTCCTTCTTTATTTCTTTAAGGTATATGCACTTGCTTCAGCTCTGCCCATCTTTAAAAATACTGTTGCTTCCCCAACTGCCTCTTTTGCATGATGATATCATTTTTACTATCAAAATCACTAAAATGCTTTCATACAGAGAGCCAGAGGAAGAAAAAATTGAGTAGCCTTTTTTCTGGAGTCTTATTTTCATTTGTTCTGACTTTTTCTCTTGGTTTTGTGTCTATCTGACCATATATGTGATGATAAATCACGTGGCAATTATATGAGACTGTTGCATTTGAGTTGGCTGAGTTGTAACTCATTAAGAATAAGGCTATGTCTCAGCTTAGTGGCAGAATTAACCCTGAATTGCCAAATGGTTCATTTACACAGGGTCACAACTGACAAAGAAAATTCCATTAAGCAGAAGACTGGTATAGCACATCTGCCACTGTGTTTTCTGGACACTTGTGCATCCCCAACTTAAATAGGTCAGTGCATTGTTATAACAGATTTTCAGGAGCATGCTTTGGTTTTCTAAAGCAGGAAATAAACTTATTGACATATAAGGGATAGCTCAGAAAATTGAAGAAATGTTTGAAGAAGAAGGCTTGGGATAAACAAAAACAGAGATAGTTCCAGTGGTCTAGGAAGTAGGACATTATGATCAAAATACTCAGGGCATGTCACCTGGGATAAAGCAGCTAAAGCGGTCTCTTCATTTTTTGATCACTCTATTCAAGGTTGAGACTCTACAGTGAGTGGAATAGGAGAAATGTGGTTTATGCACACAAACACTTGAGCAGGATACCATGATAGACAATTCCACTAAAAAGACCAATACTTCAAAGTGAAATTGGGAGTTGTTTCCAGAAGACAGGAAAACTTATCTGAATTTGCAAAAGCAACAAATTTCTATTATAATTCCACTGTAATTACTAACAACTTAAACATAGTATATTACAAAGATTGCTTAATTTACAACATAGTTGAAATCTAAGATCAACATTTTCAGAGTCCTCTACCCTATTTTCAGCCAGAGTATGATATCAATTCATATTTTAGGAACTTAATGGGATTAAGATAATGCCTTTATTCAAGGTTAATCTGAGCTTTTAAGCATCTTCAACTAAAGAAGTTTGATTGATTCTTGCAGAATTCACTTGAAATATTAAGTAAAAACATCATCTTAATAGAGAAAAATAAATTGTTTCATCAATGAAGCATTAACTAGTACTCAGTATTTCAACACTTTCCTGGAATGTAGTATACAAGTCATATCCCCCCCGGATGTCTCTCCAGACGCTCAGGCCACAGGTATTGAGGATATTAAAGAGTATCAGGGTCTCACTGCTATGGCCTTTAAGAGGCTACTGCAGTATGTAAGGTAGAAAAGATGCAAACATGTCCTGTGTTCTTCAAAGCTGCCTTCCATTGTCTCTCATATCAGCAGCAGAGTTGCAAATCTGGCACAGTAATCTGAAGGCCATGGCAGCGCAGTCTCCATGGGATTCCTAAATCTAACACCCTGGCCTGTCAACTGCGGCCTCATTGTCTTCTCAGCTTGTCCAACATGTGGCTATGGAAGCAGAAAATGGAGCAACTGCTCTATGGCCCCAGGCTCTAACCACAAGGTTGAATTCTGGTGTGTTCTCCTATGTGTGTCTGTCTGGGAGAACTATCAGCTCAGTTTATGCTGCTCTTTCAAGGAAGAGAGTTTTTATTTTTCACACTTGGACTTAACTTTTTTGTGGGAAAATCACACATTTGATGTACAGAATGTTTTTGTTGCGTTTGGAAGGATTTTTTTGTTTGTAAGGAAGGGTTACCAGGCCCAAACTGCCCAAGATCATTTTAAGTAAGATCTGCAAACGAGTTAGGGTCTTAAGTAGATATAATACTGAGTAGAAAAAGTACTCTACTTTATCACCATTTCAGCCTTCCCAGGAGAGAAGGAACTGACTGTCAGGTTTATAGTCCAGCAGGGCTCAATTTACATCCCTGGGAATAGTCCATTAAAAATGATATAAGCTTCCAATTTAAGATAGATATCTTAGTATAATGACTGCCTTCCATTCTCTTTGAGAAGTGAATTAAATACAAATTTTGAAGGGAAAGCATAGTTTACAGAATGTATTATATTACTTAAACTATTTAAAATTGCCATTTCGGTTAGTCAAAATGGTTGAACAATGGCTGTTTCCCATGTTTCAAACTAGCATAAAGTGCTAACAAGGAAGGTCACTAGAGGTGACATAACTGAATGAGAGCTTAAAAAAAAAAAAAAAACTAGATGGGAGTGGATTAGTGGATGAACAATGTGAAGGAAGCCACACATCCCAGAATATGGAAGAATATGAGGGATTTGGGAACCAACTGTTTTATGGGTCACTAGAGGCTCTCAAATCAGCAACAGTAAGCACAGTCAAGGGTTGGGAGGAGGCGCAAATCATCAGTGTGTAGTAAAACTAAACCAAGTAGCATTCCTTTAGCCAATCTCAGATCATTGGTATCTAATAGTTACCATCAGGAAAAACCCCAAGCAGGGTCTTCCTGACAAGCACTCACAGTTTGAGGAAAGTTAAGGCTCCAGATGTGGCATCGGTATTAATTATAAGGTGATAGTCATTTTGGCATTTGCTGAAGGAAGCTTGACAGCCAGACAGTTAACCTGTTAGACATCGTTCCATTACATGTAGAGATTCTGTTCAAAGACTCTATGAGGAGACACAAAAGGAAACCGTACTGCTTATCAAGAAACAATGTAAGAGAACATTCTATACATCTTTATCTCTTTAACTGAAAACTTGCTTATGAGGAGAGCTAACAGAATTAACAAAACCCAAGAAACTCAGACATAAAATCTATTCTAAGAGCAAAGAGAGATGACTCAAGGAAGAGAAGAGAATTTATAAATTAATCATCTGGTCTATGATTAAAAACTTGACAGAGTACTGAATTTCCAAAATAGAGCTTGCCATGTCAAATGAGCAATCAGAGAAGAAGACCACTGTCAAGCTTAAAACACTGAAGGCAAAATATTTATTTTAAATAGAAAAAAAGGGATAAAGATAGAAATAATAACCTGATATACAGAGAACCAACAAAGGAGGTCCCTCAGAAATAAGAATTACATGAGAAAACAAATCAAAACAAGATAAAATGAAAAACCAAAGGAAATCATCAAGTAGCAAATGACAATTTCCTAGAGTTTAAATCAGACATTAAAATTTAGATCAAAATGGCTTGCAAAGGCTCCAGAAACACAAACTTTAAAAAATCAAGCATATTTAATCATATTATTACAAAGTCCTAGAACTGCCAATTTTTGGAGAAAAAATATTTTTACCTATAATTCTATACACGTCAAATTACAAATCAAATGTAAAGCTTAATAAAATTATATGAGGACTTCTATAGAGGCTCAGTGGCAACAAATCTGATTAGTATCCATGAGGATGCGCGTTTGATCCCTGGCCTCACTTGAGACTTAAGGATTTGGCATTGCTGCAGGGTGCAAACACTGCTAGGATCTGAAGTGACTATGGTATAGGCCAGCAGCTACTGCTCTGATTCAATCCTTAGCCTGGGGACTTCCACATGCCATGGTGTGGCCCAAAAAGGAAAAAAAGGAACAAAGGAAGGAAGGAGGAAGGAAGGAAGAAATGATATGAAATGACACTGGTGCCTTTCTTCTGACAAAGTGTTCTTTAAAAATTCCTTCAGGGTAAGTGCTCAGAACTGAAAGAGAGCAGGGCCCTGTGGGGGTCCTGGGCACAAGCTTTTGTACATCCCCAATTTCTTGTTTTTAGGGAATAAGCTCCAGCCTCCAAGACCTTCCCTGAGTTCCGAAGGGCAATTGCAAACAGTTGCTAATCAGGGAAGGTAGGGGACCTGGAGGCCAGGGTGGAGCAGTCAAAAAATAATAGTGCAGCCTTGGAGCAGGGTCCTGGTTCCTCTTCAAGGAATATATGTAACAATATCTTTGAGTTCTTCTGCAAAACTAAAAAAAATGAAACAAATGAAAGCCAGGGAGGAGGATTACTAGAAGCAGTCCTGGAACCATTAAACAGCAACTGTGAGGAAGAATGCCAGTTGCATCCACCTTGATCCTTACTGGTGGCCCAATTTTCTACACCCAAACTGTAAAACTGATGCTGGAAAGATGTTACCAGAATCTGGGTTCTTGTTACGCAGTTGCTTGTTATGCAAGCAAAGTCTTTATTACCAGAAAGCAAATAAGCTCCCAGGGCTGCTGGGAGCTGGAAAAATAGCCCCCCACTCTTTATTGTCCTTTAGGGGTTTTTAATCCCTTAAATATTGGGGGGGGGGAGATACCAACATAGGGTCCAGAAAGATGTGGTTTCTCCCACTGGCTTTGATAAATTACCTATATCAGTCCTTATCCAATAGGAGTTTTAGGGGTGGAAATGTTCTGTAGGTCTCATGGTTTATTTGCCTTTTTCTTCCTGTAAACTCAGTCACAGGGGATTAGGATTAACGTCCCTCTGGGTGTAGGTACACTCTCTATAGTAAACAAGGCCTGTGGGGATGTTATTCCCTGGAGCCCTTAAACCACAAATGTTAAGCAATAGCCATATCAAAGAATGCATAGAAGCCCTTGCTCCCTCTCTGACTATCTGAGTTAGTATTCTGCCTCAAAACCACTTCCTTATCTCTCCCAAAGTGCAGGGGAGGGGGAGGCACAGTCTTTAGGGCTTCGCCTGCTATGAGCTCCTTTGCTTAGCAAAACAATAAAGATTTTTTCCCCTTCACCTAAAATTCTGTACTTGTGTTTCTATTCAGCACCAGTGGACAGAGGCCAAGTTTTGGCCACAAAAACAACAAATAATCAAAAACAATTTACACATGAGGTCAAAAAACAGTGGACCCAACCAGAAACATTATGATGAGAAGTACCAGAATGGCAGCAGGACAGATGACTTGGATTATAGAGTCATTTCAGATTAAAAACAAGAGGGGGTTTTTGTAAAGGAGGCATCCAGAAAGGGAGAAACCAGAGAATGAATAGTAGGATTAAAAATTTTAAAAAGCGGAGTTCCCGTCGTGGAGCAGTGGTTAATGAATCCGACTAGGAACCATGAGGTTGCGGGTTCCATCCCTGCCCTTGCTCAGTGGGTTAACGATCCGGCATTGCCATGAGCTGTGGTGTAGGTCGCAGACGCAGCTCGGATCCCACGTTGCTGTGGCTCTGGCGTAGGCCGGTGGCTACAGCTCCGATTCAACCCCTAGCCATATGCCGCGGGAGCGGCCCAAGAAATAGCAACAACAACGACAAAAAGACAAAAAAAAATTTTTTAAAGCAAGAAAGTATAAAGGAAAATGATGAATAAAAAAAAAAAGAAAGAGGAGAAAACAATTATGACAGATATGATCCAAGTATAAAGCAAATTAACCTATGTAATGATTTTAGGAAATTAAAGGAGATGATTTATTTGAACTTGATTCTAAGAAAATTCTCCCGAACATGACACAGAATATAGTTATTGGATCAGAGGACAACTAAATGTAATCTTTATTCTTTTAACAACCAAAAAATATTTATGTAATCATAAAATGTGAAACTACTTTTTAGCATCAACCTAAGGACACCTAATAAACTTGTTTGTAGTTGCAATATAAAATTTTAATATTAAAACATCAATGATGTGAAAATTAAATCCTAACTTACAGAAGGGAGTACATTAATATGGAAGAGAAAGTGGAAGGGAGCATGACGAAATAAAATTCTAATCTTAAAAAAAATCAAGAGATACTACTGAATATTAATAGAACCTGAAACTGAGTTTTATGTATACCATTTAATGTTGAAAATGTAATCAATAGAAGAATTATAATGAAATTGTAGAGAAAAATCAGAGTATAGTATAAGCAAACTAAATTTTTATTTTTCACATTGAGGAGTCAATATTTTCCATAGTTGACAGATTGGGAAATAGTTGTATAGTTATGCTAACTAAAAGTTGCTATTTTTCCTTAAAAATTGTAACCACAGTTGAAGAGGAATGAGACTGTAGACCAACAGTATTCTACAAGTGAGTTTTTCTGTACAAATTGATTAGTTATCTGAGACATGTATTACTCCAATAAATATTCAAAAAGAAAAAATTAGGGTAGAGCATATAAGACCCACATTTACCTTTATTGTTCTAGTATGGAGTTACTAGTGATTTTGTTTTCTTGATTTTACTTTTTGCATTTAAAACATTTGTTCTAAGGTATAGATATTTTTTGTTAATAAGAGGGAAACTCATAAGTATGTAAATTATTAAAATATATGTGCAACTTATTGAATGTCTACAAAATTTTATATTGAATGAGTCTGAATCTAGTCTGAAAAATAGTTTAAAAATTATTGTTTCCTTTCACATGTGAATCAACTGAGGATCACTGTAACTTACTAACACAGGTTCACATAAGAATATGTCATTCTTCAAGCTAAGTTTTGGCCTCCCGAAACCGAGCTGTTTTTACCACCCTGCACTCATCCCAAAAGTTTATCATTTGTATAGGGGATGTTGCTTATGAACTTAAAATATAGGGGCCTGAATTATTTTTTTTTATTTTTTTGCTTTTTAGGACCACACCATGACATATGCAAGTTCCCAGGCTAGAGATCAAATCAGAACTACAGCTGCCAGCCTATGCCACAGCACAGCAATGTGGGATCCAAGCCATATCCAAGCTCATGGCACTGCCATATCCTTAACCCACTGAGTGAGGCCAGGAATCAAACACACATCCTCATGGACAGTCAGTTTCATTACCTGCTGAGCCATGAAGGAAACCCATACATATATATACATACACATGTATTATATATACATTATATATATGTATACATACATACACACACACACAATGGAATAATACTCAATCATAAAAATGGACAAAATAGTGCCATTTGTAGTGACATGGATGGAACTAGAGACTCTCATACTGAGTGAAGTGAGTCAGAAAGAGAAAGACATCCTATGATATCACTTATATGTGGAGTCTAAATTATGGCACAAATGACTTATCTACAAAATAGAAACAGATCATGGACAAAGGGGACAGACTTGTGTTCGCCAGTGGGGAGGAAGAGTGAGTGGGATGAATTGGGAGCTTGGGGTTAGTAGATGCAAACTATTGCATTTGGAGTGGATAAACAAAGACATCCTGCAGTATAGCACAGGGAACTGTAACTAATTGCTTGTGATGGAACATGATGGAGGATAATGTGAGAAAAAGAATGTGTATATATGTATAACTGGGTCACTTTGCTGTACAACAGAAATTGGCAGAAGATTGTAAATCAATTATAATAAAAAAATTAAAATTTCCAAAAAACAAAAGTCAGGACCAGATAATTTCACAGGCAAATTTTATCACAAATTTAGAGAAGAGTTAACAAGTATCCTTCTGAAACTCTTGCAAAAAATTGCAGAGGAAGAAATGCTCCCGAGCTCCTATATACCTACATCACCTGGAGAGCAACACCAAAGACACCATAAAAAAAGAAAATTACAGACCAATATCATTCATGAATATAGACACAAAAATCCTCAAGAAAATATTAACAAACCAAATCCAAAAATGCATTGAAAGGGTTATATACCATGATCAAATGGGATTTATCCTTGGGATGGAAAGTTTCTTCAATATCCACAAATGAATCAATGTGATAAACCACAAGGACAAACTGAAGATAAAAACCATATGATCATCTCAACAGACACAGAAAAAGCTTTTGAGAAAATTCAACACCCATTTTTGATTAAAATAAAGTTCAGAAAGTGGGCATACAGGGAATCTACCTCAATACAATGGAGGCCATGTATGACAGACACACAGTTAACATCACACTCAATGGTGAAAAGCTGAAAGCAATTTCTGCTAAGACCAGGACAAGACCCCAAGGACGTCCACTCTATCCACTTTTATTCGACATAGTTTTGGATGTCCTAGCCTTGGTAATGAAAGAAGAAAAAAAAAAGACATAAAAGGAATCCTAATTGGAAAAGAAGAAGTAAAAATTGTTATTGTTTGCAGATGACATACTATAAATAGAAAATCCTGAAGATACTACCTGAAAACTGCTAGAGTTCATCAATGAATTTTAATAATGTTGCAGGATACAAAATTAATATATAGAAATCAACTGCTTTCCCATACAATGACCATGAAAGATCAGAAAGAGATTAAGGAAAAAACACAATTTTCAATAACATCAAAATAAATAAAATATCTGGGAATAAACCTACCTAAAGAGGCAAAAGACACTGTTAAGACACTGGTGAACGAAGTCAAAGATGGCATAGACAGGCAGATATACCATGATCTTAGATTGACAGAATCAACAACACTATCAAAATGAATGTACTACCCAGAGTAATCTATAGATTCAGTACAACCCCTATCCAGCTACAAATTGGCATTTTTCACATAACTGGAGCAAATGTTTTAAAATTTGTTTGGAAACACAAAAGACCACAAATAGCCAAAGTGATCCTGAAAAATGAAAACAGAGATAGAGGAATCAGGCTCCCCACCTGTATACTTTACTACAAAGCTACAGTCATCACAACAGTATAGTACTGTCACAAAAGCAAAAATATAGATCAATGGAATGAGATAGAAAGTCTATAAATAAACCCACACACATACACACATACAATCAATTATCTACAGAAATAGAGGCAAGTGTATACAATGGAGAAAAGACAGTCTCTTCAATAAGAGGAGCTGGGAGAACTGGACAAACTACATGCAAAAAAAAAAATTAGAACATTCTCTAACACCATACACAAAAATAAACTCAAATTAATAAAAGACCTAAACATAAGAATGGATATTATGAAACTCTTAGAGAAAAACATAGGCACTTTTATATAACTGAGGCAGTGTCTTTTTTGACACACTTGTTAGAGAAATGAAAATGGAAACAAAAATAAACAAATGAGAACTAATTAAGCTTAAAAGCTCTTGCACAGCAAAGGAAACCATTAACAAAAAAACAACCCACAGAATAGGAGAAAATATTTGCAAATGAGCAACTGATAAGGGATTCATCTTTAAAATATACAAACATTTCATTGAGCTCAATATAAAAATAAGTGGTCAGAAGATCTAACCAGATATTTCTCCAAAGAAGACAAACAGATGACCAAAAAGAACATGAAAAGATGTTCAACATCATTAATTATTAGAAAAATTCAAACCAAAACTACAATAAGGTATAGCCATCATCAAAAAATCTACAAATGAGGGGAGGGGATCAAGATGATAGAGGCATATGACATGGCATTCACCTTTTCTCACAAATACATAAAAAAAAACTATATGTAGGATGGTTCACACAGAACATCTATAGAATGCTGGCAGAAGACCTCAAGCCTCCAAAAAGGGTGAGAAACCCTCCACATAACAGGGTAGAATAAAAAGAAGAAAATGAGAGAGAGAGAAAAGAATCAGTAAGGGACTAGCACTCCTGAGAGGGAGCTGTGAAAGAGGAAAGGAACACACACCCTGGGAAGCCTCCTGACAGGAAGATCAGCCAAGACAGAGGGACCTCAAAGCCTCAGAGAAAAGTACAGCAGCTGGACTGAGGAAGACAAAGCAGAGAGAGGACCACAAAAACCAAGGACACCACAACTTGTGATGCTCCAGCAGGGGCTGGGCACTGAAAAACAGGCTCTAGAGAATAAGAAAAATACAAGCAAAATGAAGAATCTCAGGAACTATTCCCAATTAAACAAACAAGAGAATTCACCTGAAGTAGCAAACAATGAAACAGACTTTTGCAGTCTAACAGACACCAAGTTTGAAAAGGAGATATTGAAAATGTTGAAGGAATTAAGGGAAAATATGAAGGAATTAAGAACAGATATGAACAGTAATGCAGCTTACTTTAGAAAGGAACTAGAAAATATATGGAAGAGCAAAGAAAAATTATAAAATTCATTTGCAGAAATACAAGCTGAGTTAAAGAAACCAAAGAGCAGAATGAAAAAGGCAGAAGAACAAATTAGTGACTTGGATGATAGAATAATAGAAATCACCCAATCAGGACGTCAGACAGAAAACCAAATGAAAAAAAAAAAAATGAAAGCAATATAGGAGATCTATGGAACAATATAAAGTGGGCCAATCTACACATAACAGGGATTCCAGAAGGAGAAGATCAAAGGAAAGGAGATTGAAAATATATTTGAAGAAATTATGGCTGAAAACTTTCCAAATCTAAAGGAAACCAATATCAAGGTATAAGAAGTACAGAGGGCCCCAAACAAGCTGAACCCAAACAGGCCCACACCAAGACAGTATAATAAAAATGGCAAAAGTTTTGGATAAAGAGGATTTTAAAAGTGGCAAGCGAAAAACATAACCAATTGCAAGGGAACCCTCATAAGGCTATCAACTAATTTCTCTTTAGGAACACTAAAGGCCAAAAGAGAGTGGCAAGATATATTCAAAGTTCAAAAAGGGACATTTTTTCAGCCAAAAATACTCCACTCAGCAAGAATATCATTTAAAATAGAAGATTAAATAAAGAATTTCTCCAACCTACACAAACTGAAAGAGTACAACAATACTAAATCCATGCTAAAAGAAATACTGAAAGGGCTCCTTTAAATAAAAAGAAGTAAGAAAAATTAAGATGGAGGAAATCACAATTGGAAAGAAATCACTTAAATAAACCAGCATACAGATCTAAAAGAAAAAAAAAAACTATTGTAAAAGTGACAAAAAACACAAAGAACAGTAAAAAGGATAAACATGAAGATGTTAAAAAAGGACATAAAAATCATAAAATGTAGGGAAGGAAAGTAAGAAAATCTAGACTATTTTTTAAGAATGTGTTTGAACCTATATGACTATTAGGCTAAAGCAACAGAAATAGGAAGGGATTAACATACTTTAAAAACAGGGAAACCATGAATCAAAACCAAATAAAACATTCACAAAAACTAAAAAGAAGAGTACAGGAGCATAAAATAAAATGAAATATTCCAACAAAAATAAGTAACTAAATAAAGGAGCAAAGGAGAAACATAGAATCAAGTGGCAAACAAGTTTTAAATGGCAATAAATACACATTTATCAATAATTACTTTAATGTCAATGGACTCAATGCTCCAATCAAAGGACATAGAGTTGTAGACTGCCTTAAAGAAAACAAGAGACTCACCTTAGTGCAAAGGACACATATAAATTGAAAATAAGGGGATAGGAAAAGATATTCCATGTAAATGGAAAAGACAACAAAGCATGAGTTGTAATACTCATATAAGACAAAATAGACTTTAAAACGAAGAAAGACAAAGAAGTCCACTATTTAATGATAAAAGGATCAATACAAATTGTCAATTTGTATTACCCTAATATAGGAGTACCCAAAAACTTAATGACAAATACTTACAGATGTAAAAAGGAGAAATTGATGGAAATACAACAAAAGTAGGAGACTTTAACACCCCACTCATACCAATGGACAGACCCTCTAGACAGAAAATCAATAAGAGAAAAGAGATCCTAAATGACACAAGAGAAATTTAGACTTAATTGATATTTTCAGGACATTACATCCAAAAAAATGTCAATATAAATTCTTTTCAAGTGCACATGGAACATTCTCAATGACTGACCATGTAATGGGGCATTAAACTAACCTCAACAAATTTAAGAGCAAAGAAATTATTTCAAGTATCTTCTCTGACCACAATGGCATGAAACTAGAAATCAACCACAGGAAAAGAAATGAGAAAAAAGTATGCTTTTATTGTATTTTCATCAATTTCTCCTTTTACATCTGTTAGTATTTGTTGTAAGCATTTGTGTGTTCCTATAGGGCATATATATTGACAAGTGTAATATCCCCTCCTTGAATTGATCCTTTTACAATTAAATAGAGACTAAACATTTATCATTATATGAGACTAAACAACAATGCCACTAAAAAACTGATGGGTCAATGAGGAAATCAAAAGGGAAATTTAAAAAATACCTCGAGAGAATTCCCGACATGCCTGTGGTATGAACCCAATTAGGATCCATGAGGATGAAGATTTGATCTCTGGCCTTGCTCAGTGGGTTAAGGATCTGGCATTGCTGTGGCTGTGGTGTAGGCTAGCAGCTGCAGCTCTTCTTCCATCTCAGCCTGGGAACCTCCATATGCCCTTGGTGCAGGCCTAAAAAGACAAAAATAAATAAATAAACCTTGAGACAAATAATAATGAAAAACATAACCATTCAAAATCTATGGGATATCCCAAAGTTCTTAGAAGGAAGTTCATAGTGACACAGGCCATCCTCAGAAAAGAAGAAAAATCTCAACAATTTAACCTAAAACCTAGAAGAATTAGAAAAAGAAGAACAAACAGAACCTAAAGTCAGCAAAGGAAATCAATAAAATAGAGATTCACAAATCAAAAACCACATGATCATCTCACATTCAGAAAAGGAATCTGACAAAATCCAACATCCATTTATGATAAAAACTCTTACCAAAGTAGGCATAGAGGAATGTATTTCAATATAATCGAAGCCATTTAAGGACAAACCCACAGCCAATATAATACTCAATGGAGAAAAGCTGAAAGCCTTTCCACTAAAATCTGGAACAAGACAAGGATGCTCACTTTCACCATTTTTATTCAGCATGGTTTTGGAAGTCCTAGCCATAGCAATCAGACAACCAAAGAAAGAAAAGGTATCCAAACTGGAAGAAAAGAGGGAATATTTTTGCTCTATGAATATGACATGATACTATACATAGAAAACCCTAAGGACTCCATGCAAAAACTGCTCGAACTGATCAATGATTTCAGCAAAGTAGCAGGATACAAGATTAACATTCAGAAATAGGTTGTACTTCTGTATACTAGCAATAAATATTAGGAAAGGAATATAAACATACAATTCCTTTTAAAGTCATACCCCCCAAAAAAATAAAATATCTATAAGTAAACATAAGGAGGTGAAACACTTATATGCTGAGAACTATAAAGCGTTAATCAAGGAAATTAAAGAGGATTCAAAGAAATGGAATGATATTCTATGTTCCTGGATTGGAAGAAATAGTATTGTAAAGATGGCCATACTACCCAAAGCAATCTATAGGTTCAATGCAATCCCTATCAAATGACCCATGAAATTTTTCACAGAACTAGAACAAACAATCCAAAAATTTATACGAAACCATGAAAGACCAGAATTGCCAAAGGAATCCTGAAGAAAAAAAAAAAAAAAGCAGGAGGCATAATTCTCCCAGACCTCAGACAATATTACAAAGCTACAGTAATCAAGACAGTTTGGTACTGGTACATACAGACCAATAGAGCAGAATAGAGAACCCAGAAATAAGCCCAGACACCTACGGTCCATTAAACTAACTTCTTGTGGGATGGAACACGATGGAGGATAATATGAAAAAAAAAAATATATATATATATGTGTGTGTGTACGTACACTTTGGTGTAAAGCAGAAATTGCAGAACACTGTAAATCAGCTATAATAATTTTTTTTTAAATCTACAAATGGCAAAAGCTGGAGAGGATGTGAAGAAAAGTGAACCTTCCTACAACATTGGTGGGAATGTAAGCTAGTGGAACCACTGTGGAGAACAGTATGGTGCTTCCTAAAAAACTAAACAAAGAACCACCATAAGATCCACCCATCACACTCCTGGTCATAAATCCAGAGAAAACCATAATTTGAAAAGATACACGTATACCAGTGTTCATTGCAGAATGATTTTCAATAGCCAAGATGTGGAAACAACCTAAATAAATGCCCATTGACAAAGGAGACAGAGGACTGGATAAAGAAGATGTGGTACATGTATACAGTGGAATATTAACCATGGAAAAGAATAAAATAGGAGTGCCCATCGTGGCTCAATGGAAATGAATCTGACTAGCATCCATGAGGACACAGGTTCAACCCCGGGCCTCATTCAATGGGTTAAGGATCCAGTGTCGCCATGAGCTATGGTGTAGGTCACAGATGCAGCTCAGATCCCAAGTTGTTATGGCTGTGCTGTAGACTGGCAGCTACACCTCCAATTTGACCCCTAACCTGGGAACCTCCATATGCTGCAGATGCAGCCCTAAAAAGACAAAAAAAAAAAAAGAAAAACAGAAAAAAAGCATAAAAGAATGTCATTTGCAGCAACAAGAATGGACCTAGAGGTTATCATACAACATGGATGAACCTGAAGTAAGTCAGACAGAGAAAGATAAATATCATATGGATCACTAACATATGGAATCTAATTTAAAAATGATATAACAGAACTTACAAGACATAAAACTGACTCAGAGATTTTGAAACCAAACTTATGGTGACTATATGGGAATCATGGCAGGATGGGGATTAAATCAGGGGGTTTAGATTAACATATACACACTATTGTGTATAAAATAGATGGGTAAAGGGGACCTGCTGTATAACACAGGGTAAACTTTTGAATACTGTGTAATTAACTGTGCAGGAAAATAATCTGAAAAGGAACATATATATGCATATGTATAACTGAGGTACTTTGCTGTACACCTGAAACGAACACAATTTTGTAAGTCAATTATATTCCAATAAAATTTATTTTAAAAAATAAGGAGTTCAGATTCTCAGTCAGTATTCTTAGCTTCAAATATTTCTCTTCACCACTTAGAAGTCTGACTTTGTTATTCTCCTTTTGGTGCCTTCATTTCTCAACCATAAAATGGAAACTTGAAAAGTACTTTAGCTGACCATATCAGCTGTCTCTCAGACATTGATCTGTTCCTTTCTCATTTGCAACAGAACCCCAATTTGATGTCTAGAAATATGTCCAGCTAAATCTCTTGTTTCTCTGGTTCCTTTCAGGGTGAGGGTTTCTATGAAACAGTTCCAGCCAACAAGATGTAAATGGAAATCAGTTGTGGGTTGTGACCAATGCAAAGTCTTTCTTGATAGAAAAAGAAAGGAGATTTGGCTTTTGGTCTGTCCTACCTTCCTCTGTTTTATTTGCCTCAAACAAGGACACAGTGCAAGGATCTGGGTCTGCAATCTTGCAAACATGTGAGGAAACTAATTTTTGACATTAAGTTAATATCAGCTACCAATTCTTAGCTTTCCTGTGAAGTGAGAAAAATTAATGGGTCTAAACCAGCATGCAGTGGTGTTCTGCCCCATATAACCAAATGAATTTCCAGCTCACAGTAACGTAAAGATAAAATGAAGTAATGCATATAAAGAATTAAGATTAGAGCCCAGCACAAAGAAAGTAATTGTTATTGGCAACATTGAGGGAGGGAAGGAAATGTTAAAGAAGCATACAATTTTTCAGCTTAAAATCTAGGTTTTTCATCTCATGCCGAAGAGGCTCAGAGCATTCAATAATTTGCTCAAGAAAACTCATATGAGATTTTATTTCCCTTCACTATTTAGTATTGTGAAATATGACATTTATTAAGCACCTGCTATGCAACAAATATCTCTTAAGGGTCTGAGCAATACCCTCATAATGCTTACTTCCAGTGATACATATTCCAAGACTAAAACTAATATTCAACTCATTTAAAGATTGATTGAATTAAATTACAAAGAGCTTTGATACTGAAGTTTAGCTTGTACCTGAACAGAGCAGAGGTGGGTTGATTAGTTACCAAATCCCTTTGCTACTTATATCAATTAAATTTATGTTAAGATCACAGTGCATTTCATAGACTCAAACAGCTGAGATCCCATAGACAGGGCAGAAACAATGGCTGTTCCAGTTCCGACTAGCAATATTCCAACTTACCTGAACACTGACACTAGCATATATCAACTCCAACTCTTGCTCTATCTTAGAATTCCTCCACTTGACTCAGAGGTCAGCAGGAGATGAGGAGAATGTTGGCTTGACCTGGTTTGAATCACATATTCACTTCGCCGGTAAGAGAAGTATATGGCCTTGACTGACAGATCCGCCATATTGCTTACAAAGGGAGAGAAGTGATTCCCCAATAAGAAATGACTGTGCTGCCTCCAAGAAAAGGCAGAATGAATGTGGGATTACAAAACAAATCACCTATTTACTAAAACAAGGACTCTAGCAAAAAATACAGAATAAATATGAGACTGTGGAGCTCAAGTAACTCCCTAGCTGTGGATGGGGTGTGGAATTTAAAGAGAACACTACTGGAATCCTAGCCAAGGCTCAGAATTGCCTTAGCCAGTCCCTATGTGTCAGCATGTGGTATTTTGTGATTGAAAAGAGAAAGTAGTAAACTTGCCTTCCTATTCTTTTCAGTGTATCTTACCAATTCTCTTTTATAGTCTAAGACATTCTTACCTGGAATGTTTAGAGAATATTTTTCTCATTGCTTACACAGACTTTTGTTTAAAAAAAAAAAAACAGTTTAGAAAGTAAAATAGTTGCTCAATCTTAGAAAACTGGGCCAGGAGGCCAATTAGCATACCTCTCTAGATAGCAGGACTATCAAGATGGTTAAGGAGTGTTACCTCCTGTAGAAGAAAAGGTCTGCTAAGCTGGGAATCAATTTGACATATACTAGTTTCCCATTGACCCCATCAGTTCTGTTTTCTTTTACCCTTGATTTTTAAGGAAATTTATATTCATCGTTCTTTATATCTTCTTTTCCCATTGGTGTTGCTATTAATACAACATTTTGATTTCTCCTCTGAGTTTTAATTCTTTATCTCATATTCCACACTTATACCTCCAGTTGCCAATACTATTTGGACAATTCATTGATGTGTAACATTTTTCCTTTTAGCAGAGCATAGCTAAAAGGGAAAACTTTCAGAACAGACCATATAAGAGGTAAAAACACTATTTAAATGGATGGATGTTGTAAGACCCTACTGATCTACTGCCCACACTCCTTTTTTCCATTTCTCACTTCTGAGTTGCTCTCCTTCAGCTTCAGTGTACTTTTGATATCAATTAGCTGCACCTGAAAGTCTCCTAGGGTATTGGAGACACTTGGCCCAGAGGGAGAGAGAGCCAGAATGCTTTGGAACTTACATCTCCCTGCTACTCTGAGGCCCTTAGCCAGAGGCTGATAGTTGTGTGAGTAAGAATTCCCAGCATCCTGTGAGGTCATGATGAAGCTGCCTTCAAAAAGACTTGACCTGAAACAGAACCCTTCCTGGCTTCTTCATCAGTGTTGTATGCAAAATCCCAAGGCGAGAACTGGCTGCTTTGTCTAAGAACCCGAGAGAACATTGGCACAGAGAGTTTGAAGAGAAAAGTAGTATAAAATGAAGTTAGGAAGACAGCTAAGGGTCATATCATGCAGACCTATAAGGAATGTGGATATATTCACAGTACAGTAATTCATACCTATTTCCACTTTCTCCCTCATAAAAAACAAACAAAAAATGCTGTATTCAAAAACAGTAGCCACAGTCGGGGGGCTGCCATGAAAATGAATGCAATAGGCTGATATTTTCTGTATTTCCATTGCTGATGAAAGTGGCCTGGGCCATTTAATTAATTTTCTAGAGGGGTTGGGGCAATTAATGGCCAGGCCATACCAAAGGAATCTCCCTATTCACCACAAATAGAGGACAATTCTTAATTGAAAGTTGGGAGTTAAGTATCCAGAGGCAGTGGGCTAATATCCAAACCTTTAAGATTAGCTGGATGTTATAAAAACATAGTTTAGTCGATCTAGGCCCTGTCTAAGAGCTGTGGGCTGAACACATCAATAATGGGGTTTCTACAAAATGATCTGATCAGCAAAAACCTAGAATATAGGGTATCCCAAACACAACCTATGGCAATGCCCAATTGATGACTTTGTTGTAGTTCTGCTCCCTAGAAAAGAGGCAAAACTTTATTCATAGCTAGGATTTGTACATTTATCTTACCACCATTTTTAAAATCTGCTCTTTTCTGAAGATTATCCATATATAGTTTTTTATTTTTAATCATTTAATTTTCATTATGCTAGTAAGTACATTTTTTAAATAATATAATAGAAAATTATTTTGACATATATTATTTTTCTGAGATTTAGATTTTAATATACCAAGTATTCTTTTAGTGCAGGTTAGACTTTCATGCTTACAAAATACATGCTTAACTAATCACCATACAGAATTATGACTGCTAGAAAAGATATTCTAAAGCTGCCTTAATATCCTGCAATACATGAAAAAAAGAACAAGCATATGGAGAGCCACTCTTTTATAGGTCTAATTAACTTTTAAATATCACATTTGACAGATGATTACTATTCATAGGATTAGAATTTATTTCAACTTATTACTTATTAGTAATAATGATATACACGGTTTTATATTTTTGTGTTAAAATCTCAATTATGACTTAAGTGTGAGTGCCATATCCTGCAATTTCTCAGATATTTAGATGTGATAGATTAAAACCATGTCTACTTTTTCTGTTTACTTGAAGATATTTAACACCAGAAAAAGATTAAGAAAAAAGAAACACTCTTCATATGTATGCATGCATTTTTATAAGAAAAAAAGAAGCTCAGCCAATATGCTATTTGTAGCTACTTCCAAATTTAATTTTATGATGTTTTAAAAAAATTTTTGCAGTCTCACCTAAGGTGACAGCTGTGAGGCCTAAATAAGTAAAATCCAAAAGGATGTAAAATACATGTAAGGATTTGAACATGAGCAGAACCTGAAGTGAATAAATCTTTTTATTCCCAATCTTCTCAGTGCTCTTATTGAAAAATTAGCCTTATTGTCCGTAATCTCCATGGCCTCATTCAGGACAGCTGCTAAATTAGTGTGATAGAATTTCCAGCCTCAAGGGCTTCAAGAGGGGATTTTGAGAGACCTACCATGCATCAAACTACAATAGACTAAAGGGTTTAAAGGCATCATCTTATTTACCCCTAATGACCGCATATGACTATATATATATATTAGATATTAGTATCTCCTTTTTATAGATGAGGCAATAAGTGTTGAATAGGTTAATGACTTACCCAGCATAGCTCTTAATCAGCAAAGGGAGATTTAAGGTCTGAATCCCTTCCCCAAACCACAAGACTAAACACTCAAATTTAGCACTAGCATAATTGTGATGTTTAAGCTTAATAAGAAATCAGATCAATGTACAAAAACACATTGATAAATAATCACACAGTTGAAGAAAAAGTCCTAATCTAGTCTCAACTGTCGTTCTGCTTTTGCATGGCCACAAAAAACACAGTGCTAAAGCAGAACATTTCAGGTCCAGAGAAAAAGGAGCATTTTTTTCAGAATCCATCTTGTGTGCTTAGGAAAGAAATCGCAAACTGTTAGCAAGTACACAGGCTGATGTACTAAATAATTCACACTGCCCATCACAAATGTTTTTTTTCTAAGTAGAATGCACAATGAACCTACTATTCCAAAATGTTATACTTGTAATAAAGTGACTTTAACATGACTTTCCTACCTGATAATGTTCATCAAGCACATGCACGCTGATTCTCAGTCAATATTGATTTGGCAGATCAACACCCTGGATATTTATCTAGATTTAAGATAGATAAGATTTATCTAGATAATTGCCAACCTACATACTTTTTTTAAAAAACTGACTTTAAACCAATAGTGTGATTAAGAGGAGACTCTTTGACCTAGAACACAAGGATTAGACATTTGTACACCGCATGGTAGAATGTTTTGCAGCTTGGGGCAAACAAATTCTCATTATTAGCACCTCTGTTTCTTCAACTTTGCTTTCTCTCTCTCTTCCCCCATCAATCTTACAAGATTTGTTTCTCTCCTGTTCCATTCAAGGATCTTTGCTCTAATAAAAAACAAAATGTAAGAAGTTTTCTCATTCTGGATGTATTTTTTACTGCTCAAAGTACAGCACAGAGAATTAAGTTTTCAAAAACCAAGTGATAAAAAAGAAAGAAAAAGATTAAAGAACATGAAAGTGCTACAGAGATAGACCCAATAAAAAAATGTATAGTGTCTTTTTTTTTAAACTCTGAATTTTCTTCTTTTGAGGACAGCCATGTTCTTTCCAAAGTACATTTATCTGGAATCACTTTTTTCTATTTTTATCAATTCTTTGTTAAGTTATTGATATATATTTTAAACAACAGGCATTCTCTGTTTTATTTCTTTCTTCAAAATATAGATAAAACACTCCTTCCAACAATATTATTCTCCTAGTACACAGAATATGAAATCTTCGCAGAAAAATACAAAGGGAAAAGAAAGCTAGTAGGTTGGAAATGGGACATAGGAGAAAAGTTTGGACAAAGTACAAGCAGACAATTTATCTCCCTTCTCTTCAGACAAAAATAATATTAATGGCAAAATAAAGTATAAATGTGAACAATCTCCTCAGAATCCACAAACTATCCAGGAAAGTGAGAATATTGATGAAATCTTCCATCTCTTCTAATACCCATCAGTAAGAAAACAACTGAAGCCCATCATAGGCTTATAACAAAGGGTTATATATAAGGAAACATCTACCATAATATGCCACACTTGGTATTCAAATGTAAAATAGGCTAAAGTAAATCTGCCCCTGCCTCCCTTTCCTTAGTCTCTCTCTTTAACCAAATCACCAAATAAATTTAGAAGGTAATGACAACAACTCAAAAATAGCAATGCCGCTTGTCTTCCATCATTGCAATGTTATTTAGGATCCTCTAAGTTGAAATATCAGATTTGTTTTTAGACTATTCAGATTTATATAAATCATGCTTCTATTTAACCATCTTAATGGAAATACCACATACTGGGGACTAATTAAATACATTATGATTCAATTATTCAAGACAAAATATTCAGCTAAAAAGAATATCTAATGATATGGGAAAATAGTTATTTTATTTTGCTAAGAGGAAAAAGCAAGTTAAAAAATTTATATTAAATATGAGTCATTTTTGCACAAGTGTGCAGATACAGAAAGAGACCAGAAGGTCATATACCAAATATGAACAGTGACTACTTGTATGTGATGGTGGCCAGGCGTCTCACATCATTGCTTTTTCACTTGTGATTTCAGCCAGTATAACTGAATTGTCCTTTTCTGAAAATTTACTACACCTTTATTTTTCTCTGTGCCTCTTATCTCTATGTAAGTCTTAACTCTTTTGAACAACAGTTCAAATTTTGTTGCTTGCATACCTTAGTTACCTGAATGGATGAGCTAATGTGAACAATCATGCCACAGCTCTTGAAACCCAATCTAAACTCCTTGAGGGCAGAATCCATATCTTATAAACTTTGCAGCTTCCACAGCAATAGAAAAGTGGTTTGGTAAAAAAAAAAAAAAAAAAAAAAAAAAAAAAAAAAAAAAAAACAACCCTACAGGATTATAAAGGAATTCTCCAGAGCAAACTCAGACGTGCATGTACATACACACACACAGGTTTTTTTGCGGGGGTGGGGTATTTGTTTTTTTCCCAGTGGAGGCTCTTTAGTCCTATTTATTTGACTTAATCGTAAACCAAGTCAAATTATAAAATCTCAACTGAATGGGATCTGGAAGAAAGCCCATAATATGTTGAATTTCCTCCACAAGAGCCCTTCTGTATCTAATTAGGCTTAAATATCTCTAGCCACAAAGAATTCGCTTAACATATGGAGTTTATTCTATTTGTACATATCTTCTAAACAGTGAAAAATTGTTAATGCTTTGGCAAAACACACATATTTAAATCTTAAAAATTCCTATCCTAATCACTAGATAATATTTTAGTATATTATAATAAAATTTTAAATTCAAAGAAATTAAACAATAGAATACCCTTGTTTCTTAATATTGATTGCTTTCCTTCCATTCAATATCTATCTTAATTATTTAAAGTGTGTTATTTAAAATTTACCTGACAGAAAATAAAATATTAAAACAATGCATGCTATTATTATATTTTTATCAACACTTTTTTTAATTTCCTCCATCATTGAATCCTAGTCCTTATGTCTTGATATTTTAAGCTTTAAGCCTATATGGATAAAAACCAAAGTTACATTTTCACCATGGTGGACAACATTGAAAAAAAAAATATATTAGGGCAGGCAGGGAATAGCAAACTTTTTCTGGGAAGGGCCAGACAATATTTTCTGCTTTGAGGGCCAGAGGATCTCTATGGCAACTATTCAACTCTGCTATTGTAGGGCAAAAGCATCCATAGACAACATATCAACAAATAGATGTAACTATGAAGCTGTTCTAGTAAAACTTTACTTTGGTCTGATGAAGCCAAACTTTGGCTTGATGCTGCCATTGTTGGCTGGCCCCTGTATAATTGGAGAACTACCCACCCACTATCAAAATGAACTGCATAATGTATATCATTAACCCAGTGGGGCTATGAAGAGTAGTATTAAATCAATTGAATATGTATTTATTAAGCCCATGATGTGAGTTTAGCATTGCAATAAATCAAGTTTTATGAGAGTATAATTTAAACATTGTCTAAGAAAATAGATTTAAGATTATGCAACAAAATCAAGTAATTCAACTCAAAATATCTATTTGAGAGTATGAAAAAACAACAGTGTATACATCTCTGTGCACACTCAGTATTCCTGGTTCTCCCACTTTCCAACCCATCCCCCAGGAGGATGTTGATAAAGAATTTAACTTTCCTTAAAGAAGAATACATACCAAGTTATTTCCTTACCTCATTCTTAAGTTTTTAAGAAGAAATAAGTGTAATAGTTTCTAAATGGCCTATTGTGAGCAATTCTGACTTTGGGAAAACAAAAGCAAAAGGAAAGACAAAAACTCCTGAAAACTCTCCAAAGCAGGGCCTGGAAGTAGGGACTGGAGAATAAAAGTTGACTCACGATCTGAAAGTTGGCACACTTTCCATCATCCTTAAAAAGTCCATCGCTAAGCCTTAGCAGATTTGTGGTTTAGTTCATAGGTTTAACACACACAATGCTGGTTTCCCAACAGTTATGAGAGATGTATTAAATTCACATAATATTGAAGATTTGCATTTTATAATCCTTGTATATGATTAACATTTTGTTTGAAAAGGGACTAATACTGTGATTTAGGGCAAAAAAATGTTTTTAGCCTACTTAAAAACAGCTTTTTTTTTGTCTTTTTGCATTTTGTTGAGCAGCTCCCATGACATATGGAGATTCCCAGGCTAGGGGTCTAATCGGAGCTGTAGCCACCGGCCTACGCCAGAGCCACAGCAACTCGAAATCTGAGCCACATCTGCCACACACACCACAGCTCAGGGCAACGCCGGATCCTTAACCCACTGAGCAAGGGCGGGGATCGAACCCGCAACCTCATGGTTCGTAGTCGGATTCGTTAACCACTGCACCACGACGGGAACTCCAAAAACAGCTTTTAAAAACAGTTTTTTGAAAGAAGTTTTAGGTTTACAATGCCATGAGAGAAAAATGTAGAGATTTCCCATGTACCCCAGCCCCTATACATGTATAACCTCACCATCAACATCATTCACCAGCCTGTTACATTTTTACCAAGGGGGGACATACATTGACGTTATAATCGCCCAAAGTGTACAGGCTTCACTCATGGTGTTGTACATTCTTTGAGTTTAGACAAATATATAATGACATATATACATTTTTATAGTGTCTTATAGAGTGTTTCATTGTCCCTAAATTTCTCACTGCTCTGCCTAATCATTTTTCCCACTCCAATCCACCCTTGGCAACCACTGGTCTATGTAGTGTCACCAGTTTTGCCTTTCCCAGAATTTTACCTAGTTGGAATTTTTCAGTATGTAGATTTTTCAGATTGGCTTCTTTCACACAGTAATATGCATTTAAGTTTCCTCCATGTTTTTCCATGTTTTTTTAAATTTAATTAATTTATTTTATTATTTCTCCCAACACACTTTTTTTTTTTTTCCCCACTGTACAGTATGGGGCCCCAGTTACACTAATATACAGCACAAATGAACCTTTCCACAGAAAAGAAAATCATGGACTTGGAGAATAGCATTGAGGTTGCCCGGGGGGAGGGAGGAGGAAGGATCAGGAGCTTGGGGTTAATGGATGCAAACTATTGCTTTCGGAATGGATTAACAACGAGATCCTGCTGTGTAGCACTGAGAACTATGTCTAGATTCTTACAACATGGCACAGCAATGGTAGAAAAAATTGTGTATACATGTATATGTAACTGGTTTGATAGCTCATTTCTTTTTGGTGGTGAATGATAATCCATTCTCTATATGTATTATGGTTTATTTATCCATTCACCTACTAAAGGGCATCTTAATTGCTTTCAAGTGTTGGCAGCTATGAAGAAAGCTACTACTATAAACTATGCTGTTGAGGTTTTTGTGTGGACATACATTTTCAGCAAATTTGGGTACATATCAAGGAGCATAATTGCTGGATTGTGTGTATAATAAGAGTATATTTAGTTTTGTGAGAAACTACCAAAGTGTTTTCTAAAGTGGATGTATCATTTCTTCTTCCCACTAGCACAAAATAAGAGTTCCTGCTGCTCCAAATCCTCACCAGCATTCAGAGTCATCAGTGTTCTGGATTTTGGCCATTCAAGTAAGTGTGTAGTAGTATCTCGTTGTTTTAATTTGCATTTCTCTAATAATATATAATGTGGCACATATTTTCATATGCTTAGATGCCATATATATATCTTTGGTAAGATGTCTAGCCTTTTTTTTTTTTTTAAATTATCAGGCTTGCAAAGGGAAGTCACTATTTCTCTGCACACAATTTTTTTCTTTTGTTTTTTTTTAATATGTTAGCCAACTTGATCATTTAAAACACTTATTCCAGGAGTTCCCATTGCAGTGCAGCAGAAATGAATCTGACTAGTATCCATGAGGATGTGGGTTCAATCCTTGGCCTCACTCACTGAGTCAGGGATCCTGCGTTGCCTTGAATTGTGGTATAGGTCGCAAACATGGCTTGGATCCTGCACTTCTGTGGCTGTGGCATAGGCCAGTGGCAACAGCTCCAATTTGACCCATAGCCTGGGAACTCCCATATGCCATAGGTGCAGCCCTAAAAAGCAAAAAACAAACAAAAAGAAAACACGTATTTCATATTTTCATATAATATATACAAGCATGTGAGTATTAATATGTGTAATTAATATGTTATTAACATAAACATACTTCATAATAGGCCACTATAATAATCTAAGAACATGTAACTCATGTAACTTTTCATGTTACTTATTCTCATGAAACTTAATTTGCAAGTAAATATAGCTTTCCCAATGGATGGTTTTAGGGGCTTATAATGTCATCAGGACTCAGTTTTTATTATATCTTCATTTAATTTTCTCCCATGTTGGCTTAATTTCACCATTTTAAGTGGAACAAGAGATGGCTACCCACAACCTATCAAGTTTCATAGAAAAGATATCATATCTCACTTTCAAGAGTCTTCGAAGAAGTTTCCATCATCTGTCTGGTGGGCTATGAGGGCCTTGTGCTCATCCTTGAATTAATCACCATGTTACTGATCACCTGGGCCGAAGTTTTAAGTAAACTCCTAGAGTCAGGGGTGGAGCCCCATGTAGAGTAGAAACATATTAATACTAGAAGGTGAGTGTTTTCCAGAAAGAAAATTTGAAAATACAAAAAGAGCATTCTATGCCAAATGGCTAATTTTAGCAATGCCACAACTAATTCAGCGTTCTCACTGTACAGATGAGAACTAATAAAGAGACTGGTTAAAGGCCAATCATAATTTAAGGCCAAAAACTGGATATGGAAGAAATGATATTAGCACCAAAGTCTCCTGATTTTCAATAATTTTCCTGTACCCCAGCAGCTACAGATTTTTTTAGTTTCCACTTAAAGGAAACATCTGCCTAGTCTGTTTCATTTCATTTGAAGAAAAATCTAACACATGGCACATTAGAAAAATCTAACATGTGTAGAATTTAGGCAACCTTCCCCATATATCTAATATATTGAGTTTCTTCTTCCATAGGTTTTTTTAATAAAGCAGATACTTAGAAAATTATAAATATATTAAGATATGCTTTTAAAACATCAGAGGTTTCAAGATCTCAAGTCCATGAATACAAGTTATTCTGTAAGTTAATGTATAAGATGATAAGCTATAATTCCTAAAATATATGGAATTTACTATGTACAAATTCAATTACTGAGTTTTTGTACTTAGCATTTATTTAAGCCAAATAAGTGATTTTAGAGACTACATAACAGATTTAAACTTTTTAAGTTGTTCTGCTTAGCAGAGGGTTACAATATGGAAGAATTGACAAATAATGAATAATATATGATAGGTAGTATAATGAATACTCTCTCCATGATATATATACATATATATTATTAGCATTAGCATATAATAATAATTCTTACCACATAGGTTTGTTTTGTGGCAAAAATGAGACAAACCCACATGATGGAAATTTATTAATATTATGATTATTTATCTACTGACAGAATGATGTAAATAAGCTGCATATAATTATATGAGATCCACCATAACAGTGCATAAGTACACAGCTCTTATTTAGCCTGTCATTGTGCTCCAAAGCCCACAGTCTCTCCAATAAGTCATACCCACCCAGACCCAAGTTATTTAAATGTTTATTAGAAGGTTGTACTTTTAAGTAGGTAGGTGGGATAATTACAATAAAGATAACAATACACAGTAGCATTAAATGTTAAATTTTATAGTCATTAAAATTATGCATAATAAAAATAAAACAACACACCTTCCTTTTATAGCAAATAGCATAAATTAAAATAGGTAACAGGTAGTTGCTGGATGGATAGATGGATGGATAGATAGATAGATAGATAGATAGATAGATAGATAGATAGATTAATGCTTGATAGTAGGTTCCTTGGTGAGAATGCCTTCTTGTCCTTCAGAACAGAAAAGTAGATAGCTTTACCAGGAATAATGTTTTCTTAGCAATAGCAATCACAGGCAAATTATAGCACATATTCCTTCTAATGTGCCTAAGGAAAGACCCATCCTACTTGCTTCACACAGTAAAATCATTACACAGAACATCTCCACCCATTTAACGCCTAAAAATCCTCAAATAGCTCCCTAGAACTCCCAATATAAAAACCAAAACAAGTTTTCCCATCTCTCAAACTTCTCAACAAGTCATCTTCTAGCCATCCTTTTTTTGGGGGGGCCACACCCACTTCATGTGGAAGTTCCCAGGCTTGGGGTCAATCTGAGCTACAGCTGCTGGCCTACACCACAGCCATAGCAACATGAGGTCCAAGCTGTGCCTATGACCTACACCATAGCTCACAGCAATGCCGGATTCCCGACCAACTGCGTGAGGCTAAGGATCAAATCCGTATCCTCGTGGATACTAGTTGGATTTGTTGCGCCAAAAGAGGAACTCCACCTTCCTTTATTTTTAAAGACAGGCTACTTCAGGTATAATTTATATAAAGGAAAATTTATTTATTTTTGGCATATAATTATATGAGTTTGATAAATGTATAAGTTATGTAACTGCCACTACAACCTAGATATTTCCATCATCTGCAGAGTTCCCGTCGTGGCTCAGCAGTTCACAAATCCGACTAGGAACAGTGAGGTTTCGGAGTTCAATCCCTGGCCTTGCTCAGTGGGTTAAGGATCCCGCATTGCCATGAGCTGTGGTGTA
This sequence comes from Phacochoerus africanus, assembly GCF_016906955.1. NCBI lineage: Eukaryota > Metazoa > Chordata > Mammalia > Artiodactyla > Suidae > Phacochoerus > Phacochoerus africanus. Next base: position 137,744,397 of record NC_062544.1, read on the forward strand.
GGTTGCAGACGGGGCTCTGATCTGATGTTGCTGTGGTTGTGGTATAGGCTGACGGCTACAGCTCCAATTCGACCTCTAGCCTGGGAACCTCCATTTGCGGCGGGAGAAGCCATAGAAAAGGCAAAAAGACAAATAAATAAATAAATAAATAAATAAATAAATAAATAAATAAGATATTTCCATCATCTGAAAATATATCCTAGGCCTCTTGTACACAAAATGAATTTTAAAATTCAATAAGGACAATTTTACATACTATACTCATATACTATTTAAAAATTACTTGCCAAACATAAGGTTACAAAGATTTTTCTCTATGATTTCTTCCAGAAGTTATACAATTTTTAGTTTTATATTTAAGTATATAAGCCACTTGCCTTAATTTTTATATATGATGTGAGGTATGGAGTAAGTTCCTTTCTCTTTTTTTATTTTTCCTTTTTCTTTTCTTTCTTTCTTTTGTTTGTATATGGATGACCAATTATTTTAGCACAATTTGCTGATGACCATTTTTTTTTCTACTGACTTTTCTTTGCATCTTTGCGAAATTTATCGTGCAAAGGTGGGTCTATTTCTGGACTCTTTACTTGGTACCACTAATACCTGTGTCTGAACTTTCGCTAGAACTATGCTGTGTTGATTACCACTATTTTTCAGTAAATCTTGAAATCTTTAAGTGTGAGTTTCAATTTGGTTCTTCCTTTTCAATTTTTTTTTTACTATAATTGTATAAGCATCTAACAACAAAAATTTAAAGTACATGATGCAAAAACTGATGGAACTGAAAGAAGAAATATATAAATGCAAATTATTCTGGGGGACTGCAACACTCTCTTCTCAGTAATTGTTACAACAAACAGACAGAAAAATCAGCAACGAAACAGAACACTTAACACTTGACCTAGTAGACATTTATGAAACACTCAGTTCAACAACACACATGCTTTTCAATGGCACATGGAAGGCTCACCAAGTGAGTCACATTCCAGGGGAAGCGAGAATGGTTCAACTTTCCAAATTCAGTCACTATAATCCATCCTGCCAACAGACTAAATAAGATAAAAGAACACATAATCATCATATCAATAAATGAAGAAAATGCATTTAACAAATCAATACCCATTCATATTAAAAAAAAAAAAAATTCTCATCCAACCAAGGTGACATTCTCAACCTGAAAAAAGAAAAATCTGTACTTAAAAAAATAATCCAAACTACAGCTAACATCATAGTTAGTGGAGAAATACTGAATGCTTTCTCACTGAGAACATGTCAAGGATGTACACTCTCACTACTACTATTCAACCTTAACTATTTTCAGTCCCAGAAAGTGTAGTAAGACAAGAAAAATAAGTGGCATGAAATTTGGCAAGGAAGAAATAAGAGTCCTTAGTGACAGACAGGATGATTGTCTATGTAGAAAATCTCAAGGAAAAGAAAATCTCCAAAAAGTTTCTGAGTTAATAAGTGACTTCAGCAAGTTTGGAGGATACAAAATTGACATAGAAATGCAATCATTTTTCTATACACTAACAATAAAAAGCTGAAAACTAAAATTTTAAAAATACCATTTACTATGGTCCCTCAAAAATGAGATATATAAATACAACAAATTGGCTGTAGGAGCTATATGAGAAAAACCACAAAATGCTGATGAAGGAAACTAAAGATAATCTAAACGTATGAAGGAACATACCAAGCTCATGGATTAAAAGACTCAGTATAGATGAGATGCAAATTTCTCTAAATCTATTTTTAAATTTAATGCAATTCCAATTAAATGCCTTGCAGGAGTCTTTGTAGATATAAACAATATAAACAAAGTTAAAACTACTAGGAACAGAGAACAGATTGGTTGATGCCTATGGTTAAGTTTGGAGGGAGTGTCTGACTGCAAAGGGGGGAATCTTTTCTCCTGGGTGCTGGAATTGTTCTTTATCCTCTTATTGGTTCTGGTTACAAATACCTATGTATGTGTTAAAACTCATAGGTTTGGTTATCATCAGAAAGTGGATTTCACTTTATCTAAATTTAAATAATTATATTTTAATATATAACAATAACATATAATGATAAAAAAGGAACTTCTGACACAGATAATTCAATAAAAAAGAACCAAGGTCTAAAAGCCACATGTTAATAGTTTAAAATTATGAGCCTGAAATGCTTAATAGTTCCATTCTCTTCAACATAAATAAGCTCCTTAAAAAGAGGACATGATAATATAATCTATCTTTTAAAGATGAAGAGAGGCTTTAGTTTTCCCTAGTTCTTCTAGGAGAAAAACTATAGGAACAGCCTTACTCTGAGCAAATGTCACCGACGTGAATGAATGCCACTATCATTAAAATTCTCCGTTTTAAATAAATGTCTATATCTTTTTATTATGTACCTAAGGAAACCTGTGTCTTAAACATTATTTAAGATTGACTATTTTAATACTTACATTAAGACTGACTACTAATAAATTGTCATTATAGATATTCATACCTTTTTTTACTTCAATGTTGGCCAATTTCCTCAGTGATTTTGGTTTCTCCAGAGGCCTTATAAACGTAATTACCTAAGTATCTTCAACACGTATTTACATGAATTTAGTAAAAAATCTATTGTTCCTGGTAAATGAGGAGAAAATGCTTTTTTTCCAGGTTTGCTGCTTTCTGTGGATTCTTCCTTAAGATTATAATCTTCTTTGACTTAAAATAATAACAATATGGATGACTGAGAGGTAATTCTGCTGTGAAGGAGAACTAAGGCACTAATTCTACTTTCTGTAGATTTATCACAGATTTTATGCCTTTGTTAAATCCTAAGGTTAGTCAGAGAGACTGTACTTCCAAAGCTCAGGTCTATTTTCTTCGTTGCCAAAGTAAAAATATGTCAGAAATAATTTTCTGGGGCCTCTGGCTTGAGAATTTAAGAATTAACACTCAGGGAGCAGTAGGTGAATAAGCACAGATATAATTTAAGACATCATCTTTCTGTGAAAATCTTATATCTGAGACCTGGTGGTGTTTTTTCCTCTTCTGTGAAATCTCCCCAGCACCTACACACTGGGGATATAGCCTACAAAATCCATATTTATCTCTTCTGACAATAAGAATGATTCAGAACGCTGAATATAAAATACTGACCTTGTCCTCTGAAGTAAATTAGGGAAATGTATATAAGATATACTATCATACATTATTTAATAGTCTGTTTTAATTTCTAATTATATTTTTTTTCTATATTAGGCATATATAAACTTGATTCTCTGTGGCACAGCTCCTTACTAATAGCCTCTTACTTAATAGATGCTAATTTTAGAATTTGTATTAAATACTTCTTTCCAGTTCAATTTAACAAATATTTTTCAATACCCCATCTGGACCAGGCATTATGATAATACAGGAACCTAAAGATGACTAGAGAAATTCCTATCCTGAAGGAGTTTGTAGTTAAAACCAAGATGCATCTATTATGCTAATTAATACCATGTAAAGCAGATGATGTTCTACATTCACTAAGTGAGATTAAAGCATTGAGAACATTTAAGGGAGAAAAACACTGATCTAAGTGAGGAAATTAATAAAAATTTCAAGGGGGAAGTAATATTGGATATGGTCCATTAAGGATGAGTTAAAATTTGGTGGATGTGAATATGAAGTAAAGGAGATGGAAACATGAGTCCTCTTGTTTAACTGAAGCATGGAGTGCCATTGTGGGAATAGAAGGTAATAAAGTAAATTTTGGCACATAGACCGTAAATACCAAGTAGAGTTTTGGCTCTCTAAGACAATAAGAATGGCAACAATAGGTTTTGGAAATAATTGGGATAGGGTATTTTCAGGAAAAAATGCATACATATACACACAGACATACATATATATACCCATGTACAAATACATATAGAACACGTACATGTATTTATATAGAGTGCTCTTAGTTTAAATGAGAGAAAATAAGTCATTGTTGGTAAGGTTAGAGAAATCTAAGAATCTTTGAATCGTCAGGTATAAGATAAATCTAAAAATATTTATGGCAGGTGTAGCCACTAAAATAATACTTCACATGGACATTCACATGAATATAGAACAATTACATAATTTCAGGGCGCATGCAATTATAGTATATGGTGATCCTATTTATTAGTATATACTATACGAATAGGCTGAAAATATGGGTAATACCGGTGTCTACATTTTTGAGAAACTGGCTAAGGTACTGGAAAGAGAACTTATGCAAATTAGACCAAGGTGAAAAAATTGTTACCTGTGATTTTGATATCAAATGTAATTTTTTTAAAAAGAAACAAATGTTATCAGTTATTTAAGGCCTGACTCTTTCCACATGTCTTAGGTGGAACCAGTTACAATATTTAGCCCAATCAAGAAAGATATTTCTCTAAACTTCAGTTCAGTGGAACTCAAATTTTTAACAGAAACCGACTAAAAGCGTAAGTCACTAAGACCTTTTCCGTCTTCATAAATCGCTAAATATATACTTCTAATGGCCTATACACAATGGATTTGGTGTATGGATGACAAACCCAGTAAATGACCATAATAGTCCCTAATAATATTTTGTGGTTAATGTCCATCTAATATTATTCCATGCTTAACAAATAATCATATTGTTTTTCATGTATTATAGAAACATAAAATATTTTGCATTTTTCTAGATTATATTCTATCACAAATTAAACTTTATACTGATCCTTTATTTTCAGATAAATCTGTGAAAATAATAGTTATGAAGGAAGGAAAAAGATCCTAAAAATCAATATGTTTTTATTTGCGAGGGATGATTTTGGCCCATTTATAGAAAAGATGCACGTATAGACTACAGATGATTTGTGAGCATTTAATATCCAGCTAAATGATTTAGTATTCATTTTATAACATTCTTTAATTCAAATAGATATTATCAAGAACTACATGACTATATTAATACATAGTTTTATATGCTCAAAGATGTCTAGCCTAATGTATTATTATAAATATTATGAAATATAAGTACCATATATTCAACATCCATTTATTCAGAATATACTGCACATCAGACATTAGTAACCCTTATTCTAAGGACTTGTATGAAAATTACTATGAGAAAATAATGAGTCTGATTCCAGAAGAATATGAAAATCCAGGAAAAGAATGGGTATTTGAGCTGATGTTTTAAGATTAGGTAGAAGTTTTCCAAGTAGGAATGAGGGAAAGACATGTTAAAGTGAGAAAAGAAACAAAAATAGCAGGAAGACATATCTTACTTGTTGTACATTAAAGTGTGTCTCCTCATCTTGAAATACACTGATGTCCTTACTCCAGGTACCTGTGAATGTGACCTTATTTGACAATAGAATCTTTGCAGATGTAATTGAGATGTAAGTTAACATGAGGTCCTACTGGAGTAGGGTGGTCCCTCAAACCTTTTTTTATTCTTTTGAGGTCACTTTTGTTCATTCTCAGTGCCTCTCTCATAGCATGGCCTGTGGGAAATCTCAGGGTCTTGTCACCTTACAGGCTTTCCTGCACCCACCAAGGGGTGAAACTCCATGGGCCTGGGGACCACCACAAATCATCCTGGGCACAATGTAGGATCAAGGTTCCTCAGTCCCTCGTAAGTCCCCTTCCCAGAACACAGGGACAATACAGCAGCTTGCTCCGCTGGCTTGCTGTGCCCATCCCAGGAAAAGGTGGAGAGGAACTCCAGAAAGTGGGCATCTCCTGGCTGAATGAAGTTGGTACCTGGGTATTTGACCTAGTTTAACCTGGGGCCTTATAAGAAAAGAAGAGATGCATAGACACACACAGAGGAAATACACCCTGAAAAGACAGACACACCCTGAGAGAATTTGGTCATAGAATGACAGAGGCAGTGGCTGCAATGCCATAGCAAGCTAAGGGACATTGAAAGTTGTTAGCTGCCACCAGAAGCTAGGAGAGGCCTGAAACAGATGACCACTTATTGTCCCCAAGAAGGAACCAACCCTGCTGACACATGGATTTCAGACATCTGGTCTCTAAACTTTGAGAGAATAAATTTCTGTTGTTTGAAGCTGCCCAATTTGTGCTAATTGGCTAAGACAGTCCCAGGAAACTGATACACAATGTTCAAGCAATGGTGTTTTAGAGTTTTCAAATGATAGACTACCTAGTTAGGAAACACATGAAGAGAAGTGATGACAGGAAAGACAAAATCAAAGGAAAATAGCTATTGTGTAAGATAAGAACTGCTTTTAGCATACGGTAATAAAGATGATTTTTTTTTTTTTGATTAAAGGCAGTTGCCTTCTCATATTTGTTTATTAAAGAGAGCTTGAGGAATTCCCGTTACAGATGAGCAGTAAAAAACATGACTAGCATCCATGAGGATGTGGGTTTGATCCCTGGCCTTGATCAGTGGGTTAAGGATCCAGCATTGCCATGAGCTGTGGTGTTTGTCACAGATGTGGCTTGGATTCCACATTGCTGTGGCTATGGTTTAGGGTGGCAGCTGCAGCTCCAATTTGACTCCTAGTCTGGTACTTCCATATGCTGTGAGTGTAGCCCCAAAAAGAAAAAAAATTTAAAAAGAGCTCGAGTTGAAGAGAAGATGGTAATTTTGAAGGGTGAAAACTTACAGCTATGTAGGCTAAAGAGAAGACTATTTCAGTTTCACAGTTAAAGGATAATGATGGCTAATACTGTATATTGTTATTAAACATGCCATGTCCTCTATGGATAGATATGCTGTCTTGGACCCATCCTAACAAACGGCTTTTGTCCTCTTTCTCCATTAATGGTGGAGGGTTTCACTGATCTACCAAGATTTTTCTGTCCTTTTTCTCTGGCAGATAAGGCACTAATTAAGAAGATATTCCCCAGAGTGGGAAATTTCTTGATAAGGGCATGGACAATGTCTGATGAGTGGGATATTAAGAATGAGGGAATTTAAACTTATAGCACAGAATCTTAAGGCAAACAACAAAACATGATAGATTGTATACCAGGACTTTGGCCTCACTAGTATCAGCTGGGAAATCTGACCTTAAATTGTAATTAATTTTCAAACTAGACCAGTCATATATACACATTTCATTACCCAAATAGTTAATTTTAAGGGTAAGCTGAAATGTTTTCAATAACAGGTAAATTTGAATAATATTTAATTAATTCTAAATACCTACCCAAAGTAACATTATCTAATTAGGTGAAATTGGAGAGACATATACAAGTGATTAAGTACTTTGCACTTATTTTCCGTCACAACATATTTTAATTATTTTTTCTATGATGTGATAACTTTAGAAACAATTACTTAGATTTTGTTTGCTATAAAATGCTAGGATTGGACTTAAAATTACATTCTTAAACACTTGTATGTTTTAGTATCAACACAATAATTTCCTACGCATCATATTTTTATATCTCTGGACTATGATAAAAGTATAAAATATCTGATGTTTCCTTTACCATGTAACTCCCCTTTTCCTACCTTTTTTTGCATTGTGATATCAGGATGAGGCTTATTATCAATTAAGTGATCTGCCTTGTTCTCACAATGAAAGCATCAGCATAAAGCAAACTTTTCCCTTTACTGAAAACTTTCAAAGCATCTTTTGGTCTTATTACTCAATTTTTGAGATTCTTAATTAAATCCCTGGGAACAAGTGGGTATAATTTAGAAGGCAGTTCAGCTCAGTGGACTTAAACAGATGTCACAAAAATCATCTTCGAAGGATAATTTCAGAAAAAAATGATGGCACTGTTAGCTAGAGCAGTGTAGAGAAGCACAAGTAAAAGCCATTATTATTTTGACAGTATTTGAATTAAATAGAGGTTGCAGGTAAAGCTTGCCCATCCCTGTTAACTTTATCAGTATTCACAAAATGAATTTCTTGGAGAAATACAGTATTTGCTTTGGTTTTATTGAAATGTTGAACATGAATATGTCAGCTGCCTGCCTTGGTGAACAAAATGCTGTGGAATTTCAATGCATAAAGCATATTTGGGTTAAAAGGAAACAAAATCCCTCTGTAAGCCTAAGTGTTTTTAACAGGATTTAGGAAAGAGTGTGGCTCTTATTAATGCTTTCCCTTTTCTTTTTAGGCAGAGTCGATACTTCTGATGAATAAACAGAATATTCAAAAGGATATTCTCAGATGAAATAATTGAAAGTGCAATGCATAATGTAAAAATATAGGCACATAATAACCTATGTAGATAGATAGCTATATACACAGAGTAGAGATAAAGATGGATTGATTTTAGGCCTATAGCATAGTTTCATTTAATTTAACATAAGAGAAAATCATCAGTCAAGGATAAAAGAAATTTCATTTCAGAATCCAAATATTGTTAGGATTGATTATAATAAAAATGTTTTGCCATAGGGCTGTCTGTGGTATATAAAAATGAGGAAAAGCATTTCCCAGTTAACGAATAGGTCAAGTTTCTTACTTTTAGTGACCATAATCAATTTTTCAGGAAAAGGGAGAAAAGAAATCAAGAAAGGAAAAATGACCACTCATATATATGTGTTAACAATTAATAACGTTTTGTTGCTGTTTTCTTTTACATAGATTCAATATAGTGGCATTTGTACTACCTTTAGGCAGAACTGAGACCTGTAGAAGAAGAATGTAACATAGTCTTGAAAGCTTTTCAAGGCACAAATTTTTAAACATTTACTTTGAAAACATATTTTTATGGTTGCATAATTTACAGTCAATAAAATGCACAAATCTTATGTGTTAATTTTATGAGTTATTATATATATACCCTAAGCAAGACATCGAATATTTTCATTACCCTCATGTGACTTTCTATTCAATTTCTACCCTTAAAGTGGCAACCACTTTCTGATTTCCACTGAACCATTTGTTTTGTCTGTTGTTGGATTCTTATGAATGGAATCGCAGTGTGTGGTCTTTTGTGTTTGGCCTCTTTCATTCAAAATAATGTTTTTAAAACCCATGAGTGTTATTGCATATATTGTTTGTTTATTTATAGTATACCATTTTAGGAATATGCCAAAATGCATTTACATAATCTCTGATGAATATTTTTAGTTATTTCCAATTTTGTCCACTATTATTAAAGTTCCTATAAGCCTTCTTATGTATGGCTGTTTGTGCACATATGTTTAATTTTTATTTGAGTAAATAACCTGTACTGGAATTCCTAGGTAATAAGTTTTAACTATTTATATATATATTTATGTTTATTTTATTTATGTATTTATTTTAATTTTTTTTGTCTTTTTTAGGGCTGCACCCATGCCATATGGAGGTTCTCAGGCTAGGAGTCGAGTAAGAACTGTAGCTGCTGGCCTACACCATAGCAACAGCAACGCTGGATCCTTAACTCACTGAACATCCATCCACATGGATGCTAGTCAGATTCATTTCCACTGAGCTACAACGTGGAACATAGCTTCCCCATGTTTATGTTTAAATGCATGAGAAATTGCCAACCTATTTTTTAATGAGGTTATTTTACCACCAGCCATTTTTGAGAATTCATGTTTCTCTGTGTGGTAGGCAAGATAATGTCTTCTGCCCTCCAAATGTCCTGGTTTCCCAAACCATGTATTAGTTTACATGGCAAAAGGGACTTTGCAGATGGGATTAACTTGAGGAATGTAAAAAGTTTATCCTAGATTACTCGGTGCATCAAGGGTGATCACAGGTTTCTTATAATAGGGAGGCAGAGGAGTCAGAATCAGAGAAAATATGATGATGGAGACAGAGACAGAGAGAAAAAAGAGATGCTATAAGGCTGGCTTTGCAATGGTGGAAGAGGGCATGAACCAAGGCATGCAGGTGGTAGGTACATATTCCCTGATAGAGCTCCAGAAGGAATGCAACCTTTCCAATACCGTGATTTGGAGATGTTTGACCTCCAGAAACTGTAGACAAAAAGTTGTACTGCTTTAAGCCACTAAGTATACGGCAATTTCTTACAGCAGTAATAGGAAACTAATACAATCTACATCCTCTTGCTAACATTTGCCCCCAATCTTTTACATTTTTGATATTCTGGTGAGTGTGAAATAATTTAGCATTGTCATTTTAGTTTACATTTGCCAAATGACTAACTATGAACACATCACAGCCATTTTGGCCACGTGTGTTTCTTTCTCTGTGAGGTATTTTTTTCAAGACTTCTGCCCATCATTCTATTGAAGTATTTCCTCTTTTGCTGTTGATTGGCAGGTGTTTTTATATATTTTTGGTGCCAGTTCTCTGTCAGATAAATGTGTTATAGTTTTCAAATGTATGGCTTTCCTATTCATTTTGATGAGATACAGTTTTTAATTTTTGTAAACTCTAAATATATATGTATTTATATATTTAGTATTATATATAGTTTTTTCTTTAACAGTTGTTCTTTTTGTATCTGACATTATTGCCTACCTCATGTCACTAAGCTGTTAAACTCCTATGTTTTCTTCTAGAAGATTTATGTTCAAATTTTTATTTAGATCTATACAGATTCATCCCAGGTGGATTTTTTTTTTTTTGTCTGTGATTTGAGATCAGTCAAGGTCCATGTTTTTTTTTTTACCATTAGAGTTATACAGTTGTTTCAAAATCATTTATTAATTATTTTATTTTACTTATCAGATTTCCTTGGCACTAAAGAATATTAACTTTTAGTGAAAATACTGGGTTTAAATGTAGGCAGACACAGAAATAATGCTTTTACCTTACAGTATTGTATATAATACAAAGTTCACACAACCAATTGGAAAAAGCTAATTAATTCTGGTTATATCTGAATACATGCAGCAGATCTATTATAAATGTTTATAAAATAAAATTTTTTAGTGTTAAACTCAGATTAGGACAGAGAAAGTATAAGAAAGAATAAACTTTATCTTTTTGACCAGATGGTGCTTTTTCTCAGTAATCTTGATAAGAAGTTGAAGACAATGAAACATGAAATCTTGGTGAAAAATTATTCATCAGACTGGGGACATCGTAGTGTTTGATTCAGTTTTAAATGATAGGAAAAAGAACCAGAAACTTATTCTTTATGAAAAGACATGCATTTTCAACAATACCTACCATCATCCTCATTTTGTATGTCTGAGGTGTTTCAGCGAGTGTGGAGGTGCTCAGGTGGCTAAGATTCAATACTCTGAGCTGTCATAATGCACATTCTTGGAGTGCAACCTTAATGGGCATTTCTCCACCTGTGCAATTCCTGTTTTCACCTCTCTAGGTTCATATTTCACATACTGCTTTAATTATAGCATTTATTATTGACCTCAGGCAGTAGTTTGAAAGGGTGGAACAAACATATGCATTTTGTCTCCACGCATTGCACATCACTGAACTATTTCTGGGGAATTTCAATTCAGGGGAAATCACATATATATGCTTTTGCCCTAACACTAATCAGTTGCCTGAGCTATACATATTTCAGCTCCTTGGCTGTCTCTTTTTGCAGGAAACTGTAATTTTTTAAAATTTTCTCCCAACAGTCTTGCTAGCCAGTGAATAATTGTTCATCGTCTTCAATATGTTCCTCTGCTTTTTGTGTTAAACTTTAGCTAGTTTCATTTTTCAAGTGAGGAATGCAAAAAAAAAAAAAAGAAGAATATTATGATGGTAAACTCAGTTAAATGACCTGCTGACCAGTGTTAATCATCAACTTAAATATATCTTGCTAACTCACACAGAATCCTAATTTTTGCAAATAAGACATTCTGCCTGAATTACCAGACAGGCATCCCAATAATCCCCTTTCATTTTATGTGTGGAGATACAGGCAAAAGGAATGACATTATCTGGATCATTTAACAGAATTGTGAGACTATAACAAACTTGTCAAATCATGTGTGATCTTTTATTTTTTGAGAGAAAGGGACTAAGTGTGTTGCCCAGAGAAACCACTTGGGAGCAAAGAAAGGCAGGCAAATAAACTTATCTGAGGTCAAAGGACTCAAGGATAAACTTGCTTCCTATCAAAGACAGATAATGTCAGGGCTCATAGACTTTCCCTGGGCTAAAGTCAGAGGTGGTTGCCTCCTATCTTGAAAAGCTTCATTCATCATGCTGGTTGAAAAATCACAGACCTTGCCAAAAAAATCTGTGACTCATGTGTGCCTCGTTCAAGCATGAAAGAATGCAAGAGCCAACAAAATAAATACACATGCTTCAAACTCTAAAATAATACTTGATTAAAAGTATTCTTCAACAATTATTATTTTTATTATATGAGGTAAATGAGAAATGGTTGTCTTCAGAGTCTTCCTGTTCTAGATATCTTTTACTCTATGCCATATAAACAAAGATAACATATCCCTGAGCAAAATTATTTATATGCTATATAAAATATCTAATCTAATATAATGTGTATATTAAATTTATAATATATATAGCCCTAAGATATTTTTTTCATATTTCATTTATATAGAACAAATAAGATACTGAAATAACAACTGGTGTGGTATAAGTGAAAAAAAATACCACAAGCTTGATTAAAGCGATCAAATTATGGAGTTCCCATCGTGGCGCAGTGGTTAACGAATCCGACTAGGAACCATGAGGTTGCAGGTTCGATCCCTGCCCTTGCTGAGTGGGTTAACGATCTGGTGTTGCCGTGAGCTGTGATGTAGGTTGCAGACGTGGCTTGGATCCCACGTTGCTGTGGCTCCGGTGTAGGCCTGCGGCTACAGCTCAGATTCTGCCCCTAACCTGGGAACCTCCAGATGCCATGGGAGCAGCCCAAGAAATAGCAAAAAGACAAAAAAAAAAGTGATCAAATTATGAAAAAGTATCCTACACATTTCAGATAAACTCAAGCTTGAATTCTTATTCTATAATTTATGCATGACCTTAAATAATTACTTTATACTTTAATCCTTTGATTCTAATGATTTAATGAATTATTGAATCAAATTGTTTAGAACAGGGCATAGGACATTATCATTCATTAAATTGCATTTATTATTAATATTAATAACAGAAAGAATCCTCGTACAACCCCTCTCTGCTTAAATATAGTATATATTATATTAAATACATTATGAAATTCATTAGATATCTATATATTCAGCTATGTTGGTTGAAAGCTGTGAAAATATATCTTAATAAATAGGTTTATATAGAGACAGTGTAAAGCATTGTACATAGAGTATCAATGTATTTTGATATTACATTGCCCTGATATATAACTAATCTCTGATATGTAATAGTAAAATTGTATTATTCCACTTTATCCTTATTCAGAATCATGAATATTAAGAATGACAATTGTTACTTTCTCTACCAGTGGCTACTACTTTAAAATATCTCTAACTAGGGAATTCTCATCGTAGCTCAGCAGTAACCAACACAACCAGTATCCATGAGGATGGGGTTCCATCCCTGGCCTTGATCAGTAGGTTAAGGATTTGGCATTGCCGTGAGTTGTGGTATAGACCAGCAGCTACAGCTCTGATCCAACCCCTAGTTTGAGAACTTCCATATGCCATGGGCATGGCCCTAAAAAGAACAAGAACAAAAAAAATCTCTAACTAAAGAAAACAAAAACAAAAAACTTACAAACTCACAGAAGTTCTAGGGAAGTCCATAACATCTCTGTATAGTGTATCCATTTTTGTATAGAGCCACACACTCCTTGTGGAAACTTCTACCATTAGGTTCATTTCCACCCTTTGCGGCTACATGCAAGACTGACATCAATCCAGAGTCATCTGTATGGAAGTAAACACTGACTTCCTCCAGCAGCCACTAACAGGTCATGGTCTGAATCCTCTCTCATCAAATTGCTTATCACCATGAAATATTTTCCATTTTACCTTTATCTCTTTAAAATTGTTATGCTTAAAGTTAATATGAGTAATCTAGGTATTTGTGTTTCTATTATTTCTACATATAATATTCTATTTTCTCAAAAGACTTGAATTTCAACATTTAGTTTTTTTAGCTTGCAATGCTTCAAGAAAAAAAAAAAAATCCAACAACAACAACAAAAAGACCTGAATGGCCTGACTCCTAAATGATTACTCCTAAATGACTACTCAACTAAATCCAAACAGATAGTAATTAAGTGTTAACAAACTCAGGCTTAATTCTCAACCTGAAACATGTATTAAAAAAATGTCTATGCATTTCTGAGTCCAATTTATTTTTATTTTTCCCAAAAAGATAAAATCTTTAGGACTTTCTTAGATTCCAAACTTACCAATGTCTTGGAACTACTGAGGTATGATTAATTTAAAAATAAATGTGCAAATTAATCCAGATGCCAATGACAATACTTTAACATATGTGTGAAGTAATGTCATAAGTTAAGTCTTTTGCAACTCAGCATTTTTTTTCAGCAGAAAATACTATTAAAAATGGTAAAACTATAGTAAAATGTCTAACTATATCCTAATTTCTGCTTCTTTTGGAAGAGTATATAATTATTTGACTTATTTTCTGTATTAGTCATAGATCATTTTCTAATTGAAAAATGATCCTCAGTACATTAAAAAATTGGGAGCTTCAGTGCTAGCATTAATTGATTTTGAAGCAAGAGCAAAGGAATGTTCAGTCCTCTTTAGCTTCATTATAACACTGCTGTATTTTGTTGTGTTAAAATACTGAAACAAATAGGGACCTTTTCTTGTGGGCTTTTTTGGCTGCACAAGCAGCATGTAGAAGTTCCCAGATCAGGGATTGAACCTGCACCACATCTAAGGCCTGAGCTACAGCAGTGACAATGCTGGATCCTTAATCTTCTGAGCCACCAAGGAACCCCCAGGGCCTTTGTTCTTTGAATTGATGAGCATATTAAGAATGGAATAAATGGTACTGCCACTGGACTTTTACTATGATTGTTATTTAAGGAAACATTTTTGGCTAACAAAATAAGATTTTTTTTTTTCTTTTTAAATCTATGTGTTATGCCTTTTTGCCCAAAAGACAAACTAATGGAATTTAAAAGGGATTTAAATTTTTCACTCAAAATAGTCACAATGAGATAAAAAGAAGAGAATAGGCCCCTTTGGCAACCTGTTGTATATTGTATCACAATTCTAAAACAAATATGCCTTTTCACTTCATTCACAACAGCATGAACTTGCATGGCCTTGGCATTTATCACACGTCAGTAAGGAAAGTCAAAAATCACAGTTAGGAATGAACACGTTTCTACATTTCTAAATTTTAAAAACTAAAAGAGGAGTTCCGGTGGTGGCTCAGGGGTTAACGAATCTGACTAGGAACAATGAGGTTGCGGGTTCGATCCCTGGTCTTGCTCAGTGGGTTAAGGATTCGGAGCTGCCATGAGCTGTGGTGTGGGTTGCAGACACGGCTCGGATCCCGCGTTGCTGTGGCTCTGGTGTAGGCCGGTGGCTACAGCTCCGATTTGACCCCTAGCCTGGGAACCTATATATGCCGCAGGAGCTGCACAAGAAATGGCAAAAAGACAAAAAATAAAATAAAAAATAAAAATAAAAAATAAAAGAAAGGGAGATTTTAAGGCAAGATTGAATTAAGTGGCAATAAGTTAAGACTGCTTTAGTTAGAAGATTCCAGTAAGCTCTATAACTATTTTCTTTAGAATACAGGGATGTTGCTTCAGCTATCCTCAATTCATGCTGATTCTTTCTTTAGAAAGACTAATAGAAATATAGAAATTGCCAAACTGGACCTAACTGAAGACTCATCCAGGTACATTCTGAGTTCTTAAAAGAGATAAACAAGATCTTGGCTGTGGTATTTGACTTCAAATTCAGCAGTTAAGAATGTGCTTCAGCTACCCCTGGAAACTATTAATTATCATCAGTTTTTGTACATCCTCTTAACTACATACTTGTCAAATATTTGTTCCTTTGATAAAACTTCACCCACAATTCAATCATAGGATTCCAGACTTATAATAAAGCATTAGACATACAAAATGTTGGAAGTACCTCTGGAAAGATCTCAAATAAATCCTCTGTGGTTGGAAACTCAGTAAGGCTGAAGAACTCTTCCATTTTGAGGTATACCTTCATTAGACTACCCCCTTTGCAGTTCCAGCTGGGTCCTGGGGCTAATTCTCTCTCTACTCCCCCCCCCCGCCCCCGCCCCTGCTAGTACTCCCAGCATGCAGAGGTCCTTGAGCCAAGTATCCAACGCATGCCACAGTAGTGACAATGCCAGATCCTTAACCACTCCTCTAATTCTTTTACTTGAGATGTTACCAAAGTCCCCTCTGTCTTTTATATGAAAACCCTTTAATTTTCACCTCATTGTCTCCCCTTCACTTCATTGTTAGGATGTCTTATTCCATTTTATATACAGTTATTCCATTTTATATACATATATATATAAGACTGTATCTGCTACTATGGACAGATTTTTGGGTTTTTTTATCGCTTCATTCAAAAGTGACTGCGAATCATTGATGCTCACTGTGTTTAAGAAATTCTGACCTCATTTTAAGTAGCTAGTCCTCAATTATAATAAAACAGTAGCCTTCTTAAATTCATGTACAATCAGCTTAAATACCACATAAAGTTGCTTATGATTTATAAATATAAATATTTGTGATTTTCTCCTAAATTGTGCAAACTTTCTTAAAATATAACAAAGTCCAATACTGAGTATTATTTTAGAAGATTGAGATTCTTAATGTGAAACCACATAACAACAATTTTCCATGTATTTTGTTTTTATCAGGGTATTTCCTAAGTAATTTTTAAACCAAGCAGGGCCTGTGGGGTTCCTGGACATTAGCCTTTCTGTGTCAACAATTCTTGGTTTTAGGAAATAGGCCTCATCTAGCTTCCATGATCTTCCCTAATTTCCAAAGGACAGTTCAAACAGTTGTGAAGAGGGGAAAGGAGAGGGTGCAGAGAACAAGAAGGGGCAGTAGAGAAACAATAGTGCAATCCTGGGACAGGGTCCTGGTTCCTCCTCAAGGAATATACATAATAATATCTTTGAGTTCTTCTGTAGAACTAAAACACTCAGCAAATGAAAGATGTTAACTACTTGAAGCATTCTTTGTTCCACAAAGAAGGAGGACCACCAGAACCAGGCCTGGGGCCACTAAATACTAACTTTAAAGAATACAGGCTTGCATCTATCCTGATACTTATCTGTGGCCCTATTTTCCACTATCAAACTATAAAACCACTTCCTATTCTTCTCAAAAGGAGGCCACAGTCTTTAGGGCATTAGCCTGCTTGGCCTCCTTTGCCTGGCAAAATAATAAAAGCTATTTTTTTCTCTTTCACCTAAAACTCTATTTTTTGTGTTTCTATTTGGCACTGGTGGACAGAGGCTGAGTTTCATCAACAATTTTAATCAGAATTTGTATTTTATATCATAGCCTCAGTGACTCTAGTAATTCACTTTTCATTTTCCATTATATGTTACTTAAAAAGACAACTATCGTTACTAATGACTTTGTGAGACAATAATTGAGAGAATAAATTTTTAAATTATGAGTTCAAACTGTAACATAGAATTGAAAACTTACCCAGAACACACATTCTTCCAGAGAATTTAGTGGTCAGCTTTCAAAACCAAACCATGTTGACAAAAGTGAGCAAACCTCTGCTGTCTTCCTAAAAGCATCCTTCTGATACACGTCAGAATCTGGTTGCCCTCATGAATTGTTACCCCATCCTTCTTTACTGCTGAAATGTGTGATACATAAATTTGAAATTTACTTAAATATATGTATTTCTAATATAAATCTGTATGTTTTAATAGTAATATGTACTGAATCAGCAAGTGAAACAATAGTGAAGAGAGTAAGCAATAAGCTGATTTTCTAAGCTTTCTGTTTTTTTTATAAACATGATCTCATTTGCCATCCCACAACCAGAAGTTGTCAGAGTCTTTGTCTACTGGCATCTTCCTTTCTTCCTATGCTTAGCACATGCATTTACCCAGAGGAAACTTTCTTTACATTTGCATCCCATCACATTGCTCACTTCACATTGTAGTTTTTTTTTCCCCTTGTAGTTGTGCATCTACTTTATATTCCTAGTAGACAAAACCATTCCCTTAGGCTGAGAGCTATCTATAAACATCTCTTCAGTTTCTATATTGTCCAAAAATAAATTCTATTGGACTTAAACATAACTAATGATAGAAATATCCACTTATCAGAAGGTATGAGAGTTGTCAAGTAGATATACTCTCTCTATCAAGAATTCTAATTCTAGAAGAGCTTATATATGGATCTCATCTTCAGGCCTTCATCTTTTGGGGGAATAAAAAACTTTCCCTTTGTCCTTTCAAGGTTCTTCTGGATGGTCTAGGAATTAAACTGATGTGAGGCAGATTAACAGGAGAAAAGCTAATATAATTACATGTGTACAGGGTAAGAAAAATGAGACCCAAGGACAAGTTACGCAGTTGGGGTTTATATACCATGTGGGAGAAGAAATAAGGGGGCAGAGGTTTGAGACTTCAAAGGTGAGGAAATCAACTCACATGGAGATGGGAAAATAAATGTTTGCTGGGCCATGCAGAGACAATGGGACAGGAAGGAATTTTAACAAACATGCTGAACTAGTTTCCTGCCTGTCCTCAGAACTTGTTCATACTATTGTTTTCTAGGATGCCAGCTCCCCTCCTAGACCAGGCCCTTTATCTAAATTCTTTTAGGAAGTTTTGTAGGGAAGTAAAAAAGAAGGACACCTCAAGTCTTCTGTTTCTTAAAAATAATTAGCCTAAAATAATCCTTATTCTAAAGAGATTCATTTTTGTTTGACCAGTTTTGTTTCCCTACAACCTAAACTTCTCTATTCAAATTTGCCTCCCTAGATCTTGCTCTTACAAGCTGCCTGTTTTATAATAATGGACAACACCAAGCTCTCTTGTGTTTATTATCTATGCATACTGAAATATAGTGTGCCGTTCCTAACCATGGATGCAGAATCTGCAAATATGAAAGGTCCACTGAATTATACCATTTTATATGAAAGACTTGAGCATCTGCAGGTTTTGGTATTTGGAGAGCAAAAATTGCCACTCCAAACTGTGCCTCATGCAAAGTTTTTTCAGTTATTTTGAAGGAAAAACAGTCAAGTCCAAAATACTCAGGAAGAATTTTTTACTTTCCCTAAATTGCCTAAATAAATTTAGATAAAGGATCTGTTCCAGGAAGGGAACTACCACCATAGATAACGTTAGTATGAATTGGTGTGGTAGACAGGGAGGAACCTAGCAAAGTCTGCTTGTTAAAAGTCAGAAACTGTTTCAGTGACTTTGAAAACAAATTTATGATTACCAAAGGGGACAGGTGGTAGGGGGAGCGATGGACAGGGGGGTTAGGATAGGCATATGCACACTGTGAACACAAACCTGCTGTATAGCACAGGAAACTCTGCCCCAAATTATGTAATGGTCTATGTGGGAAAAGAATCTGAACATATATAACTCAATCACTTTGGTGTATAGCAGAAATTATCACACCAAAAATGAACTATACTTCAATAAAACTTTGAAGAAAAAAAAAAAAAGTCCTCTCTATCCCAGACTCTTGGCCTGGCCCAGCAAGCATTTGTTTACCATTTCCATGTGAATTGCCTCCCTACCCTTTGAAGTTCCAAACCACTGCACCCAGCATTCTCCTTTGTATTTGGCTGAAGACAGTACCGGTGATGACGACTTCTGCCTTCCTGGTGAGTTACTCAGTTTTCCTGGATCTCTCTCATGTACATATATTATTAAACTTTTGTTTAATTTCCTCCTGCTAATCTCTCTTACATCAATTTAATTCTTAGAACAGCTAGAAGAACATCGAAGGGCAGAGGAAAATTTCTTCCTTCCAACAATATCTCCAGTGGGTCCTGGAGATACTGAGAGACATGACTACACCTTTCTGAAATCCTTTTTTTACTAATTTCTTTCATCCAAAAGAACCTTTTCCTTGTAGTTGTACTTTAGTTAGTTGTAAATGTGAATATAAGGGTCTCAGTTTAACCAATATCTCTATTTAGAACAGACTTTTTTCTTTTTTTTTTGCTTTTTAGGGCCGTACCCATGACATATGGGAGTCCCCAGGCTAGGTGTCGAATTGGAGATATAGATGTCAGCCTACACAACAACCACAGCAATGCCAGATCTGAGCCGAGTCTGTGACCTACACCACAGCTCATGGCAACACCAGATCCTTAACTCGCTGAGTGAGGCCAGGGATCAAATCCACAACCTTATGGTTACTAGTTGGATTTGTTTCCACTGTGCCACAATGGGAACTCCAGACTTTTTTTTTTCAAGGTGAGCTTTTTGCACATAATTCCATATACACATGAAAATATTTAAAAATATTTTCATTGATGTTAATGAGATAATTGTAGAATCATGTGCATTTATAAAGAAAGTATAAATGTACTCGTGTACATGAGTAAAGCACAGAGTATTCTGTATACACCTTACCCAGTTACCCCCGTGGTAACATTTTGTAAAGCTACAGTATAATGTCACATCAGGATACTGACACTGATACAATCCATTTATCTTATTCATATTAACCCAGTTTGATTATACTCATCTGTGTGTATGTATGTGTGTACATGTGTACATATTAGGTCTGACCATTTGTGTCACCTGTGTAGGTTTGTGTATCCACCAATACAGTCAAGACACTGAAAAGTTCCATAACCAAAGGGTCTCTGATGTTGCTCTTTTATAACCATGTGATAGTATTTTTAACATAACTATTTTTACATTTTGCTTTTGGGGAAGGGTCAAAAGTCTTCTCATCAGCCCAGTTCCTGTCCCAATAATTTAAATTAATTGTCTCCCTTTTCTTCCACAGATGCCATCACTACTTGAGTTATAGACCTCTGGGGTGTTCCTCCTCTTGCTCCTTCAGAGTTGTGATCTATTGCATGTCGGCACATCATCAAAGCAAATTGCCTCTTCAATGATGTGTAAGTATAATACATCATCAAAATGGGACATGGTGATAATGCATTACCTGGGAAAAAAATGACTATCATACTTGACAGACAAGGTCAAGGAGCAAAATCAGGCAGCTCCAGCACAGTTCATCAGCAGCATTTGGGTCTGGAAGCAAATTTGTTTGCTTGGAATGATCCACCTGAAATGTGGACAAGGCTAAAGATGTATGTACACTTTGGGTTGATTCCTTTGGTAAATTAAAATGAGGCGATTGAACTTCCATTAAAATGACATCTGGATGACATGTGAATAGGTTTTCTGTCCACAGGGTGTTTTGAATCATGTGTTATTTCTTACTCATTCAGCAGCAAATTGTTTTCCCGAGAAAGCTCTTCAACAAGATTGCAAACTCCTGCAGGGTAGTAACTGTCTTATACTTCCTTTGTTTCTTCCACAGTGTCTAAAACAGTGCTGAGCCCATGGAAGGCACTCAATAAATACTTGTTAAATGGAATTGAATTTGTAAGCATCAGAAACTTGTGCTGTTTTTCGACATAGCTTGACACTCGGTGGCCCAGAATTTTGCATGCTAGGTGGTAAGGTTACAGTGCCAGAATTCTGTTGGCTTACTATCCCATTTGCTGCCTGCTTTTTAAAAATTCTTTCCTTCTTTCTTTATTTAAGTAGAGCTTTTGTCCAGGAGCTATTTTCATAAAGGATTTCATTCCCAGCTCATGTGGGATTAAACTTTTTAAGTTTGGCTTCAGGACATGAGAGAAGTATAACTTATGAAGGTTGTTCTGCATGGTGAAAAGGAGAGGATTTGAGGAAGGGCTGTTTCTGACATTGGCACAGCAGTATTTTCCCCCCAATTGCTGCCAAATTAGCTTTTTTTAAAAAAATACTGTATTTATTTCTCTGGTCCTTGGTTCATTGCAGTTTTATTTCAATGTCACCAGTGAAGGAGAGCATAGCAATATTTTGTCCAAGAGTGGGATCTAAAAATGAGTCCTCTGAGGATGCATTAGTAGAAAGATAGGATTATGTGCTGGAAAAGACAGATCATTTCTTGAGCTTGTAGGACACATTTCTATTCAAAAATACACACATGACAGTATCATGAATGTAGAGTTCATTTTGGCCAGCTCTAAAAATAACCAAACCAAATTTCTCATGATTAACATTAACAATGGGTGTTCAAATGGAAATATATCACACTGGTGTTGACCAGTGTGGTGAAATAGAAAGGAAGACAAGAGATGACCTCTCATGCACCAGTTCTAGTTGCTCAGAGGAAGTTATACCAAGACTGTGTTGCTAAAAATTATGAGTCAAGGATCAGTTAGAAAGTCTGCCAGTGGTCAAAGTAGAGACATAAGGCCTATGTCTAATAATGGCATTGTACGTATTAAAATTTTGAGCCACCGGTAAATCACTTAATAAAAATATGTCAAACTGTTTTGAAATCGTGCTATAAGTTGTATAATGTGTGATTTTTATTATAATGCTAATTGTATATGTGTTACAAGAAGAAAAACAATCAGTAATATTTAGAAATAAAAGGAACCAAAAAGGAAGTAAAAACTGTAATCCCAACCACCCAGAGACAACAATTTATTGATTAATCAAGTATAAGACATCATCAAGATGGGACATGGTAATAATGCATTACCCTAAAAAAATGACTATCACACTTGACATTCTTTCACCGTATGTATTATTTTAATATCTTCATTTTTCTATTTGTATGCCATAAATATTTTTCACATCAAAAGATGGCTTTTGAAAACCTATTTTAATATTTACGTGGCAGTAAATTATATGGATATATCATAATTTATTTAACCAAATACCTACGTTTATACATTAAAGTAGGATTTAAATTATGTGTATCTAAAATTATCTGCATATTAAATAATTTTGAAGTAAAATGTTTCTAAATTCCTTAGTAAATTCCCCAAAGTTGAGAAGCTTATGCTGGGTCAAATGGCAGACAGATTTTATAGGGTTTATGCAATGTTGAAAGGAATTGTATTAAATTACACTGCAGAAGTCTCAGCCAACTTAAGTGCCTGCAAACAAATATATTCTGATTATAAAGAAGGTGTAGACAGTTCTGCCAAAACACTTGTTTTGATGAAGTAAATTTGTTCTAATACTATTGATAATTAAAGGACAATTTAAGCAGAATACAAATTTCACATTTGCTTTTGTGCTTTAAGAAATACTACATACATGCATAGTCTTTGAGAAATACTAGGTACATGCGTAAGACTGCACCTGGTTGAACGAAGCTCTGTAGGAATATACACAATGTAGACAAGCACAGACCTCAAACATCTTCCAGCTACCTCAGTTCAGCACAGGTGTTATTAGCTTACCCATTTATATCCTGTGTTACAAGTTTTTATCTTATTTCAGATAACATTTTCCCACTGTTTATAGTTCTCCACAAGCTGAAACCCTTTCAACACCCACTTCCACTGGGAACTTCATGTTTTTAAGGGTAAAGTACATATATATTTATTAATCCCATTAGCTCTATATTTTTTATTTTATGAATTTGCATAATGTGATGATTTTTAGGAACACCTATATCATATTATACAGAGATCATTTGTGTATGTGTGTTATAAGCGTGAAAGAAAATTTTCTGAAAGACTTCCTTAATTCAAAACTTGCATCATTCAAGACTAATACTGGAGTCCCCGTCATGGTGCAGTGGAGACGAATCTGACTAGTATCCATGAGGACGCAGGTTCCATCCCTGGCCTTGCTCAGTGGGTTAAGGTTCCAGTGTTGCTGTGAGCTGTGGCTTAGGTTACAGATGTGGCTTGGATCCCACGTTGCTGTGTCTGTGGTATAAATTGGCAGCTATAGCTCCAATTCAACCCCTAGCCTGAGAAACTCCATATGCCTCGGGTATGGCCCTAAAAAGACCCCCAGCCCCAAAAAAGACTAATACAGATAAAGAATGGTAGCTATTACTTTTTACTCATTAGAACCAGAGCTAGGTGCAAATTCCATTAAATCCATTTATAATTCACTCAGTCCAGAAGCTTTGAAGTTCTATGATCCTTAACAAAATTTTAATGTAGAAGTTTTACATTATCTTCCAGAATATGTTAATAAAACATATTATTCAAAATGATTTTATTTTTGAATTTATGAATTTGAATGTGTACCCTGCATTAAATTAGACAGTCATTTTCTTTCTGCCTCCTTTCTTTTAAAACTTTCCAATTTAATAGGAAAACAAATCCACAATGCTAGCTATGATAAACTATTTAATATATAGTTATTTTGCCACTTGAATAGACATTAAATATACATGCATCTAGACACTTTTAATTGATTTGTGTGAACTTTTTATATACTTATGATATAACAATTCTCAGGTGGTTATATAACTAGTTCTTAGAAAAGATCAAGTAAATCTTTCTGTAACTTTTCTAGTAATACAATGTATAATGTTTTATAGACATACAAAAATACTGAGTGAGCCCCAAGCACAATAAACCCCAAAAAATCCATGTCAAAAGGCATAATACTTAAGCTACTGAAAACTAAAGAAAAGGGGGAAAAAAATCTCAAAAGTATCCATGGAAAAACACCTTACCTTTAAGATAAAGTAATAGAAATCATGGCAGATTTCTTATTAGAAATCACAGGAGCCAGAAAGAAGGTAGCAAGTGAAAATTTAAGAAAGGAGAGCCACTTAGGAAAAATTTGTGGCTTCTTAGATAAATATATAATTATTATATAATCCAGCTCTTCTAGATTTTTATTCCAGAGAAGAGAAGATTTATTTTCATGCAGAAATGTGTACAGGAATATTCCTAGAAGCTTTATTTATGTTAGCTCCAAACTAGAAAAAACCCAGATGTTCTTCATCTGGTTGGTATATTCATACTTCAGAGCGTTACTCAATAGTATGAATTACATCACATGAAAGTAGCCAGTCCCAAAGGGTAACATACTGTGTGATTCCAATGAAATAATAGCCTTGTGATATGGACCAAATTATAGAAATGGAGAACAAATAAGTGGTTGCCAGGACAGAAGTGGATGTGGTTAGAAAAAGATAAAATGAAGGATCACTGTAGTGATGAAAATAGTCTGTGTCAATGTCAATATCCTGGTTCTCATAGTGCACTCTAGTTTTTCAAAATGTTGTTATTGAGAGAATCTGGCTAAAGCGTACAGAAGAGCCCTCTATATTTTTTCCTAAAACTGCGTATGAATGTTCTCAAAAGAAAACGTTAAAACACACACACACCTTACTCAAAATACCAAGTTTCACCAGGGTACTTTTCCATTTTTATTGTACATTAAAATGATTGCCAGTAACAGGATTCATGGGGGTGTGACCTGTGTGCACAGAGGATCCCACACTTAGAAATTCTCTATGCTGGGTTTAATTCTTTGCCTCTGGCATTTTGAAATCCTTAAGAATATTTAAACAAGGGGCCCACATTTGCATTTGCAGTGGGTGCTCAGATTATAGAGCCAGTCCTTGTGGAAAGTATTGAAAGTTTGCAGGTAGGTTTTTGTTGTTGTTGTTTATTTTCTTTTTTTTTTTCTCTAATAAGGATTAGAAAAGTTAGCTTTTAAAGATACAAGTTCAAATCATATAATTGATATGAATTAGTCATATTTTAAAAGGACAGAGTGGGGCCTGAGGCTAATCTAAGTCCATTTTTTTTCAGTTTAATCAAATATTTATTTTATATTGGAGTATACATGATTTACACAGTTTCAGGTGCACAGCAGAGTGATTCAGTTATACATATACATATATCCATTCTTTTTCAGATTCTTTCACCATGTAGGTTATTGCAGAATATTGAGTCGAGTTCCCTGTCCTACACAGTAGGTCCTTGTTGATTATCTATTTTATACATAGTAGTGTGTATATGTTAATCCCAAACTCCTAATTTATCCCTCTCTCCCACCTTTCTCTTCTGATAACCACAAATTTGTTTCCTTCCATCATGCTCTGTCCCAAGAGATTGGATATAGTTCCCCACGCTGTACAGTAAGGACCTCATTGTTTATCCATTCTAAATGTAATAGTTTGTATCTATGGACAATAAAATGAATGTATGTGTGTATATATATGTATTACTGGGTCACTATGCTGTATAACAGAAACTGACAAAACCATAAATCAACTATACTTTAACAAAAAAATTTAAAAAATTTTGTTTTCTAAATCTGAGTCCTTCTTAAAAAAAAAAAAAATTTTACACTCTTCTCAATACATACCTATATGAGCCTGACTCCTAAATTTCAGAGGTTATTGTTTCACCAGATTTATAATACATTACCTGACCTTTCACAATAAAATGTGGTTATTTTTCATTCTTCCTTTCCTAAACAATTAGCTTATTGTGCAAGGATTTATGGGGAAAAAATGTTAATGTTCAGATTTGAGTTTTTGCAAAATGCACCAAGCTATATTTATCATACCATGAAGGACCATTATAAATCATGAAATTGTGGTTGTTAGGAAAATGAACAAGAAATATGGTCAAAAGAGAAGATTGTATTTGTATAATTTTAAAAGGTCAACATAATATAAAATAAACCTTAAACTTTAAAAATTTTTTAAACTTTAAAATATTGGCCAAAACATACGTACTGAATTTTCCTAAGGTAGCAGTGCCTTCCTTCCTTCCTCTCTCCCTCCCTTCCTTTTTTCCCTCTCTCCTTCCCTGCCTCTCTCTTTCTCTCACACGGCCTTCAATATGTTGTAGTGTTGGTGTCACATGTGTTTTAGAAGAAAATCTGCAGGAAATCCATGTCATTTCACCTTGTATTTCATACTTACTTTGGGGAGTAAAATACAGAGAAATCACATTGTTTTTATTTAAACACTTTCACTTTCTATTACAACTGCTAAGACTTAGGGAAAGACTCAATATTCTTCAAAAACTTCTAAATTCCCCTCTTATCAAAAGTACTTTGTAGAATCCAGTTTCTGTAGGCAGCAGGAGTATATGAGGGTGGTGGTAGGGGTGAGTGGTATATAAAGATTTAAGTATTTTAAATTATTTTCATGTTGGTCAATTTTCATTCACTAGATTACATGTGGTGGTTTATTAGGCTATTTCATTATTCGAAATTATGTAGGTTCCAAGGGATAGCAACACTCCTTAACTAGCTCAGTGATTTTTAAAAAATCTGGTCATATATCTGAATTACTAGGGGAGATGCCCAAGACACAACATTTAAAGAAAATGAACTCTGGAAGCAAATTCCAGGTGATCCTGATGCAAAAACCTACTGATTTTGCTTAAGAAAATGAAGTTAATTTCTTGCCATAATGATTAAAGTGTCCAGGTATATATATACAGTTTGTGTTAGGCCTAGCTAGATCCAAGGTTCCAAATGAGATATTAAAATGTTTTATCTTCATTTAGGACTTATTTTCCTCCACACAATGACTATGTCTTCTATAAGTAACTATTTCCATGGCATTGGAGAAAGTGACCATCACAGCCTCTACTTCATAGTGATCCTTACTCTAAGAAGACTTATGGCTTCAAAGTCAGGTTAGATGACCTAAATGTATATGAGTTACTTGATGCCATGAAGATTACATAAAATGAGAGAGAAAAGATTCTTCCAAAGATGGAAGCCCTGGGCAAACGTCATTTCTATTCATTTAATCAATCAATAGTTGATCAGCTGGTCAACCTTAGAAGTAGATTCCCTCCAGAGGACACACATGATCCCATATCGGAAAAACTGTTCTCAATCTATTTTGATTATTTTTGCATTCTCCCCAAAATTATATTCTGAACAGAACGTTTACTTTTCTTAAATATATTTTTTTAGTACTTAAAGAGTACAATCTTCTCAAGTCTTCTGACATATCTCTCTGGTTAATTATGTTTCACATGTGAAAGAAAAGATTAACTACAAATATAAAGCAGAAACGGCCTTTAGAGAGTTGGTGTCAGGATTTTTGTTTAACAATCTGAAAGCACTATCTCTTTCAACTATATACATTCAGTTTCTAGGATTCATATATCAAAGCACCACAAACTGGGCCACTTAAAACAAGAGAAATTTATTGTATCACAGTTTTGGAGGCTTTAAGTCCAAAAACCAAAGTATCACTGGATCAATGGTTCCTTTGAAACCTGTAGGGGAATCCTTTCTTAACTCTTCTTAGCTTTTAGATGAAGCTTTACAGTTCTTGTCATCTCTAAGCTGTATAACTTAAGTTTCTGTTTTCAGCATCTCCTAGCATTCTGTCTGAGTGTATCTTTGTTTTCTTATAGCCATCTTCTTACAAGGGCACCAGTCACATTGGTTTAGGAGTCTACCCTATTCCAGTATCACCTAAGGTTCAACAAGCCTATTTCCAAATAATGTCACATTCTGTGGTACCCTGGGTTAGGTCTTGAATGCATTTTTTTTTTTTTTGAGGTAGATGCAATTCAGTCCACAAAACTGCATGAGACTATTATTACATTTTTCAGACTTTTCAGAAATGTGTATATGTTGAATCATTTGCATAGTATCTCAAGTAACAGAGCCAGGATTTAAACAAAATTCTATCTCTCTCTGAAATACTATCACAGCTAAGTTATTCACCTTGCTTCCTGCAGCTGATAACAGCTTTCCATTGCCTGAAGGGATGTGACTTCCAGAACTGAGTACAAGAAAAATCTCCAAAACAAGAATAATTCCATAGCAAAGTAAATGTCTGCTATTTAGAATCTATTACCCTGCATTTTACAGAGAAGTTAACAGATATTTGTTGAGTGAATGTGTTAGTTACCTGAAAGCAAAATCTGATGCAGATGTTTAAACCATGTAATGGTGTAATAATCCACAAATGATTGACAACCGTCCACGATTCATTTGTCCACATAAAATATGATCCGTATTTGTTACAATTACCCAAAAAAATCCAGAAGAACTCTGAGGAGTCCCTTAGACTGCCTTTCTTTATAAAATGATTGTCAGTCTGATGCAGCCTCCCTTTAGAGCAAAATATTAATTCTCATTTGATGAGTACATATAGGAAATAACATTATTACTATTATTTGACTAATTACCAAAATAAAGTGGAACCTGCTAGCTCAAAATATATCTAGATTAATTTATACATATTTGGATGAAAGAAAAGATGAGCTAGACAAGTTCTCTCTGGCTACTTTAGAATTGTTCAGAGGTCTGTTTTTCC
This sequence comes from Phacochoerus africanus, assembly GCF_016906955.1. Taxonomy (NCBI): domain Eukaryota; kingdom Metazoa; phylum Chordata; class Mammalia; order Artiodactyla; family Suidae; genus Phacochoerus; species Phacochoerus africanus. Next base: position 137,773,418 of record NC_062544.1, read on the forward strand.
CCACCTTTTAGATAGATGAAGAAGATTTTTAACTGTGTGTTTTCATTTTAAATTAATAAGGAAAAGCACAAAGTCAATTATCAGATCTTGTATCAGGTGTTCTGTTTACCACTGAAAAGTTCCTATATGGCCATGAGTGAATTGTTTGAAAACAGAAGAGACGGGTTTATGCTAGAAGGCAATTACAATGAAAAATACTAGTATGTATTGTGCCAGGACAGCAAATGTCATCCAGCAGAACTGCTGTTGACTTCAATTCTTTACTGACACCAACTCTAGAACAAAGTTATACATTCAAATACCTTGAAAGCAAGGCATGACATATACATGATTGGACTGGATGGGAAAGAGGAAAAAAGGTGGGGATGGAATGAAGCGAGACTTGTGAAAAAAAAAAAAAAAAACCTCCTTGATGAACTAAAGTAAAAGTCCCTTCTCATGATATTCAAATGACCAATTTTTAACCTCTAAAATATTGTGCTAGCAAATGAAAGCAAATTTGAGGCCTAGTTTGGGTCCCATGAGCAAGCAGTTTGAGCTCTCATCCTCAGAAGAACTCTATACTAAACTGATGGACTGTATAACTACAGAAACAAAACAACACAACAGCAACAACAAACATACTCAGTTATAGTTGATTGGCTAAATAGCAGGGCCTGCAACACCATGACCAAATAGCATTATATCCAATGGTAGATTAGTGAACTTTATTGATAAAGTTAATGTGAAGTATTTTATTTGTGCTTTCTTACCAATTTTGTAATGGAAGAAAGAAGAAATGCTGTACAGTGATTTATCCATCTGCTTATATTCATGATGCAGGACAAGCGGTTGTTACCCAATCCAATCTGTAGGTGGGATCTCTTCATTAATATAATAACTTTCCTAATGAAATATGTGCTATTAATAATGAAAATGAGAATAAAATTGCTATGATATGCTAATTTATTTTATCATTCATGAGTAAGAGAGGAATTAAAGCAGAATTCACAAACTAGTGAGATTTTCTCATTTTGTCTTCTTGCCCTGTGAGGGAAAGTATATCTAATTGTATAGAACCTAGAAGTAGAGGTTCTCTATATTACTTCAAATCTTTCAAACCATAAAACCATGAAGACTAGGATATTTACTTATTCTTTCACTTAGACTTGCTTATTCTCATTTCTAAGAGTAAAATACTAAGGCAAAATAATTTAAATAGTTCTTGGTATAATTTTATGGAAATGGCTTATATTTTTAGAGTGAAATTTATGTGACTCTTCTCATCATACCCACTTCATATCCCAATACATTTACATTGAGTTAATTTTTAATGTGAAGCAAAACAAACAAAAACAAGCCTAGGCACATATTTATATATGCTCTTTAGAATGTGTGTGTGTGTCTTCCTTAGTTACCACATCAGTGTGATTCTGATGGCCATCATTAGAAACTGGGGAAAGAGAAAATTAGGAAGGATACTTGTAAATGTTAGGGTTTTTTTTTTTTTGTTTGTTTGTTTGTTTGTTTGTTGTTGGTCTATTTAGGGCTGCACCCATGGCATATGGAAGTTCCCAAGCTAGAGGTTGAATTGGCACTGCAGCTGCAGGCCTACGCCACAATCGTAGTGACATGGGATCTGAGCCATGTCTGCAACCTACACCACAGTTCACAGCAAAGCTGTATCCCTAACACGCTAAGCAAGGCCAGGGATCAAACCCATGTCCTCATGGATACTAGTCAGGTCCGTTACCACTAAGCCTCAATGGAAACTCCTCCAATGTTAAATTAAAATTTAAAATTTAAATTTGAGAAACACTGGAGCTGGACTATTTAAGTTCAAAGACCTGGCGTAAGACACAGGATTCCCAACTCTCCTCACCATTTTATCCTTTCTCAATATATTGACAGTGGACAAAGAAGAGAACCTGAAAGCCTGGCTTGTAGCAGTTTTACATAAACAGCACACTGAGGGAAGATAGAACAGAAGGAAAGAAAACCGGCAGCTCTTGAACTTTCACCTCTTTTCAGAATTCTTAAAAATTCAGACAGCTGTCCTTTTAAAAGGCATTTTCTCTCTGGCAGTTGAATCTTTGTAGTCTGACTTGGGAGAGGTGCTCAAAGACTCCCTCCTGCACAGCTGAGCTGTGCTGACTGTTGCAGGCTGTGAGGAGTCAATTTCCCTGCCAGCCCAGCCTACCTACTTGCCAAGTGTGTTCCCACATCGCCTTTATCAGAGGGACCTCAGAACCAAAGACTGCCAGTGACTTGACACTGACTGTAAAATCCTTAAAGAAAGTCATTTTACTGTTACACTTCCACGTGGAATTTGCATTTCCAAAGTAGGGCTAGGACAGCATAGAATATACCAAGATGTTTCTTCCCAGAAGTAAAACCCCATTCTGAAAGCAATATTGAGAAGAAGCTGTTCTTATTTTCTTGAGGTCATAATATTCAGATGGGTGTCTCTATCTGCCCTGTTGAATGCATTTCCTAATCTCTCAAGGCTTTTGTCTTTATCCTATATCTAGGGTTTACTTTAAAAAGCAGCAAATCCATTCAAACTCATTTTCTCTCCCCTTTATATGGATTGATTTTGTAATCAATTGAATGACAAGACCATGCAATATCTATTTTAAATCTTTGTAGGCAGAAAGTATAAAATGAGCAGTGCTAATCTTTTAAAAGCAGAGTGAAGTTTTCAGTTTGGAATTGATTAGATTGTTAGGGTATTAAGGCCTTTGTGGTAATTCCATGAAGCTAGGGGCAGTTAGAAGAAAAAAGGACTTGGGTTTCTGCTTTGTAAATAAGTCTTTAAAGTGGATTTACTGTTTCTCTGGGGAGTTACTGTTGGCTTTGGAGGCTGGCAAGATTTGGTATTTTTCTGCTTGGGAGGAAAGCAAGATGGGCCTCAAATCTATATTCCATTTTCCTCAGATTATCAACTTCTTTTGAAAAATGAATTGATTCTTTGGCATTGGTGGCAGATGTAAATTACTGAGTGCTAAAGGCAATCAAGATAAAGGATAAGAAAGTAAGAATGAAAATTTGGTAAATGTTATTTAGGAAAATAAGAGGAAATATAATAGTGGAAGGAAATATGCTGATGATTATATAGAAAGAAGAATAAGCCATTTTTTAAAAAAAAATTTAAAATAGTTCTGGATTTATAGAAAAACTGCAAAGATAGTATAGAGCTCCTCTCCCCTCCCAGTTTCCCTTATTATTAACATCCTACAGTCAACTAAAAAAACACAACCTGAAAATTGAGAGTTAAGTTTTATTTGGGGTGAAATTAGGACTTGGATAGGTTCCCAGAAAGATGGAGACAGACCCCCACCCTGAATGTGACTGTTGACTTTGGAGACCTGCTATGGACATGGATACATCCCAGTCAGAGCTGGTGCCATCTTGAGCTCAGCCCATGCCCCTCTGATGCCTTAATAAATCTCTTTTGCTTTACCAACGAGGCCTTGCACATTCTTCCCTCATCAAGCCTAACAGACTTAAGCCTAGGAGATAGCAACTCAGGGAGCCCTGAGAAACAGCTCTTAGGAGGTGAAGTGGAAGAGAGGATATACATTTTTGCAACAAAGGGAAGGTAGTAGGAACAAAAGATTTGCAGATAACCAGATTTACAGAAGATTTACAGAAAACCAGGCTCTAGGGGAAAGACAACAAAGTCTGGACTTACTAGAATCACCTCTTTGATATGCACCTCAGCTGGAGGCCAGTCTTTCTTTCTTTCCTGAATTTCCTCAGGGCTCCTTGGCCCACACTTGGGAGTGGCTTTCTCACAGGTGACACCTTTTTTTTTGTCTACTAACTGCAGCCCAGGAGGCAGTATTTCAGAGCAATTTGAAATACTTCTCCAAAGAGGAAAGGGGGAAAAAAAATCAAGGTATGTCATAAAGGTGAAGGGTGAGGTGCATGCAGCCATGCACAAATTTGACAGAGTTTGCTGCTGGTCTTGTGAGGGTTGCTACTAGTCACAGATATCAGTCATCACTGATAGATTTTGGTGCTTTTCTAGATATGAGGAGATGTAAGAATTGGGCTCATAAAATCTTCTCCTTAAAAAAAATAACTATCTGAAGACCTGTTCTTCCAGTTTTTCCAGAGTATGGAGTGCCTCACTCCTGGTCTCCACCCTGAGCTTTGCTTAGAGGGTGCTGTGGGTGGGCAGCTGCAGTAGAGGCTGATGGCAAGTGCTAAACTTCAGTTCACATCACTATGGTATATTTGTTACAGTTAATAAATTCATACTGATACTGTAGGGGAAAATGTCCTGACAAAAAGGTCAAAAGGAGACACCCCGGCCATGATGACTAAGCAAAATCTGGCCAAACTGCCCCTAACCCAGCCAACTACCCATAGCCATCCCTCCCCCACACATCTGATTCTGTAAAACTCCGCTGTGCCAAGCACAGACCCAGAAGAACTAGCCCATAAAAGCCTCTCTTTGGGGCTCAGACTCCAGAGAGGGATCTCCTCTGCGCCTGCTGGTGTAATAAACCTGAGTTCTCTAACTCTCCGAGTGTTCCCTTGGTTCTCGCCTAGTGAAAGAACTGCTGGAGCTGGTACACTGGCCATAGGGCTGCCACCAGAGCTGATACACCCAGCCTTGGACTGCTGACAGCTGCTGCAACAATACATGATCAATAACTAAAGATCATAATTTATATTCAGGTTTCTTTAGTTTTTATCTACTGTCCTTTTTGTTGACAGAATATCATATTACATTTCTTTGTCATGTCTCCTTAAACTCCTCTTGACTGTGACCATTTCCTAGGTGTTTTTTTGTTTGTTTGTTTTTGATGACCTTGACATTTTTAAGTAGTACTGGTTCAATGCCAGACATTTGAGGTATGCCTACAGTTTTTCATATGATTAGAATGAAATACTGATTTTTGAGAGGAAGACCACAAAGGTAAAATTTCTGAGAGGAAAACCACAAAGTTAAAACTGAGGTATGCCTACAGTTTTTCATAAGATTAGAATGAAATACTGATTTTTGAGAGGAAGACTACGAAGTTAAAATATGCCATTCTCATCATATAATCTCAAGGGTGGGGTTCATGGTATCTACATGACTTATCACAGTGGATGTTGACCTTGATAACTTGGCTGAGGTAGTGTCTGTCAGGTCCACTGTAAATTTTCCTTTCCCCCCTTTGTGCACTGTACACTTTGGGAAGAAGTTACTAAATACAGCCTCTATTTAGGAAGCAGGGCATTATGGGGAGTTCTCTTGCGGCGCAGCAGGTTAAGGATCTGACCTTGTCACTGCAGTGGCTTACGTCCCTGCTGAGGCACAGATTTGATTCCTGGCCTGGGACCTTCCAAAGAAACAGGGCATGATGCCTTGCCTTCCTGAGGTGAACAAGGAGAGTACTACATAAATTATCTGGCATTCTTCTACACAATGGAAATTTGTTTATTCTCCTTATTTATTGATTTATATATTCCATGTAGACTCATTCATAGTTATGTTATGATTTGGATTATAATCCAAAACTTTTATTTTGTTAGTCATGTGGTTCTGGCTTTGGCCATCTGGGGGTCTTTTAGTTGGCTCTTGGAATACATCATTCCTAAAAGGAGAATGGAATGGAGATGAAAAATTAGAAGGCTGGAAAACAATAGCTTCTAAGCCACAATGTATGGTAAAAAAGAGCCTAGGATCCACAGAAAAATGCGTAGCTTAGGGTTCCTGGTTGACTAGGCTTTGACCACCACTAGCAGTATGATCATGCCTCAAGTAACTGGTCTGTATACTGGGAATAATACTAATGTTTGGCTTCCCACAAAAATGAGATTAAAATACTTTACGCTTTTGGTAAAATAGAAAATGAATCACTGTTCAAACATATTGAGTGGGAATTCACCATGCATATGTGTTATTTTATAATGATATCCAAAGATTAGTAAGCATGACTGATAGAGATGTGACTGTAAATCTCAGCATTACTTTTCCACAGGATTGCTGATAGAAAAGCAACAAAAAATGAATAAGAATTGAATGAGTCCATAGATATAGGGAGTCTTTCGGATATCTCAGAATCATGTGATGCATGGGGAGCAGCAGATGGATTAGCAAAGTTCAAAAGATCCCATTGTCAGATCTGTATAGCAACTTTGCACTCAAGAGCTATAGTTGCTAGGACCTTTGATGCAACTCAAGGGAAAAAAAATAAAAATAAAAATGCCTAGGGAGAAGCTTTTATGGTGTTCCTCCTGGGGCACAACTGGGCATATAGAAGATTACAGATGGTCTCTGACATGATAATTCAACTTATGACTTTTCCACTTTAGGGTACTGCAAAAGCAATTCACACCAGTAGAAACTGTACTTGAAATCTTGAATTTGGATCTTTTCCCTGGCTAGCAATATGCTATATGATACTCTCTCAGGACGCTGGACAGCAGCAGTGAGCTGCAATGCCCAGTCAGCCATGCTGTCAGGGTGGTCAAAAGCTTGTACACTTACAATCATTCTATTCCCAGACAACCACTCTGTTTTTTCACTTTCATTGCAGTATTCAGTACATTACAGGAGATATTTGATATCTTATTATAAAATAGGCTTTGCATTTGATGACTTTGCCCAACTGAGGGCCAACGTAAGTGTTCTGAGCACTTTAAGGTAGGGGAGGCTAAGCTATGATACTCAGTAGTTAGATGCATTAAGTGCATGTTTGACCTAAGATATTTTCAACTTACAGTGTGTTTATCAGGATGTAACTCCACTGCATGTTACATGGAGGAGGAAGATCTCTGTAAATCCCTCTCATATATTTGATATCCTTGAATAGAATTAAACATAAGAATTTCCTATTTCAGTTTATGAAAACTAGAAATTTATTAAATTGTAACACTTCTTTTCTGGATTTAGTGTTTAATTTGGAACTGAAAAGTAGAGTGCCAGATTTTATAGCAAGTATTTTACATGAACTGATTTACTGCTTATTAAATATGAAATTAATTGATCTCTTAATTATGATGCTGAGTGAAAGAAACAAGACCCCAAAAAGTGATATATTGTATTATTATATAAAGTTTAAATACATGTAAAATTAATCTGGGGGTGTTAGACATCAGATAGTAATTACCCTTGTGAGGGATGGTGACTGAGAAAGGCTATGAAATGGATTCCAGGAATGTCCTCTTTCTTATTCTGAGTGCTGGTCACTTGAATGCATTTACTCTGTGAAAATCTATTAGCTATACCCTGTGTACTTTTCTGTATATATGCTACAATTGAAAATAAACATTAAAAAAAAAGAATCATTTAGGGTTTTAAATATGATCATGGAGACGTTAATGACAGGATTCGGTCCATTCCAAAACTCATTAAAATTGGCTTCTTTCAATCTGAAAAAAATACCCCCCGAACTTCAGAGAAGTTTGATGATGGCTTGAAGAGATAAAGTTGTTAGCAATGTCTACAAGACATGTGAAATATCTTATATGAGTGACATGACACAACAGTGAAGATGAAGGACAAATCCCTGCAGCTAGAGTGATCAAGGATATGGTCAAAAGGGAAGTGAAATTATATTTAAAATTGATGAATGTTTGGGATTTCAATAAGTGAACATTTCAGCAAAAGACTCTCACGGCTGAAAAGGCAGGAGCAATAAGTGCCACAAAATCACAGCAATGACTGGGAGAGTTTGGATACCATCAACGGAAGCAGAGAAAGAAATGAAATGCTTCAGTTTAGGGTGAACATCTAAAAGACAAGTGAGATTAATACCAGTAGTTACAATGGAGTGTAGGTGGCCTCATACATCAAGGATAACCGGTCTGTAATGGTCTCTAGGTACTTCCAGTAGTCCGTACTAATTGCAGTTGAACTTGGAGATCTGGAGTAAGTACTTTGTCTTGCCTCTGTCTATTAGACCTATTTTCTTTATTTTTTAAGGTGTCTCTGGTTGTCTATTTCCTCTTGACAGTCTCCATCTTTTCAAGACTTCATCACACATTTTTCTGTCTCTGAGTACAGTTGAAAGAAACATAGTAAAGAGTTTCTCATGAATTATCTTGTCCTTTAGTGATGGAAGGGAGATTTCGGAGCCACTACATCTTTCAGAGAAATTAGACAGTCCCAGATATATTTCTTCCTCTTGGGAGGAAAAACCTCAATACACTTATCAAGTAAAATCAGAAATTGAGGGGTTCCCATTGAGGCTCAGTGGAAATAAATCTGACTAGCCATCCATAAGGATGCAAGTTGGATCCCTGGCCTCACTCAGTGGGTTAAGGACCTGGTGTTGCCATGAGCTGTGGTGTAGGTCACATATTCAGCTCAGATCCGACGTTGCTGTGGCTATGGTGTAGGTCAGTGGCTATAGCTCTGATTCAACCCCTAGCCTGGGAATCTCTATATACCATGGATGCAGCCCTCAAAAGACAAAAAAAAAAAAAAAATCAGAATCGAGAGCCTTTGTCTGGTCACCTGACTAATGCTGCTTTAAAAATTCAAGTGATATGTGCCTTAGTTTTTTAACATAGTCTCCCTCTTTTCTCTTTTATTGTCATCCTTTTTCAAAACCTCAGTGACTAGAACAGAAGCTCCATGAGGGAAGGCACTTTATCTACCTTGTTCAGTGCTCTATCCCTTTGGCCAAAAATGTACCTTGCACACAAGGCCAAGTGATGATTAAGTTGGCCAACTTTAGCTCAGTCTGCATTATATTTAATGCCTTTTTGTGAAGGTCTAAGTCTATCTAATTGTGTAATCAATTGTTCAATTAAGAGATGCATAAATTAATTGAATTAGATAATCCCATGATCTCTCTAAGGTTAAATAACTAAACAAAGCTATAATTATACTCCATCAGAGGTTGTTTTATAGAACAGCATATTACAATGACTCTGGATGTCAGTTAAATGTAGGAGCAAAACGTGGTATTTGATGGCTATACAGGTCCTTTATTGTTTCAAATACACTCCAACACCAAGCACATCATTTAGGTTTTACAACAAGACACAATTTTCAAATCCTTGTGAAAATAAAACATATTTTTCAAATTGAATTTCTCTTAAGAAACATTTAATATGCATATTCCCTTTGTTGTCTGATACCAGTCATGGATGTCACATGCCAGGAATGATGAAGAGAATATCTTTAGATATTTGTTTAAAATGAATTTGACAAGGGAGACTAGATCACGAAGAAAAGATTTATGCTGAAAAATCATGAAATCTACTGACTTCTCTGAATCATTCTTATCAGGACTGAGGTTAGACACAAGAGAGAGTAGTTCAATTTAAATGATCAATCAGAATTAGTCAAAATGCATATACAAAAATCAAAATAATTTGCTTCTGTTGGGCTGAAGTTTTTCAGGCAAAAATTGATATTAATCAATTCACTAATCAATTCATTAATCTCAATTCCTTAAATCAGGACATGCTTTAGATTAATACTAGTTACAAAGCTAATAGTTGCAGAGGTGTTGTTAATAAAATAACCACTAATGGTAACCGTAGTTTCTTTCCTAACCCTTTTTCCTTTCTAGAAATAAGGTCCTCTGTTTCTGATTTTAGGTTTTTATGAGGGCTACTTCTACAAAAGGGTGGGCAAACAGGAGATTATTTTCTTTCTACATGCATGTCTTAAAAAGTCTTTTCTTTTTTTTCTTTATCCCTCTCTCCCTCACTTCTTTATCTCCTTTTCAGTCCTTGCATATTTAAAGTTATCTGGCCAGTGCATTTTAGCATTCACAATAGGTGATGATATCTGATATTCTTTCATTAGCAGTGGCCCTGCTTCCCTACCACCCCAGAATATTTTTGAGTTTCTTCTTAGTTTAGTGTTATGAAATTCCAAGAAAATATGTCTTCATTCTTTATTTTTGTTGGATACTTTGGGTTAAATTCTGAAGGTTTATATTTATCTTCATCTCTGCAAAATTGTATTCTACTATTTTCTATTCTTTATTTCTTATGTTTTCTCTGAGATATTTAACGTTCTGAGTTTGTCCCATTTTTGTATCTTTCTTTTCTTCATAGTTCATCAGAATCATTTGTTTAGAAATTCTATTAATTTTTTGACAATTATGTTTTTATCCTCTAGGAAATCTTTCTTGATTTAAAAATTTTATAGCATACTATTCTTTCTCATGTTGTATTTTTTTTTAAATCTTTCTATATAGATTATAACTTAAATTTGTTTCGTAAAAATTAGGTCTGTTTTTTTTTTTTTGGAACAAGCTTGAGTATTTATTTCTCTTATTCCTACTTTTTCAAGCTGCTACTTTTAGTGATCTCTGGTTGTCACTTCATACTTTAAAGGATACTGATACTGGTCACAGATTCCCCAAATGATCAGGTAAGAAAAGAACCAGTATTCTCATTAAAGGATTTACCTAATGAGGTAATCTAGTTCTTCTAGAGAAGAGTCATTTGCTTTTGGGATATTGTTTTCTTCATGGTAAACATTTTTGCCTTTTACACCCTGTGCTGCTTTGAGAGAGAAAATAATGTCAAGCTGTCAGAATAGTCCTTCTAGAAACGTTCAATTAATTTCTGTTTTCTACTCCAATTGTCTTCCCCAGACTTTCAGGACCTGACTACTCTGAAGGCAAAGACTGGAAAGGGGTTCTGTTGGACAAACTCTCCTAAAGAAAACAATTTTTCTACTTAGCCATCCATTTTACAACATCAAGAAATGTGCTGAAATGTTTTCTTTTTTGTTACACTTTCTTTTCCTTCACATTTCTAAAGTTATTTCCATTATTACCCTTTTCCACTGGGCTGTCATTAGTGAAGTAAATATATATATCTAGTTTACTATATCGAATTCAAGTTGGGAATATGCTTTTAAAAATAAGTCCTATAGGGCAACTGTTTACAGATCTAAGAATCTCATATCCCTCTCCTAATATTTCTCCATAGTTACTCGAAAAGTTTGATTTTCTGGTATTTCCTAACAGTATTTTTAGAAACTCTTATATTGTTAGGGTCAAGATAATCTTTATAAATAGCAATGTATCTAGAGTGGATCTAGTTGGATTGACTGTATTTCTCCAGTTAGAATTGTTAAACTTTTCTATGAAATTGTTACAGCTTATAATAGTAAGCTGGTTTGATATAGGCCAATTCGCACAGCAAAAGTCACTAGAAAGGAAACACAAAGTACTCTCTCACAGTTTTCTCTGTCAGCACAGGTTATCTGTATTCCTTGCTCAGGGTCTTGTCATGTTGAAATCAAAGTGTCAGCTATGGCTATGATGCCATCTGAGGCTTGTCCTCTCTTAAGAATGCTCAGGTTTTGGTTCTGTGTGGCTACAGGACTGAAGGTGCTGTTTTCTTACTGGCTATTGTCTGGGAGACTACAGGTCCCTAAGAAATTAACATAATTCCTTCCCTTGTGCCTCACTTCAGAGTCCCTCTCCCAACAAGGAAATGTGCTTTGTCTTCATGGGAAGGAAAAGAGCATTGCCTTTGATTTAATTCTCTTTGACTTCTCTTGTCCTTGAGTTCAAAACTCACTCTTAAAGAGTTAATATAGTTAGGTCAAACTATCTTGACCTCTTCATGTGATTAAGGATTAATTTAAAGTCAACTGACTAGGGACCTTAATTACACTTGTAAAATCTCTTTGTCATATAAAATAATATAACCAGGGGAGTAATCCCACCGTATTCACAGTTCTTTCTCTCATTCAAGGGAGAAGATTAGACAGGGCATATACACCAGAGGTCAGGAATCTTAGGAACCATCTTAGAATTCTGCCTCCACACCAGTAGGCAAGTCCATATAACCAAAACCAACAAAAATAAAATAAAACAGGGTCCCAGGATAACTTCCATATATTTGGGTTATTATACACAGATTTTTAAATAACTGTTTTTTATATACTCAAAAATTACATGTAGTCATGAAAATATTTAGTAGAGAACTGGAAATAGAATTGCCAGATTTAGCAAATAAAAATATAGAATTTCTAGTGAAATTTCAATTTTAGATAAACAGCAAATACTTTTTTAGTAAAACTGTGTCTCATGAAGTAAGATTTAGGACACACTCATGCTAAAAATTATTTCTTACTTATCCAAAATTTATATCTAACTGGGAACCCTTTATTTTATTTGGCAACACTAATTGTAAACTATAAAATAAAAAAAATTTTTGAAATACAAAATATAAAAAAAATATATAATGAAGGACTCAGATTCAAAGAACACATATTAGATAAAATTGACATGACTAATGAACTGGTAAGTAGGTCAGAAGAGACATATAATGAAGCACTATATTTTTATATGAACAAAAACCAGAAAAGAACATAAGAAACATCAGATATGGGAATAAAAGTCTAAAATATTTAGTATTGTGGCCCCAGATGGAAAAGAGAGAGAGTGGGAAAAATATTTAGGCAATGCTTTCTACTAGGGACTATCAACCCATTTAATCCTATGAGAGTCCAGTGACATGATTATGCCCATTTTACAAAGGAGATCCACAGAGATGAAGGAAGTTCCATGAAGTCATCCAAGTAGTAAGTGGCAGAGCCATAGTTTTGTTTGTTTGGTTGGGTTTTTTTATTAAAGTATGGTTGATTTACAATATTTCCTCAATTTCTGTACAGAGCAGAATGACCCAATCAAACACAAATCCCTGTGCTGTACAGTAGGAGCCCACTGCCCATCCATTCCAAATGTTACAGTTTGTATCCACCAACCCCCAAACTTGCGGTCCAGAATTTAATTCATTCTCTTAATGACTATGCTCTACTGCCTCCCTAAATCATGAGAAAACCAGTGTTACAAAATAAATTTTTGGTCACTGTCGTTTTGTTTTTACACCTGTGAATTGTAGCACTGGGATCTTGATCCCTACTGCAAAATATAAGCAAACACCTTCAAGAAATAATTGTAAGCACTGGGAGTTCCCATTGTAACTTAGAGGTAACAAACCCGACTAGGATCTGGTTTGTTACTGCTAAGGTTCAACCTCTAGCCTGGGAACCTCCATACACTGCGAGTGCAGCCCTAAAAAGCAAAAAAAAAAAAAAGTAATTGGGTTAATAAGGGCACAAGGAGGAGGGAATTTGGCCAATAAGAAAGATTTATGAATAAGTTCCCGTAGGAGGGAACAATGAGCTGGGCCTCAAAACCAAAAATTATGTTGGTGGTTTTACAACTTGACCATGTATTAGAATCGCTGGGAGGGCTTGTAAAAATGCTAAATGCTGGGGCCAACCTGACAATTTCTGATTCTGAAATCTAGGCTGGAGCCATAGAATTTGCATTTCTAAGTTCCCAGGTGATAGTTATACTGTGGGACCTTGCTACCAACTAGGTGGAAAAGAACAAGGTTCACCAAACACAGGGCATGAAAAAGGGTTTAATGGAGGACTGAATACTATTATTTTTGAGCAAAGCAAGAAAGAGGTAAAATAGAAGTCAGACCATGCTTAGTAGTATGGATTAAGACCATAACAATGCAATGAGCCAGCATATAAAATAATTATTTTGAGACCTCAAAAATTTATTCAAATGTAATAATAACAAAAACAGGAGTTCCTGTTGTGGCTCAGTGGAAAGGAATCCAACAAGGATACAAGAGGATGCAGGTTCAATCCCTGACCTTGCTCAGGGGGTTAAGGATCCTGCATTGCCGTGAGCTATGGTGTAGGTCTCAGACATGGCTGGGATCTGGCATTGCTGTGTCTGTGGTTTAGACTGGCAGCTGCAGCTCCAATTTGACCCCTAGCCTAGGAACTTCTATATGCCACAAATGCAGCCCTAAAAAGAAAAAAAAAAAAAAAAGTCTTGATCAAAAGAAGCTATTGCATTTGGATTCCCAAAGACCTTTGGGTGTACAAATACCTGTGCCTAAGGATGGTTTTGTCTTGCCTCTTTCCTCTCTTTTCCATGAATACACACCAACTTACTCTGAGTGCCACTATACATGCTGATCATGTCCATTTGGTCAAATAAAATGTTGAACATACTTGCAAAAACTTGAATGGGACAGTGTTTCACTTCTATAGATCTGGTGAGATATTTTTATTTATGAAGATAGGATCACTTTGCATGAAGTTTTATCTGGATTTCAATACTAGGTTACAAGATGGGGTACCAGCAAAAGCAGCATTCTATCCCTCAGGTAGAAGTGTAAACTGTTACCCCCTCTCACATCCACATTTTCTTAATCTGTATAAATGGGCAGGGGCACCAGTCTGTATGTACACAATACAACTGAGTTTTATTCTTTTTCTTACTGACTCTACTGATTGGGTACATAATTAAATTAGACATGACTGATGTTTTCCTTTGAGTATTTACAGATTTCTTGTTGAAGGACATTTGAGCAGACATTTAGCGATTACAGGGGTTTTTTTTCTTCTAGCATTTTCTTTGTGCCTTTCTATCTTAATATTTCAAAACTGATTACATTAAACTATGAATTTCATATATACAAACAATTTGAATAAATATGTGTGTGCATTCAATTGTTTGGTTAATTCAGGAAAACCATTTCATTTAACATAAGAGCTAATCTCACAATGATTTCTAACATGATATCCTCTAAATTTGCATCTGGAAAGGATTCTATTGCATTCTTTGGACTCTTCCAAGTTGCCTGCTAGAAATGGGAGGGTCTATGTAACATCTGATCTTTCAGTATTTATCACTCATAAACCAGAAACAACTTAAGCCCTATGAAGTATGGAGGTTTAAAGCAAACCTTTATTTAACATTTTCTGTGTCAACATTTCTCCAACTTGACCTGCCAAGTGGATTTCATAGCAGATGACTTTGGAACAGGGACAAGTGTTTGCTCTTATGTCTCAGCCATTAGTGTTGAATTAAAGACTACAAGGTTTGGATCACACGGCAGGCTTTTGTGCCTTATGCTACCGATGCTGGCCAAGAACAGGACCATCTGATTATTTATATGTTTATTCCTGTAGAATACCAAGAAAGTTTTGGACAGTTGACAAATATGAGCCTATATCACAAAACCTAAGGGAGAATCCAAGTCACAAGCAAGCAGCTTTTCATGGATATGAACACTATGTTGATGCTAAAGAATATCATATGAACCGTTTAAAAATAAATACCCCAGGATTTATTTCTATGAAAATAATCCTCCCAACTAATATTTATGGCAAAATATAAGATTTGGCTGTGGAATGGTGAGAACAGTGGGAGAATGCATTAAGGTTCCTGGCATATTCCTCATAAGCATAAATTATACTAGCCTCTTTACACATGTTATCTCGTTTTGTTCTTGTAATGACCCACTAAAGTGATGGCTAATACTACCTCCACCTCTAACCTTCACTCTGATCTGTTCGTGTGTGTGTGTGTTTGTGTGTGTGTGTGTGTGTTTGTGTGGCTGTTCATGTTTATCAATGGGGCTTGAGTGACTTGCCCATAGTCATATTCTACCTCCAAAATTAAGTTTTAAAATGTCTATTATTTCATATCTTTACCATCAGCTGTTTATCTTTAAAACAGTTTATTATTAGCTCCTCCCTCGGCTACCACAACAGGCCCATAATTGTTCTCACTGTGTCCAAATTTGCTGCAACCACCCCTCCCAACATATTCACCACTGGTAAAACTTCAAAGGTTTTTTTATCAAATTTAGAAACAGAACTGCATCTGAAGTCTCTACCATGGTCTAAAAGGCTCTGTGTGGTATCTCAGATTGCCAGAAAAAGAAAAAATGTGTGTATACACATATATATATATATATATATATATATATATATGTGTATACACACACACACACACACAGAACATGTGTATTATATGTTAAGAAATTATATGCTTCATACATTTATAAATTATATATATATACATATAAATAAAATGTGACATACATACACATAAATATATATTCAGTCCACTTGTGTGTATCTATAAATACATTTGATTCTCATTATTCACAGCACTTATATTCTATAAAACTACCAATAGTACCAAATTAGAAAAGATGGAACTATTGCTCCTGAGGAAATAGAGGGTCAGGTTTTTGAGAGCCTCCGGTTGGAACATTTTCATCAACCAATCAATACATAACCTTGTATTATGTGTGTTTCTGGTTAAAGATAAATACATACACACTCACACACACATTTGATTCATTAATATTTGAACTCATAATCAATAGCATTATAACTCATACCTAAATGAAGCTTATCTAGCACACATATTTTCTCCCTAATCATACCATACCCTTCTTGGGCTTAGGAACACTAGACAGCACTTTAGCTTGGGGGCCACTTTAAACAGAAAAATTACCAGCAACATCACAAAAACACACACACACAAAAAAATGGTGCTAAATAGACTATGAAAGGAGCATGTGTGCATTTGTATTTCTTAAACAAGAAGGTCATGTTTGACTTTAGCTGGGACAGTGCATGCTGGCTGAGTTTAACTTTTTGATTCTCTGCACATGTGCATAAATATTCATGATAGCATCACAGATATTGATTTGAGGATTAAAAATAAGTGTTAGTGAGGTGATAGCTTCATAAATTCATAAATATGAAACCTGTAAATAATGAGGATTAGACACACACATATATATGTATTATATAAATGCCTAGTTAACTTTGAATTTCAGATAAACACCAATTAAGTTTTTAGTATATCTCACAAAATACTTGGGACATACTTATAAAAAAGTAAAATTGTTGTTTATCTGAAATTCAACAGGTGCCCCATGTTTTATCAATCTTATCTGAGAGCTTTCAACCTCTCCAAACTTATCATGCTTCACTTTCCTTATTCATCACTCTATTCCAGCCTCACTTTTTTCCTTCATGCTCCTTTGAAATCCTAAGACTTTGCCTTCTTAGAGTCATTTACCGACCCCTGACCTCATTCCCCGGTTCTCAGAGCTCATTCCTGCTCTCCTTCTAAAACTTTCTTGACTCCCTATGTCCTCCTCTAGCCTATGTATCAGTAATCAACTAGGCTACCACATGTCATTATTATAATTTATAATTATTTTTATTTATGTTTTTTTTTTTTAATTTGGGGCTTGCCTCCCTTAAAAGGCTGCTTCCCCAAAAAAATTACATTTATTTCCACCTTATTACACGGAGCCTAGTGTAATATATGATACATGAAAGTTTTTTAAAAATATGAGTGAATGATGTAAAGGGTAAGTGGAAAGGGTATGAGGATTCAGAGAACAGAATCCTCAGTTACATATATGAATCTAGTTTACTCATTAACCCATTGACTCATTCTCCAAATAATTAGACTGCCTTGAGCCTTGGCACTGTGCAAGTCTCTGGAAATGAAGTGAAAGATGAGAAGGACAAGGTTTTTGTCCTCATGAGCTTATACTCTGCTGGGGCAGACAGAAGGTAGACAAATAAATAATTCAATTATAACTTGTATGCTTGCCAAGATGCAAACAATCACAGGAATAATACAGAGAATAACTGGGGTAGTTATCAAAGATAGAATGACCAAAATTTAAAATCTTTTGTTAAGACAAGAAAAAAATTCTTGTCTATATGATCTCTGTGTTTAAAGAACATTTGAATGCATGTCCTAACATTCTAAAGAGATTCTCTTCTTGACCTTATAAATTAATGTGTGGTGAGACAGAGCAATGAATAGATCAGTGACATTCTACCCCCCCATACTGGCACTGTTTTATAATATCCTGAATAAATTATACATATATGCACACATATGTGTACATTATATTGTTATTTTTTACCACCTTATATGCAGAGAATGAAGAGTGTAAATGACATAATCATTGATATAAAATGTAATTAAATTAAAAACAATTAGTATTTTTACAATCTCACTTTTCAAGGGGTTTATACAGTCTTTTCTTTTGCCTTTTTTTAGGGCCGTATCTGTATCATATGGAAACTCCCAGGCTAGGGGTTGAATTGGATATACAGCTGCTGGCCTCTACCACAGCCACAGCAACTTGGGATCTAAGCCGTGTCTGTGAATTACACGATAGCTCATGGCAACTCCAGACACTTAACCCACTGAGCAAGGCCAGGGATCAAACCTGTGTCCTCATGGATAGTAGTTGGGTTCTTTACCTCTGAGCCATGATGGGAACTCCTATATAGTCATATTTAAGTTTATTTCAAGGAACACAAATTTATTGAGCACTTATTTCAAGACAGATATTGTTATAGACACTAAAGATACAACAACAAATACAAGCAGAAAATGTAAAAATTTACTTTAGGGAAGCTAAAAGTTTCTAAACAAATTCCCATCTTAGAATGACTGATTTAAAGCAGCAAGACCATGATGTATTAACATGTTAGCATTTTTCAACCTCAAAGCATTTGTGTTGCTTTAACTAATTAATCCTCATGATAGTAACCAGTAGATAAAGCTTATGTATTAAACACAGCATGTTCTTTAAGAAAAAAATGACAGTTCTTATAAAGTGTGTTCACTGCTAAAAATCTATGCAAGAACTTTGGTTTTAAACACTCTAAAGCTGAGAGTTCTGCAATCCATTACTGAAAGTTGACTTTTTCTCAGTTGCTCAATACTTAAGCATTTTGACAGTAGGTTTTCCAGAAACTATTTCACTGTTTCTAAAACCGTGAGGTACTCATTCTCATCTTAAAGTTTATTTTGGATATTTCTACCAGGCTAGTCCGGGAAACAGAGGTAAGAAGCTCTTGGCATCTGTTCATGCCGTCGCTCGCCAGCTATCATAATCTAATAGCATTGTTAAGAGTATCACATAAAATAAGGATGCCATTCTTTTCTGGAAACAATGCACTGACTTTCTATTGAACCTAGAATAAAATGCAAACTCCCTACCAAGACCGGCAATAGTCTCCTTCTTTTAGCCCCAACCACATTTCCAACACTTCCTAACATCCTCTCCCTCATTATTTCCATTTTCATCATAGTGGAAAATTTTAAGTTTTTCAAACATATCAAACCCTTTCCTTGCCACAAGTTCCCTTTGCCTGGAATATTTTTTCTCTCAATTTTCACATACTTGGCTTTTTCTATTGTCTGTGTTTCTGCTTAAATTTCACATCATTAGAGAGACCTATACTTATTATGTGCCACCTCATATAAGATCTACCCGTATTCTAAGGGCACACTTCTCATTTTTTTATGTCACTGATTGTAAATGTTTTGTTATTTTTTGACATTTCTTTACTTGTTAGTATTTTCTCTACAGCCAATTAAACCCTAAGTCCTAATAAGGGAAGGACTACTTGTACACACAGCATGTGCAGAGTGGATACAAGGTGGGTCTCAATATTTGCTAAATATTAACTGACTTAATAAGTGAATGTCAATGCAAATGATTAGAATTTCTTAGCAAAGAGCAGTGAATCCTGATTGGGAAGCCCTGACTTCATTCTCGGTTTTTCATGGTTATTTAGCTTAAGCCAAGTTGTTCCTCATCGCTGGATTTCACTCCTTATTTGTAAAATAAAAATAATGGAAATGTACCACATACAATGCATGTAATGCATGTGAACATATGCTGTTTAATGCCAGCTATTTACAAATATAGGGTACTAAGGTTTATAAAGGTCAATAACATTTTAAAAAATCAGATCATTGAAAGATCCACACATTCCTTTAGAGACTTCCAATCCTTCATCAAGAAAGCATAATGTAGAATCAGTGAAAATACCATACAATCATTGTAATCTGTTTTGATTTTCTTCTTTTCCCTCCTAGCTTGGTGATGCTTTTTTTTTTGCCATTTCTTCTAATTTTAAATAGTTTAAGTAATATAAAACTGCAACATAAACTTGGTAAACTTGGTTAATGAGAAAACTTATTAAAAGAGTAAAAATAAAAGTAATGAAGAAAAGTTTTTCTCTCATTTCTTTTACCACCTCTGAGGACTTTTAGTGATTAGAATGATGTAGCTGGAGCAGGGACATTTCATTCATTGTCCAATTACAATATGACCAATGGAATCATTAGCACAAAATAGTAATTACTTATTTTTGCATTACAGTTTTTTTTTCTTTCTTTTCTTTTCTTTTCTTTTTTTTTTTTAAAGGGCTGCAGGTGAAGCATATGTAAGTTCCCAGGCTAGGGGTCGAATTGGAACTATAGCTGCATGCCACAGTCATAACCACAGCCATGCCAGATCCAAGCCTCATCTGAGACCTACACCATAGCTTGCAGCAACGCTGGATCCTTAACCCACCGAGCAAGGCCAGGGATCAAATCTGCCTGCTCATGGATACTAGTCAGGTTTGTTTCTGCTGAGCCACAATGGGAATTCCTGCATTAGTTTTTTTAAATTTTTAAATTTTTATTGTGATTGATTTACAGTGTTCTGTCAATTTCTGCTGTACAGCAAAGTGACTCAGTCATATATATATAGAGAGAGATAGATATAAATATACTCTTTCTCACATCAGTTTTTGAAGTCTAAAATCTAAAGATATTTTGAAGAAGGGAAAAGAGATGAAATGTCTGCCTTCCCAGATTGTACTATTCTCCTATCTCTACCAGGTAATTAGGGAGAAATTTTAAGGAAAACTACTAAAAATTAGGAGAAATGAGGCTCT
This sequence comes from Phacochoerus africanus, assembly GCF_016906955.1. NCBI lineage: Eukaryota > Metazoa > Chordata > Mammalia > Artiodactyla > Suidae > Phacochoerus > Phacochoerus africanus. The sequence continues at coordinate 137,793,930 of NC_062544.1, forward strand.
TTCAGGAAAATTAATTTACCCCTCCTGTTTCTCCCCACTATCCTATTAGAAGCATAATTGACTGAGATGCACAGGCCATGCCAATCTCATTAAACCTGTGAGCTCATGATGTGCAGGATCGCAGATCTAAATATCTCCTTTTAAGCTCCCTCATGCCACATACTCAGATGCCACAGAGTCCTGCCTGTGGTGGGATGTGCTTCTTGAAGGAGGCATGGAGGCCATCTGTTTATTCTGGCATGAGTTTCACTTGTGAAGTTTGAAGACTTGGTATCAATTTGTTTCTAGTTCGTTTTATAATAATCAAAACCTATAAACTTGGCTTTCTATGTGCCCTACATACATAACCATTATTCCCATTTATAATACAGAAGCTCTATGGGGTATTTGTGTCTCATACACTGTTAGGAGAGACTGAATTTTAGTCATTTGCGTCTGCTTGAACAAAAATACTATAAATTGGGTGGCTTAAACAATAAATATTTATTTCTAACATTTTTAGAATGTGGAAATTCCAAAATGAAGGCTCTGGTAGATCGGGTGTCTGATGAAGTAATTTCCTGTTTGGCAAACGACCATGTATTCTTTCTATTCCCATAGCAAACTCTTGTGGGTGTCTCCTTCTAAGGGCACTAATCACATTCACAGGAGCTTCACCTTCATGATCTATTTAGCTCCCAAAGGCCTCACTTCCTAATGTGATCACACAGGGAACCAGGAAGCCAACACACATATTTGGAGGAAAAACATTTTGTTCATTATAAATTATCCCGATGAAAGCTGCAAATCCCAGAGATTCTTTTTTTTTTTTTTGAGGTTTTATTGAAGTATAATTAAACAACCTAGGGATCTAGACACCTTAAAAAAAAAAAAGGTTATGGTTACCAAAGGGGGTGGGTGGTGGGGTGGATGGGGGAATTTGGGATTGGTACATGCACACTGTGGTATATGGAATGGTTACCCAGCAGAGACCTGATGTATAGCACAGGGAACTCTACCCAATATTCTGTAATAATCTAAATGAGAGACAAATCCGAAAAAGAATGGATATGTGTATACATGTTACTGAATCTTCACTTTGTTGTGCAGCAGAAATTATCACAACATTGTAAATTAATTACACTTCAGTCAGATTTAAAAATAGAGTTAGGTAGTCTCAGGAGAGTAGTCATCATCAGTAGCCAATGGGAAGTGGTTTATTTCAACAACACAAGCAGGAAACCTAGATTCCCTGGGCCAACTGGAAGTGTAAAATCCAGGCACTGAGTAAGAATAAAACTGTCATGAGAGTAGGCATCTGATTATCTGATTAAACCTCATTCCAGACAGATTTGCATAGTTGTTGTTTTTTTTTTTTTTTTTAGGGCTGTACACGGGGCACATGGAGGTTCCCAGACTCAGAGCTATAGCTGCCCGCCTAAGCCACAGCCACAGCAATGTCAGATCCAAGCCACATCTGCGACCTACACCACAGATCATGGCAACACCAGCTCCATAACCCACTGAGCAGGGCCAGGGATCGAACCCGAAACCTATGGTTCCTAGTCAGATTCATTTCCACTGCACCATGACGGGAACTTCAAATTTTTTTTTTTTTTTTTTTTAGAGTTCAAGATAACCCTTTATATTGACACAGTTAACTGTGAGAGTCAGTACTCTGAGACCCCATTCATATGCTGGTTTCAGAATTTCTTTCTGTACCAGTTTCCCACCATAGCCCCTAACCATAGCACGCAATGGTTAGAACAGTAGTATTTTGTCATGGAAACTTCTGAATTAAAAGATCTTGATAGGATTCCTGTAATGGTCTCCAGATACGAAGGTCAGGTGACAAAGAGTCCAACACTCACATTCTTTAAAAAAAAAAGTCTTAATTTGTAGGATTTGGATATTTCTCTGTAGTGAATACTCATGGCACGGCCAATTTCAAGTTACCCAAAGTTAAAATCTCTGGATATTTTACATTGGTGCTCTCTGGCTGATTCAAAGGGGCTTCAGCACAACACACTGTGAATAAGGCTTCCAGAAGGAGGAAGGGAAGTGACTTACCCAAGATCTCTAGATTCTGAGGCAAAGTCAAACCCACCCCCTTGTGCTCTGGATTTGAACATATCTTTCCTTGTTGGAGAATTTATCCTTATATGGATACTCTTTTCCTTCTGTCTTCATCACTTCCCCTTTCTCCACTGACTCATCCCCACAACTAAAAAACATGTTCTACCATTATTCATTCTTAAATGAAAAGCCATCAATTTACCTCACACTTCACTGTGACCCCAATTTTCTACTCCCCTACCCAAATTTGGTAAAACACTTGTCCACTTCTCACATTCCACAGGAGTTCAACTATTAGTTATCAATATCCTCCACATTGCTATGTCAAATGGCTTCATTTTTCTTATCTTTTTTTTTTCCTGTTTTTATTTTTTTATCGAATTATATTAAGTTGTGTTAGTTTTAGGTATACAGCAAACTGATCCATTTATACATACATATATATTCTTTCTCAGATTCTTTTCTATTATAAATTTATAAATATTGAATATAGTTTCATGTGCTATAGAATTGGTCCCTATTTTTTAAATTTGGTTTATTTATATATAGTATAAATGTCAAGTTTTTTCGGTTTTGTTTTTGTTTTTGTTTTTTGATTAATATTTAAAACAATTGAAGTATAACTGACATATAACATTATATTAGTTTCAGATGTACAATATAATAATTTGATATATATTTACATATTCCAAAATGATCACTTCTTATCTTAATCTTTTAGCAGCTTTCAACATGCTTGGCTACACACAATTTCTATAAATCACTTCTCTTTGTTTCACTGATACTATATTATGATGATTTTCCTCCCCTCTCTCTTTGATTGCTCCTTCTTTACCTCAAAATACCAAATATTGAAGTGTTTCAATACTTTATCCTTGAGTCTCATTTTTTTTCTTTATCTGTATACTCAACATTGGGGCTCTAATTCAGCACAATCTGCATGCTTATAAATCCAAAATCTCAACCTGGAGTCTTGACCTCTCCTCAAAATTCCAGGATTACATATTCATCTTGATACTTCCATTTGGATGTGTGATATGCATTCCAAACTTAACATGACCTAGACAAAAATTTTTGCGTATATTCCATCTGTTGGCAAACCACAATTGTAACTCAAATCTGACCCTCCACATAGTGCTGTTAAGTAAAATTTTATTGGAACACAACCACATCATTTGTTTTTCATTTTGTCTATAAATTATTTCACACTGCAGTGGTAGAGGTAGGTGTGCAACAGAGACTCTATGGTCTTCAAATAATAAAATATTTACTATCTGAAAGTTTGTCAACATCTGGTCTAAACACTCAACTTTTTCTTATTCTATTAAGTCCGCAATTTTCTACTCCCCTACCCAGATTTCTTATTCTATTAAGTCTCTATCTGATTAGATAATACCACCTTATGTCTCATTTCCCAGGCCAAAATTCTAAATATTATGCCTTTTTTTTTTCTTTTCCTTACCAACTATATCCAAAGCACTAGCAGTTCCTATGGACTTTACCTTTAAAATAAACCCCAACTCTTCTATTTTTAAAATTTCTGCCAACCAGAGATTTTATGTTCCATAAAGCAATGACACATGTTCTTAATAGTCTCCTTGCTACTTTTTTTGCCCTTTTATAATCCTTATAGTCACCCTAAATTATATATATAAAAAAAATTCTTCTTAAATTTTGTATCAGATAGCCCTTCCTCTACTTAAAAACTTCCAATGGCTATCTATTTCGCCTAGAATAAAATTCAGCTCCCTACCTTAGCTTAAAAAGTCCTAGATAATTTGAGTTTTTTTTTTTTCTTTTCTGGCTGCACAGTGGCATGCGGAGTTCCCTTGCTAGAGATCAAATCCAAGCCGCGCTTGTAATCTATACCGTACCTTTTAACTCACTGTGCTGGGCCAGGGATCAAACCTGCATCCTGGCACTGAAGAAATACTATCAATCCCATTGCACCTCAGACTCCCAAAAGTCCTAGATTATTTGAATGCTTCCTTTTTGTGCTATAAGCTTTCCTCTTCCAGCCTCACTGAGTTTTTCTGTTTCTACAACATGCTAAACTCCTACTTCCAGACCTTGACATTAGGTGCTGCCTCTGCCTGGGGTTCTATTCCTCCATAAGTGCCTCCCATGGAAAGCTCCTTTTTATCAATCAGCTTGAAGCTCAAATGTTATCTCCTTCAAAAGACTTTTTCTTAATCACTCAACCTCATATAGTCACCAAGGCACATGCTATAATATTATCACTTACCTAGTTTTTAATTTTCAGCATAGCACTTTCACTGTAAGATAATTCTACTTATTTATGTATTCATTTATTTTCTACATAATTGTCTGTCTCTCCAAAATAGAATATAAAATCCTTGAGAACAGGTATCTTGTATCTGTTGTTCATTGAAGCATCCCTAGTATTTATAACACTGCTGAATAGTAGTGGCTGAATGGATTAAAAACTCAGCTTTAGTATTCCAGAGAGTTTCATAAGTCTGTCTTAAAGAACAGAGACCAGAATGGCTTTCTTAGATTAAACATGAAGTCAGAAGGCAGCACAACGAACTGTATTAAGTTATACACATCACGTAAGAAACTTGTTTTATTATGTTTGTCTTAAATATTAATAAACATAAGATTGGTCAGAGTCAGTCATGTAACTATAAAATAAAGCAAATTGAGTAAATCAATGAAATTAGGATTATTTTGTTAATTTCAGTTCCACTCAAGCTGTTTATGGGCACAGTCCCTGTATAACTTTACTCACTAGGGCATTGTCTGTTTTATACAGGGCCTGGCACATAGATGGAGCTCAAAAAATATTTGTTATGAATTAGTACTGAAGAGTAAATAAAGGCATGGCCCTTGTCATCAAAGGACCAGTGTTTAGTAGGATAGGCTTAGAGGAAGCTACCCATTCACCTTCTGGCAAATTCCTCTAACCAAGTCTGAGCTTCAATAAAAATAATTGCCATTTATTGGTTCTTAAGATGCCACATTCCTATTAAACATGTTATAGTAACTCAACCCTTAAAACAAGCTTAGAACATATATACTATGTATTACTTCCTATTATAAGATAAAGATAAACATAGAGATTATTTGGCCATAGTTAATAAATAGCAAGAGCTGAGATTTAAAGCCAGTCTGTTTGCATTCAGTCTGAGTTCCACTGCCTCCAACTAATCCAGGAGTGAATGATCTTTTGTGATTAGCAGTGGTCAGGACCTCAGAATCACAAGTTATATCCCAGTAGCATAGATGAGATTTAGTTTATTAAGGTTGCATTTTCACAAAATAAGCCACTCCTGCTCCCTGATACAGTGGCTTAAAATTTCTTTTCCCTAAAATGTAAAAATTTGAAGGTAAAAGGAACTTTAACAGTACTCTTGTTCTACCCCTTCATTTTACAACTGAGGAATCCATAGTTCTAGGGAAATTAAACTCACATGACTACATAGTGGCAAACCCAGGAGAAACAAGAATCCTTTCCCTCTGTAGTACAAGCCCTATCCAAATTCTGATCAAACTTAATGCCAGGAAAAAAACAAAACAAAACAAAACAAAAACAAAAACAAAACTTTCTTTCAGGAAAAAAGTATAAGCACGTACCTAATTTTTTTTTTCTTTTTCTGTCCCACTTTTCTTTACCTTGAGAACAGTTGCTGAAATTGACAATTTGTTCAAGTCAGATGTTGAAAATACTCTTTTTGTATCTTTCAGATGATCCAGCATGCTTTTCATTTATGCATGCATACGTTCATTCATCTTTCCATCCCTTTATTTATTTATTAATCTAGTATTATTTGTATGTGAATTCTGCGCAAAACACTGGACTAGGTAAGAGGGAAAATATTAAGTGTGATTTTATTCATATCAACTCTATCCTCTCTTACACTCTGTTTTCTACATTATCTAAGGTCCTTTCAAAGGTAGACAGGCTCTAATTCCTGAAGGAAATAAATATAAAGCACACACACACAAAATCTTATAGCATCAATGCAGCAATTTGCTTTTCATTGTAAAACCTAGCTATTAGTGTCTTAAAGTTGCTTTGTTTGTACTTCTATCAATATTACTAGTTAACCCATTATTGAGTACCTAATACATGACAGGCATTCTACCAAATGCTTCAAATACATTCCCTTTACAGTTTCTTTGGGAGGAAAAGTTTTCCTCTACCCTTCCCAGCTCTTTTGGTTGGTCTAACTTTTTTTTTTTTTTGGTCTTTTTAGGGCCCCATCCATGGCATATAGAAGTTCCCAGGTTAGGGGTTGAATCAGAGCTGCAGCTGTCAGCTGCAGCCACAGCAAGTCAGGATCCAAGCTGCACCTGTCACCTACACTGCAACTCATGGCAACACTGGATCCTTAACCCACTGAGCAAGGCCAGGTATCCAAACAGTGTCTTCATGGATACTAGGCAGATATGAGCTGGGTTTGTTAACCACTGAGCCACAATGGGAAATCTGGTCTAATAATTTAATGAGACAGATTAACAGGAGAAAACCAAACTGAATTTTGAAGTTACAAGGTATCCACATAAAATGAGAGATTCCAAAGACAGTCAAGTAAAATGAGGTTTATATGTCATTTTGGACTATGGAAAAAGGGGAAGGGGTGTACATTTCAAAGGGAAGGAAGACAATTCATAGGAAGATGAAAAAGAGCAAATTTTTGCTTAACAAATATTTGCTTGGGCCACACTGAAACAATGGGACACAGAGAGGAATTTTTTTTGCTATTTTGCATTTTTTTTTAAAATATTATTTTCCATCACAGTCTATCCCAGGAGTCTGGATATAGTTCCCTGTGCCATACAGTAGGATATTATTGTCTATCCAGTCTAAATGTAATAGTTTGCATCTATTACCCCCAAACTCAAAGTCCATTCCACTCCCTCCCCCTTGGAAACCACAAGTCTGTTTTCTATGTGTCTGCTTCTATTTTGTAGATAAGGTCATTTGTGTCATATTTTAGATTCCATGTATAAGTGATATCATATAGTATTTGTCTTTCTCTTTAAGACTTACTTCACATAGTATGATGATCTCTAGTTGCATCCGTGTTCCTGCAAATGGCATTATTACATTATTTTTTATGGGTGAGTAGTATTCCATTATATATATACACACACATACACATCTTCTTAATCCATTTTTTTTAATGGATCCATTTCTAGTGATCAGTCTACTGAAATGTTCTATATTTCTTGATACAGTTTTGGTGCTCTGTATGTTTCCAGAAACTGGTCCATTTCTTCGAGGCTGTCAAATTTTTTGGCATATAATTATTCACAATATTCTTATTTTTTTATTTTTATTTCTGCAGTATCTATTGAGATTTCACCTTTTCATTTCTTATTTTGTTTATTTGATTTCTTTCTGTCCTCTTCTTTGTGAGTCTAGCCAGATGTTTTTCAATTTTGTTCAGCCTTTCAAAGAACCAGATATTGTTTTTTTAATTTTTTTCTATTGTTTTTGAATTTCTATTTTATTTATTTCCTCTTTGATCTTTATGATTTCCTTCCTTTTGCTGACTTTCAGTTTTGTTTGTTCCTCTTTTTCAAATTCTTTTAGGTTATAGACTAGGTTGTTGATTTGGTATTTTTCTTCTTTTTTTGAGGAAGGCCTATATTGGTATGAATTTCCCCTAAGTACTGCTTTTGTGGTATCCCGTAGATTTTTCTATGGTTTTCATTGCTGTTTGTCTCAAGGTATTTTTTAAATTTTCTTTTTGATTTCTTTGTTGACTATTTTTGTTTTGTTTGGTTTTGTTTTGGTTTTTGTCTTTTTAGGCCTGCACCTGTAGCATATGGAGGTTCCCAGGCTAGGGATCAAATTGAAGCTGTAGCAGCCAGTCTATGCCACAGCCACACCAGAGTCAAGCTGCATGTGCAGCCTACACCACAGCTCAAGGCGACAACAGATCCTTAACTCACTGAGTGAGGCCAGGGATAGGACCTATGTCCTCATGGATACTAGATTCATTTCTGCTGAACCACAACAGGAACTTCATGTTGGTTTTTTAATAGCCTGATGTTTAGTCTCCATGCAGTCAGTTTTTTCTCTCTTTTTTTTCCCCCTGTGGCTGATTTCTAGTTTCATGTTATTATGGTCAGAGAAGATGCTTGAAATAATTTCTATACTCATAAATTTGTTGAGGTTAGTTTTGTGCCTCAGTATGTGGTCAATCCTTGAGAATGTTCCATGTGCACTCAAACAGAATGTATATTCTGTTTTTTTTTTTTTTTTTTGCTGTTTGTTTGGATATCCTGCAAATATCAATTAAGCCTATGTGTTCTTTTTTTTTTGTCTTTTGTCTTTTTTGTTGTTGTTGTTGTTGTTGTTGCTATTTCTTGGGCCGCTCCCACGGCATATGGAGGTTCCCAGCCTAGGGGTTGAATCGAAGCTGCAGCCACCAGCCTACGCCAGAGCCACAGCAACGCTGAATCCGAGTCGCGTCTGCAACCTACACCACAGCTCACGGCAATGCCGGATCATTAACCCACTGAGCAAGGGCAGGGACCAAACCCGCAACCTCATGGTTCCTAGTTGGATTCGTTAACCATTGCACCACGACGGGAACTCCAAGCCTATGTGTTCTATTGTGTCATTTAGGATCTCTCTTATCTTATTGATTTTTGGTCTAGAAGATCTGTCCATTGATGTGAGTGGGGTGTTAAAGTCTCCTACTATTATTGTATTTCTGTCAGTTTCTCCTTTTATGTCTGTTAGTATTTGTTTTATGTATTTGGGTATTCCTACATTAGGGGCATATCCATTGACAAGTGTTAATAGCCTTTTCTTGAACTGATCTTTTTATCACTGAATAGTGTCCTTCTTTATCTTGCTTTATGGCCTTTGTTTTAAAGTCTATTTTGTCTGATATGAGTATTATGACTCCCACTATCTTATCTATTTTCATTCCCATGAAATTTCTTTTTCCATCCCTTCACTTTCAATTTGTATGTGTCCTTTGCCCTAAGGTGGGTATCTTGTAGGCAGCATATCATAGGTTCTTATTTTTTATTTAGTCTACGACTTTATATCTTTTCAACAGAGCATTCAGTCCATTGACCTTTAAGGTATTATTGATAAATATGTATTTAAAGCACTTTAAACCTTGCTTTCCTGTTGATTCTGTTTCTCCTTGTTCTTTTCTTTTTGTGGTTGGATGGTTACTTTTATTTTACTTTTGTGTCCACTTCTTTTCAGTTTTTATGAATATATTCTTTGTTTTTGATTTGTGGTTGCCCTGATAACTCTTTCCTATATCTGCTTGCTTTAGACTGATAGTCATATAGGCTCAAATATATTCTAAAAAAAAAGTCTAGATTTTCTTTCTTTCCCCACATTTTATGTTTTTGATGTCCTTTTTTTACTTTATGTTTATCATTTTTCTGTTCCTTGTGTTTATCATTGCTTTCATGATTTTTTTTAATTGTTTGATGTATCTAGTGGCTTTATTTAAGTGGTTACTCTCCAATTTGGGGTTTCTCCAGCCTATATCTTCTTACTGCTTTCTTATTTAGAGGAGAATTTTCAATATTTCTTTTAGGATAGGTTTAGTATTAACTGTATTCTTTTATTTTTTTGCTTGTCTAAGAAATTATTTCTTCTTATATTTTAAATGATAATATTGGTGGGTAAAGTATTCTAGGTTGCATATTTTGTACTTTTAATACTTTGAATATATTTCGTCACTCCCTTCTAACTTGTAATGTTTCTATAGAGAAATCAACTGTTAGCCTTATGGGGCTTCCTTTGTAATTTACTCTTTGTTTTCCTAGTGCTGCCTTTAGAATCCATGGAAAAATTTTAACAACAGTTTTATCTAGATTTCTCTTGTTCTAGCATATTTTGTAATATCATATCAGTTATCTTTGGTGATAGGTTCCTTCTTGGAACAGGTCCTCTGTCTGAATACTTCTAGGCAGTTAATTAGAGAGATAAAAATTCTTCTTGTGCTTTATATTCTTAAAAACAACTGGCCCAAAATAATCCTTATGCCAGAGACACATTTTGGGGTGGGGCATTTTTCTCCCTTCCATATTCCACAAACAAATGCTTTATTATCAATATTTGCAGCTTTAGATCACATTCCTAGTAATTGATGGAGCCAAAATTCAAAACAAAGAATTTTTTTAGAGAGTATATGCTGAATTATATCATCAAACTATCTGTAAACCAATAATTTATATAAATATATCACAGAACTTTGGCTGAGAATGTTTAAGAGTCTATAAAATATTTCACACTGAAAGTAGGAAATATCCCTTCTCATTTTTTTCTAACAAATAAACTTCACTTCCCCTTTGTATGATTTTACACAGAATTCTACCCCATTAGTAACAATGCCATGATTTTATGTAATCCATTAATAAGTAATGATAACACATTTGGAAATATTGGAACCTATGTACTGTAATATTTTTTTTTCCTGAAATCTGGTCCTCTTTCAGAAAATGGTGTGCAAAGTTGTGTGTTCAGGTTCTGTATCATTTTTCAGAGTCCAGTCTTGTAAGTGTACTAACAACTCAGAAATGGTATGAGTAAACATGGCTGTTCTGAGCTTGGCAGAAGACTGCAGAAGGCATAAATAGTAGGTTACTCCGTGATTTATTCTGAGCTCTGACACAACAGAGGCCCAAATATATTATAAAGTAGTTGGCTCCAGTAGTGTTATTAAATTCTTTGGAGTCTGAAAACATTTTCCGTTAGATACCCTTGGGTTTGAGTTTAATTTCAGTGGTGGAAAGGTGTATATTTATATATCATTTCAACTTCACCAGTAAGACTTGGAACAAGCAACTTCCATTATACCTAATAGACAGAGTCTGTGAATCGACCTACATATTTTAAGTCTAAAATATAGATTTTATTGTATACCAAGAGACATATATTGTCAGTTACCAATGCATTTCTTAGTGCTAACTAGATGTATTGTGAAAGAGGAGTGATTCTCTATAAACACAAGATAAAGGTGGCTACATTTGGACTTTCTAAAAGAATTATAGGCAATACATGCTCAGAAATTCCCTGCCTCTTTAGAAATAGAACATTCTTTGGAGTTTTTGGTAAAAGTTGTAGAACTTTTCTAAGGTAACATCAATGTAACTAGGATTTAGCTGAGGATATTTATGACATTATTCATACAATATGTGAGAAACAATGTGATGCCCTTTTAGTTACACTGTACAATTAAAATGAACTCCAAAGTAAAACATATCTAACTTCATAATCTTTCCACTTACTGGTTAAATAATCAGAATTGATGTGACTAGTGTGGTATTCTTGACCTCATTTTCGTTCTCGTATTTTATAATTTCTGGGCCTCAGTCCTTATTTGCATAGATGTTAGTGTCTGGTAATCAATCAACACTTGTATATTCTACAATGACCATGTAATTAGCATTGCCTCTGCAATTTTTCTGATCCCCTACAGAGAGCAGAGAGATGTTGATCAACTTGAACATGAGACATGGGACTTGAGGAGTACTGTAGGGCAAATTGAAAAATAACTATTCATACTAGCTCCTAAATTTATTGTATCTGTTTAAGGAGAGATAAACCTAATGCCTGATTAGTTGTTGGAGTGTTCACTTATTTTTCAAAGATCTTTGAAATTAGATGTTTAGCTGTTCACTAAATCTTACCTGATTATTATCATTATTTTTTTTAACTGGAGGGAAAGTCAAATGGATTTGGAATCTATTAAATAATTATTTTTTATCTGTATGTAGAATTAAATGTCACTTTTACTTTCTATCCATATTTATCATATCTTGGAGCAATATTTTCTCAAATACCTTAGTTACCTTCAAATAAACTCCTTTTGCTTTTTTTTTTTTTCTTTTCAGGGCCACACATATGGTATATGGAGGTTTCCAGGCTAGGGGTCGAGTTGGAGCTACATATGCCAGACTACACCACAACCACACAAATACAGGATCCTTAACCCACTGAGCGAGATCAGGGATCGAACCTGCTTCCTCATGGGTCCTAGTCAGGTTCATTAACCACTGAGTCATGAAGGGAACAACAGATAAGCTCCTTTCTAAGGGATGTACATTAACTCCTTGAAAATCAGAGATATCATTTGGTAGTTGCCTTGATGGTATCTCTGAAGCACCAAATGCTTTTACAAAGATAGATTTAGATGAAGTATGAAGACATATAAAATACTACTATTGACTAATTATTCCTTGCGTTCTTTAGGATGCAGACATATACTTTGACATAACTTCATTGTTGGAGGTATTTCCATAGATAGTAAAAAAAAAAAAAAAAAGAGATCAGAATATGTTCCCACTTCCAAATTCCATCATCTATCATCTAAGGTGCACTTCTTTTTGTCACATTTTGCTATGAAATTATTAATATTGCTTTGACTGAAGATGCCATTTATATCTGCAATAGCAAAAAGAAACCACAGAAGAATGATGAGTTTCTAGAAAGATAATTGGAATGTGTGGAATATCTTAATTTATCACATTAAGAAATTTATTTCTAGGCTTTCAATCTCTCTCCATGTACACTGGCTCCACATGTAATGACATATCCACCCTCAGTATTAGAAATTATTATTTCTTTCAACAGGATGTGTTTTTATCTAACTCTCATTTTATGACTAAAGGAATAATGAGCAAATATGTATTGATAGTGACTGAAACTAAGCAAAAAAAAAAATCACTTCAAGAATATTGGCTATGGCCCATGCTATATAATTAATTCTAAATGACATGTACGTAGAAAATGGATACAATGTGTGGTAAACAGATTTCCCCCAAGTCTTCTATCCTTTGCTTATTTAAACAAACACTAATTTAGCTACAGTTGTGAGAAGAATTTTGCAGACAGATATAAGATTACAGATCAACTCACCATTGTAATCACATGGGACTTTGAAAACAGAAAACCAAGAAAGAATATTTGGCAGAAGAGATGCTCTGGAGAGATAAGGCAGAAAGAGGAGCATTAGCGAGATATGAATACTCACCATTATTGCTTCAAAAGGTGCCAAAAGCCTAGAAATATGGCTCTAGCAGATGAGAATGAATGACCCATGTCAGACAATGAGCAATCAAACAGTGACCCCATTCCTATGACTGTGTGGCACTAATGGAACCAGACCAGCTACAATGTTCCCAGACTTCAGACCTTCAGAATTGTAAGATAATAAATTCCAGTTGTTTTAAGCTGCTAACTTTGTGGTAATTTGTTATGATAGCAGTGGGAAAATAATGCACTATGTTTACCTGGAACAGAGATGCTTAAGCAGGAAAACCTCACATTTCTAACCTCTTTGGTGAAGTTGAACCTCTTTACCTTATTAACACAGTTCCCCCTTTTTAGCGATTTATTGGGCAGTGAGCTGACTTGTGGAAAAGATAAGGATTTCAAGGATATTTCAAATGACCATTTTTATTTCACTCTTGAGATCAGGTGTTTTCAATATTTTTAACAAATAAACTATGGCTGGAATGGCCTTGTCAGAATCTACATCTCATCCATCATCCCATCATCTGTCCCTCTTGCTTAAACCCTTTTGATGGCTTCCTTTTGCTCTTAGGAAAATATGACATTTTAAAAAAAGCCCTTGTCTGATCTGGATTTTACCTCCCTCTCCAGGCATATTCATTCCTCTGTGATTCCTCCCCAAGGCATGTTTAATTTGTCTTTGCACTCATTTACCTACTTGATGCCTGGAAGCTTTATAAATGGTTAATAGAATGGGCTCTGGAATTATACTGTCCTAAAGCCAAAGCCTGGTCCTGTTACTTCCTATCTCTATGACCTCAGGCAGAATACTTCTCTGTGTCTCAATTTCCTCATCTGTGTAATGGGGAGAATAATAGTACCAAATATATTACCCACATAGTCTGTGTGGACTGAGCTTTGGCACTTTCCATCAGCCTCCACATGGAGTAGAACATAAGCCACTGCAGCTGCGGACCCTCAGCACCTCCTGAGTGGAGCCAGGGTGGAGACCAGGAGTGAGGCACTCTGTGCTCTGGCAAAACTGGAAGAACGGGACTTCAGATAGTCAGATATTTTCAGGAGAAGATTTTATGAGCCCAATTCTTCCCTTTCCTCATATCTAGAAAAACACTAAAATCCATCAATGATGACTAATGTCTGTGACCAGTAGTAACCTTCAGACCAGCAGAAAACTTATATAAGAAGTGCGGATGGCTGCAGGCACCTCCACCTTACCTTTATGACTTATAACTTGATATCCCCCCTTTCCTTTTTGGGGCAGTATTTCATAGCTAGAGCCCTCCTGGGCTGTAGTTAGTGGGCAAAACAAAAGATGTCATGGTCATCTGGGAGAACAGCCACTCCCAAGGGCGGGCCAACTCAGGGAACTCAGGAAAACATATCAAAGGAGTGATTCCAGTAAGCCCAGATCGTTATGTCTTCCAATTGAAAAGGTTTTCTATAAATCTTCTGTAAATCTGGTTATTTGCAAATCTTGTGTTCCTATTACCTCCCCATTGTTGCAAAACCTCATATATCCTAACTTCCCCCTCACCTCCTCAGAGCAGTTTCTCTGGGCTTAAGTCCTAATTTCACCCCAAATAAAACTTAACTCTCAACTTCAGGTTGTATTTTTTTAGTCGACAGCTGCAATAACAATATATCAAAGACTGAGGTGGCTTAAACAACAGACACTCCTTTCTCACAACTATGGAGTCTGGTTTAAAGTATCCACTGATTTGGTTCCTGGTGAGACATCTCTTTCTGGCTTGCCAACAAACACCTTCTTGCTGGGTTCTAATAGGGCTTTTCCTTGGTGTGTGTGTGCAGAGAAAGAGACCTCTCACTCCTCTTATAAGGCCATGAATCCTATGGGATCATACCCCTACTCTTACTATCTCATTTAATCTTAACTACTTCCTACAAGCCCTACCTCCGAACACAATCATATTGAAAGTTCAAGATTTAACATTTGAGTCTGGAGTTGGGTATGGAGGGCACAATTTTGTCAACAGCTCCTACTTTAGGTGGTTGTCATTTACAGATTTTATTTATTTGTGTCCTTTCCATGTTCTGTGTACTGTATTTTTTTTACTGACATATTTAATGAATATTTGTGTCCATAAATAAGTGTCTATGCAGAGCTCTGATCCTTAGACATAAACAGTAGGCACAAATGCAATTTGATGTTACACTTCTCATGAGAACTAGATAACCATACCTGTAGCTGCAACTATAAATGAATATAGCTACAATTTCACTCATTCAACAAACATTTATTATGTACTCACTGAACTTCAGAAATCAAAGGTACATACATAAATAAAATACACTTGCTTTTAAAGTGTATCTGCTATTACTAATGCTATGTTGGATTAGATTTAGTAGGAAATGTAGAAATTTGGCCAAATAGATATTTAGTGATAAATTAGTCTTTGGAAATATTTCAGCCAGTGGAGCTGGGTGGACTTAACTAGAATTCAAGCAAACTCTCACACTGAAAGGATATTTTGTTTTATTTTTACAAAATTTTATTACTGAGTGTTTAAAGTTAAACATATTAAAGAATTATAAGAAAATTATATAAAGCAGGATAGTGCCTGCACATAGTAAGTGCTATTTCTTTAAAAAAGATAGTTTGGGCTCTATAAACAGGAACATAATCAGAAATATGACAAGATTCAGTTCTAATGAAGGAAAGGGATGTTTAAGAAATAAAAAATGCATAATTTAATATCCAACCAGGATGGCTGGTATTAGGAAAGATGGTAGGGCTGAGTTACTTTTGATGGTGGAGTGAGGGGTTGATGGGTTGTGGTGGCAGAAAGGCAGATTTGGTTGAGGGAACAATTATCTTATCTCCTAGGGTACAAAGATATAAAAGAAGCTTGCCTGAAGTCAGGGTTCTCACCAGTGACTTGTCCCTTTTTCTTATAAATATCCTTTTCCCCACAGGAAAGGAAACCACAAACAAAAGACAACCCATAGAATGGGAGAAAATATTTGCAAATGAAACAACAAACTAGGGGCTAATTTCTAAAATATGGAAACAACTCATGGTTTATATCAAAAAAACTAAAAGTCCAATCAAAAACTGGTCAGAAGATCTAAGGAAATATTCTTCTAGAAAAGAGAGACAGTTGGCCAAAAAGCACAATGAAAAGATGCTTAACATCACTAATTATTAGAGAAATGCAAATTAAAAATACTACTAGGTACCACCTCAAACCAGTCAGAATGGCTATCATCAAACAGTGTACAAACAATAAATGCTGGAGAAGGTACGGAGAAAAGGGAACCTTCCTACACTGTTGGTAGAAATGTAAATTGGTAAAACCTCCATGCAGAACAGAATGAAGGTTCCTTAAGAAACTAAATATAGGACTATAATATGATCCAGCAATCCCACTTCTGGACCTATATGCAGAGAAAACCATTATCAAAAAGATACATGCACCACAGTGTTTGCTGAAGCACTATTTACAATAGCCCAGACATTGGAAACAGCCTAAATTTCCATTAACAGAGGAATGGATAAAGATGTGGTACATATATACAATAAAATATTACTCAGCCATAAAAAAGAGTGAAATGATGTCATTATAATGCAGCAACATGGATGGACCTAGAGATTATGATATAAAGTGAAGTAAATCAGAGAATGAGAAATATCATATGATATCACTTATATGCAGACTTAAAAATAATACAAAAGAACTTCTCCACAAAACAGAAACAAACTAACAGATTATGAAATCAAATGTAGGGTTACCAAAGGATAAACTGTGGTAGGGAGGATAAATTGAAAGAATGGGATTAACACATAATACAGTATATAAAATAGATATCTAACCAGACTTACTATAAGGAAAGGGAAGTCTACTCACTGTTCTATAATAACCTATATGGGAAAGAAAAAAACGGCTATATGTATAAGTATAACTGATTCACTTTGCTGTAAATCTGAAGCTTATACAACATTGTGTATCAACTATATTCCAATAAAATTAACACGCACACAATCCCTTTCCCTCTGCAATCCATTGTAGGTCTTCATTTTTAATTGAAGATATGTCAGAAAACTGGACTTAATAATTTGATTCAGTATTAAGTGTACCAATTGATCAATTAGTATTATAAATGTTTATGTGAGTATGTTCTCATTTCCACAAAAATGGAAAATAAAAAATTTCCCTCTGGCTGTGGTAATATCACACAAAACCCAGAATCTCAATATATTTTCTTCTTTTTTCTTTGGCATTAATTGCCTATTTACTGTAAAAATCCTTTTCAGAGTACAAAATTTTGTAAGTGTTGCTTTTATGTTTTTAATTACATCAATTAATTATTTGCATGATTTAACAGCCCATAATAGGCTACCAAAAAATTATCACTTTAAAAGCTTGAAATTGCTGATTATTTCTGAGACAAAACTGGAAAAGAGTCAACTTGGAGAATGATTGATTTCTTAGTAATGTCTTTCTGTCATAAATCCATGATATTTGAGAAAGACATGCTATAATTTTCCACAGCATAGTGTACTGCCAAATGTGAACATTTTTTTAAAACTTGGAGATAGTAAAAGTAAAATTGTGTATCAATAGCAAAACTTCACAAATGCCCTACATTTTCTATTTTAAATAAAATAACTTTGGAAAGGTCTTAGCAGTCAACAGAAATTTGGAGCTATTCTACTCAGTGGTTCAGGCAACGGGAAAAAGCATTGGTTAAATCACAGGCACACTATATTTATGCAGAAACATTCTTCCAAAATTTTTAACTGTACTGAGCATTCTAATGAAGGCTTTGCAAATATTAAACAGCGTCTACAATTATGTTTCTGTTTTCTTTTCAATATTGAATGTTTACATTCTTAAAACATCCCTGATTGATAGATTTTATTGACTTTGTTTTCTCCTTTCTCAGCTATTTCTTGTTTTGCTTTATGAATTTCTTCACATGGCGTTTTATTTATTTATTTCATTGTTGGTATGGGGGAAAAGGTCCCCACTTTTTATTAACAGCTTGAATTATCAGCAGGCATTGAGCTTAGCGCCAAGCTAAGAAGACATAGACAAGAAAATTTTTTTCCAGTACCACTTTCAACCTTGTATACAGACCTCTTGGCAATGTCACACTGGATTCTTGCTGAATATTTGCTAAGGGTTCCTTTTATGCTTGTCTCAGCATTGGTTTAAAACAAGATCAAGACTAAGAAGAGTCAAGCTGCTTTTGCAAAGGTCTTTCTTCATTTGCCCTTTCTCTTTTAGTCTTTTCAGCAACTCTAGCTTTCATGAATACTGAACTGTGACTTAACTCTCTGTATGTGTGGAGACTGAAAAATTTGAACATGACACGCAAGCTCTGTAAACCTCAATTCAGCTCATAATCTCTACACATGTCTTGAAACCTGGTCTCCTCTGGTATAATCTTAAAAGGGAACAACACCACCCCTATCCACAGCTTGTACAGCCAGAAACCCAGGAGTCACCCTAGACATCCTGCCTTTCTCTCTCTCACTGTGCAGTTCACCAGAAAATGTTTTTGCTCTTTATTCTACAGTATCTTACACAAATACTCACTTCACTTCATCGCAAGGGTCATTACCATTCATTCTTAAGAGGGTTCACTATCTCTTATCCAGGCTGGAAGCTCCCAAATGGATTAGTCCATAGTACTATTCTAGCTCTTTCAGTGGTTCTCACGCTACATTTATCTAAATAAATATGTAATGTTGTCACATGCTCCATCCTACGAAAAGCTTCAGTGGATTCTGATCACAATTCAGGACCTAGGAAATCCTAAATATTTTAGTTCCTTTATATAGTGTCAACTCACTCCACACTCTCCTTCAGTCTATGTATCCCAACCACCTGTTTGGTTTCTCAATTACACCATGTCCCTCCTAATATAAGACCTTAGCATATGCTCTTCCTTCTACGTAAAAAATACTCTCTCATTCAGTCATCTCCACAAGAACATACATACATACACATGCATGAAATTTCTTTTTTGGTAAGTTAATTCCTTCTTATTTATTCATATTCCAGATTCCAGTTCAAAGGTTTCTTCCTTGGGGAACAATTCCTGACCTAACTAGATCAGTTTCTCGCCTACAAAACAGTTATCATATCTTTAATTTTATTTCTAGGACTTATCAGGTTATGGCCAGAAATTTCTATAAAGGTGGGGTCTATGTTTGTTTATGCTTAATCTCTGATCCATGGCCTCTAACTTATGGTCTGGTGCACTTAATATCTACTCAATAAATATTTATGGAAGAAATAAATGGAATTTCAGCCTACATAAAAGAAGTGTAACTCAGTTTCTATCTACTGCTTCTTCAGATATTTTAGAAGCATCAAGTTTCCCAATTTGACTTGGCTATCTTCACTTTAGGAATAATGAACTTCATTTATTGAGTCAAAATTTAAGTCAAACATTTTATGACGCTTTATAAACCCAATCTCTGATGAGGATTGTCATTGTCTAGGTTAATATAAATAACTCTGAAAATTATGTGCCCATAAATAAACACAATACTCTATGTAACAATTTTTTCTTGACCTATAGCACTCAACTACCCTGTTCATTCAGTTTTGTTGAGAGTAGATTAGCTAGTAAAACAGGCATCATGGAACCATTTCTAGTAAGTATAAGACCACCACCCTAATCTGTTTACTAGGCCATTTATGACATTTTCTGACATAATTCCTACTTTGTTTATGTGTATAATACAATTGTTCTGCCTTATTCATTGTACTCTATTCCAACTAGAGTAAAAATAGAATTATAAATTCCATTATACAACATCTCAATATAGAGATCTTTTATTTCGATCTTTTGTTTTATTTTTATTTTTTTTTATAGCCACACCTGTGGCATATGGAAGTTCCCAGGCCAAGGGTCAAATCAGACTTGAAGCTGCCAGCCTACTCCACAGCAACAGCAGATCAAGGCATATCTGCTAACTACGATGCAGCTTGCATAAATGCCAGATCCTTAACCCACTGAGCTGGGCCAGGGTTCAAACCTGTGTCCTCACAGAGACATCGTGTCCTTAGCCTGCTGAGACACAATGGGAATTCCTTGATCTCCTTGTTTTTGATGAGGAAAATGGAATCCCAAGAAACAAAAATTTTTTGCCTAAAGCTCTGAAAAAGATCAAATCGGTACTGAAACACAAACCTCCTGACTCCAAGGCCAGAAGTTTTTATAATTATACCAAATATTGTTAATGATTAGAAAACACCTAGTGAGTGCTTAAAAAATACCAACTCTGTTTTTCACACTATGGTATACCTCTTTTGTACCCACTATCCAAGACTCTGTTTCAGTTTATCTGAATTGGAATCTGGCTATCAGCTAAGAAAAATAAATTCCCTAAATTATTTTTTTAACTTCACCACTTATAGAATTACTGTAACTAAACAACTAGTATTTCATTAAGTTGATAATGTAGTCGCTATTAAAATATTAATGAGGGTGATGATAAGATAATAAAAAGAAGAAAAGTCATTCAACAGTTATATAAAGATGGAAATACTTCTAAAGTTTGAAAATTCGGCCTGATATGAAACTTTAGGAGACTTGAGCTTCTTTTTTAAATTGGGACCTTCCTATGTTGACACCCCTTTCAAATTCCTTTTTTAAATTGTTGTTGTTTATTTAAGAAGAGTCAAACGTCCCCTTTCTATTTCTGATCTTCCCAGCCTCCAATTGTGAGAATGTATGCCACTCCACCCATATGTTCCTCTCCAGATGGCTACCCTGCTTCTCTCAGCTCCCCCACCTGCCTGGGCCAAAGGCATGCTGTGCTCAGAACCCTGTGTATAACGTGGAAGATGCTGGTGCCTGCTGTCGTCCATACCGTCGCATGCCCACAGTTTCACTAGAGGACAAGAGAGGAAAGGAAGTAAGGCAGGGGTGAAGGGAGGCAAAAAGAGGGTTCTGGGGGGGGTGGTTAGAAGAGAAGAAAAGCATAAAAAAAGGAAATGAGGCAGGATGTGAGGAGGAAAGGATTATGATTCAGTAAGAAAAGTATTGCTATTCTATAATAGCCACTCATTAATTTCATAAATTTAAGAAACGTACAATGGCACTCTCAAATATAAAAATGTGTCCATTAAATATGAAGTCACATGAAGCTGAACACACATTCTTGCTCTGACATTAGAACCGATACTGTATTGAACTGGCCCTGGAAGTGGCGGACTGGTGGATAAAAAACTTCAGGTGGGTTTCTGTAGTTTTCCAGCAAAGATATCCCATGGATCTGTGGGAGGTGTCTCACATAAATTACTAAGCAATAACATCTAAGATGGAAAACACATGTTGCTAATGTATACAGGGATCATGTGTTTCAACTGCAGAAACCCTGGGAGTCACAATGGGGATTTTCCCCTCTTTTTAATGTTCTTACCTGTCCTTATCCCAGTGCTTCTTCAAGTACCATCCTCTAGTGCCCTGCATCAGAATCACCTTGGGTAGTCCAAGAGACACACAACATAAATAACTAATCAGCCATTAAAGATCGATTAGGCAATTTCTTGAGAGTAGGCATTTCTTTCATTCATTCAACAAATATTTGAGAGTCAATCATGGGTTATGTACTAAGTTTGGCACTTGGGATAGATTATTGTAGAATAAAACATGTTGTGGGTGTGAGAAAGATGGCAGAGTTGAAAGACAGCTCACTTCCTTTCGTGGGCTCAGCCAAATCACAACTGTTTCCAGAACAACCAATGATGAAAATGACCAGAACCTACCAGAAAAGACCTTCTAAAACTATAGACATAAAGAAGGAACCACAAATGAGACAGGTATGAGGGGTGTCCTGGCAACACAGCCAAGTCCCACATTCTCAGGTGGGCAACTCACACCGGAGACTAATCATATTGCAGACAGGAGTGAGAGTTCTGAGACCCATACTGAGTTCCCCAGTCAGGGGGCCTGTACCAGAAGATGAGCCCCCAAAGTAGTTCTCTTTGAATACCAGCTGCACTTAATTTCTGGAGTCCCAAGGGATGGCAGGAATAGACTTCACTCTTAAAGGGCACACACAAAATCTCTGGAACCCATGAAAAAGCAACAATTTGACAGGAGCCTTGGCCAGACCTACCTGCTTGTCTCGGAGAATTTCCCGGGTGGATCCAAGGAAGCTGCAGCTCACCCTGGGCACATGTTACTGGCAGCAGACAGTCTTGAGATTTCTTCTGCTTGATGCAGGCACCACAGAATCCAGTCTCTATATCATTAGTGCCAAAACTGTCCCCACCTGACAGCCTGTAGGTACCAGTGCTGGGATGCTTCAGGCCAATAAACTAATTGGGAGGGCACACAGACCCACTCATCAGCAGACAGGCTGCCTAAAGCTCTCCTAAATCCTCAGAAGCCTGTGGACATGGCCCTGCCAACCAAAGAGCTCAAGACCCAGATCCACCCATCAGGGAGCAGGACCCACTCCCCAAATCCCCTGGTCCCTGGCCCTGCCCTCTGAAAAGCCTGCTTTAGACTCTAGACCAGCCTCACTCACCAGAAGGCAGGAATCAGATTCAAGAAAACCGCAACCTTATAGCTTATAGACACAATCTGCTCATAGCAGGGGAGGGCCTGACCTGAGCCCAGCTGGGCCCCAGGTTATCCACTGGCAGGCCTACATAAGCTTTGGGACACCACAGATGCAGACACTGTACCCAAGTGTTTCAGGAACTGGCCCCCCTCACCAGCAATCTCACACCAGCTCTGGGACCCCTGGGACCTGCAACCAGACTCCAAGACTCAGATCTGCTTGCTAGTATCCAGTGCTAATCCCAGGTCCTTTTTTTACCCCCCTGTGGGTGGGCAACAGCCTGGAGTCTTCTGCTGACTCAAAAGGCAGAGACTGTCAACCAACCAAGCCTACCAGATCACTACATGTAGTCAGCCCTGCACAACAGAAGGACCCATGCAGCCCTCTTGGGGGAACCCCTGGAGCATGTAGCTCGGGTGACAAGAAGGGCATGTACTGCTGGGATGCATAGAATAGCTCATACAGGAGGCCATTTCTCCAATGTTGGGAAATGTAACTAACCTACCAGGTACATAACACTCAAAACAACACCCTAGACCAAATGAAAGTGCACAGAGTGAGAAGTTAGGTTTTAACAAAGAGTTAGAAAATATAAAGGACAACCAGAGATGAAGATACAGTAAGTGAAATGAAAAATAAACTAGAAGAAATCAATAGTAGATTAAAAGGAACAGAGGAACAGATCTGCAAGTGGGAGGACAGAGTAGTGGAAATCACTGGTGCAGAATGGAAAAAAGAAAAGAATGGAAAGGAATGAAAACAGTTTAAGGGACCTCTGAGACAACATCATGCACACTAATAATTGCATTATAAGGGTTCCAGAAGGAGAAGAGAGAGAGAGAAAAAAAAGGGGCTGAGAACATATTTGGAGACAAAATAGCTGAAAATGTCCTTAACATCTAAGTTCAAGAAGCCCAGAGAGCCTCATAAATGAAGAACCCAAAGAAGAATGGATCGAGACACACTGTAATTAAAATGATAAAAAAATATAAAATGATAAAGAGAGATTATTAAAAACAGCAAGGGAAAAGCATTTCTGACTTTTCAGCAGAAAAACTGCAGGCCAGGAGGGAGTGGCACAATGCATTTAAAGAGATGAAAGGGAAAAACTTAAATCAAAGAATATGCCAGTAAGGTTCTCGATCACATTTGATGGAGAGATCAAAGCTTTACAGACAAGAAAAAGCTAAGAGAATTCAGTACCTCCAAACCAGCATTATAAGAAATGTTATAGGAACATCTGACATTTAGGCTAAAAAAAAAGCCACAACTAGAAACATGAAAATTATAAAGTGAAAAAGCTCATTGCTAAAGGCAGACACATAGTAAAGATATAGCTTGTCTTACTGCAGTTTGCAGATATTGTTTTTTGCAAATTGAATGTTTGTGGCAACTCTTCACAGAGCAAGTCTATTGGCATCATTTCGCCAACAGAAATTGTTCACTTTGTTTTGCTGGGTCAAAAAAACATCCACATATTTCTGGCTTTCTTTTATTATTATTATTATTATTATTGAACTAGTATTTATTGAAAACTGAGTGTGTACTAAGCATTGTTTTAAGCTCTAGGAATATAAAGCTGTAAAAAACATGCAAAGACTCCTGTCTTTATGGAACTTACATTCTTGTCATGAAAAATCATAAAAAACATGTAAATAAGTACTCTATGCATTTATATAAGAAGACAGAATGTGCTTGAAAGGAAATTAAGAAGAGAAGGGAGTATCCAGACCAGGATGTATTCTATTATTTAAAAAGGTGACCAATAAAGGCTCTCCTAAGATGGTTATACTTGAGAACCAACTTGAAGGTGGTGAGGGAGGAAGAAATGTAGCTCTGACAGAGTCCTGGCAGAAGTGTAAGGGCTGCTGTTCAGGGGGGTGTCTGGTGGTTCAAGGGTAAATTGAGCAAGAGAGTTATTGGTAGCAAATGAGACCATACAGATAGACAACCACAGTTTGTGGGTTCCCAGAAGTCACTGTAAGGACTGTCTTGATACGCCAAAGCCTCCCTTCTCAAGGAGAGCAAGAGCCAAATTCTGTTACTTAGGAAAGAGAGACTCTGAAGAGAAATAAAGAGGAAAAAGAGGAACCTGTTAGAAGGCAACTGTAATAATCCAGGTGAGAGAGATAATATAGGACTGGACAAGGATAGCAGTGATAGAGCTGGGGAGATGGGAGTGCACTTGTGTAGCTTTGATAGGATTAACTTATCAGTAGGACCTGGAGTAAGAGAGCAAGAGATAAGTTAAGGTTACTCAAATTGATTTGGCCTGAATAAACCAGACATGTAGATGTGCCTTTAATTGAAAGAATGAAGAGTATGCATGGAGAAGACTATGGAGGTACAGGAGTGGGAACAGATCAGAAATTCTGTTTGATCATGTTGATTTTGAGTAGTTGAGATATCCACTAGCCTATGGTTGGATGTACAAGTTGGGCTGTTGACATCATCGTTATTAGTTAAAGAAATTAGATTGGATGAGATCCCAAACGGTATGAGTGTCAGATGAAGAAATGGAGAGATATAAGGACTGTGCAGTGGTACACCCTGATGTTAAGAGATTGAGAAGCTGAGATGGAACCATCAAAGGGGTTGAGAAGAAGTCACTGAAGAATATATTCTATATATATAGAGAATATATATATGGACTCTCTCTCTCTCTCTATATATATATATATATATAGAAGATAAATTCAAAATTGAAAAGTTATTTCACGGATGACAGTCATAAGTTCAGAGATTAGTAAAGTGAGAATACAATTAGTCCTGTTGTTAATCAAAGGAATAAAGAATTATTAAGAAAAAGAGTAAATCCAGATACTATTGATTAATAATTATGCAAATGAATGTAAAATAAAAATGGAGATAAATGCTACAAAAAAGGATGATTTTTTTAAGAGTAAATAATGGCAAATTGGGGTAGGGAAGACATGAGGTTGGTAATGCTTCTCTAAGGGAGTGATTGTGAGATGAAAGATTTGTATAGTTTAACTTCTGATGGTGAAATGGGGAGAGGTTGAGAGTGTTACAACCAGAGTGGTTGGCATTTGAATTGGCCCAAGAAAATAATACATTCAAGTAAAAAGATGGTGTGGCTTGAAGAACACACACACATACACACACACACACACACACACACAATCAATGTGGCAGCATAGGTACAGAATCATATATGTTTAGGGGGAACTTTCTTGAGAATAACCTAAGATGAGAAGTCATTTCATTATATCGGAATGTTTTTTTCCAAAAGCAAGTAAATATCTGAATTTTTTAATGACATAAAGAATAAGAATTAGGAGCTACCATCATGGCACAGTGGAAACGAATCCGACTAGGAACCACAAGGCTGTGGGTTCAATCCCTGGCCTCACTCAGTGGGTTAAGGGTCCAGCATTGCTGTGAGCTGTGGTGTAGGTCACAGAGGCGGCTCAGATCTGGCATGGTTATGGCTGTGGCATAGACCAGCAGCTACAGCTCCAATTACACCCCTAGCCTGGGAACTTCCATATGCCACCAGTGTGGCCCTAAAAGGACAAAAGACAAAAAAAAAAGTGAAAAAATCTCAAAAAGAAGTACAGAAAGAAGTAATTCCAGGGGTGATTTGAATGACTTTTTCATTTCAGAAATCTAGAAAACTTCTACATGACTCTCTTAATCTTCCCCTCATAGTCACAAAATGGCTGCTGCAGCTCATATCATCAACCTCTACAGAAATGTCTAAGATAGGACAGAAGAGTCAGGGACTTTTTTCTCACACACCTCTTCCTTTCTATTAATTAATAAAATACTTCTCAGAGGGCTTCAACCACGTTCACTTTAGTGTAACTGGGCAAAACTTGGATAAATGGCCATTCCCAGCTGCAATAGGAACTAGTTTCTTATGATTCTACATTTAATTTTGAAGGCAAAATTAGTGGTATGCTGGTAAATGTTTAATAAATGGCTTTCAGAAGGGAAGGCATGTGTTTATACAAATATAAGTATATTATAAATTTCATGAATATATAAAGCAAACAATTTTAATAAATATATATACAGTATTCTTTAAATTTCATGTCATTTGCAAATAATCGATAATAATTATATAGAGAGTATTCTTTACTGTAAATTTCATATACCAAATTTATACCCACAGAAAGTGTCCACTGACTTTTTCAAAATGTTATATCTGTAGCAAAACTGTGTTTGGAGCCCACAGGTGTGGTTCAACATGAACGTTAGCTGGCAATTTCATCTGAGTTTAAGAGTGATATGAAAGTAAAACTACACTGAAGATGTACATCAGAAATTTACCTGCTTATCAATAATGTGAGTATATCTTTGCTAAATCTTTGAATACTAGTAGGCATTCCTCAGTGTTTTGCAGTTTTCCTAGTACACTTGCTATTGACATGATACCTTTATACTTAATTTACATTATTAACATTGTCCCATCACCCTCTAGGTCTGGACAATAAAAAAATTGTCTTTTTACAGCATTTACCTATTTCTATGATTTTAAATACTCTTAATTTTGCTAACTTCATGAGACCAACATGACGTGCTTATGGGACTGAGAAGAGATGTGCAGTAGTAGCATACCACTACATAGAATTTCTACCATACAGATACATTGAATTTAAATAAACTCAAGAGCATAGATAATAGTACAAGGTAGAAAGATCTTGAGAGTAGCTTTGAGTTTTTGGTTACTTGAGTTAATGTGATTGTGACTTTATGTAATTTGATTTTTAACAATGTCTATGCTTAAAAGTGGTTTGCAAAATTTCTGGAAACTGAAAAATAAGCTCTCACAGGCCTCTTCAGATCAGATCCACTAGCAAGGATCTGGGTTTGTAGACTTTAGACATTTTAATTCAGTAATATACAACAGTAGGAGTATTTTCACTCCCAATTGTGTATAATAGTTAGAGATCTGTTAATTAGAGGTGCCCCATGCTATTTCTAAATTCATGAAGGAAAAAGACATCTTTGAATCTTTTTTTTCCCTCACCAATTTTTGCCACCACTTCCTTACTTCTCTCTTTGCCTTCTAATACTTTTTATATTAGAAGCAAAAATAATATTGATTTCCACCACAAAGTGTCCAATAAAAGGCAAAATAAAACTAGATGAATTGAACATTCTCTATTTAATGCCTGATTAATTTAAAAGCCCCAGAATAATGAATGGTATAAAAAAACCCTGAAAGATGTACTGAAAGGTGGTAATTCAGTTCAAGACCCTCATTTAATATATATGAAAATGGAGACACCTTTTGTTAGCATGTACAGCTTCACATTACCAAGGCAGGGAGTGGTAGAGGAAAGATGAAAACTTTAGGCTCCTGATCATAAAGGTCATGCTTTGACATTACTCTACATTAAACCTTAATTCATAGGCCATCTTTGTCAGGAGAACCATTGACACATTATTTGGGCCTATAAAGAAAGGACTGTCCCTTCAGTAAGGTTTCTATGCCTGGCCTGTTAAATCCACCACTGGCACAATCATGGTGAAGTGCTGCTCCAGCTCATCATACTGGAAATAAACTGACGTCTCATAGCAACCATTATAGTCTAATTACATTTGACAGCTAACCTGACAGGTTTTGTTTATTTGTTTATTTTTTCATAGCTTATGGCTTGAAAAAATGAATTACACTGTTAAAACTATCTTACCCTTCAGGAGTTCTCTCTATGCTTCATTGAAAAGCTTACAAAAGCATCTATTTTCAATATGCCTGGTGAAAATAATAGAAGTGATATTATTGAGCGGTCTATTTAGAAATGTAGGACTCATATGACACTTGGCAATGGTCAGCTGTCACTGGTGCATTGTGGTACCCTGAAAAGGGCATAGGAATTCACATATGATATCTTTTTTTGTGAACAAATGCAAGGGAAGGTATTATTTTTAATCCTCTGAAGATGAAGGAACAAATATATCTAGAAAACTTAGGCAATGACATAAAATTGTTTGAAATTCATAATTGCATTATCACTAGTAGATGATTAACAGATTATATTTGACTCTTTGATTTTCCCCATTTTACTCACCTTGCAGAAATGTCAATAGTGTCTATTCCAATTTGATGTGATAAATAAAACTGATCACTTTAGAAGAGAGTCCATAGCTGAAGATCTCCCTTTTTCTTCTTATCTGATCCTAATTTTACTGATGTTTTGGCTAAGACCATTGACATATCCTGAGTGACTCAAAGCAAAGTAAGAAAAACTTTGGATAATAGTGTTGAGATCCAATTCCGTAACAACATCTTGAAGTAATAATTTGACCCTTATAAAATGAAATACAGAAAGGATAAACATATTTGAATTAAAAAAGAAAAACATCAAAGCAAAAGCACACACACGTGCGCGCACACATGCACACATGAGCCAAACCGGCGTAGAATCAAATAGCAATAGCCATCTGTGTGAGAAAATGTCTTAGGTGGCTTCAAAACTCTTCATGAGGCAATGTTGTTACAAGCCTGCAGAGTATGAGTGCATGCCTATTGAATCTCCCCTTCCTCTGAGAAGTACAGATGAAGCTTGGGCTAGCCCTGTTCCAGTTCAGACTGGGGAGAACATACAGGAGTGCCATCACCTCAAGCAATACATGCTTTCACTTTCAACGGCTTTGTATGAGTTAAGCTTCACCTATGTACCAGTAGTAAAACTCAGTTCTGAGAGTTTGGTCACTATTGCATTTTTTCATGCATCATGCATTTATAGAGTTCCCTCTTTTTTTTTTTTTTTGTCTTTTTGCTATTTCTTAGGCCACACCCGCAGCATATGGAGGTTCCCAGGCTAGGGGTCGAATCGGAGCTGTAGCCACCAGCCTATGCCAGAGCCAGAGCAACGCGGGATCTGAGCCGCGTCTGCAACCTACACCACAGCTCACGGCAACGCCGGATCGTTAACCCACCAAGGAAGGGCAGGGACGCAACCGGCAACCTCATGGTTCCTATTCGGATTAGTTAACCACTGCGCCACGACGGGAACTCCAGTGTTCTCTCCTCTAAGTTAGGCTTCTAACTCTATGTTCTAATGTGACTGTTGATTATTGGCTTTATTGCTGTTTTTGCCAAAGTGAGAAGTAGAGAAATATGTTTTATATGTATTCCATTTTATACACTTCTGCATAGAGAGCTTCTAGCTTAATGAGAGTAGTCTGTACTGTGCTTAGTTGTAAGAGGACATAAGCGGAGTATTTAAAAACTGGAGCTACTTGGGTGAAAACTCCCAGGAAGATGGAGACTTTTTAAATTAATAGCTATGAGAAACAGTTGGAAAAAACAGAGAAGCCTATTTATGTGTGAGAAGAGAAAAATCAGTGGATACTTCCTAACTGTAATAATTACTTTAAAAAAGGACTGGTATACACCAGCGGAACTCAGTTTATTTTTATGAGTCTATTAGTGGATGGAAGTTGTGAGATCACAGATTCTAGTCATCTTTAGAAAAATGTTTCAAACAGACTGAGGTATTTAAAGATGGACTATGCTGTTTTATAATCAAGTTACTGTTCCTAGAGGTGTCTGAAAGATTCTGAAACACAAATATATCTGCAGTTTTATAAATGTTGTGTTATTTATCATATAGAAGCTTCCAATACGTTATGAGTTCTTTTAACTCAGAGAATCTATGATTCAGTGCCGCATCATTGCTTTCTTCACTGTTTATATCCAAAAGCATTGTATATAATCTTACTCAAGACCATGAAGAGAGAACTCCATAACCTTCATTTTCTATTAATTTGTAATCTCTCAGTTAAAAACACAGCACTGATTGAAAAGTTTTGTTCAAGTACTATCCCTACCATTTGTTAACGTTACTCACTCAATCTAGGAGAATGAGTACTGGCTATTTACAGATTTATACCTATTATTTGGTCTTAATTTTCCTACCTAGGTTTTCATATATTTAATTGTCTTACAGATAATTCATCTATTAGATCATAATTTTTTTTTTGTGGATTTAACATAGCAGAGTCTTACATAGGAATGTTTAATAATGGAGAATTCTGTTTAGTCTACACATTAAATAAGAAGCCAATTCATAATTTGAAAGGTCTTCAACAAAGTCCATCACCCGTCATGATTTAATCAGTCATATTTTATTAAGATCCACTCAAAAGCAAGTGGAACTTTCACAAAAGGATTAGTTCATAATATTTAAGCTAGTATTCTAAAACCATCACTAGCCATAGTATTCTGATATTAATTATATAGAAGTGTGCCATTTTCTAAAGGAGCAACACAACTCCTTAAATATTAACAGTAAGATTAGTCTTGAGAAGTGTAAAATCAAATGCAAGTGTTTATAAAATCCATTCCTCCTGAGGAGGATTTCAAAATGATAAGAGAAAACCTCCTAAAAGATAGATATTGTGCTATTCATCTTCAAATAAAATACCTCAGATCGTTAAGTCCCATATCACACTCCATTATTCTGAAGTGAAGTGATTAAATGTTCTATTTTTTTTCAAATCGTGTGGCCTGACAAGGAAAACTTGTGAAGATGCATCTAAATATGCTGGTCATCTTACATCATTCTTTCAACCACTACTATGTCTATTCTGCCCATTACATAAGTGTCTGTAATTTAAACTGGCTCATATATGATTGATAAGTAGAGACATGATGTCAGTGTTATACAAGTATTGGTTCACATGCAGTTTTCTCAAGCAAAAGAGCCAGACAAATGTAAACAGATTATATGCTATAGCAGGAAAGGGAAAAGCTATCATCTCAGTTAGTCCCCCACTAGTGAGAATCCTTTTAGAATATTCCTACTGAATGCAAGCAGGCAGGATTTCCTCCCTAAATAGGCTCACCATCAGTTTTGTTCAACCAATGCTCATACTTCCTTCCAAATTCGCATTTTCAGCTTCACTGTCTGAGATCTCTGTTTCCATCTGCTTTGATTGAGTACTCATCCAACCTTCTTAATTAAAGTTTTTTCAACGTTATCAAAATATTCTATGGCACCATTCAGCTGCACTAAGCTGCCTGCCTAGTTAACTCCACAGGCAAATGTTGTTGTTGTTGTTGTTTTTCTTTCTTTCTTTTTTTTTTTTTGGTGTGTGTGCTTTGGTTTAAAACATTTACTTAAGATTGGCTTTGCCATCCCCTGCTAACCATTAGAATATGAGGTCTTTTGGTAGCATATACCATTATAGAGAAATATCTGTATTGTGATAGGCAAAGAAGATCTAGAATTGAATACTACACATCTATGACATCATTCTGTCCAGAGTTTAGTAAGAAAGGCATACAAACTAAAATGTGATGAGTGCTATTTGCTATTTTTAATATAATAACTGTTATTGCTATACTAGCTAATATGACCTTACAGAGGTTAAAAGGGCCAAAACAGGTTTATTCCTTTCCAAATGGTTATTCCATGGTAAAAAAAGTTAGGTGATTTTCAGAAACCTGTTATATTAAACTAGAATTTTCATTCATTTATTCAGTCAATAAGCATCACTAAACAGCTTCCATGAGTCAGAAACATTTCCAGACAACTGAAATTGAAGTAGTGAGCAAACATGGACCTGGCCCTAATGTTATAAAGTTTGTATTTTATTTTATTGTATTATATTTTATTCTTTTATGGCTGCAATCCCAGCATATGTAAGTTCCCTGGCCAGGGATTAAACTGAACCATAGCTGACCCATGCCCATGCTATGGGTGTGGCAATGCCACATCCTTTTAACCCACTGTGCTGGGCCGGGGACCTGAACCACTGAAGTCAAATTCCTAACCCACTGCACCACAGTAGGAACTCCTTAAGCTTGTATTTTAGAGGCAAAGATAGGCAGTCAACAAATACACAAGGAAATAAATGAAACTGTGACTAAATACAATCATTGCATGATTTCCCTGAAGTTAATAGGGTAATAGGATGAAGAAGGAAGGTGCACATTGGAGGGGGAGGTTGATACTCTATGGGATAGAAAGTGCATACTTTAACTCCGGTGGATTGGGGTTCCGACAATGGAAGATAAGGGGAGAGCTTTGTAGGCTGACAAAACTCAATGTGCAAAGACTTGAGGCAGTAAACAGTATGTTTGGGGACAGAAACGGGGACAAGGAGGTTATCAATTAGTTAGGCAGAGGTCAAACAATATATTGGTCCATCACAATTTGTATTTGATTCTGAATGAGATAGAAGGACACTGGAATGTTTTATGAAGAGGAGCAATATGAGGTGATTTCTGTTCTGAAAATGTCAGTTTGACTGCCAGGTCAAGAGCCAATTGCTAGGTTGCAAGTAGGGAACCAGGTGACAAGTTAGGGGGTTAGGATGCAATTATAGTGGTGTAAAGTGAGGAATGTCAGTGGCTTGATGAGCATAGAGGGTATTGATAGTGATGGAAGTGAAGTAAATAGGCCAGTATATGGTTTGGTGGTAGGATGTGTAGAACTAGCCAGCAGATGGAATGTGTCAGTGATGAATAAACAACAATCAAAGAAATCCATTAAGTATGAACAGTTCTCTACATCCCTTCGCCATTTATTCCTTCACTCTTCATTACTGAAGATATTTGAGTTAAAGGTGGATGACAACTCTTTGTGGCCATTATAAAAATTTTGTACTTTTGTTTATTGGAACAATATCATCTCTAAAGAGGCATCCATCAAACAATTTTGTAGATGGGGCTTTTAGGGAAAGTTTTTCATTTGCCAGCATGAACTATTAGGGAAGAAGTGTGAATGAATGTCACTATTTCTGGAATCTGTCAAGTCAAGTCAAAAGCTCTCCATTATACCTGGAGACGCCCTCTCTACACCTTCACAACCCTTCTTTCATACATAAATCCCACAATTATGCATGTATACTCTTCAACCTATAACCTCCCTCCAGAAAAATAAAATTATCAGTAAGCACTCTGATCCAAAAGTAATAGGCAATGAAAAAAATATTGATTTATACTAAATCACTGAGTGCAAAATGTGGTGTGAGAGGATAAGAATATTTGGCTAGAGTTACAGTATTATAAAATAAATGATATGCTCATCATTGAAAGCTCTTCTCCATGTAAGTGAGCAGAAATATATAGTATTTGCTTATTATCTCCAGCCCAAGTAGTAAATTATCACTGAAATGGTGAAGACTGAAGTGGACATAAATTTGGGGGTTGCTGTGCTGAGGAGTTTGGAGCTTGGTATATATTTCAAAAGCCTTTGGAGGCTACCGATCATCATGATATGCAGCCCAATGCTGCAGATAAAGTATAAAGGTGATTTCTAGTTTCAAACTTTACCAAGGCTTGCCTGACTTACAGTTAGAAAATTCTTTTTGTCTGGTGAGTTTACAGATTACATATTGTTTCTTTTCAGCTTCAGACCTATTGCTAAAATACCAAATTATTCATAGTTCAATATCTTCTGGTAAATAATTTAAAAATATTAATCTAGCTACCATTTATTTTTATTTCGGTACAAACTGAGTAATTAACAATTATCTATTAATTTTTACCCTATGATAGACATTGTTCTAGGCACCAGAGTGATGAACAAAACACATGTAGCCACCACCTTCAGAGAGTTTACAATTTAGTGAGGATTAGAAAGAAAATTAAACAAGTAAATATCTAAGCAATAAACAAATAAAACAAAACTGGTAAAAGAGGAGGAAATTTTGACCTGTTTTACATAAAAGCAACTTTCCTAAAGTAGGTTACACATGTATGTTGTAGCTATAAACTAGCTTAGTCTGTCGAGCAGCCAATTTTAAAGAGACAGTTGGGAGTTTAACCTCCAGGTAGTCTAGTTTGCATTTCCACAATGGTGGTGATTTGCTTGCAAACAATTGTTGAACAAGGGAGAAATGATACAGGGTTTACATTGCTGACTCCAGACCTATCACTGCTTCTGATAAAGAAATATCAAGTGTATGGCTTATTGTTAGTGACTTAGTAGTGTCATTTTACCAAGTAAAACAAGTTCTGTTTCCTTCCATTGCTATTCCATCACAGATTCAGCACTATGTGTTTGCAGTCTTCTATCAAGCCTCCTCTATTTATGTTCCATGCACGTGAATAGCATTTTTCCTTTAATGTTGGTCATGGTTAATGGCTTCTTCCATTGTGGTAATGCCGTATGATGCTATTTTCTCATCCTTCTGCTCCTTTAGCTGCCTCTTCCTGCATGCAGTTTCTCAAAGACCAGACTTAGATGATTACCTCAGGAAGTCACTTCCAGTAATGTCACAGAAACAGGATCCTCTATTAAACTAAGATAATCTAAGGCACATGGGAGTGAAAAACGACTGGAAACTACATTCCCTGGTTGCTCTTAAGACTCAGTCAGCTTTCAGTGTCTTTCTGGTGATATTATAGAGCTTTTTGGAATAACTTGTATTTCTGTTCTATAGTATTCATATCCAAGAGACAGGCAAACAATCCTGGTTCTTTTGCAAATATTAAAATGGAAATTTATTTTGCTAAAATATAGTATATTCTATGTAGGCTGATAATGTATTATTTTTAAAATTCTTTTAGCATTTCAACCCATTTTTATGTGTGTACTATCCTTCATTTATGAACCTGTGGATTCTCCTTAGTGTTCTAATTTCTATTCTAGGGAACAAATTGCAGATCCTTTTTGTTTTAATCATCAATTATCTTACTCAATTGCCTTAAGTACTCTGCAAACTAAACCTGGTGTGTGTCTTTCCGGGTTTAATTATTGAAGAGTTTTTGAAAGCACCAGGATTTCATTAGTGATCAATATAGATTGGGCCAGTCTTAAAGCACTTTTTTTTCATTATTAAAGCCTTAGGTTCTGATGCTAACTTGGAGGCAGAGAACTGATGAGTCTGATTAAAAAAATGCCTAATGAGGCAAGTAGTTGCCACCTCTGATCTTAAACTGCCTCTGGGCTTTGAAAAATTATATAAATGGCCCCAATGACAGAGTATCATACTATGTACTGTCATTGTCCCTCTAATGATTATTGCAAGTTGAGTTGAGATGCATAAAATGATACAAGTTGTGAATTCCATGAAACATGTAATGTAAAATATTATAGGTAATTGCGCCTATCAACCATGAATATGCTGAGTCAATCCTATGGCTTTGAGCCATCTCAAAAAACAAATATCTGAAACAGCAGCAATCTTCAACAAAACAACCATTCATAAGGTGTGAAAATTGTTAGATTCAATAATAATTGACTTGACATTCCAACAATACAGGTTGACACTCCACAAGTTTTATAACAATTACAAGGGGTCTTGGGGACATAATTCTTCTAGCCAAAGATACTTGGTTAGCCCTCTCATTAACACAGATAAGAGATGAAGGGGAATGTGTACAACTGGAGTTGGGTCAAGGATGGGACAGGTTGGCTTTTGTTGGTTGTAGAGCTCTCAATGAGTGAATGGCCACTTGGATATACTGTGAGTAAGTCATAACAGAAATTATTCCAGATGAGTAGACATCTGGCCAGGAAGAAATAGAGCAACATAATCCTATTCTGCTAAAGGAGACAACTTGATCATTGTCCTTAACCAAGGGCAGGCACTGTGAATGTCTTTTTAGGTTCCCTGCTACTGGAGATTTTGTGTCCTATGCCCATGAGAAGTAGTTATATGTGTAGAGAGTTACATAATCTTTCTGTATATCAGTTTCATAATCTCTAAAATGTCCTGAAAGATAAGATCCTTTCCTGTTCTCAAAGTCTGTGAGACTAGGAGACCATGGCAAAATGGTCCTATAAATAATTTTAATTACATTTTAAGGCATGGTAACTCTCCTTTAAAACAGAAACAGAGAGCTTGAACTGAAACCAGGTTTGAGCTTGTTAGTGACACACTTTCAATAACCTTTTTGGATACTGTATTGGTTGCTACTGAAGTTAATTTTCACAGTACTGTTAGCTTTGGGTGATCTTTCCTGCAAAACACTATAATTAGACTGAGAGGAAAAAAAAATGAAAAAGAAAGGGGTAGAGAAATGCACTTTTCATCTTCATTGATTTGAAGTCTCAAGTTTGTATGAAAATAGTTCCCCAACAGTCCTATCATCAGGTGCTGTCAGGTGATATGTAAGTAGAATTTTGAGTATTCAGAAAAATAAACTTAGTAAGTTCAATGTAGCAATATTTCCTTGATCTAGAGAAATATATTCATCAATACAACTCAATTTAATGCACATTTATTAAGTAACTACTATCAGCAAGGGATTATGTGAGATTCTGTTGAAAAAAACAAACCTAGATATAAGTAATTTACTTCAAGAGATTTTTACTAGTGGAATGTAAAGAAATGCATTAGAAGATACTGTAGACTGTGAGGAAAAATGTTATGTGGAAGAGATTAATTGGGAATGGAAGAAATGAGCAGAATTTAGGGAAAAAACGAGTCTCTCAGTGGATATTTAAGGATGGATGTAACTTCAACAGGAGATTAATACACACAAAAGAGAGCAGCACTTTTTTCTAATGTACATATACAGAGCTCAGTTTAGATAATCCAGTTTTCAAAGAGTAAACTTCTGCTTAAAAACTCACCAAAGCTATAAAAGGAATAGGAAAGATTTCTTTTCAATTAGCAGTTGTCGTCTTTATGCATGTTCAATTAAGATTTTTTTTCCTTTGATAAAAAGTATGGATGGTGGGAGAACCTAGCTGAACTGTTCTGATGGAAATTTAAGCAATGAACTTATTTTATATCAATGCAAACCCAGAATGTACTGATGAAGCTCTCCTAGCTTTTGGGAATAGATATTTCAGAAGTGCAGGTAAGGTGAGCAATCTTGTTTTATGCCAGGTGTTTTTTTGTTTTGCTTTGGTACTATATTTATATGGTTTAGTTTCTTTTTTTTTTTAACTTTTTAAGGAAATGTTTTATTGAAGTATAGTTAATTTACAAGGCTGTGATAATTTCTTCTGCACAAAAAAGTGACCCAGTCATACATATATACATATCCATTCTCTCAGATTGTTTTCCCACATATATTATCACAGAATACTGGGTAGAGATCTCTGAGCTATACAGAGGGTCTCTGTTGGCCAATCATTCCATATACCTTAGTGTGCATTTGCCAATCCCAAATCCCCAGTCCATCCCCCCAACCTCCCCACCTGTTCCCTGCGGTAACTATAAGTTTTCCAGTCTGTGAGTTTGTTTCTGTACTGCAAATAAGTTCTTTTGTATCTTTTTTTTAAATTCCACCTATAGGTGATATCATATGAAGTTTGTCTTTCATTGTCTGACTAACTTCACTTAGTATGATAATTTCTAGGTCCATCCATGTTGCTGCAAATGCAATTATTTCATTCTTTATTATGTCTGAATAGTGTTTACATTTTACATATATACCACATCTTCTTTATCCATCCCTCTGTTGATGGACATTTAGGTTGCTTCCATGTCTTGTTATTGCAAATAGTGCTGCAATGAACATTGAGGTGTATGTGTCTTTTTGAATTATGGTTTTCTCTGTATAGATGCCCAGGAGTGGGACTGCTAGATCAAATGGTAGTTCTACTTTTAATTTTTTGAGGAATCTACATGCTATTTTCCATAGTGGTTACACCAATTTATATTCCCACTAACAGTGTAAGAGGGCTCCCTCTTCTGCTCACCCTTTCCAGGATTTACATTTGTAGACCTTTTGATTATGGCCATTTTGGCTAGTATAAGGTGGTACCTCACAGCAGTTTTGATTTGTATTTCTCTAATAAGTAGTGATCTTTAACATTTTTTCATGCGTTTTTTGGCCATATGTATGTCTTCTTTAGAGAAATGTCTATTTATATTAAATGTGTTCTGCTCTTTTTGTTTAATTGGGTTATTTGTGTTTTTGATATTGAGCTGCAGGAGGTGACTGTGTATTTTGGAGATTAATCCCTTGTCAGTTGCTTTATTTGCAAATATATTCTCTCATCCTGTGGGTTTTCTTTTTGTTTTGTTTATGGTTTCCTTTTCTGTGCAAAAAGTTTTAAGTTTAATTAGGTCCCATTTGTTTATTATTGTTTTTATTGTCATTACTCTATGAGGTGGATCTGAGAAGATATTGCTGCAGTTTATGTAGAGAGTGTTTGGCCTATGTTTTTCTCTAACAGTTTTATAGTATCCGGTCTTCTATTTAGTTCTTTAATCCATTTTGAGTTTATTTTTGTGTATGGTGTTAAAGAATGTTCTAATTTCATTCTTTTGCATGTAGCTGTCCAGTTTTCCCAGCATCACTTAAAAAGAATAACTAGACTTGGATATTAATTTTCTGCTAAAAGCCCTCTTCTGAGTCCCAAGGGTAGATACATGTTTACAGATTATGTAAAAGTCTCAGTTAGGTTTCAGAATTGTACTCTCTAAGGCTCTACCATAGAAGAAAGGGGACATCCAAATTCCAGACATTGACACAAATAACAGAACAGATTTCAAATTGGAAGCTGGCAGGGAGAATTTCCTGAATTCCCAGCTCTGTTCCTTTGATTTCAGCCTTCTGGATGAAAGGCTGCCCATTCAATTTTTACTCTTTTCTCATTTACTGAAAAATATTTTCTAAATATTTCCAGTGACTATCTAACCAGATCACCAGGCTTCTTCTTCTCAGTTACTTTGAAGCATGAAACATATTGATTTCCCAACCTTCTTAGTTCCTAAAACATGGAATTTGGTTTCTTCTTTTCCTAGTAACTATGGCATTACCATTTATGGATGAGCCACACAGTAACACCTTTACACAGATTATCTCATTCCATTCTCATAACTCACCAAAGGGATAGACACTATTATAATCCACATTTACAAAAGAAAAAACAAAACAAAGCAAAACAAATAAATGCACTAGGGTTTGGAGAGGTTAGGCAGTTCTCTGAAGGCTTACTACTTTTTATTACTTTCATTCTTTTTTTTCTGCTAAAAATGAGTGATTTTTCTCAGTGTCTGTATTTTTGTTCTTGAGTCTTCTATGATTTATTACACCTATTCTCAAAACCTTAGATAGTAATCAAAGGCAAATGACTTCTGAATCTATACCTATAATATCCTAAATGCCCAATATCTACTAAAAAATACCAGCCAAGCTCAGATTTCCAAAAATGTTGTATTATTAAATTAGGAAAATGATGGTCTCATATCCTCAGGTGGTCAGCACGCATCCCTCCGCATTTAGTCAATAGCTCTAGATTTAAGGAAACTGACCCTTGACCCCACTGGCTATAGTCTGGTAGGAGGTCAGTCAAAGTAGCCTGCCCTGCAATGGCCAGATGGTTGATGCATGAACCCCAATTAATCCTTCTTGATCTGATTAACACAAAGATTAGAAATAGTAGGAGTTTATTCATTCCAGATACTTAACCTGGAAAAGATAACGCATCACGTCATAAAACCCAGACACCTAGTGTTGTAATGATCTATGTCTTTTCTAAACCTACTTTTTTCAGTCTCCCTTCAGAGTCTACAAACTTATTTTATGTTTTTCCAATTAATTTCTTTCCTCTTATGCTAGATAGAGTCAGTCTCTGTTGCTTGGTAAAAGCAAATACACACACCTACAACTAACATCCTCAACAATTATTTATTTATAATTTATTATATGAGAGGCACTCTGTTCAAGATAAGGGAGCAAAGATGAATTCTTTAGAGTCCTAATAATGAGTCCTAAAGATAGGGCCTAATAATAAGCAACTTTTATTTTCATAGACACACAAAAAAGAAGAGATTATAATACCTCTTGGTATCAGAACCCACAGGCAACTGTGAGGAATTTTTGCAAAACTTCAACTCCTTAAGTTTTTTTGAGATTTAAAAACTTAAAAGACACAAGCACAGGTAGGTAGTCTTGTATGATATATATAAGACAGCTTATGTGTCAAGACTAAAGAACATATGTATCAAAAGATGTATCAATCAATGTTGGAAGAATAGATCCTAGAAGGAAAGCTTGGAAGTTTCCATATAAGCACCAACCAGTGGAAATTACCTTCACTAATGACCTTCCAATAGCAGAATGAGTTTGTAAGTTTGAAGAACATGGAGAAAGGAAGAAAGAAGGAAGCAAGGAAGGAAGGGAGATAAAGAAAGGACTAAGGAGGAGTTCTCACTGTGGTTCAGTGGTAATGAGCACAACTAGTATCCAGGAGGATGTGGGTTCAATCACCCAGTAGATTAGGGATCCAGCACTGCTATGAGCTGTGGTATAGGTCACAGATGCATCTCAGATCTGGTGTTGCTGTGGCTGTGGTGTAGGCCAGTGGCAGCTACAGCTCTGATTTGACCCCTAGCCTGGGAACTTCCACATGCCATGGGTATGACCCTAAAAAGACAAAAAAAAAAAAAGGAAGAAAGAAAACAAAAGAAAAGAAAGGACTAAGGAAAAAGGAAGCAAGGGAGTGAGGAAAGAAGGAGTGAGGAGAGAAGGAGGGAGAGGAAAGAACACAGATTCAGACTTGTCCTACTTGTGTCAGTTGATCACCTGGACCAGTCACTTGGGATTTTGGAAATTGATTGGCTAGCCTGAACAACTCTGAGGGTGGCATGGTGATTTGATTGACAACCCAGCCAGGAACAAGTGAAATGAAGGGGCATTTATAAAACAATAGGGAGAGAAAACAAAAAAGCAATAGATACAATAATACCCTACCAAGGACACAAAATCGAACTTTATAATCCCTGATGTAACTTTTTCCATGGTTCTAAAGTTATCCAACTTTGTATCAGTAGCCCTAGAGTACTTGTCTAATCCTGTTTTGTACACTGTCAGCTCCTTGAGTGGTCTACTCATCTTTGTATGTTTAGCAGTTATCACAGTTCTGGAACTATGGTGACTGATATATATTTGCTGGACTGATTTACAAACAAATCACTAAAGAATTATTTGAGAAAATTAAAAATATAAAGTTGGCCTGGTGCAGGTACTACCTTTGACCTTATCTATGATCACTTTGTTATTACCACTTCCAGTCCAGGAGTGGTTGGAAATATGGTACTGTTTAGTCAATGGCAGAAGCAGACACAGTGAGTTGAACAACCACCACATAAGCTCCCGCTAGACTCTTTACTGGCCAGATATACTTCTCATTTCTACACATATACCTGTATAGTATGACTTTACTGAGCCTTCATTAAGAGAAATTTTCTACCCTTTTGAGTTGAGCTAAACGTGTGATCAGCTTTGAACACAATGTACAAGGTACAAGTGACAATGCATTGAGTTTCAGAGCCTAGATCTCCAGAGGCCTTGCAGATTCTGCCTTTCAGTTCCTAGGACCCTGCCCTGACACTGACACACGTTGGAGTGAAGAACCACATAGAAGGAGAGCCAGCTGTACTAGAAGTCCCAGTTGAACCTAATCCCCAGGAAACTCACCTGCTGAATGCTCCATATCAATGAGCTGGCTGAGGCAGGCACAATAACCACTGAGCCAATCTACAGAATCATGAGAAATGATAACTAATTATTATTTTAGGCCTCCAAATTTCAAGGTGGTTTTTAAAACAGCAGTATAGAACTAAAGTAGAACAAGATCAAGCTCACTTCCCTGGTGAGCACTGAGGAATGCTATCTAAAGCATTCTAGCTACTGTTTTATGAGGATGTTGTGGAAATAAATCCAAATGAGAGCAAGCACAGGCTATTTACTCTGAGCTTTGTGTAGAAAGGGAGTCAGCTCCCATCACTTGTGTTTTAGCAGACTCAAAGGAAGGCAAAGGAAGGGGAAAGCTTTATAATGGAAAAGAGAGAAGGCTTCAGATATGTGCTGAATGGAAGCAGTTGGCACTAGAGCCTTTATACAGGCTAACTGGAAGCAGGGTCATCTATGTGATTGGTTAATGGTAAACATTTGACTTTCTCCTTTTGGCTCTAAGTTCGAAGTGAGGTCACAAATTAGAGAACTGATAAAAATTTGTGGCCTATTTGAGCTACTTGTTACATGGGTTCTTGCTTGGCTTCCTGGACTGGTTGCTACAGACAGGAGTCTGACTTTCTGGACTGGTGCTGTAGATAGTACATAGAGCTGGTTGCAGTAGATTGGGGGTCAGAGTTCTATTTTTATAGATGATTTAATTATTATTCATTTGAATATTCAGTTTCTCACCATTGTACTTTTTTTTTTTTTTTGTCTTTTCCGAGCCACACCTGTGGCACATGGAATTTCCCAGGCTAGGGAAAAGCTATAGCTGCCAGCTATAGCTGCCAGCCTATACTACAGCCTTAGCAACATGGAATCTGAGCCACATCTTCAGCCTACACCACAGCTCATGGCGACACTGGATCCTTAACCCATTGAGGGAGGCCAGAGATTGAACCCACATCCTCATGGATACTAATCCAATTCGTTACCACTGAGCCGCAACGGGAACTCCACACCGTTGTACTTATTTTAATCAAGAAAACATCTTTCAACGTTGTTCAGAACAGGAGGACCAGGCTGGGTTTAATGAGGATAAACTAAACTGTAAGACAAAGACCTTTATAAAGTGTTTTTTAAGTGAAAAAGATATGAGTCAGCAGAGCTTGGGGTTTGAATCCTTGACACCAAAGAGATCTTGGCCTTTCATGGGCAAAGTAGTAAAGACTAATCTTCTAAGCTGAATGTTACCAAGGGTCAGCAGAGCAAGAGAAAAAGGTACCGTTGTCCATCTTACGAAAGCTATTAAAGCTCCAAGGCAGTGTCACCAAAAAGCCCCTCTCTAAATGCAGACTCCTAGAGTTAATGTGAAACTAGCACATTAACTCATTAATCTCCATGATCATAGGCCAGTTTATTAATTTTTATGAGAGAAAGAGCTCAATGAGGGACTGAAACTTATAACAAATAAATTGTGATGATTTCAACAGAATTTAAAAATGAAACACTCTTCTTAATTCACTCAGCAAAATCCTACCTAGTACTTGCTACATGCACGTCACTATTTACTGGTTAGAGGGCAAAACATACAGGCTGTGGCTTTTCTTCTCAAAGAATTGGTTGTTTGCAGGCTCAGCAACACTAAAGCATACATATAAATTGCTAGGATATGATGTAAAAAAATCCTAAGTCCGGTAATAAGCAATAGGCTGTGGGAATATGAGGCCAGAAAGTTCTTTTGTGTACTTAAAATGATGAGGAATGATGTCATAAAGTATGTGCTGGTGAAGAAGAGGCTTGAAGAAGGATAACACTCACTAAAAATTGAGCAATGGGCAAGTTCAAGAGGAAGAAAAGGTCTTTGGGATCCTGAAACAAATTAATAAAGCTACAGGATAAAGACTATTTGTCTGGAGTGTAGAATAACACCAACCAAAAAAAAAAAAAAAAAGGAGAGGAAGGAAACTGAAGGAAAAAGATAAAATCAATTTCATCTATATGATGGAGGTTCTTGAGTGCTAAAATAGAAATGTGACATTTATTCTCTGAAGTTCATGAAATTTTGAGCAGTAGAATAGCCTGTTCAGAGCATCCTCAAATGAGAAATCTCTCAGTGGATTTTACAACAGAAAAGCCTGAGTTTGGGTACAAGGGCACCAGATTGGAAATGACTGGTGATGTCTAATTAGAGCATTTAGTAAGAAAGTGAGGGAGCAAGATAGACTGACCCACATTTATTTAGATGGGAGCAAGGAATTAAGAAAAGGATAAAAAATAAAGGAAAACATTCTAAATATAAAGTTAAGAGTATTAACATTTGCCTGTCATTAACTCTACCAAAAAGAGCCCAAAGTTATCACCCTGCATGATTTCAAATGCCCACTCTACCCTGTGAA
Organism: Phacochoerus africanus; assembly: GCF_016906955.1. Lineage (NCBI taxonomy): Eukaryota > Metazoa > Chordata > Mammalia > Artiodactyla > Suidae > Phacochoerus > Phacochoerus africanus. The sequence continues at coordinate 137,838,212 of NC_062544.1, forward strand.
ATCATAATGGGGCACAAAGAAATACATTTTGAAAGGATATATGGTCCTATGATGTGTCATCATACTTAGAAATTAGGATTCAGAATTTGTTTTTCTTTTCTCGTCCTTGCTAATTCTTTGAAGAGATTCCCATAATCCAAATGTTCTCTCAGGTTTTCAATGTGTTTATGAAATGGTGATAATGATTTTGGCCACCCTGTCATGGATTTAGAGAAGAAACAAATTGATTTCATTTCTGCAATGCTCGTTGAGAATTTCAGTGGTTATCTTTTATTTCAGGAAGAATATAAGCTTCTAAAATACCCATAACAACCAAAGTTGGGCAACTGAAATTGCCTTCCACTCTGAGGAGACTGCATAATACACACTGGAGAAAAAAATGATCCTGAAACATGAGGTTTCATTCATATCAACAATGGAAAAAAAATCTAGAACATAAATTGTAGTTTTCTTGCAGAATATATAACAGCTCACTTTTAGTACTCCTGTCTCTTGCTGAACAGGGCCAATGGAAAACATTTCTCGATTCAGCATTTTGTTTGATCCCTTACTACACAGTGATTGATCACAGCAATTTCTTTCACATAAACAGAATCCTCCAGATAAGCTTGTTGGTGACACTCAGGGCTATGAATACACCACAGACCCAAAACTAATATTTTGCTTGCAGTGTTTAAACTCAGTGCCAATAGGGCTCAAACTACTTGTACCATAAAAGCAAAACTCTTTTAAGCATCTGATTTAATCAGGTTCTAGGAAAAGGGCATTGCCCAAACATGCTTCTCCTGTAGTGAGGTATCTGTCTTTTCATTAGAGCCCTGACGTACAAGCAACAAAACGTACAGTGCAACACAGCCAGCATCTTTAATCATTAGGAAACTATCCAACAAGCACTCAGCTATCTCATTTTGGATAGCAGAAAGCTGTAGCAGGAAGGAAGAGAAATGGAGAACAGCATTTCCTGTGATCCTGAACATTTTTTCATATTGATGATGGTCATTTCTGCTACTGGAGTAGCCGGAATTGTAATTTGAGAGGAGTGTCATTTTCTGCAGATACAAGCTTTGTGTAATCCTCCCATTTAAATGACATGATCCTGCACGCTGATGATTTCATGGCCTACAATTTGTCACATCTCCACTGACTAAGAGTGAAACAGTAACTAAACAACAATCAATAGACTGATTATATTATGCCTGACTGTTCACCTTGTTTGAACCAATTTTTAGTTAGTTAATTATGTTTTAATATGCCACCAAAGGTAGAGGTGATCATCATTTTCCAACAGAAGGAAAGAGATCATCAAATGAGGAGGGGGAGGTTTAATTAAGATGGCTTACAGGAAATCTATAAGCACCTCCCCTCCCCCCCGACCATAGTACAGCATATAGAGAGGAAATACTTTGCATTTAAAATATCTTTTGAACTCAACTGGTAGATTTCTTCCACTTATTATACTTCAGATTCTTTTTTTCACCTAGATTAAAATGGCTAAAATCTTTTAATACCCACATATAGGTTAAGAATACATTTTTGTACTTTTATTTAGATAAATAACTTTTTAGAAGTATGGAGTGAATAGACTTTAGCCCTGAAGTTAAGTGTTTGAAGTTATGCCTGATAAGATATCCTCTTTTCTGTTTAATCATCTGTAAGTAGGTTTAGAAAGAAAGATTTTAGAGTTTTAGTATATTATATTTTTTGAACAAAGATAGGAATTTAATATAAATAGACTATAATAAAATCTTGAGATCCATGAGTTGAATGCCATTTTCAATGACGTAAATCTGGGTTTGGTTGAATGGAGTTCCCTGAGTGGATGCTGCTTTCAGTTTGCTGAACCCTCTGTTCACAGTCATAGGTAGTGGCTTTAGAAAATGGACTTACCTTGATGTGTCCTCGTTGAAACACTTTCTTCTCTCTTCTCTTAGTATCTGGATTTCAACATCTTCAGGGTGACCACAACTTTCTTCATACTGAAAGCCTTTTGAGAATTAAAGGGGGTTTTATTAATAACTATGCTAGGAATATTGAAAAAAACTGGAATTATCTAAAATGTGTGATCCACCTCAATATCTGAACTCTGAACTAGGTGATGTGGTATGAAAATTCCTCTCAAATCCCTTAATAAGTATGAAACTATATAATGGTTTAAAGGAATGTATGCATATATGGCATGGAATAGGAGAGGTAAGACAGGAGAAAATAGAAGTTAAGAAGTAGCATAAAGATACTATGCAGATGTTATTGCCATGATGATAACGTATTAATCTCCCGAAACTGGATATAATTTCTCATCCTTAATAGAGAACACATTTCTCCTAACTACTGTTGGTCCTATGCACCATTTTCTCAGGATACTTACCAATTTTTTCTCAAACTGCAAATGATAAAATGAGGCAATAATATGGTCTGAGTTTAGCCCACCTGCTTATTGGAATTGTTTGCATTGTTTTTTGACATAAGCTTGTTTTGTATTCACCCCCATAAATGGTTCCTCTGCTGGATCCAATTCAAATGCTAATTAAACAATTTTTAATATCTTCTTCTTCCCCTTCAAGAAGGATGACGAACAAATCTGTGATTGGGTTGATGAAGCAATATAGTTGTCTTGCCCTGAACTAGATATCAGAGGTGAGTGACAGGTTTTAGGTAAGCTCTGCCAGTTATCTATGGAAGTAGAGAGATAATGACTCTGTTCTTTTGGGTTCCACTTCTGAGTAAGGTGATTATTTGATATCTGTGGTCTCTACTTATACAAAATTGCTTCTATAAAATAATACAAACTATGTCAAAACAAACACTCCTGGTCTATTCATATCATCAGTATTATGCTTATTTTTTATATAAATTAAAGCTATTTTTGTCTTCTTTTGAGGAAATGTTTACTATTAAGAGATCTAAATTTGTTGAGGCAGTTTAAGCTAGAAAAGGTTAATGAACTACTCATGGAGAAAGACCATTTTTGTAATGTTACTGTTTCCTTAAAACATTTTAAACCTTGTAAGTGATACACTGTTTTTCCTTCCCCTGCTCCTTTTTTTTTTTTTTTTGGATAAGAACAGTTACATTTGCTTCCATTCTTTCTTCTTTTCTTCCTTGTTTCACTCAACAAATAATTACAGGAGATGGGATTAAGATGGCAGAATAGAAGGACTGGATCTCAACTTCTCTCCTAAAAACAACAAATTTCACAACTAAAGACTAAGCATTCTTCACCCAAATGGACCGGAAGCCTTAAAAAAGATATCCTACTACAGAAGAAAAAGAGGAGGACACATCAAGAGGTAGGAGGGGCAATTTGACAATGTAAACAACCCCATACCTCCTGGGTGAGAAGCTTCACAGACTGGAAACTGGTTCACAGAGTCTCACCAACAGGAGTGACATTTCTGAGCCCCACATTAAACTCTCACATGTGGGGATCTGGCACTGGGAGAAAGAGCCCTGGAGTATCTGGCGTTGAAGGCCAGTGGGGCTTGTGCGCAGGAGCTCCACAGGACTGGGAGAAATGGAGACCCCATTCTTAAAAGGCGCACACAGACTTTCACGTGCTCTTGGTCCCAGGGCAAAGCGAAGTCTCCATGGGAATCGGCATCAAACCTGACTGCAGTTCTTAGAGGACATCCTGGGAAAACAGGGGTGAATGTGGCTTGTTGTGAGGGAAGGATATTGAAAGCAAAGCTCTCAGGAACATTCAGCAGCAGTGCCTTTCTCTGGAGGTGGCCATTTTGGGAAAATCTGGCCCCACCCATCAGTCAGCTGCTGAGAAGCCCCAGGGCAAACAACAACCCAGGTGGGATCACAGCTCCACCCCTCAGTAAACAGGCTACCTAAAGACCCCTCAGGCTCACAGCTGCCTCTAATCCCATCCAGAGACTAAGCCCCACCTACCAGAGGATTAGAATTGGCTCCTCCTAGAGGTGGCAGGCATCAGCCCCTCCCATCAGGAAGCCTACACCAAGCCCCCATACTGACTTCAGCCACAGGGGGGCAGACATCAGAAGTAAGAGAGGCTACAACTCTATTATGTGTAAAAAGGTTTCCACACCAAAAACCTATAAAAATGAAAAGACAGAGAACTATAACTCAGATGAGGGAGAAAGGAAAAACCCCAGAAAATCAGCTAAGCGAGGAGGAGATTCTTAGCCTCCAGGAAAAGACTCCACAAAAAAAGAAAACTACAGGCCACTTTCACTGGTGAATATCAATGCAAAAATCCTCAACAAAATACCAGCAAACCACATCCAACAATACATTAAAAGGATTGAACATCATGATCAAGTGGGATTTATCCCAGGGATGCAAGTGTTCTTCAATATCCGCAAATCAACCAGTGTGATACACCACATTAACAAACTGAAGAATAAAAACCATATGATCCTCTCAAGAGATGCAGAAAAAGCCTTTGAAAAACAATCCAACACCCATTTTTGTGATAAACACCCTTCAGAAAGTGGGCATAGAGGGAACCTACCTCAACATGATAAAGGCCATATATGACAAACCCACAGCCAACATCATTCTCAATGGTGAAAAGCTGAAAGAATTCCTGCTGAGATCAGGAATAAGACAAGGATGTCCACTCTCACCACATCTCTTCAACATAGTTTTGGAAGTACAGCCCTAGCAATCGGAGAAGTAATAGAAATAAAAGGAATCCAAATTGGAAAGGAAGAAGTAAAACTATCACTATTTGTGGATGACATGATACTATACCTAGAGAATCCTAAAGACTCAACAAGAAAACTGTTAGAGCTCGTCAATGAAATTGGTAAAGTTGCAGGATACAAAATTAATACACAGAAATTGACGGCATTTCATTACACTAACAGTGAAAGAGCAGAAAGAGAAATTAGGGAAGCAATCCCGTTTACCATCACATCCAAAAGAATAAAATACCTAGGAGTAAACCTACCTGAAGAGACAAAAGACCTGTCCTCTGAAAACCATAAGACCCTGATGAAAGAAATCAGAGATGACACAAATAGATGGAAAGATATACCATGCTCTTGGATTGGAAGAGTTAATATTATCAAAATGACTATACTACCCAAGGCACTCTAGAGATTCAATGCAATCCCTATCAAATTACCAAGGACATGTTTCACAGAACTCGAACAAAATACAGTAAAGTTTGTTTGGAAGCACAAAAGACCCAGAATAGCCAAAGCCATCCTGAAAAAGGAAAATGGAGCTGGAGGAATCAGGCTCCTGTACCTAAGACTATACTACAAAGCAACAGTCATCAAAACTGCATGGTACTGGCACAATGACAGAAATATAGATCAGTGGGACAGGATAGAAAGCCCAGAATTATACCCACACACCTACAGTCAACTAATCTATGACAAAGAAGGCAAGAATATACAATGGAGAAAGGACAGCCTGTTCAATAAGTGGTGCTGGGAAAACTGGACAGCCACATGGAAAAGAATGAAATTAGAACACTCCCTAACACCATATACAAAAAGAAACTCAAAATGGATTAAAGACCTAGATATAAGACCAGACACTATAAAACTCTTAGAGGAAAACACAAGCCAAACACTCTCTGACATAAATGACATCAACATCTTCTCAGATCCACCTCTTAGAGTATTGACAATAAAAGCAAAAATAAACAAATGGGACTTCATTAAACTTAAAAGTCTCTGCACAGCAAAGGAAACCCTAAACAAAACAAAAAGACAACCCACAGAATGGGAGAAAATCTTTGCAAATGAATCAACTAACAAGGGATTGGTCTCCAAAATTTATTAACACCTTTTGCATCTGGTGTATCCATAACAAAAAAAAAAGAACCCCATGAAACAATGGGCGGAAGATCTAAACAGGCAGTTCTCCAAAGAAGACATACAGATGGCCAAAAACACATGAAAAGATGTTCAACATCACTCATTATTAGAGAAATGCAAAACAAAACCACTATGAGGTACCACCTTACACCAGCCAGAATGGCCATCATCCAAAAGTCTACAAACAATAAGTGCTAGAGAGGGTGTGGAGAAAAAGGAACCCTATTACCCTGTTGGTGGGATTGTCAATTGGTGCAACCACTATGGAAAGCAGTATGGAGCTTCCTCAGAAACCTAAATATAGAACTACTATTTGATCCAGCAATCCCACTCCTGGGCATCTATCCAGAGAAAACCATGACTCGAAAAGACACATGTACTCCGATGTTCATTGCAGCACTATTTTCAATAGCCAAGACATGGAAACAACCTAAATGTCCATCGACAGAGGAGTGGATTAAGAAGAGGTGGTACATATACACAATGGAATATTACTCAGCCATTAAAAGGAATGAAATACCGACATTTTTAGCAACATGGATGGACCTAGAAATTATCATGCTAAGTGAAGTCAGCCATACAATGAGACATCAACATCAAATGCTTTCACTGACATGTGGAATCTGAAAAAAAGGATAGACTGAACTTCTTTGCAGAACAGATGCTGACTCACAGACAATGAAAAACTTATGGTCTCCGGAGGAGACAGTTTGGGGTGTGGAGGGATGTGCTTGGGCTGTGGGATGGAAATCCTGTGAAATCAGATTGTTATGATCATTATACAACTACAGATGTGATATTTTCATTTGAGTAATAAAAAAAAAAAGATTAACACACACAAAAAAATTACATAGTATTTACTGTATTCCAGGCACTATCCTTGGGACATATGAGATGATAAAACTAAATCTCTGTTCTGGAGGCACTGATATTCTAGTGGAAGAAAGAATTTAAATAGAACAAATACATAACTCAGCCTTGGAAATTATTATTATGGAGAAATAAAGAATAGATGGGGAGGTAGGGGTTGGAAGTACAGGGTCAAGATGGGGGAATATGGATATCAATTTAAATGAGATAAGCCTCATTGAAAAAGTGATATTTGAGTTACATGGTATTTATAAACGACACTGGATGTTATTTTTATTTTTTAATCATTTTCATGTAGAGTAAAATGAGATTAAACTCTATAGACTTTGATGTGCCTGAGTTAATAAAATAATAAAGTAAATATAATAGTGGGTGATCTGATAATGACTTAGTACATGTCATTTCATTTAATATTCATGTTAACTCTAATCATTGAGCACTGCTATTATTTCTCCTTCAGGAAAGTAAGATCAATAATGATCAACTTGTCCAGGATTACATATCTTGTAAGTGGCAAGGCTGGCATTCATTCCCAGGAATCTGATTCTACATTCTAAGACCTTAACCACTAGCCATATTATCTGAATTCTTTCACACCAAAGAAACTGTTGCTCTTATTCTTGGTATATTTTCAGTGGTCTTAATAAAAATTTGCACCATATAAGGCAATTGAAAGGGTAGAGAACAGATTTTAACTTTCCAACAAAAAGTTGACCACCAACTTTTTTATTTCTCATTCCCAACTCATTTCGTCAAATTTGACCACCGACATTTTGTTGGAAAGTTAAAATGTGTTCTCTACCCTTTCAATTGCCTTACATGGTGCAAATTTTTATTAAGACCCCTGAGGATACACCAGCCCAAGAAATGGCTAAAAGACCAAAAAAAAAAAAAAAAAGTTGGTGGTCAAATTTGATGAAATGAGTTGGGCATGAGAAATAAAAAAGATATGAGATTCCCTCTCCCCATTGAAAATGGGTTTTGTGTGATCAGGTGCTTCTTAGGGAAGCATGTATGATTAGTGTGAATAGGAATTCAAATGTGTATATCAAAAGGAAGAAACACCCCTTAGAATTTTAAGTATTGCAAATAAATATAGTTTAATCTGTTATACATAATTCATATTAGCAATAACTACTTCAAAATTAATGTCAGCTAATGTTAAGATTAGTGGATGATGTCTCTGAAGCTCTGCTGCAGGCTATTCTCACAGAATTTCATTAATGCCTTTATGGCTAATTTCCTAAGGCTTATTTTTTGGTCTTTGCTGATGAGATATTAAGCTCTTTTTAAAAAAGAGATTTATTTGAAAAAAGGGAAAAGCACAGCCTTATTCTTACCCATTACCTAGATGTTTCTTTAAGATAGGCTGAGACATTGCATAAAAACTGGAAAGATTGCGGAAACTTGGGTACCACTTGAGGATCTGCAGAAGTTTTTTTTTTTCCTCTTGAACTTGACCTCTTCCTTTTCAGAACACTCTAAGTAAAGGATGTTAAAGTATCATCTCCAAAATACATTTTATTGCTTCAAATACTGAGAAGATTATTAATCTTTTACTTAGAAAATCTCAAAGGGCATAAAATAATTGGATAAACTTGGTACTCAACAATTTTAAGCCCTGATTTACTCATTCCTTTCTGATATTAGGAATTATTTCAGAATTAAAGATTAGAAGTTCTAAAAAGAAAGAGATAAGTGTCTTGTGCTATGGTTATTCTTTCCTCCTCCCTCTGAAAGATGGCAATGTTCCTTAAAGGGCAATATAGAAGCATCATCTTTAATTTTGCTTTGCTTTTGGTAACATTTTTTAAATAAAAACTTGAATATTTTCCCCAAAATAGTGTTCAATGATATTTCTAATCACTCAAATAATCTTTCAGCTTTCATCCTCTTCCCCTTAAAAATCTTAAGGCTTTTTTCTCTCTTTTATTATCTATGTGTCTGAAGAGAAAATTATATTTGCATCTTTATAGATATTACATTTTAATCCTGTTGTCTTTGAGGTTTTGTTATATGGTTATTAACGAGACTGCATACTGAATTCTTTTTACTTCCTCAAATATCTAGCTAAGAACCTCCATACTAATATTTCCAATTTTCTCCCATCCTTCTGATTTGGAATCACCAAGAACAAAGACTGCCCTTGAATCTTTTTGAAAAGGACTATACCATGTTCTTTTCACTATCCAAATGGCAGTCAAACTGCAGGGACTCAAATCTTTCCATATCTTCCAATTAAAAAGGGATCCCTGAGACCTTAGGAACTGCTCACTAGCTGGAGACCTCAAAATCAAACTGACTACAGGAGTTTCCGCTGTTGCTCAGTGGAAATGAACCTGACTAGCATCCATGAGGATGTGGGTTCTATCCCTAGCCCCATTCAGTGGGTTAGGGATCTGGTGTTGCTTCAAGCTGTAGTGTAGGTCACAGACACAGCTTGGATCTGGAGTTTATGTGTCTGTGGCTGTGGCATAGGCCAGCAACTGTAGCTCTGATTCAACCCCTATCCTCGGAACTTCCACGTGTCACAGGTATGGACCTTAAAAAAAAAATCAAACTGACTTAGAAGAAATAGATAAACTCAAGGTTGACTGCTTCCTCCAATTTGTCAGCTTAAGAGGATCAAAAATGTCTCTTTTCATTGTTTTTCCTTCTCTGACCACCATTTTCCTAATTCTGACACCATGAAGGTATTTATGATTCTTTTGTCCACGTTTTTCCTTGCTCTAGCTTGGAGAAACAGTGCCTATGTTCACATATCTCTTGCAAAGGTAGGTAATACAACCTCCAAATAACTGCTGGATTTGTCACAATGCCAGTGATTATAAAGTTCTGCCTATGAAAAACTTTGTCCTGATTTCCAATGCCTCATTTTTTTTTTCTTAACAAACTCACCCTCTCTGTGTTGTGTCAGATTCCTTAATTTTGAGGGTCCATTTCCTTGTCTCTGGCTAACAGCCTTGGAGAACCTTGCATCCAGGCTATGTACAAAGAAAGGGACACAAGGCAAGGGTAACCAGAGTGAAACCCCCAGGGTGGTCTATAGAACTTTAAATTTCACTGGCCCCCATGGCTGTCACCTTTCCAATCCTAAAACACAGACTCAAACTGGAATTACCAGGAATTATTTATGATTCAAAACTTATCTCCTTTGGCAGATCCCTACAGTTCTGACTAGGAATAAGTGCAAATGAGGCTATGATTAGGACTCACTCCTTAACTCTTGATGATGTTGCAGAATGTGCTGTGACAGCAGTACCAATCCAGCAGAAATCCTTACACTATCTGGTCAAAATTGTTTTTGATAATAAAATAGGTTTGATTATATTTTAGCTGAGCAAAGTGGTTTTGTGCTGTGGCAAACACCATTTGCTGCTCTTGGACTGAAACTTCTGACACTTCTGGGGAAATTGACACTCAGCTACATAAGATCAGTGAAGAAGCCACTTGGCTTAAGAAAGTGACTTCTTCAACAGAGTACTTTCATTAATTTATTTGACTTGGATTGGTCTTGGGGACCATGGCTCCAAAATGCACTCCAGATATTGGGAATTATCCTGTTTATAATAATCAAAGTAGTGTCCCTAATGTGATGCCTTCTCTCAGAAGCTTTAATTGCACATTCCAAATTGGGAACCATCAACAAAATGATCTAATAATCAAACATCAGAAAAGAATGACTAACTTAAATGTGAACAGAAATCTGTGACCTGTGAATACCACTAAAGGGTCAGCAGAAAACTACAGGAACTTCAAAGCGATAACTGGGAGGAATGCTAATAACTTAAATTTTGATCACATCTCTCAGGTTGAGAGTCTGATGAAGATGAGAGAATCACTGAAAACAAGAAGATAGGCCCCAAATGGAGTCACTTATGTGAAATCCCATGTCCCCAAACTGACAATTTATTTACAATTTCAGCTTCTTCCAGAGTAGAATCTCAAACCAGCCAATCAGGAATCAACTGGCCAGTACTAGTGAGTTAATCTGTCTAACAGACCCAAGCCATGCTTAAAGGAAGATGACTTTGCCCAACTAATCCACTTTCTGCTGGTATAACTTCCTTGTTATATCTTCTGCACATAAAAGTCTTTCATTTTGTACAGCTCCTTGGAGCTCTTTTGTATCTGGTAGATGGGATGCTGTCTGAATCACTGAATAAAACAGAGTACTGTTGATTCGATTCATGAAGTCTTGAGGTAGATTTTTGCATAGCACTAGATTATAGACACAACTTCTAATGTGTTTAGGCCAGTCACCTCACCTCACTGATCCAACTCTAATTTGTAAAATCAGAAGACTGAACCAACTCGTTGCAAAGGCCACTCTCTGCAAAATTCTGGCTATCCATGATTTTTTAAAAAAATTATTAAAGTATAATTCATTTACAATATTGTGCCAATTTCTTCTGTAGAGTAAAGTGACCCAATCAAACATACATATACACATTCTCTTTCTTATATTATCTTCCATCATGGTCTATCCCAAGAGACTGGATATAGTTCCCTGTGCTATATAGTAGGACCTTGTTGTTTATCCCTTCTAAATGTAATAGTTTGCATCTACTAACCCCAAAGTTCCAGTTAGCCCACTCCCTTCCCCTTGTCAACCACAAGTCTGTTCTCTAAGTCTGTGGGTCTGCTTCTGTTTTGCATATAGGTTCATTTGTGCCATATTTTATATCCCACATACGAGTAACATCACATGGTATTTGTCCTTCTCTTTCTGACCTCACTTAGTATGGTCATCTCTAGTTGTATACAGGTTGCTGCAAATGACATTATTTCATTAATTTTTTATGGCCATGAATTTGATATATGCAAATATTCTTACTAATAAAGGTGAGAACATGAGTTCAAAAACTCTTGGAATCTCCATTATTTACTTTGTGAATCTTGTCCTCTCCTACTGATATTTCTACTCTAATTAAAAATGATACAGAACATAAAGTAGATTAAAGGAGATAATTTGTGTAAAATGTGATTCTGAAACATGATAAGTACACCATAAATGTTAGCTTTTATTATTAATGGAAGAGTCAGAAGAGCCCACAGCCTGAAACAAGGGCGATTAGCTCTAACCTTAATCAATAGTGGTGAAGGAAGTACAATTTGTGCATTCTAAAGATAATTTTTGTAGATGTTTTTGACCTTGGTAAAATCTCTGTTTACCCCCCTAAAAACCTGATAATTAATAATTTTCACACTTCTTTGCAAAACTTAATAAAAAGTAATGTACAGAAGCATCACATCTCTATTACTTTAAAAATTATATTTACTGGAAAATCAGAGCACAGTATCATGTGTAATTAAAATGAAACTCTGTCTGAAAGCATGTTAATAAAAATTGTGATTTGACACTCTAATATGGAATGATTGGCCAATGGGAAACTGCTATATAGCACAGGGAACTCTACCCAATATTTTGTGATAATCTACATGGAAAAAGAATCTGAAAAAGAATGGATGTATGTATGTGTATAACTGGATCACTTTGCTGCACAGCAGAAATGATCACAACATTATAATCAACTATGTTTTAATAAGAATTTATAAAAAAGAAAAAAATTAAAAATTGTGACTTGGTATTATTAGTATTGTTAAGCAAAATTTTTAGACCTATACAGAAAAAAAGACAAGAAAAGAGTTAAATAAGTAAATAAATCCAAAATAAGAAAGAAAAAAATGTCTGGCAATAAAATGAACAAAACAGTAAAAGAACATATGGCTCCGATGCCTATCACAGGCTCAAAAAATCCATTTTTTCTTGTAGATACAACTTGTTATATGGCAAATCCTGACCAATTACTCTTTATATCCAGAGTTACTTAATTTAAAATGATGATTTCCAGAGGAAGAAGATAATGTTCCTGACCTCAAGGTGACCTCAGCCTGATATTGTTATGCTACCTCAAACTAGTCAAATTTATAACTTAGATATAAAAATTAACCACAAAATCAAAGAAACTGCTTACATGCCCCAAAGTTAAGCATAAAAGGCAGAACTTCAATTAAATGTTATTGGGATTTAGAGATATCATACAATCTGGAACACTTTCTAGATTAAGAAAAGGATCTAAACACGAAAGCTAAACACTGCACCTTGCATCTGAACGTCTGTAACAAAGTAACAAATCAACAAATAAAATCAACTGATGTTTATTCATTTACTAAGCAGAGATTTATAGTTTTGCAGATTATATACAAAGCAGTCTATAAAGAACTGTGAAGATAAAGGAAAAAAATGACTTCACTCCTACACTCAATAAACTAGTAATTTTAAAAAGAAGCTAAAACATGACAGTATGTAGAATGCAAAAAAAAAAATTCTGGAAAAGCGATATACACAATATGAAACAGCTATTGAAAGGAAGAGAAAATCTGCCTCCGTTTAGGGATGGTAACGCTGTTAAGTATTTTTATAAAACACCTGACATTTGATTTAGCCTTTGAAGGTACGCACTCTGCATTGACACACTGGGACACACACATTTATTTACTTCAGTCACTCCAGAGACATTTGTGCACACTATAAATTCAGGAATGTTGCCCACCATCCAATTTCACAAGGATTAGCTGCTACAATGTTACACCGAAAGGAAATTCAGGAGGAAAACTGGAGTGAGACCCTCTGTGCTTTGGAAAAATAGTACCTTTAGATATTTAGATGTATAACTCAGGAAAAATTCTTGCATCTTTACTTATGTAAAAAAAGTACTAAAATCATTAACTGAGATATCTGTTCCTTGTGACTAGCAGTGACATTTTACTGAAATGTATGCTTGACCACATATTCCCTAACCCAAACCATAAATATACAGTCATCTCCCCAACCTCCAGGGAGCAGCTCTCAGAGCTTCTGAGAGGCTTTTTCCTGGGATATAGTTCTCAGTAAATAACTGAAACTCACAACTCGTAGTTGTGCTTCCAGATACTGCTAAGACAGTCACCACCCTCAAGTGGCATACTATCTGATTAGAGAGAAAAGATGAAGATACTTTAAGTTAAAAGTGAAAGGCTTCTTTACAGAATATAAAAGCAAATATCAAATGATCAGGGTAGATAAGGATTAATAAGTTAGAAAGCAGAACAATGTTAAGAGTGGGGACCCTGGAGTCAGGATTCCTGGCTTTAAATCCTTTATCTACCATTTATTGGTCAAGGAGAGCAGAATTTGACATCACAAAACATCTCTTTGGCATAAGGATCATTTTAGACTGATTATTTATAAGAACAGAAGACATAGGAAAAGCTCTGGAAACTGAATATAAGTTATATAAGTTATATAAGACTGAATATAAGTTATATAAGACATTTACAATAAGTGAAATTTCTACTTGTAAGGGAGTCTCCCTCTCTCGTACCAGGAAGAAGAGGATGACTAAACCACTAGACACCCTTATTACTCGAAAAGGCAAAGACATATCTGCATAGCATTCATCCCCTGGTTTATTATGTTTTGCCCTATAACCATCCAGAAATTTCTTCCTTTTCCACCATCTTCTTTTATCTTTAGCTGGAGATGTTATTTAAGGTGATGGTTTGGGCCATTTTGGGGAGTTTCTCAGCTCTCCTGGGTATCTCTCATTTATATAGGATATATACATGTTACTAAACTTTCTTTTTTTTCCTTCTTCCTTTAATCTGTTTTTTATTACCAGAGGAAGTCTCAGCCAAACACTCAGAAGGGTAGAGGATAAACTATTTTTTCTTCCCTAGGCTGGACAAGCTCAACTTTCTCATCTATAAAATGGGAATAACAAAATTAATAGTCATGCCCTAGGATTGCTGTAAGAATTAAACAGTATAGTGCCTATAACACATGCAGTATTTGCTAATATTATTCAGATCAGTGAAAAACTGCCCAGGACTGAAGGGGTTTGATAGAAGTTCAGGGAAGAATAAAGATCTGAACTAAGCTCAGAATAAACTATATGACTAGAATCATCATAAAGGAAGAAATTTATTCCAAGCAAGGCTAGTGTCGGAGCTGGCAATCGATAAAGCTTTGAAATTTTCTTAGAATTATTTGGTTTTCACTCATTTTTGGAACAGATTTGAGATTTACCTACATTGGCATTGCATCTCTCTTCCTCTCAATGGAAAGTAGAGTCAGAGAACTTCAGAAGGTCATGAAAGTCAGAACAGAAATGTTGACCCAAAATAGTAAAACAGCTCATTATTTTATCAGCAATCCCCACCACCCCCTCCCAGGAATGGCAAAGAATTGCAATTTAGATATACAATCTGTGGCAAACCATACTCAAGTCCAGAGAACAAAGATAAGGAGCTGCTTTTACTGAGGAAGAAAGGGGCCTGATCTGATTTCCAATTACTGCACTTAACTTGTATTGTCACTTGGTGACAAAAATAAGAACATTTAAAAAGAAAATAAATGATGATTTCTGTACCTTAATTTCCCCGAAGATAAAAACATGGCTGAAAATTTTCTATTCCTCCATTTTTATAAGAAAAAGTTTGATATAAGTGTGAACCATGAAATTTTAAATAAAAATTTGAAAGAATAAATGTTCTAATGAGTCCTCCCAAGGAAACATGTTACATAAATATATTTCCATTACTAATAGCAATAAGCTGTGAGTCCTTGATGAGATGAAGCTTCTGAGCAATTCTGTTGTCCTTCCGTGGTTCTGTACAGGTCATCACATTTTATATAATGCAATCAAAAGAGAAACATATTTAGAAATTAAATAAATGATAATTGGAAAAGGTGACATCAGTGATTGATTCAGTAAATCACTTCTGAGATATCAGTGTTATTACTCTATATTAAGTCCTTTATCTTACATACTTTACTTTCTAGTAATTTATACCAAGTGTTAATTATTCTACTGCCCCCCTCCCTGGAAAAACCTGAATCCTCAGTAATTAAATTTAACTAAGTCTAGATTTAAGATTTAATGTATTTTTTTAGTTTTCCTAACATTTAAAATTTTCCATATTTGGAGCATAAGTAACTGTCGGTTAACCAATATACTCAATTATCTGAAACATTCCAAATCACTATATGTATATATTTATTAATTTATAAATAGTGCACATGTGAGAAGGAAAGAGGGAAGAGGTTATAGATGTTTAGTCGAGTATTTGATTAAATAACATATGATTAAATAATTTTATGACTGGAAGAAACCTAACTGGCTATCTAGAACAGAGTCGGCATTTTTTTTTTTTTCTATAAAGGTTAGATGGTAAATATTTTAGGTTTTGGCCACATAGCCTCAGTTGCCTCTACTCAACTCTTCCATTGTAGCAAATAATAGTAATAATAATAATAATAACAAAATAAAAGGCATAGACCATGCAAAATGAATGAGGACATGACATCTTCCAACAAAAGTTAATTTAGCAAATAGGCAGCCTACCAAATTGGGCCCTAGAGCTACAGTTTGCCAACTTCTGATCTACTGCAATTGACCTATTTCATATGTGAGGAAATTAAGGCACAGAATGTTTAAATCCCATTATTAGGCCATTATTAATGGAATTTCATGGAAAACTCAATTCAAGTTTTATCTGTTTACATATTTTATTTTGCTTTATTTATGAGTGTAGCCTTCCTAAGGCTTGATGGAAAGTTCCTACCAAAATATTAAAACAAGA
The DNA here is from genome assembly GCF_016906955.1 of Phacochoerus africanus. Classification (NCBI taxonomy): domain Eukaryota; kingdom Metazoa; phylum Chordata; class Mammalia; order Artiodactyla; family Suidae; genus Phacochoerus; species Phacochoerus africanus. The sequence continues at coordinate 137,854,507 of NC_062544.1, forward strand.
TATGGCTTCTTTGTGTTTAAATTCCTTCAACAGTTACCTTCTGACTTCCATGTGAAATTTTAATTTTCAGTTCTAGCATTTAGGGTCTGTATTCATGAGGTTTCTGCATGCCTGCACTTATTTATTCCACTTTCTGCTCCAATTTCCAGGCACACTCCGCTAGTCCTCCAGTGTATGAAAAGCTGCCTGATGGCAGGCACTAGGTTGTTTTGTTCACGTATCTATCTCCCCCTCGTAGAACAATGCTTGATAGACAGTAGATGCTGAAGAAACAGCTGTGGAATGAATGGACAAATGAAGAGCTGGGTCTGATAAGGGTCTTGGGGCAAACTGTACGGAATACATTCTGCCGGGCCCCCATGGAAGATTCCCAGGTTTCACCAAGTGTACAAGGCAAATGGAGGAGCCAGGATTAGAAACTCCACCTTCTTCATCCAATCTCCACTTGATCATTTGGTTTTCCTTGTCACCATCTTTGTATTAACATCTGGCTACTCAGAGGGCCTCATCCATATGGCTAACTTTACAAAAGCATTCCACAAACTAACTTTCAGCAAAGATGCTGCTATTTTATTTCTCTGCAGAGTTTTTCTCAGGTAGTCTTTTTTCTCTGCTTTTTTGACTTCTAAAAGGAACTGGAATCTCCAAATGTATAATTTGGTGTGAGTTAGCACAATCTGGAATTTAAACTTGTGTTCCTAAGGACATTACGCTGACTCCGAGTTGGGGACATTTGGACCAATACCCTTAAACCCACCAGGAGGGCTAGTATATTTTTCGGTGTAACATATGGAATTATCACCAGAATTGGGTGCTCCCTAAGGCAGCATTGCCCTCCTTCACTGAAAATGCTGATATGTCATTGCAGCCCCACACCAGCAGCATTTCTTCAGGGAACATCTCCAAATTGTGGTGAAACAAGAACATGCTGTGATGTTCTTGACCCACTGATGGTTTCATGAAGACAGGGAATATTTATTTTTCCATAATTGTCCCTCAAGCAACCAATCTGAGAACTGTGCTTCTTTCTACTTTTAAAAGCATGACTTTTGAAAAGCCTCTATTCTACCTGTTAAAGTAACTAATTACATAGTTTACCAGTCAAATATTTTCTAAATTGTCAGTTTGATGTAGAGAATATTGAGGAGAACAAAAACTTTATCTGCTATGCAATTGACTGGGGGCATCTGCAAATTAAGCTGATAAAAGAAAATAGATGAGCAAGAGAAAAGACAAAGTTTGTGTGTGTGTGTGTTTTCGTTTTTTTGGGGTTTTTTTTCCTCCCTTATATAGATCTGTATGGGAGAGCATAGACAATACTGCTCAAAGAAGCAGTTGGAATTTGGAGTTACATAGTAGCTTAACAAGAGGGAAGAACTAGAATTTTAAGGGAAAACAAATGGCATAAAATGGCTGAAAAAAACACATAAGAAAAACTAATGGAAAACAAGGTTTCTTTTGTTTGTTTGTTTGTTTGTTTGTTTTTCTTTTTAAGGTCATACCAGCAGCATATAGAAGTTCCTGGGCTAGGGGTCAAATCAGAGCTGTAACTGCTGGCCTACATCACAGTTCCAGCAATGGGGGATCCTGGATGTATCTATGACCTACACTGCAGCTTGTGGCAACACTGGATCCTTAACCCACTGAGCAAGGCCAGGGATCAAATCCGTATCCTCATGTATACTAGTTGGGCTCTTAACCCACTGAACTGCAGTAGGAATTCCAAGGTTTGTTTTAATAATATCTTTTAATGAAATTTCTTATCCCCAGTGATGGGGGGGGGAGGTTAACTCTTTCCCTCTTGTGCAGGAATTCTTCCTTAAAGTAAGGTTCATTTAGGACAGTTGAATTCTTATAGAAGGCTCTGCTTTTAGGCAGATAAGGGAAGTACAGAGAAAGCACCTCCTTGCATATGTTGAATCTCCAATGCCTTCAGCTCAATATAATTCTTATGCTACAGTTGTATATTCTGGACCCCTTCAAGAACAAGTACACATCATAAAGTGGAAAATAAAAGAAAAGACCAGATTGTTCTGAGAAATAAAATTTCTTACTAAAGTATCCAAATAACATGGTAGGTGTGTTTGAAGGTCCTAAGTTAATGTGACTAAGTATCTACTCTATTTTTCACTTAAGCAGAGACAATATATTGAAAGTCGAAACCAGGTACACTCTAATTGAACGTCTCCTCCCAGAAGATTAAGAATTTCATATTAACTTTTTATCTCAAAATTGAATCAATTAACTGTTCAGTACAACCTGTACTTTTTTTTTAATATAGAATTTGGTAAATTTATTATCCAATTTAGCTGCGCTGAACTCTTCAAAAAGGAAAGGCCTTCTGCTACTGTGTGTGGCAGCATCCATACAATAATTAGAACCCTAGGATATAGGGGCTAAAAATATCTTAGTAAGCTCACCACCTGATCCTTTGATAAAGCAGTAGAAAAACAGAGGCTCAGAACAGTTAACTCATTTGCCCAAGGTCACCTAACTAGTTAGTGCCTTAACTGAGATTTGAGCCCTGGACTCAGTCCCACTGAAGCACTTGAAAAGAAAGGAATCTAATGACTTGTAGATTAATGAATGGAAGTATTTTTGTTAGGTTAATGCAGCAAAGCCCTGGATATTGAGAAAACACAAAATGATTTAAAGCTAATTAAATACAGCGAGAAATTAGAAAATGAGGCTTAAGAGAGAATTTTTAATAATTTCAGGTAGACATCTCATCTTTATGCTCTCAAAGTGCCCTGTGCTGTCTTCTATCACAGTCTGTTGACATTCTCTTTACATTGTTATAGTTTGAATTATTCCCCCCTCCCCCTTTATATGTTGAGGTCCTAACCTCCAGTATCACAGAATGTGACCTAGTTCACAAATAGAGTCTTTACAGAGGTAAATGAGTTAAAGAGAGGTGATTGGGTCATTGGACACTGGTGTCCTTATAAAATGGGGAAATTTGGACATAGAGCTGCATAAAGGGAAAATGATGTGATGAGACAGAGAGAGAAAATGACATTGTACAGGTAAGGAGAAGAGCCTGGAACAGATACTTTCCTCACAGCCTCAGAGGGAACCAACCTTGACTCTGGACTTCTGTCCTCCAGAACAGTATTTAAGCTGCCTGGTTTGTGGTGCTTTGTTAAGGCAGCTCTAGAAAATCAACACACATTATTTACTTAATTTTCCCCTTGGGCCAACCGTCACTGGCACCCTGCTCACCACCAAAGGGCATTGTGCTGATTCATCTTTATACTCAGAAAATTTCACACTGCCTGGCCTATCAGAGATACTCAGTTAATGCTTAAAAATGAATTACCTTGCACTAAATAGAGTTCTTGTACCTATATTAACTGCTATTCACAGCAATTCAGTGATTCAGGCAGAATACATATTATTATTCTTATTTAATAGATGATTCTCCAAGATGATAATCTAAGGCTGCAAAGTGTTGTAAAGGAGAGTGATCGGACTCCATGCAATGCTTTTCAACTATCATAACTGCAGGGTCAAAACCTCAGTTCAAACTGTTTAATTTTATTTATTTTTTATATATAATGATTTTTTTTTCATTGTAGCTGGTTTATAGTGTTCTGTCAATTTTCTACTATACAGCATGGTGCCCCAGTTACACTTACATGTATAGATTCTTTTTTCTCACATTATCATGCTCCATCATAAGTGACTAGATGCAGTTCCCAGTGCTACACAGCAGGATCTCATTGCTAATCCATTCCAGACTATTCAGCCATAAAAAGGAACAAAATAATGCCATTTGCAGCAACATGGATGGAACTAGAGACTCTCATACTAAGTGAAGTAAGTCAGAAAGAGAAAGACAAATACCATATGATATCACTTATATCTGGAATCTAATATACAGCACAAATGAACCTTTCCGGAGAAAGGAAAATCATGGACTTGGAGAATAGACTCATGGTTGCCAAGGAGGGAGTGGGATAGATTGGGAACTTGGGGTTAAATAGATACAGACTATTGCCTTTGGAATGGACAAACTGTTTAATTTTAAACTTCCTTTAATCCACCACATGTATCTTGCGGGGTCTTTTCAACTAAAACTGTTTCCAAACAAAACAAAAATAAAATAAAATAAAAGACCTCACAACTGATTGATCAGCTTAACAGTAACAACAACCCAGAAAATTCATCAATCAAAACAGGATTTAAAACAACAAATTCACTCTTGAAAGAAAACTGATGTTCGATTTTGACTATTATGTTTACTGACAAGCTAAAAGTAGCAGGTCTTTACAATGTTTTATAGAGCTCTTTGTCTATGGAAACATTTACTAATTTAGGTTTGTTTTTCAGGAGTGATCTATACTGACACTGATTTAGTAACAATAATAAATTAATTATTATTTCATCATTCAATACATTATTTTTTTTTACGCATAAAAAGCCAATATTTCTTTAGCTGAATGCTGGCTACATGACAGGCACTGTGCTAAATCCTTTATGCATCAGTCAGCACTTTGACAGAAAAAAGATGGCTTAATTAAAAGGGTTTAACTGAACAGAATTTAATGAAGGGGTATTTCTACAGACTACGGGTAGCGTCAAGGGAATCATTGGTGGTTAGTGAGATACCCAAAATTTAGCAAAATTGAGATGTTGTTACTGCCCAGGCTTGAAGGGTTGGGGAGTAATCATCAGAGTCCAGATGAGGACTGTGGAAAAGGAGTACCTGACAGAGACCCTCTCCAGAAAGAAAACATTGACACTGCTGGAGAAGAGGTAAGGCAGGGGCTGCTCCTTGCTCAGCCCCTCTTTTGACCTGCCAGTGCTACCCAGAAGCCTGAGCACCAGGGGGCCCAACTGATGCCTTCTTCAGGGCTCAGTCCCAGATAAGAATTAGACAATGAAAGGGAAAGGCAGTGGCAAAAGAATAATCAGATTATTTGACACACATTACCTAATTTTATCATCCCCAAGCCCCAAGATATAGTTTATCAATTTAGAAGAACCTCAGAAGAGTTAAAAACTTTTCCCAGTTTTTCATGAGCAAGTAAGAGTGGGGAAGAAGGAGAATTCCAACTTTCTTCCATATCTAACAAAAGAAGAGAAATGAAAAAAAAAAATCCTTTTGTTCTCAAAGCAAAGCTTTCTTTACATGAAGGAAGAGGGAAGAGGGCATTGTGTGAAGCTATTGAGGAAACCAGAGCAAAGTTTTATACCAAAGGCATTGATGCTAGTTTCAGAGCATGGGAGGATTGGTGTGGGAGGGAAGCAGGGCTGGATGGGCATGAGGATGGAGGGCACCCTGGACCAGTGAGGAATAAACGGGCGTGTATTTCTGGTGATAAAATGGGAGATTAAACATGGTAGCTAAATCCTGCAGAGAACTGTGTGATTTAGTTAACATTTTATTTTATTTCCCTTGGCTTGATATCTAAAATACTCGAGATATATAATTATCTTTCTTGGTGATGTTACTGTGATTTTTTTTTAATAGATAAAGAAACAAGCTCAAAGAAGTTAAGTGAGATGTCCAAAGCTACATAGTTAGTGCTAGAGATAGAATTTGAATGCTGACGTAAGGTCTGTTTTGGGAACCAGGAAGAGTTATTTGTTTGCAGAGGTCTGGGAGCAGTCTGCAATATAGAATAGCACAAAATTAATGCACCTCCAGGAGCACCAAAGTTACAGTTTCATTTTCTTTAGTCATTTCTCTGCAGAAATCTCTTATTACTTCCATGGTATGCTAGATATCCATAAACTCTAAGTACATTATGGTTTGGTTTTGTTTTTTGTTTTGTTGTTGTTGTTGTTTTGGACTGGATTCCTTGTTTCCCAAGTAAGAAATAAGAAAGCTAATAAACCTGAGTGTAGTGTAATGCTCTGATAACTTTCATCATCAGCTCCTTAGCTCATCTAATGTATCATCTGCCAAATAAGTCTGATTAACAACCTCACTCCATAATCATTTTCCAACACATTCAACTCCTGCCTCTAGAGATAAATTGGCAAGCTTTTATATCCAACTAACAGTCGGTTGACATTTCACATCTTGGATTTATAGATTTCCTGGTATGCTATTGGACTGTTTTTTTTTTTGGATGGATTCCCTAAGCATTTGAAATTGGATTTCTCCAAGGACAGTCCTATATAAGTATAGGAGCTTATCACATCATTTCACTGCAGTCTCTTCTCAAAGAACTTGGTTTATTACAGTCTTGAAAACCCTTGGGATGTGTCTCTGACTCTGAATATGCCTGAATGTACCAGTTAAAACCATGACTCCTATGATCTATACATTCACTATAGATAATCTCCTTATTCCATATAAATACTTGAATGTTGTGCATAAGAATATTATAGAAAGGTAGTGACAAGGATCCCAACCCACTCATTTAGAAAGTCAGAAACATCTTATTAATCTCTCTATTTCCACCAGCTATCAGAGGCTTATACATTATAGGTGATTCAATGAAATTTGATAGCATGGTTCATTGACTTTGAGGAACAGTAAACTAGTTATTTAATATTTCAGTGTACATATACTTCAGGTAAACTACAGGATTGGTAACTGAGAAAATAAGTTTTGTGGCCTAATTATTTGAGTAGTGTCTTTTAGGCAAAAATCTTATAGTTTCCAATGATAAAAGCAATTCAAACTCAAGCTAATAAAGGGAATTGGATGGCATCAAAGGCAAGGACAGCAGAGGGGTCTTTGCTTTTCTGCATGTGAACTTTATTATTCTTCTCCCTCTGCAGAACTCTGAATTCCTTTCTGTCTATGGCCATCATTGTACTTAATTTTACTTGTATCCCATTCAAAGTAACCTGTATAGACTTAGGGTTAGCTTTCTCCAGTGTCAATTCTTGGGGAAAAAAATCTTATTGCAGAGTTCTTGTTGTGGCTCGGTGGGTTTAGAATCCGACTGCAGTGGCTCAAGTCACTGCAGACGTACTGGTTTAATCTCTGGCCCAGAGCAGTGGGTTAAAGGATTCAGCATTGCTGCAGTTGTGGTGTAGGTCAGAGCAGTGGCTCAGATTTACTCTCTGGCCTAGGAACTACCATATGCTGTGCATGTGGTCATTAAAATAAAAAGGAGTCTGATTGGTCCACTCTTGGTTAGGAATTTATATCCATTGCCGAACAGCTCTGGCTCCCATAGTTGATTCATGGCTGCTAGGGCAGCTGGACTGAGGTAGCAGTGCCCCAAGAAAGATGAACAAAACTGGTCAAGCCCCAACTGTTTCTACAGTACATAATAAGTCTACTTAGACAGATTTCAGGAAATAGTTTCCCTTATATCTTCTCTTCCTCTATGCCTGACTGCAAATTACCTAACATTTAACTCTGACCCTAGGCTGTGAAGCTCTCAAGCTGGTCAAATGGTGACATGCTTTTAACAACAGCTTGTCTTCACCAGGAGAGATTTATTCCAGGATAACTGCAGAGGGAAATGGGTAAATCCTGTGTTGTTTCTAAGTACTGGGCACCTAAACTGTATTATTATTTAGATACCACCTTTTCTAAACTGACCCTGAACAAGAGAATCAACTACATCATTTCAATGGGACTTTATAACACTGTTGCAATTATTAGACGTGCGAGTTTGAGGAAGCTGTTCTTTTTTCTACAAGAAGATGAAGGAGAATAGAGTGAGACATTTCTATATTTATTTGCACAGCAAGATACTTTAGTGAATCCCTTTTCTATTCCTCAGCTAAAGACATTCTAACTTTTTCTCTACAGCAGAATCATCACAGTTAAGATATCTTGCTAAGTCCTCAACCTTTTTCTAGCAAAAAGAGGCAACAAAATAGAGGTCAGATGAGCCAGAAATTTCATTTAGTAAACAGTTAGAAAAATCTGCCTCTTAATGAGCATGCTGTGAAGTTCTATTTCCCCTCCCCCTACTTTTTCTTCCTCAAAATAAAATCTAAATAAGAAGCCATCATATCTAGGTAAGAGATATGCCTTTAAGGGAACTACAACATAAAGCCAAGGAGGGGAAAATGTCATATGACAAGCTTTCCTTGGTTTACAAGGACTTGAGGTTAAGTAAATTCTTCTTCCGCTCTGGTTTTAAAATATTTACTCCAGAAGTTGTCAAATCAGCCTGGCATGGGCCTTGTTACAAGTAAATAGGTTCCTCCTGTCAAGGCTCTAGCAATCAGCTTTCCCAGGAATCAGGTGCTGATATTCCAAGGCCTGCCTTTCTCCCCACTGAATTTATCTATTTGTGTATCTGTACACTTACGCGGACAATGTAATACATCTATTTATCGTCACTACCAGTGTATCCATCTAAAGCGATATCCAAAGGCATGTGTTCTCATATAGTGAGAAAGGCACATTAGTCTGGCTTGATGCCGAAGTCACAGGCTTTATCTCGGGAGTTATCTGAAGATAAGGGGCTTGATTGTTGTCAGACACCACAGAGTCATTACTGTGTGACTGCAAGGAGGCTGACAACTGGGAAAAACTCTCAGCAGGTTCTCCCTCAGAACTCAGAGCAATGAAAGTGACAGAGGAGGGGTCCTGCTTCTCTATTAATTGTAAAATCATTGTTTTCTAGCAGATCACGAGTTCTTTGTGGTCAATGATTGGGAATTTAGTTATCCTTATACTCAATGATTTAAAAAAAAAAGGAGCAGAGTATGTGATACATGTGTGTGAGCAAATAGCTGCATGGATAAATGGATTGATAATGGATGGATGCATAAATTGATGGATGGACGCATGCATGCATGCATGGTTGCATTGATGAATAGATTGATATATGGAATCATGGGTGGATGAGCTAGACCACTTACTTCCAAAGCCTCCTGAATAATATAGTGTGCTAGGTTTTTAAGAATGCATGACTTTTCAGTAGCCTCCAGTGTGGCCCCTGCCCACCTCCCTGACTTCTTAAATCCTCCCCTATTTGCCCACTAAATTCTAAGCTTCTTTCTGTCAGGATCACTGCACAAGATATTCTCCTTGTTTAACAGGCTTTTCTTCTTAATATTCACACATCTATTTGGTTCCTAATATGCAGATACCATCTTACATGTTATATCATTAGAAATCATTCTTTTAATCACCCAACTGATATAGTACCAGGTTGTTCTCCATCATAGGTCCATTTCAATAGTCTCCTTAGCACTTACTATACTTTTATATGTTTATTTGATGGTTTTGAGTGTATGCCTTTATCTACCTTTTTCCTCCCAATAAATCTAAGCCTCATGAGTATTTTTTAGATTATTCAGAATAATATCCTCTGCATAAGTATCTAATTATCTTTTGACTGACTGAGAACAAAATCAAAAGATTTTGTATATTAACTACTAGAACTTCTGTTTATAATACTCTCCTATAATAGATTTAGAATCTATTATACAATTTAGACATACACAGTCTTTAAAGAGATTAAATCTCCTATTTAAAGGAAGTGATTATGTTGACCTCTTTATAAACAACAAACAAACAAGACAAAAAATGGTGTTAACTCCCTTATATCTTTTTGAAATGAGGTAAGGTATAAACACACCTGTACACACATACATGCAGATATAGAAATATCCCTATATTTCAGGGATTTATTACTTCAGACTAATGAAAGACATATATTCTTGCTAAAGGACCATTTTTTAGTACCCATTCTTTGTTCTAGAATGATTTAGAACTGGAATTTTCCCCAGTAAAAAAAGACTGTCTTCTAGTTTAGTGGATTTCAGTGGGTAGTATGGTTTTCTAGGGAGCATTTTGGAATTCGATGGGCTGTGTTGGATATTACTATTGGAAATACCTAATGCCATTTGGTAGCCAACATTTCTAAAAATCACAGTACATGGAGAAGTCATACAATGAAGAAAACTTTTCATATTTCACACAACTTTCAAAAGTTTTTTTCATAATCACCTGTATATAATTCTGCTTTAATTTTATTTATTTTGAAAGAGAGAGTATCTTTATTTTTTTTAATTTTTTGGATGTACCTGCAGTGTGTGGAAGGAAGCTCTTGGGCCAGGGATTAAACTCACACCAGAGCTGCAACATGCACCACAGCAGTGATGATGCCAGACCCTTAGGCAACCATAGGCAACCAGGGGACTCCACTTTTGCCTTACCTATAAACACAAAATATTTTGCATTCAAACCTATTAACTAGACTTTTGCCCTAAGTGCTAAGATCTGGAATAGGGACTGTGTCCTATGATACTCATCTTTTTCTGAAAATTTATTAAAACTCAGTATGAAGGTTACCTTTGTAACAAAAGGGGACTATGAAAGATGATCACTATGTGCAGGCCTTTCAAAGATTGTTCTCTTCTTCAGCCAAATACTTTTCTGAATTTCTAGAAGCATGTCCCCTCCTAAAAAACTCCACTTAGATAGGAGTTCCTGTCGTGGCACAGTGGTTAACGAATCTGACTAGGAACCATGAAGTTGCAGGTTCGATCCCTGGTCTTGCTCAGTGGGTTAAGGATTCAGAGTTGCCATGAGCTGTGGTGTAGGTCGCAGATGCAGCTCGGATCCTGCGTTGTTGTGGCTCTGGCACAGGCTGGCAGCTACAGCTCCGATTAGACCCCTAGCCTGGGAACCCCCATATGCCGCAGGAAGCAGCCCTAGAAAAGGCAAAAAGACAAAAAAAAAATCCACTTAGATAAAGAGAGGTTTTGTTCAAAAAGACTATTGCAATAGAGAGAACATTTGGGCTATAAGATCTGCAAGACTCTCAAAGTTCAGGCTCTTTTTTTTATATGATATGAACGAAACTGGAAAGTACTGGATGTGGGGGATGCAGGAGAAGCCTAACAAAATTTGGTCCAGTCAAGTCAGCAAGCATTTTGTCCAGACTGATCAAGTTATATGAACTCAATACATCAAATCAATTTTCTCTCCTCAAAATTACACTCAAGGCTATTGGCCACTTGAGGAAGCCACATCCCATAAAGTCATGCCACTTGTGCTATATGAACAGCCAATACAATTGCTTATATCAGTCTGCATTTATGATCACAGAAATCATGGTAATTCTGGTAGAACAGGTGCAAACCAGTGACTATTGTGTTTTATCTTCTAGCATAGTCATATTAAAGCAATTACACAGTGAAAAATATATTATTTCATCAGTTGATTTCCTTTTGTTTCTTCATTATGTCAATTTAGAGCATTATATAACTTTCCATTTTCTTAGATTATGTGTAGAGATAGACAATAATGTCTGTGAATTTAATTTCAGGATAATAAAATAGGCATTATGAAATATTTGTTCTCTTAAAGGGCTGAAGGTCTTTTAGAATTGAGAACCACTATGGTAGTACTAGATTATTATTTATAGATAATGACTCTGAAACTAATAGAAGTTGAGAAATTTGCCCGAAGGTACAGAGAGTATTGATATGATTACACACATACACACTCTCAAATCATTTAAATATTTTTGTCATGACAAATATGAGGCTAGGAATATAGATGCATAAATAGCTTCTGTTCTAATAGATGAAAAAAGTTTCACACATAAATGATAAAGTGATTGATTTAGCAAACACATTTCTAGAAAATGTCATTTCTGATAAGCACACTAATTAAACTTTGCTTTGCTGGGAAATTCTTACTATATTTGGAACATGTGGGAAAGGAAAGAGAAATTCTCTGAGGATCTATTTCTTGATCAGTAAAATGGGGATACAAGTAGGTACCTAGCAGCACTGTGACACTTCAACAATTAATATTAACATTAATATTCTCATAAATTACCTGAGGACATTATTAACATTATTAATATATTGATTCTTATTCAATAGATTTAAATAGGGCTTGACAGTCTGCATTTTGAACAAAACCCCCACTAATTGCCAATGAGACTCGTTGGAGACCATTTTGAGTGGCAAGGATGTAATCACCCTAGCACATCACGAGGGACAAGCTCTGGTTGTACCTCCTTCCCCTCTCCTACCTTCCCCTTCTCTTCTCTTTCCTTCTTATTCTTTTTTTGAAATTACAGAAGACTGGCTTTGTTTCTGTGGGAACTTGATTGCTTTTGTATTTTTACATCACTTCCTTTTCACTAATTTATGAGATTTTGGAAAAAGGGAAGTGATAAGATATAGATTGTTTGGGATAATAGGAATTAAGACTCAGTTGAAAAAAAATTATAGAATGAGCTTCTTTCTTCCTCCCACACTCCAAATTTAATATTCTTAATGTTACTTTGCCCAAGTTAAAAGCAGCCCCACCTTATCAACATAGCGACTAATAGAAAGGAAGGGAAACATCATTGTTATTTTATTCTACAGTAGCACTGTGTTTGCTACATAAATATATATCCATTTATCTAAAACAGCCTCAGATTTCTAACTCATTTTGCAAAATAGTTTTGCCATTGCTCAACTATGATCTAAAAGAGCACTATTTTTTTAAGGAGAAGAAATGATAAAATAGGGCACAAAATAGTTTTATTAGCTTCAAAATCCCACAGATGCTTCTTCAATGGATCTTACAGGGATGATAAACAGTTTTGTTTAAGAAATCCAATTTTAAGATATCTTGTATTTTTCAGTTTCACCAACAGATGACACTAGTGATTTCTAAATTTTTTTTTTTTTAATAGCACATCAAGGAAATCCTTCAAGGCTGCAGTTTTGAGAATAAAAGCCCAAGCTACAAAAACTATTAACTCTGAAATGTTAACACAATAAAATTACTGTTTCATAGAGTTGTATTGCTTTTTTTGTTGTTATTTTCACACAATTTGCAAAAGCATAATCAAAGATTGTTCTTGTGGCAAATGACTGAATAGCTCAATTCTGTTCACCAACCCATAGTTACAGCAATAATTCTGAAATAAATGAATATCTGAGATACTTTTATGAAAGGGATATATAAATATGTATTTCATATAGTAAAAATTGGATATCTGTTCCTTCATTTATAAAATAAAATAGTCTGAATACATTCTCAGGCATCTTTCAACTTTCTATTAAAAACACTAAAGGGAGGAGCAAAAACTCAGTATAACAAGACAGGATGCTACCTAAAAGAAAGATCAAATCAAGTCATCTAACAAAACTAGTTATGTGGCAATGGGCCAAAATGCCTCAGCAGTGACTTGGGAGTTTCTGAGGGTTGACATCCTTCTTGATGTTTGCAAACCTGTAAAACAATGTTAATGTGAATGGTTCTCCTCTTTGATCTTCTAAAAAGTGATTCACATTTTGATACCATTCTAGCATTGGAGTTATTTAGTTCTGGACATTTGAAGCCTAATGCATTACTGGGCAGGTTTCACTTGTGTGTTTTGCTTGTTCCTACATTTCAGTTATTGTGTTGTTCATCTCTGCTTGTTTATTCTTTAAATACCCTATTTCTTTGTGAAACGTTTCTTGTAATTTATCAATCATTCCCTCTAGTTTTTTTTTTTTCTGATATATTGGATCATCCTTACTATCATTACTCTATAATGTCTTTTTCATGTAGGTTGTTTATCTCCACTTTACTTAGTTGTTCTTCTGGGGTTTTGTATTGTTCCTTCAACTGACTCATATTTCTCTGTTGTTTCATTTTTTTTTCTGGCTTTCTGTTTCATCTCTTTTTTGCAGGGTTATGGCCTCTCTTGCTTCTGATGTCTGCCCTGTTGTGTGTGAAGTTAACACAGGGCCTTTGCAGTGGGCTTCCTGATGGGAGGGTCTGGTGCATTTCCACTGGTAAGTGGAGCTGAGTCTTGTACTTCTGGTGAGTGGAGCTATGTCTCTGGATGTGATTAGGGGTGGCTGTGTGTCTGGGAGGACTTTAGGCAGACTGCTGATGAATGGTTCCCACGTTGTTTGTTGTTTGGCCTGGGGCTTCTCAGCCCTGATGGTTGGGGCCAGATTTTTCCAAAAGGCAGCTGCCAGACAGCTCATGCTGATGATCATTCCCTAGGACTTCTGTCTCCAACATCTTGCCCCCATGGTGAGTCATAGGTGCCTCTTGCTCCCCCAAGAGATCCTCCAATACCAGCAGGTAGATCTGACCCAGATTCTTATGCAGTCCCCCGCTTTGCCTTGGGACTCAGTGCACATGAAACCCTGTGTGCACCCTCCAAGAGTGGAGTCCTGTGGAGCTCCTGTGCTCAAGCTCCCTTAGCCTTCATTGCCAAATGCTCCAGGGGACCTCCCAATACCAGATCCCCAGGTTGGGGAACTTGATGTGAGGTTTGGAACTCCCACTCTTGTGGAAGAACCTCTGCGATATAGTTATTTTCCAGTCTGTAGGTCACCCACCCAGTGAATATGGCATGGCTTATATCACAAAAGTTCCTGTCCTACCATATCATGGCTTCTTCTTTGCCTTTGGGATAAGACATCTTTTTTGGTGGCTCCCAGTATATTTTGTTGATGGTTTTTCAGTAGTTCATTGTAATTTTGGTGTTTTTGTGAGAGGAGGTAACCTTGAGTCCTGTTTTTTTTGGCTTTTCTTTTTCTTTTCTTTTTTTTTAGGGGCTGCACCCGCGACATATGGAGGTTCCCAGGCTAGGGGTTGAATCAGAGCTACAGATGCTGGCCTACACCACAGCCACAGCAATGCGGGATCCAAGCCACATTTGCTACCTACACCACAGCTCACTGCAACGCCAGATCCTTAAGTCACTGAGCAAGGACAGAGATCGAACCCGCAACCTCATAGTTCCTGGTCAGATTAGTTTCCCCTGTCCCACACCAGAACTCCATATTGAGTCCTTCTACCCTGCTATCTTGTCTTAACAGCCTGGTTGTTACTATAGTCACACAAACTCACGATTCTTATTATAATTGTAAACTGGCAATCAAGCAGATGCTTTATGGAACTCCTCCCTCCCCTAGTAACTCCATGTTGAATATAGATATTACTTGGTTTGTGGAACTAAATTTACAAAAAGGGGATATGAACAAGCAACAGGTGTGTGGTTTTACTTACCATTGTATGAGTTAAAAGAAAGAGGCCATGGAACCAAAAGGAGTGGTTAACACCAGCAGGACATGCTTTCCAAAAGGCACATTCAGAAAAATCCCATATATGGCTTCCTGTTAAAGGAAAACATTCCACTTAAACTAGACATTTAAGAATTTTGTACAAACATGGTTTTCTTTTGATCAGTAATATGTACATTATATATATATATGTATAGTGATATATATATATCTCACTATCATTTTTTTCCATAGTATTATTTCATTCTTGATGAAAAGAATTTTGAGTAATGCTGGTCATTTTCATTCTTTCAGAAATGAGTAAAAGTGAGTGGTTAACAAGAAGCCTAACTGTTTGCAATAAAAACAAACAAAAAAACCATTCTGGTTTTATCGTTTTTTTTTTAATAAAATTTTGATAGTTCTCTTTTTTTTGGTCTTTTTTTTGCCTTTTCTAGGGCCACTCCCATGGTATATGGAGGTTCCCAGGCTAGGGGTCGAATCGGAGCTGTAGCTGCCAGCCTACGCCAGAGCCACAGCAACGTAGGATTTGAGCTGTATCTGCAACCTACACCACAGCTCATGGCAACCCCAGATCCTTAACCCACTGAGCAAGGCCAGAGATTGAACCCGCACCCTCATGGTTCCTAGTTGGATTTGTTAACCACTGAGCCACCATGGAAACTCCTTTCATAGTTCTCTTCTAGCACCAAGTTAAAGATCTTGCTGATCCTTTCAAAAATTCAGTACAAAATAATAATACTAATGAAAACTATAATATATTTGTTTTTCAACATCTGTCATTATCAGTAGCCACATGTTCTAAATTAACAGACAGAAAAGGTTTAGATCTGAGTATTTTTAAAAGTTACATAAGTGTGGTGGTTGTTTCAAATGATTCCATGCTTTGGGGGAGAATTACCTGTAATAAATAATGTGTATGAATAAATAAAGCATAACATTTTGACATTTTTAAAATAAAATATTTTTTCTTGAGGTTGTGATGACAATGTACATATATGTAATTGCGCATTGGAAAGACAGCAAATCAATATGAATAATCCTATCATTGCAGGAAAGAAGTGTTAATTGTGTAGATTTTGGCTCTGTTCCTATTTTATGAACATGAATTTGTTCACTAAGAAATATGTTAGCGTTCCCATTGTAGTGCAATGGAAACAAATCTGACTAGTATCCATGAGGATATGGGTTTGATCCCTGGCCTTATTCAGTGGGTCAGGGATCCGGCATTGCTGTGAGCTGTGGTGTAGGTTGCGGATGAAGCTTGGATTCTGTGTTGCTGTGGCTGTGGCTGTGGCTGTGGTGTAGGCCAGCAGCTATAGCTCAGATGTGACCCCTAGCCTGGGAACTTACATATGCCACAGATGCAGTCCTAAAGAGCAAAAAAAAAAAAGTATTTGTTATGTGGAAACAATATGTACATTAATATTTGTATTCATGTATATTTACATAACATATACATGTATACAGGTACAAGATATATATGTAAATTATGAAATACATTAATAAAATAAACACTACCACCTTACTTAATAAAAACTATACATTTAGGTCTTGGATAAAATTGAAAATATTCATTACCAAAGCCTCTTTAGTATATCCACTGCATCAAATAATTGTAGTTGATATTTTTGATTATCAAAAGTTATATTTTTCTTCCTTTTATTTAAGAATATAGCTTCTTGGGAGTTCCCATCATGGCTCAGCAGAAACAAATCTGACCAGCAATCATGAGGATGCAGGTTCGATCCCTGGCCTTACTCAGTGGGTTAAGGATCCAGTGTTGCCATGAGCTGTAGTGTAGGTTGCAGATGTGGCTCGGTTCCCACGTTGTTGTGGCTGCGGTATAGTCCGGCAGCTGGAGCTCTGATTCGACCCCTAGCCGGGGAACATCCATATGCCACAGGTGCAGACCTAAAAAAAAAAAAAAATCCCCCAAAAAAGAGTAGAGTCTCTCACTAAACATGCAAAAATGATTTATATATAGGAAATATGACAAAACATTTCTATAAGTTTGTCATTTGTCAGTCAGCACATAGAATGTTTTTTAAATCTCAAAGTATGTCTTATATTTGTTTTTAAATTGTCTTTTGAACACTACTAATTCCCTAGATTTTTATTGTTATATGTATTTTCTATTTTTTGTACATATATGCTAACTTCTTGAAATTTTGCTAGGTGTGATTTTTGCCTTTAAGACAAGCACCAATTTTACATTTTATTTTGGCTTTATTACAAAAATAATTTGAGGAACTGGGAAAGATTAATAGCATTTTTTTTTTGCAAATAATCAGGAAAACATATAATAATTCCCACGTTTTGGGTGCCAAAATTTTTCTCATTACTCCTCATTTGGAAAAAAAAAATAAATTTAAGAACAGCTATTTGAATTATTTGCATCCAGTGTGAAGTTCGTAGTTTAAAAATGCTATATTTAAACTGTAGCCAAACTGCATATTTTTGAGAAAATACTCTAGGGCTATAGCAAAATCTGAAAGTAATTAGCTATTATTTCCATTTTATAAATAAGAAAATAAATGCACTATCAATGTGACCTAACCTAACCCGTAAAGGAATCAAATGGTAGGGAAATGACCCTTCAATTTAGGATTCCTTGGAACAAGTGTAGATTATGAGCACAGAATCTGAAATACACTACCATGGTTTAAATGCTTTTTATTAATACTTTGCTGGCTGTGCATTGTGTACTTTCTAAGTCTCAATTCCTTTATATGCATATAGGAATGATAAAAATAAATTAGCTTAAAGTTAGCACAGGTGTAACAAAGGTGAGCTGTGGTGTAGGCTGCAGATGTAGCTTGGATTCTGTGTTTTGTAGAAAAAGTTTTGTAGAATGCTATTATCCACAGGGATTAACAGAGTGCTAAATGCTTACTGGACTAAAATCTAAACATCTGTTTTATGCAGTCAAATATTGAAGTACAGTTTATATAAAATAAAATTATACAGGTTCATCATTTTTGACTGTTATGTATATATTTATGGAACCAACATTAAGATGTGGATGGAACATTTCCTTCTTCCCAAAGTTCTCTTGAACTCCACTGCAGTCTATATATATACCATTATCACCATACCACACATCAAACAATACTAATCCAATTTCCTCTTTATTAATTATTTTACTTACTAAGAACTCATTATGAATGGAATCATGTAGTATAGACTTCTCTGGGTCCAGCTTCTTTAACTTATCATAAAGTCTGTATTATTGACTAAACTGTGTCTACCCATCAAAGTTCATATGATTTAAAACTGAGTACCTCAGAATGTGACTTTATTTGGACATAGATCTATAAAGAGGTAATTAGGTAAAATGATATCATGTGTGTGGGCTTTAATCCAGTTTGACTGGAATTCTTTGAAGAAGAGATTAGAACACAGATAACAGACCAAAGAGCAACAGTGTGAGGACCCAGAAAGAAAATTGCCAAGGAAAGAGGCCTTAAAAAAAACAAACCTGCAGATATTTTGATCTTGGATTACCAGCCTCCAGAATTGTGAGAAAATAACTTTCTGTTGTTTGAAGCCATCCAGTCTGTGGTATTTTGTTATGGCAGCCCTAGCAAACTAATGCAGTCTGTGAGGTTTATCCATATGTCTGTATAGCAACTGCTGATTCCTTTTTATTGCTGACTTGCATAAATATGCATAGGAATATACCATAATCTGTTTTATCAATTTACTTGATGATCACAGGGTACTTTCTAGTATGGAGCTCTTAAGAATAAAGGTACTATGAACATCTGTGTATAAGTTTTATATGGACATGCATTTTTATTTCTCTTGGGTCAATACTTAGGTGTGAAATTGGTGAATCATACAGGCAATGCATGTTTAAGAGACTAACAAACTATTCAAAGTTATCACATGATTTTACAATTTCCCCAGCTATGTTCCAGTTGCTCTGCTCTATACTGTCACCAATTGTTATTTTTGTTTTGTTTTGTTTTGCTTTGTTTTATTTACTTATTCTGCCATGCCCACAGCATGCAGAAGTTCCAGGGTCAGATATCAAACCCACACCACAGCAGTGACCTGAGCCCATAGCAGTGAGAATGCTGGATCTTTAACCCAATGCACCATCAGGGAACTCCTCACTATTGTTTTAATATGAATTTCCCTGATGACTACTGACATGGAGTCCTTTTCCATGTGCCTATTTTCAGGTACCTATGAGTTCTAAGAAGTTATTAAAATTTTTAAATACAAGTCTTTTGCCACACATGTTACAATTTTCTCCTGAATACGTGGTTTGACTTTAAAAGTTCTTATTGGCATCCTTTGAGATCAGAAGTTTATTCTCTTGAAAGTCAATGTATCATTTTTTTCTTTCTGTGTTTATGCTTGAATCTTGTTTATACACTATTTACGAAAACATTGCTTACCCAAGATCATATAGATCTTCCATATTTTTCCCCTTGGAATTTTATTAAGTTTAGCTTTTGCTTTTTTGATGTGTAATTCATTTCAAAATAATTGCGCTGCATGGTGTGATTTAGAGGTTGTAGTGGGTTGAACTGTGGCCCCAAGATCTATCTTAGTCCAAACTCCTAGAACCTGTGAATGTGACTTTATTTGGAAAGAGAGTCTTTACAGATAAAGTAAGGATCTTGGCATGAGATCATCCTGGAATTAGGGTGGGGGTAGGGTCCTAATAAGAGAAAAGAGAGGAATATTTGAGAGAGGACATGCAGAGCAGAAGGATATGGGAAGGCAAACAGAGATTGGAGTTAGGCTACCCTAAACCTAGTAGTGGCAGAGTTGTCAGAAGATGAAGCTGAGAGAAAGCCATGAAATAGTTTCTCCTTCAGGGCCTTCTGAAGCAACCAACCCTGCCAAACCTGGATTTCAGATTTCAGGCCCCCAAAATTATGAGAAAGTAAATTTCTGCCAAGTCAGTAGTTTATGGTAATATTTCGTATGAGCCCTAGGAAAGTACAACAAAGGTCAAGGTGTATTTATTTCCCCATATGGATATCTAATTGTTCCTGAACCATGTGTTGAAAATATTATTACTCCATTGTTAATTTATCTTGGTGCCTTTATCAAAAATCTGTTGATCACTGAACAGCAGGTCATTTCTGTGCTCTTTAACTTTGTTTCATTAAACTATCTTTATCCTAGTACTACACTGCACTTAACATTTCATGCTAAGTCATACTCTACTCTCTTGATAATAGTAGCATTACGGTAGCTCTTCAAACCAGATAAAGTAGATCATTCAATATTTTTTTTCTTTTCAAGGAAAAAAATTTTTGCTACTCTAAGTACTTTGCATTTTTATATAAATTTGAAAATAAACTTTTTAATGGAAAAAAATCCTGGGCTTTTGATTGGAATATATAAAACTTTATAGATCAATTTTTAGAAAATGAAAATTTAAAAAATAGGAAGTTTTTTGAAACATGGATATAACTGCCTAATATTTAGTGTTAGTTTTTGAATTTTTTGAATTATTCATATTTTTAAAAATTTGATTTCTAATTATTTTATTTTTATGTTATGATAAATTGTTTAAAAAAATCTTTTTTCCAAATGTTTGTGTCTTAGTACATAGAAATGCAGTTGATTTTTTATATATTGACTTGCATCCCATGATTTGGGAAAGTTATTTTCCAAATGTTTGTGTCCTAGTACATAGAAATGCAGTTGATTTTTGATATATTGACCTTGCATCCCATGATTTAGGAAAGTTGCTTCTTATCTCCAGCAAGGAATTTTTGGTAGATATCTCAAGATTTTATCATGTGGACTATCATGTAACCTTTGAATAAAAATATATTTATCACTTATTTTTCTATCTTTATGCCTTTCATTATTCTCCCTTATTGCACTATTATCTTTAGTACAATATTGAATAAAATTTGTGAGAAAATATATTCTTCCCTAGTTTCCTGTTCTTAAGGAAAAAATATTCAATCCTTCAAGTGTGATGTCAGCTATAAGTTTTTCAAAGATTTTTGTATCAGATTGAAGAATTTACTTTTATTCATAGTTTGCTAAGAGTTTTCATCATAAATAGGTGTTGAATTTTTAAGCGGTTTTTCTGCATCTATTAAAATGATCATAACATTTTTATGCTTTATCCTTGAGACTGAGTGAATTTTATTGATTTCTAAATACTAAACTATGCTTGTATTTCTGAGATTAATAATTAAAAAATACTTTGGAGAAGATACATTTTTAATTTTATATTTTGATGGATTTGACTTCATTACAGTAAATATCTGTGTCTATAAACATGTGGGATACTGAACAGTAATTTTGATATTAATAGGGATCAGCCACCCTCATAGCGCTGGTTGGGATGTGCTTTCTCTTCTATTTTCTAGAGTTTATGTAACATTGGCATAAATTTTCACTTAGTATTTACGGAATTCATCAATGAAAGCATTGAGGTCTGGTATTTTCCTCATAAGAAATTTTCCTTTTTCTTTTTTTCAAATTCTAAATTCAATTTCTTTAACAAATAGATAGCTTTTCAGATTTTCTAATCCTTTAACAGTAAATTTTAGTTTTTTTTAAATTAAATTTTCCATGTCATCTAACTTTTCAATTTCCTGCCATAAATTTTGTTACATTTCTCTTATGTCCTTATTGATATTTGTATGTACTGCACAGATACACCCATTTTCATTTCTGATATTGGCAATTTGTGTTCCCTTTCTTTTCTTTATTACTCCCAATAGGGTTTTTAATCAATATTACTAAGCCTTTGGAATTTCCACTGTGTCTGACTGGGTTAGAACCTGACATAGCATCTGTGAGGATGTGGGTTTGATTCCTGGTCTCACTTAGTGGGTTAAAGATTTAGCATTGTTGTGAGCTGTGGTGTAGGCCTCAGCTGCAGCTCTGATTCAAACCCCTAGCCTAGGAACTTCCATATATTGCAGGTGTGGCCATAAAAAAGAAAAAATATATATATATTACTAATCTTTTCAAAGAACCACTATTTGCCTTATTAATTTTCTCTACAAATTCAGTTTCTATTCCATTATTTATTTTATTTTATTTTTTGCTATGCTTATTTTCTTTATTTTCTCTTATTTAGTTTTAGTAATTTGTTTAACTTTTCCAGGTTTTGGTAAAAGTTTAAATCCTTATTTTTAAAAGTCCTTTTTCCTTTCTAGTAGTAACATTTAAAATTCTAAATTTCAGAGTTCCCATCATGGCACAGTGGAAATGAATCCAACTAGGAACCATGAGGTTGTGGGTTCAATCCCTGGCCTCACTCAGTGGGCTAAAGATCTGTCATTGCTATGAGCTGTGATATAGGTCACAGACGCCACTTGGATCCAGCATTGCTGTGCCTCTGGCGTAGGCCAGCAGCTACAGCTCATCATGATTCGATCCCTAGTCTGGGTACCTCCATTTGCCTCAGGTGTGGCCCTAAAAAGACAAAAACAATAAAAATAAAAAATAAAATTCTAAATTTCATTCTTAGCATCTTTAGTTGTAAAATTTCACTCTAAGCATTTTTAGTGGTATTACTTTATATTTTTGTATTTATGTATTTTGATACGTAGTTTTGCCTTATTTCTCAAAGTATTTTCTTATTTCCTTTGTATCTCTTTATTGATCTATAAATTATTTAGAAATGTACAATTTAATTTCCAAATATATGAAGAATTTTCTGATTACATTGTTAGTATTGATTTGTAATTTAATTGTTTTTTCCAGATAATGTACTCATCAATATTTCAAAATTTTGACATTTATTGAGACATGTTATGGCCCAGTATATAGATCTATAAATGGAGTTTTCCTCTAGAGAGGTACATGCTATATACCACAGTTGAGATTGAAGTGGGTTGGGTTGAGATCTTCTATATACATAGTATTTTGTCTGCTTGTCCAAGAAATTACTGAGAAAGGAATGTTAACAATCTAAATATAATTGTGTATTTGTCTGTTTTCCTCTCCTGACAATTTTTGAGTCATGCATATTTATGTTCTATTATTAGATATATACATATTTATAATTGTTATGTCTTCCTAGTAAATTGCTTCTCTTGCAATATATTGTTCCTCATTAACTCTTGTAATAGTTTTGGTCATGAAATATGCATTGTTTGAAATTACTGTAGTCATATCATCTTTTTTACTTACTCCTTGTATGCTATCTTTTTTCCTTTCTTTTATTTCCAATCTGTGTGGGGTTTTTTTGCTTTTTAGGGCCACACCTGTGGCATATGGTGGTTCCCAGACTAGGGGTCCAATCGGAGCCACAGTTGCTGGCCTACCCCATAGCCACAGCAA
This sequence comes from Phacochoerus africanus, assembly GCF_016906955.1. Taxonomy (NCBI): domain Eukaryota; kingdom Metazoa; phylum Chordata; class Mammalia; order Artiodactyla; family Suidae; genus Phacochoerus; species Phacochoerus africanus. Next base: position 137,877,706 of record NC_062544.1, read on the forward strand.
CATCAATCTGAGCTGTGTCCACAACCTACACAACAGCTCACAGCAATGCTGGATCCTTAACCCACTGAGCAGGGCCAGGTATCAAACCTGCAACCTCATGGTTCCTAGTCGGATTCGTTTCTGCTATGCCACGGCAGGACCTCCCCAATCTGTCTATCTTTTATATTTTAAAATCATGTCTTGTTGAAACAACATAACTGGATCTGCTTTTTTTTCATTCAATTTGCCAAATTTCTGCCTATTAATTGTAACCGTTTAGTATATTTGCATTTGATATAATTATTGATTTCTTTGGTGTTATCATCTTCTATTTGCTTACCGCTTGTCTGTTCAGTATTTTCTTTTTCATATTATCTTGCTTTATTTAAAATTATTATTTCTTTTACCATACCATTTTATTTTCCATATTAACTTTGTAGCTATTTCTCTTTTTATTTTTTAGTTGGTTCTCTATGGAGAACAACATATATCCTTAACTTGTTAAAGTCTATTTAGAGTGCCCCTTCACTCTTCACATTGGTAAGTTTTTTCCCTGCATTTGCAAAGCTCTTTCCTAAGCCAGAGAGTCCTCATATGAAATAAGGAGCCCCCATTCTGCTCAGAGCCCTCCTCTCTGTCATTCTGTCTTGCAGATTCTGATATACTTTCTTGACGGCCCCCCAGCTCAGTTGGGCACCCAAGATATGCTTGGATTATAGTTCTATGAAATGTGATCATGAAATTATACTCTGGCAGAGAACTAGATTATTGTAATGCTCACCTTGTGTTTCCTTCTCTTAGTCATTACAGTCTTGTGCTGCCTGCCATCGACTCCTGCAAGCAATGGCTTCATGTATTTTGTCAAACTATAAAGTTTTATCTGGTAGAAAAGCTAGTTTCATAACAGTTATTAAATTATGACCAGAAGTAGAGGTCTGATCTGAAAGCATCTTTTTGTGTGTTTTTTTGTTTGTTGCTTTTTAAGGCCACAGGTGTGGCAATGGAAGTTGCCAGGCTAGTGGCTGAACTGGAGTTGAAGTCACCAGTCTTTACCATAGGTCACAGTAACACCGGATCCTTAACCCACTGAGTGAGGTCAGGGATCAAACCTCCATCCTCATGGATTCTAGTTGGGTTTGTTTCCACTGAGCCACAATGAGAACCCACCCCCCTTTTTTTGAGAAGAAAGACAAAAACTGACAAGTACAGTGAAGGCAAATTTAGGGAATGGAGAGAAACCATGCATTTGTAGAGGTGAACAACTGGAATAAAATTTTTTCCATGTGAGAACATACCACAGAAAGTAACATGATTTATGGGCAAGCATGTCCTTGTGTCTCATTTTTAACAGTTGTCTGTAACTTAAGGTCATTGTCTCTTGTGTTAAACAAAGCTAGATTTAAATCACACCTGTACCTTATTTGAGTTGCATGAAAATTTATCCATTTAAATACCAATATTCTATGTAATTAAGATAATAAAAATAATACATATCTTAGGTGGAACCACAAAACTCATTGTCTTGAGTGTTAAATGATATTTTGCTTAGTTGAATGACTGAATATATTAAGAATTCAGTAAATGTAAGCTGCCATTGTTAGCATCAGCAAATAGCATTATCATTACTATTTCCTCATCATTCAGACCTGCTTATGTACTTTATTATGATCAGATAGTTAGCAAACTACAAATATATTTTTATAAGCTTTGAAGCAAGTCCATGTAAAAGAATTAGGTTATATAGTGCATTGAGTCAATATATATATTAAATATAACATAAAACAGTTCTTATGCCTTGAAATCCAACTCTACATCCCCAAAACTGGACATTTATATTCTTATGATAGCTTTCATCCACATAACAACATCATCCAGATGTATTTTAAGATAACAATGTAAATGTGCGGGTTTTTTTTTTTCCTGTGAATTCTTAAGGTATATTTCAGAAACACATTGAAGTCTGACTTTTCAGATAACTTGACAGATGAGTCAAATGAAGGATTGGGTTATTGAAGGACTTCTTTCCCCCAACTGATCTGTCTTTAAAATAGTTCTCTCTGAAGTGTAAGAGAATTCTTACCTGGACTTGCCCTTTAAAAAATATTATACATTACCACCAAATAATGAAATTCTATTTTCATATTTCTAGTTGAATCATTCATTGTTGTATTTAGTAATACAAATAGTGACAAATTAAAACTTTATTCAAAAAGGACAACAAAGGAGACAGGCACATTCTTATCTATCACACTGGTCTAGTGGGAAATGGAAAAAGCTGACATCAGAAGTCTTTATGGCCCCAGATAGGTATTATACAGAACTCTGATCGCTTATATGTAAGACTGAAATGGAAATAGTTAGAAAACAGCCGTTTTATCTTGTCAGATCCTTTCAAAAGACTTGCAGTTCATACTAGCATAACCTGAGCAATATTTGCAAAGAATTGCTAAGTAATGAAAATTTACCCTATAGTGCCAACCAGAAATGAAAGTATCATGTCAGCACAATTCCCATCAGATGGTCTTTAGATAAAGATTCTGGGCTTTTAACTTCATCTAATGAAAAAACCTGGGTAATCAGTTTTATAGTGTAATGGAACTTTTATCTCACTGTGTAAGTAAATTATGCAGAGAGATGTACATTTAGGAGTTGACTTACATAGTATATTTCAAAAGGTAAAATTAAGAATGGTAGTTAACCTTGACCCAATTTTTTCACCTTCTCTGAAAAAATTAAAGGGATGGTTTTGATTAAGTTCTGAATGCAAAACATGTCAAAAGAAATTGTATTTTTTTCCCAAGACACTTGTTAAGGGTTCTTATCTTTTTTTGGAGAGAAAATGTGAAATATCTCAATCTATACCTTCAGATGAGAATGTGACCTCTGGAGTCAGTAAGACATTGGTTCAAGTATCAGCTTAGACATGTACTTTTATTGTAGCTTGGTGATTTACCTAACTTTTTGGAACCTTAATTATTTTGTTTGTAAAATACGACTAGTACTTGCTGGCAGAGTTAATTTGATGAATTAGTGAAATAATTTAAAGGAAGAAATGGTATCCTCATGCTTGACACATTTGAATACTCAAAGGTAACTATTATTGTTGGTGATGATATTTGTTTCAGATGTGTGGACTGAAGCAAATTTCTAAACCTCTGTACATTCCATATTTGCCAACTTAAAGTTGGAAAACTATAAAGTTGTGGATAGAATTAAACAATTTAATTCATGCAAAAATTGCTTTTCACATTATAAGTGTTTTGTGTTACATTTTGTTATTTGAAGTGAGAGTATCAGATAGCTTAAGAAAAACATGCTCTGGAAACTTCCTGCAGGATATGAATATTAGCCCTATCATATTCAATCTCTCTGTAGTACTATTTTCTCATCTCTAAAAATTTGTAATTTCTGTCACACAAAGTAGTTGTTTATGTTAAATGGGTTATGCATATCATGAGCTTAGAACAGTGTCTGGCACATAGTAAATGCATGATAAATGTTTGACCCTCTGTGTGTGTGTGCCTTTATAAAAATAGATAAAATTATATAGATTCATATAACAAGCATCCATATGCTCAGTGCCAAAAAATAACAAGTGCTAACATGCTGAATATTTCTAACAAAATATTTTAATACCCTTTATTCTTAGTGAAATACTGAATTTTTTTTTTTATTCTTACTGTTATCCGGCCACATTGAATGTTAAAATGAGGCTATACTAGATATTACTAAAGACCATGTGCCCTTGGAATACGATCTAAGTTTGAATTTTCATTTTATTATTGAGTAGTTTTCTATCCTGGCTAAGTTTCCTAACTTCACTATATCATGGTTTTCTCAAGTGCTGATGATACTTTCCTTACAGCTCCATCATAAAGGAAAAAACACGTAGGAAAAGTGCTGACCACAAAGTGTTACGGCAGCTGCCCAGCAGCCCTGCGCCACAGTGTATCAGTTCTAGTGACAGCCCTGTGGCTGTAGTGTACCAGCTCCAGCAGCTCTGTGGATGCAGTGTATCAGCTCTTTTACCCGGCAAGAAACCAAGCAAGCACTTGGAGAGTTGGAGAACTCAGGTTCATTATGCCGGTGGGCTCAGAGGAGATGGCTCTCCAGAGTCTGAGACCCAAAGAAGGCTTTCACAAGGCTTTTACGGACTACCTCTTCCAGGTCCATGCTTGGCTGGTTGGACTGGGGTGAGGTCAGGCAAGGTAGTAGATGTGGAAACAAGTTTACAAAAGCAGATGTGGGGGCGGGGGTAGGGGCAGCTGGCTGGACTTTGCTTAGTCATCATGGCCAGGGTCTCTCCTTTCTACCTTTTTATCAGGACATTTTCTCCTACAAAAGCATGCCATATAGTAAATGCCCATTTCATTGAAAAACAAATTCCTGAAATATTTTCCTAAAGTCATGGGGTAGAATGGGATATGAAAAGTCATTTGATCTAGGCTCCTTCCTATGCAACTTCAGTGTCTTGAATTTAAGTTCTATGAAGGCAAGAATTTTGCCTATTTTATTTTCTATATATCTGTCCATCTCCAGTACCAAGAGTTAGGACTCATTAAATACTTATTTAGTGTTTGTTAAGTGAATAGGAAAAGATTTGCCTCAGTCAAGCAAATTGTTATTTTTAACAACATACATTTTAGTTATCTCATTTTTTACTAATATTTGTGACTTCAGCCCCACCTTCATTGACTAATGTGTATGAATACAGTAACTTAACACCTTACACTTGATATGTGCTAAGATAGTTGCCTGTTGCAGATCATTTACTCCTCACCCCAATCCAATGAGGAGAGTGTTAGCCCTTTTTATAGATGTAAATTGAGGCACAAAGAAATTAGTCATTCTCCTAGGGTCATATAGCCAATACATATCAGAGCCAATCCTCAAATTTCATCTTAAACTCTGGCTCTAAAACCTTTGCTTCTGACCAGAGCCTGTGTTGGCCCTATTTCTTTTTATTTTCCAGACTGAAAAAAAAAAAGAAGAAAGAAAGAAAAGAACAATCAGAAAAACCAAATGCCAAAAACCAAAACAAATTTGGGTGGCAGATTCATTTCTCCTAAAATTTGACCACTTGACACAATCTTCTACCTCAGGAAATCATGCAGAATTTGAGAGGAGAAAAGAAAGACTATTCTTCCCTTGTGCAAAGTTGAAAGAATGGGAGAATTACATGAAGATAATCTTCATGTGGAACACACATTTGAAAAAGCATTACATGTGATGTAGCGTGAGAAAAAGCATTACATGTGATGTAGCGTGATCTTTAACTAATGTGCGATCTCAGTGCAACTGCAGAGCCAGAAACAGAACAGACAAACTAGGGCCTGGTTTGTTTCATTACCTGTCCATAGACTCCCCTTCCCCCACCATCTTAATAGCCTAAGTCAGAATGTCTATCACTTATTTGGGGTTACCTTCTATACACATTTTGTTAATGGTCTTGTTATATAGATACATATCTGTCTCCTCCACTGGTTCAAGAAATTCTCAAAAATGAGTTCTTTTCTCAATCACTTTTTAACCCTAGCACTTAGCATTGCCCAGCATTTCAGGGACATTCAATAAATGTTTGTTAAACCAGTGAATAAACAATGAAAACAGTTTTATGCAGCAGATACTGCCTACAATCTCAATGGGCACACTGTACTCTTCTACACTTACTGAAGTGCGCTGACAATCAGAGAAAATCATGTTCTATTTCAAGCGATAGATTTAAGCTCTTAAATGAATAACAAATGAAGACCTTTACCCATGTTAAAGTAGCCTATTTCATTATTATTATTAAGATGCATTAACACATTGTAGCATTTGATTGAGGTATTCTTTGCTGAGATGGCCATGGGAAGGCTTTAAACTTGTGAGCTGCTAAACTGTGAAGAGAAACACAAAAGATAAAGGTTTGCATTTCCTTTGATCTACTCAGGGTGTCTGATTGAGTTTTCACTTTCTTTAAAAATTGTATCAGAATGAAACAGAAAAGAGCAAAAGAGAGACTAGCGTTGTAGAGGATTTCATGTTATTTTACAGAACTAAGGTGATGATACTGCCACAGGTACTAAACTCATTCAATTTTGAATTTAAATTACTTGGGGATATCAATTTCTCTTCATTGCAATATTCTATCACAAGCATACACACAGACACACACATTCTATCTCTGTTCCCCATTTTATGTCCCTTTTAGTATGTTCTATTTATTTATTTATTGTCTCTTTTTTGCCATTTCTTGGGCCTCTCCCACAGCATATGGAGGTTCCCAGGCTAGGGGTCGGATTGTAGTTGTAGCCACCCACCTACGCCAGAGCCACAGCAACGCGGGATCCAAGCCATGTCTACAACCTACACCACAGCTCATGGCAATGCCAGATCCTTAACCCACTGAGCAAGGCCAGGGATCGAACCTACAACCTCATGGTTCCTAGTCGGATTCGTTAACCACTGAGCCACGACGGGAACTCCTCTATTTACTTTTTAAAAATATGTGCCAAAGGGAGTTACTGTCGTGGCTCAGCAGTAATGAACCTGAGTAGCATCCATGAGGATGTGTGTTCAATCCCTGGCCTTGCTTAGTAGGTTAAGGATCTGGTGTTGCTGTGGCTGTGTCTTTGGCTGGCAGCTACAGCTCTGATTCGACCCTAGCCTGGGATCTTCCATATGCCATGTGTGTGGCATGGACAAAAAAAGTAAAAAGAAAAGAAAAGAAAATATATGTGCCATGCTCATGGAGTGAAGTCTTCCAAGAGTAAGAACTGTTTTGCTTACATATCCATCACAGATAGCCTCAGTGCTTTCATTTACTTGCATTTTCTGACATAAACCCTTCTGAAGCGTAAGCAATCAAAGCTCAATCAAATTAAGTGGATTGCCTCAAAGACGCCCTGATCGATTGTACTTTTCATTGCTGGATACCATACAATCAACTGTCATACAGTTTTCTATTGAGAAAAATGAGAATATCTTGCTTGAAGTTTCTTTCGTGGCACAGCGGAAACGAATCTGACTAGGAACAATGAGGTTGCGGGTTTCATCCCTGGCCTCACTCAGTGGGGTTAAGATCCAGAGTTGCCATGAACTGTGGTGTAGGTCACAGATGTGACTCGGATCTTGCGTTGCTGTGGCTTGGCATAGGCTGGCAGCTATAGCTCTGACTGGACCCCTAGCCTGGGAACCTCCATGTGCCACTGGTGCAGCCCTAAAAAAGAGAGAGAGAGAGAGAGAGAGAATAGCTCACTTTAAACCTGGTGATATGCATAAAAATCAGGCTGTGTTTAATTGCATATTTATCAAACCTATTCCAGTATGGTTTCAAGTGACTACTGAAAAATCTAGATAATAGTGGAATCAAAAAGGGAAAGCACATGTGGTATTTTGCAGTAGAATAATTTTTCTCTAAATTATTATCAGAGAAAACTTCTAATTAAAAGTCGCCATTGATATTTTTCTTGTTTTATACATCCACAGGCTAAATGACTTCTTCATAGCACATTACAGACTCAACATATTTTTTTTTTTATAACAAAGGGATTTTTAAGCAGTAAATTTGTATATCTTCCCTACTCCACGGCTTTCCTGAAAGTTCATCCTAAACAACTTGGATATGGGAATGAAACATCCCCAATATCTAAGTCACTCAGGAGGTAGGGGATAAATTGCTAAATTTTTGAAGGTACACTAAAGGAAGTAAAATTAGGGAACCATTATGTGGTAAAAGCCCATTAATATGTCTCCCAAAGGCAATCTACTCACATTTAGCTTTATTGACCTCCTGATAAATCCCACCAGAAGGTGATGGTGGATTTCCATTTATTTCAGAAAACACAATTTAGATATAATTTTAGTCAGAGTCATAGTTGAGGTAGGAAGAGATGAACAGATTTTGCTTCATCTTGAAATGTTCCTGTTTGGAAAATTTAAGTCACCCTAAGAGAAGGACTATTGGATATCTAAATAGTCTTTGAAAATAGGATCCTTCCCAAGATCTTAACTATTCTTACAAAGCTCAAATGGGTCTTTGTTTCTAACACTGCTATAAGTCCATGTTGTGAGAGAATTGTCCTGCATTTTAAATTAATCTATATGAACAGTCATTCCCCTTTGGGTTCAGATTTTCTACTAGTGATTTATCAGTAATTCCAGAAACCAGTATATCTAAAGACCACTTTCTAAATTAGCATATAATGTTATACTGATCAATAAGTGGATTCTCTGCAAGTTTGCTATGTGTAATCACATATTAGTTCCCAAAATTATGATGAATGTCAAGATTTTAATTGAGTGCCCAGTGTTTTTCCAAACAGACAATTTAAGGAATTTTATTTATCAATTAATGACATCATTCTTAATTTTTCTAAGGTTGACTAAGTAAATACTGTATACAGATTGATTAGATATTATAAAAATTATCAACCGGTCATATTTTTTTCATTCTCAGTTTTCCATAGATTGAGATTCTTAGAATGTTAAAACAGAAAGGAATTAGTCTTCCCAAGGAACTGGTTTCAAAGTCAATTTTATCCTGAGAATCCATTGTTCCCCTGAAATATGATGAGGAAGACCAGTGTGAAAACAAGGGAGCTTCTCGGGGTGAATCAGAAGGGAAATGGTTTCTCCCAACTTCCTCCCTGACATTCTCTCTCAAAAACCTTGTTAGGTACAGTGTGAAAATTGATGATCTAGTCAAATAAATATCAGTTTACAGAAGAATGAAAAGAAATCTTGAGATGTTAAATGAACTGAATTATCCTGTGTGACACAGAGAAGCAAAGGCAAAACTGAAGATATCAGTTCAATACTCTTTTAGAAAAACAGCCTCTTCCATGCAAACAAACCTGAGTAACTTTGGCCCTTGTTGATGATTCCATCTTCCCATCTTCTCACCATCCATATTACTTTCTGTCTGTATCCATCATGACATCACATGATTTGTGAAACATTTCAGGACAGTGAAGTTATTTGCCTCCTAGAAGAACAGAAAACAAATAGATAGTAGAAAATATACAGCACATTTCTTGGAATCCTATAAAGTACTTGCGGTCTACAAAAAACAATAAAAAACGATGAAGATAAGACCAGCAGTAGAATATAATACAGTATTGCTCTTTTGGTAATACATTTTACAAAACACATTTATACAGACTATGAATATGTGTCATGAAAAAGAAATTCCATGCACAAATAAATGTGAGAGGCTGGATTAGACAAAGTTACAGAGTACTAATGGACTTCTCAGAGCTTTTAATAAGCTAATACATATTGAGAATCTACAATAATTGGAATGTTTCAGTCTGCACAATATATTTAGTAAAGTGTAAGAAAGGGATAAGACAAGAAGCAAGAAGTTTGGTCACTCTAACTCAAACACTCCCCTAACTATGTAAGCTTCAGGAAGTAACTTCTCAGCACCTCAATTTTTTCACCCATAAAATGGCATGTATAACTCAATCAGAATTGACTATATGAGAGTTACTTAAGCATTTTTTTTTAATTTGAGGAGTGTGCACATATTCCATAATTATTTTTAATTACAACAATTATAAAAACTCCATTAATGAAGTAAATCTTGTTAGAAACTAAGAAAACTTGGTAGAATTCAAATTGGAAACAGTTTGAATTGACAATTCTGAGTGCATAATGGTAAGAAACTATCTATCATACAGTAATTAAAGAACATTTTATTTTTTATTTATTATTATTATTTTTTTTGTCTTTTTGTTATTTCTTGGGCCGCTCCTGCGGCATATGGAGGTTCCCAGGCTAGGGGTTGAATCGGAGCTGTAGCCACCAGCCTACGCCAGAGCCACAGCAACGCAGGATCCGAGCCGCATCTGCAACCTACACCACAGCTCAGGCAATGCTGGATGGTCAACCCACTGAGCAAGGGCAGGGACCGAACCCGCAACCTCATGGTTCCTAGTCGGATTCGTTAACCACTGAGCCACGACGGGAACTCCTAAAGAACTTTTTAAATCTTACCCTTCAGCTGTATCTTCATAGCTCTTTTATAATTGTAGGTAACTAGCTAGTTAACTAATTCCAAAGCAAATATATTCATCACTGTATACAATTTTCTTTTCATGTTCAATAATATCTAGTGATTGGTTTGCATGGTTTAGGAAGAATGCCTGTTCTTTAATTTTTTTTTTTTACAAAATAAAATACATATATTTAAACACAATTACATTCACACAGATTATTATATCATGGATCTTAAGAAACATATTAAGCGACTCCCTTTGGAGAAGTGGAATGGAAAATATGCTGAGACAAATAGGAAATTTATTCTATCCTTTATCCCATTTTGTATGGCTTTCATCTTTACTATTTAGTATTACCTATTACATTTCAATTTTTCCTTAAAAATTAGCATTATATTAAAATTGTGTGTATTATGCAACTAAAATTTATAAAGAAGAAAGCCTTATATACCATTGAGTTACTTAAGTATTAAATAGGATTATGACTATAAAATTATTTTCAAAAAGTTAAGTTCCATTTAAATGTAAAGTACACTTTTGAACTGTAATCAAAATCTCAATGGAAAATTTGGATAGAGACACAAAGATCATAGCTTCAACAAACCTTTTAAGAAAAAAAATGGTAATATTTCTAGTCAATTATTTACTCTCAGATGTTAAACCACAGTTTCATTCAAAGAATTTGCAATTATGACAGACATTTTTCAATTACTTCTATAGCAGCAAATTTGAATGTTAATCACTCATTGTAAATAAATTTTTCCTGTGTAGAAGTTAATTGAAAAATTACCAAATTCTATATATTTATAAATATAACTAAAAGAAAGGTTAAGTATATTAAATGCACTTGAGCCATTTAATTTTAAAAGTGAAAGGTTACTATAAAAGATCAAATTCACATTTCAAATAAAGAACAATATATTCTATCTACAAGTATACAAAATATATAATTGAATATTAAATCTAAAAGGATAAATTCAAGGTAATGATCATTTTAAAAATAATTGGTCACTTTCCACACTTTTCTTAGGGATTAAGTTTACTTTTGAAACAACTAGTATTTTGACTTGTTCTAAATTTCCCCTTCCATGTCCACAAAGCACTTTCACTATACAGGTGGCTGCACAAGGGACTCATAATTTATAGTTCCCCTAGAAATATTTTTAATGGATAAAAGTACTCACTTAAAGGAAAATGAAGATTTTTATTCCAAAAAAGTGTGGAATTTATACAAATAACAGAAGTAAGATGTTTTCTCTATATTCAAAGTTTACTAAATTCAAAGTAGAATAGTTTCCATGAGGAAAATGACTGCCTACTTAGTTTATTATTCTGTTTCAGAGTCCAGAAGAATGTTTGTCATATATTAGGTACTTTGCAGGTTTTTTTTTTTTTTTCATTAAAATCTAAGATTGATAGTACCATGGTGCCTGAAAGAAGCAAATAAAATTTTTTCCTGAAAGAATAACATGGTCAGAGATCTCAAATTATTTCTACAACTATTGTTTCAGCCTTTTCATTTTGTATAGATTTTTGGTGTGGTCTCTTTTTTTATAGACAATGGAGTTGTAGCCTCTCTTGATTCTTTTTTTTTTGTCTTTTGTCTTTTTAGGGCCGCACCTGCAGCATATGGAGGTTCAAAGGCTAGGGGTCTAATTGGAGCTATAGCTGCCGGCTTATGCCACACTCACAGCAACACCAGATCCGAGCCACATCTGTGACCTATGCCACAGCACATGGCAACACTGGATCGTTAACCCACTGAGTGAGGCTAGTGATTGAACCCACAACCTCAAGGTTCTTAGATTCATTTCTTCTGTGCCACGACAGGAACTCCTCCTCTCTTGCTTCTGATGTCCACCCCACTAGCCACAAATATCATTTCAAGTATGTCTAGCATAGAATAAAAGATATCTAGAAAGGCTTAAAAAATGGTAACATGTCTAGCACAGAATAAAAGATATCTAGGAAGGTTTTAAAAATGTTAGCACAAACAACAAATAAAAAACAGAAGCACAGGTACTAGAGATATTACAAATAAAAGATATAATAGTAAGAGATAAGAGACAGTGAAGATGATGAAAAGACTGCCATGGACTGGGAAAAAAAAATATTTCCAAAACACATATATGATAAAAGAGTACTTTTCAAAATATACAAATAATTCTTAACAGTGAACAAGAAGAAAACAAACAGCCCAATTTAAAAATGAGCCAAAGAGATGCTCCCCAGTATATATCATTAGAGAAAGGCAAATTAAAACAGCAATGAAATACCACTACACATTTATTAGAAAGGCCAAAATTCAGAACACTGATAACACCTAATACTGACGAGGATGTGGAACAACTGGTGGGAAAGCAAAATTGTCAGCCACTTTGGTGTTTGCAAGATGGTTTAGTGGTTTCTTAAAAACTTCAACATATTTTTATCAGGTGACTCAGCAATCTCACACCTTAGTATTACTCAACGTGGCTGAAAACTTTGTTCCCACAAAAGCCTGCACACAGACGTTTACAGAAGATTTATTGATAATTGAAAAAACTTGGAGGCAAGCAAGATGTCCTTTAATAGATGAATACAGAAACTATGGTACATTTGGACAGTGGAATATTATTTAGAAATAATAAAAAGAAGTGACCTATCAAGCCATGAAAAGCATATGGAGAAAACTTAGATGCATATTACTAAATGAAGGAAGCCAATATGAAAAGTTACATACTGTGTGATTTCAACTATATACCAACCCGGAAAAGGTAAAAGTAGAAGTAAGCAAGAGGTGAGTTGTAGCCAGGGGTTGATGGGAGGGAGGGATATATAAGCACAGAGGATTCCTACGGCAGTAAACCTACTTACTATGACAAAATAATGGTGGATAATTGTCATTCAACATATATTTGTCCAAACCCAAGGAATGTATACCAAGAATGAATTCTAATGTAAACTATGGGTTTTAGGTGATAATAATGTGTCACTGTAGGCTCAAATGTAACAAATGTACCACAATGATAGGTGGATGATAGTGGGGAGGCTGGGTATGGGAGCAGGGGAAGTGGTATTTGGAAAGCATCTGTGCCGTTGTCTCATTTTGCTATGAAATTAAAATTGCTTTAAAAAATAAAATCTATTAACAAAGAACAACAGGTAGTCTCACAAATCTCCAGTGGTCAAGAAACCATAAAATGTTACATAACATATCTACAAAATAACCAAATAAAATTCTACAATAGGAAAATAAAATAATCTAAACCAAGTACTTCATGGATGTTTCAGCAACAAACTAGATTTGGCTGAAGGAAATTTAATTAAAAGAAGTAATAATCTGAAAGAAATTTTAAAAGAAATTGTCCAGAATAAAGACAGTCAAAAGGACAAAATGTTAAAAAAAAATTTTGTTAAGAAACAAAATATATAATAAAAGTTCTAACACAAGAATAATGGAAGTGAAGAAGAAAGAGAATGGAGAAGTAATATTTTCTGAATAATCACTGGAAGTTGGCCCCAAACAATAAAAGATGTGAATTCACAGAATCAATAGGCCTAACAAATATCAAACAGTATAAATAAGAACATCTTGTCATATTATATTTAAAAAGGACAAAGCAAATACAAACATCAAATACAAATAAATTGTGGAGAAAAAAAGGGAAAAACAGCAGGATGCTTTCAAAGGGTAGCAACTGGAATATGTGACTTCTAGGAAGCAAGAATGAGAAACAAAAGACGGAGTTCCCATCATGGCTCAGTGGTTAATGAACCCGACTAGTATCCATGAGGACACGGGTTCAATCCCTGGCCTCACTCAGCTGTTTAAGGATCCGCTGTTGGGTGTTGCCGTGACCTGTGGTGTAGGTCACAGATGCAGCTCAGATCCAGCATTGCTGTGCCTGTGGTGTAGGCTGGCAGCTACAGCTCAGATTTGACCCCTAGCCTGGGAACATCCATATGATGCACATGTGTGCCTAAAAAGCAAAACAAACAAACAAAGCCAAAAGGCACTGAATAATATTATCAATGGATTAAAAAATTAACTCCCAACCTAGAATTACACAATACTCAGAAAAATATTGTTACCATATCAAGATGAAATAAAGACGTATTTTCACAAAACAAAAAGTGAGAGAATTTACCCGCAGAGCCCCATGGAGTCAGGGCATTCTCTACACATGCTCCTCTGACAGTACAAGCATCACTGCCACACAGACATAGGGTCTACCATCTCTATCCCTAAATCTGGTTGGGCTAGAGTTACAAGTAGTAACTAGTAGTTAACTCTACCAGTAAGTGTTACAGAAGTGATGGATGATCTGAGACCTTCATGGTAAGGTCATAAAGATGATTCTGTTCTGCCTGACATTCTCCTCATCTCTGTCTGGAATTTTGCCTTTGGAACCCAACCATGCTATTAGAATGCCACACCAGACACAAGGAGAATATAACAGGAAGAGAAACGGCAGTCCCCAGCCATCGGGCAGCATCCACTTCCAGTCAGGTGAGAAAATAAGCTTTCAAAGGATTCCAGTGCCCAATTGTCCAGCCTTCCACCTGAGACCCCAAACTTTGTGGAATCAAGACAGCTGGTTTCCACTGTACTCTGTCTAAATTTCTGACTCGTAGAAACTGTGAGAGAAAATAGAGGAAACTGTGAAAGAAAATAGAGGACACTGCTGTTTTAAGCCACTATATTTTAAGAATTTTTGTAATATAATTATAATCAAAACTGAGTCTGGTACCATAAGTAGGGTCCCATATAACAAAAACTTTAAAAATTGTCAGTGGCTATGGATGGTAGACATAAGATGGAAAGGCTTTGAATAGCGGTAGTGGAAGCCTGATGGCCTCTGAGTGAGGAGGCTGTCAGTGAGATCTCACAGGAAAAGGAAGAAAATATGAAACTGAAAGGGAATCATTTCTGTATACTTGGCAGGTTTTGCAAAACTACTTTTGATAAATAGCAAGTAGAAAATGTACCTAATGAAATGGATAATTTATCTAAGGAGATTTCTAGGCAGAATGTAGAAGATGCCTCCTGGGTTCTTACTGCTTATAATAAAATAGTAGAGAAGAGGATAAATTAAAGGAAGACTTATTAAATAAACCAGACCCAAGACATGTCGGATTCACAAATATAACTCTTTCTCCTCCCAGCATCTCTGGGACACTCAAATTAAGAAAGTGTTTCAGAGTGAAGTCATGTATTCTTAAGGTTCCCCAGATATATAAGGTGGTACCTTGAGAGAATTGTTCAGTGAGACAAAAATCTCTTTATTGATTTTAAAAGCCATATTATAATTTAAAAAGTTAAAAGTTAATAAAACAGAAGGGTTGACTTACACTGTCATAAGCAACATTTTTACAATGTCCAATAACAGAGATGACTTCAAATTTTCTCTCCAAAGACTATTCTATTTGGCTTATTATAGTATGGTTGGGTCTTCAGTATCCATTTCATGATCAGGGTAAAGCCAAACTCATATTCCTAGACTGTAAATATTAATATGATTTTTCAAATGATACCTTAATTATTAAGTCTAAGATGCCATGATTAGACACCTTATTTTTTTGTAAAGCTAAATAAAAATTGCTGCCAAATCAACTTTGACACAATACCCTCTTATGATTTCATTTTGTCTTCTTATTAATTATGTACCTTATATTAAATAAGATCATTTAGAGGATTTTTTAGACAATTAAAAGGTTAATCCCTTGTGCATTTAAAAAGAAAAATCTCTGAAAACGTTTAAGTTACTCCTCAAATGACTTGACATTAAAATCTCAAACTTCTGAATCACTTTTCAACTCAGAGTTGTTAATGTCAGTGGTTTTTCACATCCTGTACCATTCAAGACATGGATATGGGGAGGAGGGCATTTTAAAACAGATCACTTCACTGTACAAGCAACTACCTCATGAATGCTGAATGGCCAACTCTAATTTTAAAATGTTTCTTTCTTTCTTTTTTTTCTTTCTGTTTAGGGCCACATCTGTGGCATATGGAAGTTCCCAGGCTAGGAGTTAAATCAGAGCTGCAGCTGCCAGCCTACGCCACGCCATAGCAACACCAGATCCAAGCCTTGTCTGCAACCTACACCACAGCTTACAGCAAAGTTGGATCCTTAACCCACTGCGTGGGGCTGGGGATCAAACCCACGTCTTCATGGATACTAGTCGGGTTTGTTACCACTGCACCACAACGGGAACTCCCTAAAATGTGTCTGATTGTAATAATCTCTATGTTGGAGATGTTAAATGGTAAAAAATATTTACACTAAAATCAATAAAGTATGGTAATACTGTATATCAGTTTGTGTATATTGTTGTTCTAGACCTAAAGTAATTTAACAGGTACACTTGCATTTTTGATGGATCCAAGAGTGGCATCTAGAAGGGTATAAATGAATTAGATATTTTTCCCTACCTGAAGATAATCTCAAAGTCAAACTAGATCCTTTCTAAGTTAAAGACTTAGACATTCCCTACCTAGAGTGAATGAGTTCAATGAGAATCACAAGACAATTTAATGGGTTAGTTACATCTGTAGCTAAATTCAAAATAAGAATGAAGATTTATACTGTGCTAGTGATTTTTAGAACAACACGGCTTTGAAATGCTATCTATTTAGTGTGAGGGAATAAATACAAATTTTATAAGTATTTGGGCTTTACAAGTTGAATTTGATGGTATCAAGCAAATTAAGATAGGGTCTCATTTGTAGATTTCTAAGAGTCTCACAAACTCATCTATATATGTATAGTTTCACATTACCTGAAGAATAAACACAAGAGATAGCACTGAATAGTAGATATTTCTGCATTCCAAACAACCACAAACATGTATTTTATCTTTGGAAACTTTGCCAATCCTGGCTAATTACCTTGGTTTAAAACCAAGTGCAATGCTCCAAAAAACAAGTGCTCCAGAATTATGAGAGCCAAACATTTGCTTTAAAATTTTTGTTTAGCTCATATTAGGGCATGAAAATACTTTTCTTGTTAAGAGATTTATAATGTAGTTCTACTGATAGCTCACTATTTATGAAATATATCATTTGTATCTGCAGTCTGCTATTTAGGTCCATCTATATGTATATAATTATTTGCAATCTGCAAATAGTTATAATTAAATATAACCAAACAAAAGCACGATGAGATTGTGACACCTGCAAATTTCTCTCAAAACCAAGTATAATCATTACTGATTAGCTAGTTATCGGGTGAATTTTTTTTTTTTCTGCTTGTTTTATCTCAGTATTTTTATTTTCAGATATGCATATTTCAAACATCTGCAAAATGGTATGTTTCTTTCAATTAAACTCCACTATTGATTTAAGTTTTCGGATGGGACCGGTGAATGAAATTACCCAGGTATATATGCACATGTTTAACATGAGAGGAGACAGTCATCAGTATACCATTTGACCAGGTTTGCAAGTAATATATTAATATTATCTATATTTCCAACCAAAAAAAAATCAGTTCATTTACATTTTATCCTGTTTAACATATTGGCAAAGGCAAAAGCTGCTGGAAAGAGAGATGAGATTGAAATGCTAATGTGGTACAAAGTGATAGAGATGTCCAAGAGAATTTGGAGTAAGGCTTTCAAATCTGGGCCCTGATGTAAAATGGAAACTAAAAGTGCATGTTCTCTGGCTTGGTTACCAAAGTAGAAGGATAGTATCCAGATGTTCTTTCTAAAGTGTGATGTAGCGCCTAACACTTTGGGCTTAAAATTAGAAAGTTCAGAAAGGTTAAGAGACTTGCCGGAGGTCACATGTGAAAAAAGCAGTACATGCAGTTAGCCTATAAGATGCTTATTCTTTCTCCTTTACTCTGCAAAAGCTCCCACTAATATAGGTACTTTGTTGAGTATTAAAAATAGTCTTTAAAAAACAGTTAAAAAGAATCACACACAGCTCTTCCATGGATTTCAAAATATGTAAGGATTCAAGATATGCATAGCTGAAATGACTAGAGATTAAAACCTTATGAAAGAAGTATTAGTTGTGAGGGAAGAGGATTAAGTGCCTGGCATCAACAAAGGAAGGTTTATCCTATATTATTGGGTAGGAAACCACCCCCCAAACAGTAGTTTAAACTAATACACATTTACCATTGCTCTTATATCTATGGGTAGGCTGAGTGGTTCTGGTGATCTGGATCAGGCTTGTCCCATTTTGGCAGGGTTCAGTCACACATCTGTGTTCAGCTGGTATGTGATCTGGGGGCTAGGTTCCTAGAATGGACCTCATTCACGCATGGCACTTGGCTGGTAATCATCTGGCACAATGACTAGACCTCGTGTCTTTCATTATCCAGCAGGTTATCTCGAGCTTGTTTTCATGGTAATAGTGTGTCAAGAGAGCAAATAGTAGTATCCCAGGCCTTGGAACTGGCACAGTCTCACACACACTGAATTCTATTTGACAAAGCAATTCACACAACCAGCCTAGATTCAGAGGGTAGAGAAACCCACTCTGCTCATGAAGAGAATCACTATCAAGTCATATTGCAGAGGGTTTGGATACAGAAAGAGGTGACAAACTCAGGACATGTTTTTAACCAGTCTAACAGAGTAAAATATTTTGGAGGCATTAGAAAAAAAATTTCTCAAATGAGATCACAGTTATCACTGCTGTGGCTTGGGTTCAATCCCTGGCCTGGGAACTTTCATGTGTTCTGAGTGCAGCCAGAAACAAAACAAAACAACAATGCAAAAGAGATCCATTTGAACTAAGACTAAGAGTTACACGTTATCTATACATTTAAAAAATGAATGGCTTTGCATATGTGGAGATAAAGAGAGAAAATGCTGATGATGTAAATAAATGACACTTTCTGATATTAATATTATAATGAAAAAATATATTCTGATTTTAATTTAATTGAAATAGCTAAAAATGAGATGAAGAATAAATTGCACTTATTAAATGAACTGATTAAATTTAAAATGTAATTTTAATATAGTTTGTCTTCTGCTTGTAAGATTTCTGTATTTAGCTACAACTGAACCCAAAGGGTTCTAACCTGAAAGGTCTTATATGTCAGGAAGACAAAATTAGGAATATCATAGGCATATACTATCATACTGTATTTTATTGCACTTTTTAAAAAAATTAGTAATTGTCAATGTAACCACTTGTTCAAGTTTTCTTGAACTAAAAATTTTTAGATAATAGAAGTTTTAGCATCCTGATATATAAGAAAATATCAAATATGACAGACTACATCAATATAATAAAATAGAAATAAAAACAAATGATCATGAACTTTTACTTAGAATTATTCAATAAACTTAGGAAAATATAAAGATCATTTGGCTGTCCTGAAAGAATATGAAAGGTCATCTGGTTCATCTCTCTGACTTGAGATGGAATTTTCTTCACATCAGAGTTCTATATTTAGCAAACATTTCTAGACTGTGTACACAAAACAGCAAGAGACTAGTCATTTGAAATAATAGAGGTTAAAAGAAGAGACCTTGAGTGAGTACAATTGATTCTCCCCCTTCCAAATTGAATTCTATCTGTATCTACACACAAGCATCTCTAGCCTTTTCAGTGTGTTGTATCCTTTGACTATGTAACCCCAAGACAAATCCCTTAACTTCACAGGATTCATTTTCCACTTCCATGAGCAGGAGACTGTTAAGGCTGGATGCCATATGGGATTATACTTAAGAGCCAGTCAATTGTAAATGTTAAGTGTGGATTTTGCAATTAAACACACAGGCCTTCAAATCTTTGTTCTGGGCTTTCTACCTAAGTGCTCTCCGGCCACCTCCTGAGCTTTCTAGCCTCAATTTCTTCATATGTAGAAACAAGTAATAATATAATCTATATTAGTTCTTATAAAGATTAAATGGGAAAATGCATGGAGTCTCTTGCACATTTCCCACATCTGGCAAATACTTTCACATTAACAAGCAAGTCAGTCAACAAATGAATGATTAGATAATATTCCCTATATGATTTGAAATAATTGATAAGCTAAATATTATGATTAATGGAAGATGAAAGAGTATGGTACTAAACTCTGAGCTGAACTGAAAATTAGTCACCTGAGCTCACAATTAAACTGCAAATCTGATGAGTTTGCTTAGGGTCAAAATGGATGTACACTGAAGTTGATATTATTCAATCATTATGTATTAAAATATATAAGATCTCTTAAGAAGTATTCCTGATTTATTATGTTAGCATTTTATTGTAACAATTAAATCATTATTACTAATGACCTTCCAATCAAAAATTTATTTCCTGACTATTAACATTCTGGAATCTCTTTTTTACTTTTATAGCTCAATTTTACTCCAAAGAATAAAACATTTTAAATTTCTCCTAACAACTCTCTTTTACCTATTTCAACTTTAGATATATACACTTATTTGTTTGAAAATAACCAAAAGTATAGAAAACTGAATCAATGTTTCCCTATGTCATAATTACTTCATCCCCATTGGGAAGAAGTCATTTACATTTCTTTTTTTTTCATATATTAAAAAAAGTTCATGATAGTAAAATAAGTTTTTAAAAGCAGAGGTTTTAGAGTTTCATCTGTCAGAGCAGAAGTAAAATATGAAACACCAAATTGATTTCAAGAGGCAGGAGGCTTTGTGGGGTCAAGCATGTGCGCATAACTGAGGAAGTGAAGATATCATTCAATCGATTCACCTCCTGTAAAAGGGAACTGGTAATAAAAGCCTAGTAGAGACACAGATCGATTTTTAGAACTGAAAAGGATCTGAGAGCTTCTCTAGTCCAATATCTTTATTCTATAACTGAGGAAACAGAGGCATGGAGTAAGTGGTTCCTCAAGTTCCTGAGGCGATGGAAAAACTTGGATAAGAATAGAATGGAGGAATTTCCACTGTGGTGCTATGGAGTTGGGGGATGAGGAGACTGTTGGCATCTCTGCATCTCTTTAGCACCAGGACACAGGTTCCATCCCAGGCCTGGCATAGTGGGTCAAAGGATGAGGCACTGCTGCAGCTGCAGCCTAAGATGCAACTATGGCTCAGATCTTATCACTGGCCTGGGAACTCCATAAGTCATGGGGCAGCCAAAAAAAAAGGAAAAAAAAATTCTCTAGAGCATGATGAAAGGAAGGAAGGGAGATCATTGGAGAGCAGTGGCTCTTCTGTGGTTATGCAGCCAAGCCTCTGATGACAGACTGGGAAGAATAGTAGACACAGAGTAGCTGAGAGAGAAGATACCTAATGACTGCATCTAAGATAACTTGTGGAAAATACTAGTCATGACTTCACTTACACTGTCCAAATCTCATGGAAGTTCCTCTTTTGGCCAAATTCCTCCTGCAACTATACAGTGAAGGGGGTTTTGGGAAATACAGTGCCAAATTCAACCATGGTGACACAGTAAAACCACCTCAGATGTTATCCTTTGACCCACTCTAATCATAAAATTCTCCAGGCATCACTCTATGAACTCAATTACTATTATTTTTTTTCTTGTTAGGGCTTCACCAGTGACATATAGAAGTTCCCAGGCTAGGAGTTGAATTGGATCTGCAGCTGCCAGTCTATGCCACAGCCACAGCCACAGCAAGGGATCCAAGCCTCATCTGTGACTTACATGACTTACACCACAGCTCACAGCAACGCTTGATTCTTAACGGACTTCAGCAAGGAAGGGATTGAACCTGCATCCTCATGCATACTAATCTGATTCTTAATCTGCTGAGCCATGATGGGAACTCCAAACTTATTTTCATAACAGCTAAATGCTAAAGTGAATATATGGACACATTAATTTTCCAAATATTTTAAATTTTCTGTCATAATATTATGAACCCCAATGAACCTCTCAGTTCCTTTCTTCAACATCTCCTATCAATCAAATCTTTTAAGAATACATTCTGCTTCTTTCTGAGATGTTCCTATAACAGTGATTTGGATATCTTTGTCATTTTTTCTCTTCATAGATACCTAGCTGGGATGGATAGATGGCAGATGTACAGATTGATAGATAGATAAGTGTATAGACAGACAGTTAATTTTAAACTGTTTCCTTACATAATGAGATTAAAGTTCTGATACTAGATTTTAAAAATAAATTTTAAATACTTTTAGACTTTTGTTTCACTTGAGTCACAATTTTGGTTCCATTGTGGCAACTAAAACAACACTGGCACTGAAAGAACAATTGTTATACTTCCCTCTCCACCAGTTTGCTCTCGTGAGTGTTGAAGTTTTCAGTAGATGACCTGAACTTTCAAAGGCACTGTTTATACTGCCACCAAAAAGAAAGTTTCCTTCCACTAAACACTAATATTTCTCAGACCAGCTCAGCACTCAAAAAATAATGGATAGGGACATGGACACAGTTATCCAGTCATTTGAGGAAATACTCTCTAGATACTTCAGGCAAAAGCAAGTTTTGCCCTGAATTCCTCCAATAATCGCCTCCTAGCTCCATGGTGGACATGGTTTGAATGTCCACTTAAGTTAATGTCTCTCTTCAGTTTTCTCTCTGTTTGTTCAAAATACAATATTGAGACCATCCAAGGATTATGTTTTATTATGCTCTGTTTTGGAACTTTTAGGGAGTCCACTCCTGGTGGAACCAAGAGGCACTTGTCAGGGCAAAGGAAACCTCTTCGTCCAATTATTTCTGCCCTACAGGCACTTCTCTTAAAGAAGCTTCCTTTGCCAAGTTCTAGTTATTATTTCCTGAGGCTTTTTTTCCCCCTTTCCAAGATACCTCTTGAGACCAAAACTTCTGACAGTACTGCAACTTTGTGACACTAGATATTACAAGAATCTCTCATTATTTTGGCTTTTTCACTTCCTGACTTTTTACACACCTATAATTGCATGCTTTGCAGTCTTTCCGTTTAGATTAAAGCAGTTTCCTTTAAGAGATTTTTTTTCCTTTCCTTTATTTCTGTGGTTATTAGCAGAAAGAGAGATTTCCAGTAACTCTGTTGAAAGAAAGTACCAAGGTGTCTAATTCATTTTTAATGTTGTCTTAAATTCAATCTCTTTTTCTTTCCATTTGCTATGCTCTTAATGTCATACAGGTTTCTAAGGATAATATGACG
Source organism: Phacochoerus africanus (assembly GCF_016906955.1). Lineage (NCBI taxonomy): Eukaryota > Metazoa > Chordata > Mammalia > Artiodactyla > Suidae > Phacochoerus > Phacochoerus africanus. Next base: position 137,900,729 of record NC_062544.1, read on the forward strand.
GCAAAACTTTCATCCTCTTTGCACATTCATAGACAGTTGAATTTAAAAGGAAACTTTCCAGGGATGATAGCGTGGGTGTGGAATCACACTTTGTCTGTTTTACTTGTATGTCTAAACAAAGTAAGACATATTGCTTAGAAAGAGAATGTTCAAAGCATATAAATTCCAGAGATACCAACATTTTGATGATTCTGAAAATACTTTCCAGGTGTAACTTTCAGCTGAATCAATCGGAAGATTGATCATATTGCAACATAATTAGTGAATCCAATATTTCTCTTGGGTCAGAAAAAAGGAATATACATATTGGTATATCAGTAAGAATCCTATTAGTTCTGAGACTATTTTTATGATGGAGAATCTACTTAAGACTGTTTTGAGATCCGGTCTAACATTCAAGCCAACAGTACTTACAAGTAACTTAAATTTCCCCATTAATACTACAGATATAACTTGGATTCCATAGTAATGAATGCCCATAGGTGTGTCTTTATGCATGTATATGTGAAATCAAAAATCATTTAATTACAAAATAACTAAAAATGACCATTTTAATTATACGTAAATAAATTCTGCATAGTTGTATAACTTCAAGTCAATTGAAAAGACCATTGGGACATTAATTATTAAAGCATGGATTTGGAAGCTTTATTCACTACTTACACTACTTAAACATTATTTCCTTTTAGGTTTTAAAAAAGAAAATTGATGGTGATTAAAGAGCAAAATGAAAATGTAGATGTTAACTAATGGCATCTATTATTGGGAGCCAGATTTTTCTAATGTAATCTCTTTGGGGGAAACCATGTGAATGGGAGATCATAGGAAACACTTGAGGAGGCCTGCCAAAGCAAGATAATTTTGTAATTAGAATCAGAAAAGTCTTGTTTGAAACAAGGATTATTCCACAGAGGCCCTCAGATTCCCTAAATACACACCCGTGTGTATACACACACACACACACACACACACACACACACACCCCTGTAGTCAATTCAGAAAGAACACTAATTTTATGAAGCATGTATAGACATCATTTGCTGTTAGATTTTCAACCTTGCAAATGTCATATGCATTTGAATTCCATTTCTGTTTGTAAATTAGAATCACTGAGTCAGCTTATTTGCCACGTGTATTCAAGGACACCACTCTACAATACACATTCAAAAACATAATAAAAGGCAAGGTACCATAATAAGCGGGATATAAGTATGAAATTGTAAAAATAGTGTGGTCTTTGGAACCATAACCACCAGCTTTCCAAGCCTAGCTCTGTCATAATTTAGATAAGCAAAAAATTCGATCTGAGACTTAGTTTCCACATCAATAAAATGAAAAAAACTACACTTAAGATTTTACACCAATTAAGTGAGATCACCCAGGTTAAAGATTTTTTTATGGACTCTGACAGGTGTTAATATTATAGTACATAATATCACATATTTCATCCTCTGATATGAGGTAGTACATGACTTATGAAGAATCACACTTGTTGTGGAATAACTGAGACGAAATGTGTGTCTTACTATTCTTTCTTACCAAGGGGACTAGGGAGAAAATATCATAGGCATAGAGAAACATTTCTTGTAGCAAACATGGGATCTAAAAGATGTTTCCAGGCACATGAGGAAATGAACCATGGAGTTATAAGACTCATTAAGTTTTCCATTTCTGAAAACTTGGTTCATTTTGATTGAGTAGGACTTTCCCTGTTGGCTGTTAAAAATAGCTAAATAGTCTTATGGCTAAACAACACAAGTGGTATCCAGTGGTAGTCGTTGGCAGAACAATCTGCCATTTTATGTTATTGGCTTCAAATTCTCACCAAAGATACCTTCTCATGACCAGAAGATTAAGCATGGTTGCATCGATAGCCATTTTTCAATTTTGTGGCTCAAACTAGTGGAGTTTTGTTACATTAAAAATATCACACATTATCCCATGACAGCAGAGTTAAATTAAATAGATACAGACTATAACTAACAGCCAGTCTGCCAACAAATTATTCAGGAATGCCATGTGGATACACTTTTTCCCTTTAATAAAATCAGTATCAACTAAGCTGTCTGCAGAATGGCATTACTTGAAGCATTATAAACATGGTGATCAAGAAATTCAACAGGAACTTCTACTATGATTGCTAACAATCTTTCTCATAGATTGAAGCTGAACTGAACAGAGGCAGAATGTATAAAAAGTTGTTAGGTACTGCTTCATAGGTAGGGAATGTCATCTTCTTGTTGCATAAATCCAGCTCTCCCTAGCTGTACATGAAGAATGAAATAAACAAAATTATTTTCATCACACCTAAAAGCTTTGAGTTCAAGACTTCATTATATATGCCCTTGGATAGATCTTGACCACATGTCATATCTTGGGATTACAAAAGGAAAAATTAGACTAAATTATTTAATTTTTAAATTTTTAAATTAAATTTAATTTTTTTCTTCTTTTTAGGGCCACACCTGTGGCATAAGGAAGTTCCCGGGCTAGGGGTTGAATCAGAACTATAGCTGCCGGCCTACATACCACAGCAATGCTGGAACCAAACCACATCTGTGACCTACACTACAGTTTGTGGCAATGCCGGATGAATCCTTAATTCATGGAGTGAGTCCAGGGATCAAACCTGCATCCTCAGGGACACTATGTCAGATTCCTAACCCACTGAACCACAAGCGGAACTCCCAAAGTAAATTATTTTAAAGCTCCCTTTCGTTTCGGTTTCTAGGATTGTCCTTCTCCACTTCCAACATAAGAACACAGATCTCAAATATCTACTAAAAATACTGATGTTACTCAGTGTTTTATCTTGTTTGTTTAATTCTGTTATTTAAGGAACTTGCACTGGATACCTATTAAATGCCAGGCACAGTGAAAAATTTGGGGTTATAACACAATAGTTTATACTATCAAGAAGCTTAAAAACAACAATGACCCATGCTTTTAATTTCTATAACATTCACAGTTTTCTGCAGACTTCTGGGCTCAGTTTTGTAAAGTATCAATTAAATATCTGGATAACTAACTCATGGTTATGCAAACTACTTACTATGGCCCTTTGTTCTTTATGAAATGAAATTCTTGATAGTTGGCAATGGGGTGAGTACAGGCTTTTTTTATTATTTAAATTAAAATTACTATTTAATAACAAAGCACAAACTACACCAAAAATGTAGTTTCTCCACTTCAGAGTGAAATTAATTCTTTAATGTTCCAAGAAGTACTATATACTAATTAGAATTTCTGAATGTTAGGTACACATGACTTTGGTGTAAACATACAGGAAATGTAGCAATAATTAGTTCATAAACTGTAGTTTATATAGTAGAGAGGATATGTCAAAACATGGAATCCATAATGGAATTATATTGTGATTAAACAAGGTGATTTTTTTTGTTTTGTATTTTTTAGGCCCGCACTTGTGGCATATGGAGGTTTCCAAGCTAGGGGTCCAATCAAAGATGTAGCTGCCAACACATGCCACAGCCACAGCAATGAGGGATCCAAGCCTTGTCTTCGAACTATACCACAGCTCACGGCAATGCCGGATCCTTAACCCACTGAGCAAGGCCAGGGATCAGGGATCAAACCTGTCTTCACGAATGCTAGTCAGATTTGTTCCTGCTGAGCCACGACGGGAACTCCAAACAAGGTGATTTTTAAAGTCCCTTTGAACTTTAAAATGTTAAGTTTTGTTTGTTTGTTTGTTTGTTTTATAGATTTGGGGTTACCGCTCCAGATTTTAGAGTTAAAAATTCTCACTTCCAGTTCATGGATCTATATTTGGTCTCAATTTTCATATATGATCCCAAGGACTGATTGTTTTATTGTTTATGTTTTAGGTTTAAGAAAGAGAATAGCAGAGAAATACTTCAAACTAAACAAAAAGGAAATAATTCAATTCTAGAGCCCATGTAACACTGAAGTAATCAGACTCACACATTATAAACCACCACAGCAAAATAATTAATCACTTTCTTAAAAAGCCCTGTGAAACTTAAAACTGCAATTCCAAATGGAACTCACTACAAGAAGCAGCCAAAAGGCTGCCATAAAACTCTTTAATATTTAAATTAAACTTGAAGTATTTTGTACCAGACTGAAACCATTGTAATTAGAAAAAAAAATGGGAGGGGGTGGAGAATTACTAACAAGATTCAAATACTGATTTATACAGTACAGATAACTCTAAACTATCCAGGTATTAATTTTAGTTACAAATTATATTACTTTTAGGTTAGCGCAAGTAACACCATTAGTGCATAAACAGAAATGTTTCACCTCTTTCTCTTTTAGAGTAGTATCACAGATTTATTGGCAGTTTGCAACTGCACCTTACAGATTTATTTAGTCAAATGAATGAACCAGCCTTTGAAAAATCTGTTTAAAGTAATACTAAATTTGAGGAGTTGAATTGTCCCTATTTATAACCCAATTATCTGATCTACAACAGGAATTAATATACCAGTAAAACCTTGCCTGGCAAATGCTTTGTTTTCTGTCTAAATGAAAATAATAGGTTACCACATTATATTTCTTATACCTATATTTGAAAGTGATCTTTAAATAAATAGACTAGAAAATTGTCTGCTGCAAACTTGTAACAATACAAATAATGGAAAATAGTGTCAAGGACTATCTAAATGTAGTACGCTGGGGGAAAATAAAGTCTACAAAATGAACGGAATTTACTGTATTTCTGAGAACTCCCTACAGGGTAGAGAAATTCATTAGCAAAAATGAGATTTGGGGCTTTAGCTTATAAAATAAGTATGATTATGGAAAGATTCAAATGATTTGTTTTCAGTCTCCTTTTCTATTGATTAACTAAGCAGCTACTTTAGAGGTACTCGAATATGCTGGATGGACAAGATGTATGAAAATCCTGTATTAATCAAAAGATTTTCCTGTAATAAAAATGCCAAAAGAGGAAAAAATAAGTAAAATGAAGATCTACAGATATTTCCTTTATTTTTATTTTTTTAGTATTTATTTGAAATGCAGGAATTCCTAAAGAAGTATTAAGTTTGCCCTGGAATATCAGAAAGAAAATAACAAGATGTACTGTAGAAAACATGAAAATCAAATATGAAAAATCTAGTTTAGTATATTAATTTGAAAATTTTCCCTAGAGGTCATTCCAAGGCACAGCTTTCATTTTATTTAAAGGGGAATGAGATCTGCACATCAAGAATAATACAAAAAATGTTGAACAAATGAGTCTGACTGTGTGAAGAACTCTGTTTTTTAACCTTGTAAATAACAAAAGTTAGTTCAGAATGGGTATCTAAGGATAGTTATGTTCTTTACTATCAGTCAAGCTCATGGCTACAGACAGAAAACTGACCAAGCCCTGTAAGGGGAAGTTATTTTGATTTCATTATATCACATTGTTCTTTTTTTCTCCAAACCTTTAAACATGATATGTCTTTCAATTATGTGCAAGAATAGTTCTGAACATATAGTTCTTTACTTATGGACTCTTGTATTTGATACCTATTTTTTCAGCACCTTCCATCCTCAAAGATTTTAAGGACTGAAGACAGAAAGGGAAACCACACTATAGCATTGCCCTAAGAAAGGTTTTAGGGTGATGGGAAAAGACAGGTGTTGAACATGTAACCCTGATAAAGTGTGATACACACAATGATCAGGAACTATATAAGAATATGTCATAGAAGTTTTCAAATAAGAAGTAATGTTTAAACTAAGTTCTGAAGGACAGATATTTGTCAACTAGAAACCAAAAGGTAATGATTGAGTATGATTGAAGACATTGAACCCTGAAATATTAATGTGCCCAAGTGCCACATACATTTGCTACAGGATAAAAATAGGACTAACACTTGACCTACTTTATTTACTGAATTATTGAACATCTTAAAGTTAATCATAATTGGTCCTTTAACGTAACTGTTTTCAAAGCTTAAGTTAAGGGAAACTGTTGCTATTTCCACATATCAGTGATTTTCAGAAAGTGCTTCATGTTAAAACAAAAATCTATTCAATCACATAGTAGATCACATTTGACAAAAAAACACATAACTAAATGAAAAGAATTACATACCCTTAAATGGGACTGCAAATTTTCTCTTTCTTTCTTTCTTTCTTTCTTTCTTTCTTTCTTTCTTTCTTTCTTTCTTTTTTTTTTTTAGGAGCATTCCCAGCCAGGGATCAAACTGGTGCCACAGATGTAACCAGAGCCCCAGAAGAAACAATGCTGGATCCTTAACCCACTGAGCCACAGGGAACCCAAGAATTTTCTTAACAATATTACATTTTTGAAACATTTTAATTTAATAAAAGAATTAAATGCTGAAGTATAAATAATTAAAGATAGAATGCCATGAAAAACAGCTTTCTCTGCTCATCTTAACATCTCTTCGAAAGCAAATGTACAGATTAAATTTTATGATGAAATCTAGTAATGATGCAAAAAATAAAAAGTTGATCCAGCTAAAAACATATTTATTTCCTAAAATGAATACAAACCTAAGCTCCCATTATAGCATATAACTATGAAAGAACTTTTAGTAATATGACAATTCAGCTGATGTGGGATGATACTGCACTCTCCCCAATAGTATATAGAAATTCTGGATAAAATATAACAAAAGAATCTAAGTAGTGGCATTGTCCACCTATGAAGGAAGGAAGGAGGGTGTGGAGGGAGGAAAAAAGAACAAAAAACTCCAGATGCCAGCATCAAAGAAATTATTCTGAGTGGTAAGCTGCTGATACCCCGGGTAAGAAAAAAGAACCCACCACAGATGAGTTTACAGTGAAAAAGCACAACCAAAAGTGTAATCCACTCTGAGGCACAACTAGCAGTATCAAGGAGATTTAGAATCTCCCCAAGATCAAAATGTAGAAAAATATAAAAATAACACCTTAATTATACATGTCAAAGGGTAAAGCAAAAAAGGAAATGTTATGAACAGCAGTTACAAAATCATAAAATATTAGGTTAAAAGGACAGTAGATTTGGAAAGGAAACTGTGGTCCAGAATAAAGGAAAGTAAGTCCACACAGGTAGCAAAGGATAGTTCCAAAACTATGTTCTTTTAATTTTGACAATGTTCAACTCCAATTTTAAGACAGATTCTATTCTGCTGTATTCACATTCCATATATTTGTTATTTCTATGCACTAATATACATTTAATAATGTCAAAACTGACAAGTATTCTCATATTTATTTCAAATGGAGAGTTCATATACCTATAACAAATAAAATGTTTACCATAAATAAAAGTTAATAGCAAAAATATGACCACGAAAACATGGTAATACTATTACTTTAGTAATAATGGAGTCACATAAACAAATGAATATAAGTAATAATAAATATAATTAATTTACAAAATTCCTACCTGGAAATAAAATACCCAATGAGAATATGACAGTGTGTGATCAAAATTTGGCATATTGATCTAAGTTTTAAAAATGATGAAACAGCAAGTTGACAAAGTGATTTCATCTTCTAGTTTATTCTTCATGTCAACTTTTAACCTTTCTTTTCTTTTTTTGGGTGGGGAGGTGGGGGGGATACTTCTGTGGCCTGAGAAAGTATTGTGGAATCTGAACTTCATCTGCAACCTACACCATGGATCATGGAAACACCAGATCCTTATCCCACTGATCAAGTTCAGGGATCAAACCTGCATCCTCGTGAATACTAGTTATTAACCTGCTGAGCCACAACAGGAATTCCATGTCAACCTTTCATTTATACAATTATAATAATTATTATCATTTTGGGATGACTACTAACATTTAGTCCCTATCCAAAAATATATGATTCTATTCAATAATGCTTTCCTATGGAAGCCATTTAAGGTAATGAAGAGTCTGATTTTTCTCTGAACATGTCAAATTTGTGAGGAATATTTTTAGAGTGATAGGAAAGTAGTATATTTTATTTACCCATTGCTATTATACAGACTGGGAAAGAACATCCAAAGGGATTATTCAAGATTTTAAAAGATGCTGTCTTAGGAGATCTACTTCAGTTCTAGGGACACATACAAACTGAAAGTGAAATGATGGAAGAACATATTACATGAAAATGGAAATCAAAAGAAAGCTGGAATAGCAATACTCACATCAGACAAAATAGACCTTAAAGGAAGGAATGTTACAAGAGACAAATAAGAACATTACATAATGATCAAAATATCAATCCACGAAGAGCTTATAACAATTATAAAAATATATGCACCTGACATAGGAGAACCACAATATATAAGGCAGTACTAACAGTCTTAAAAGGAGAAATTGACAATGACACAATAATAGTGGGGGGTTTTGACACCCCACTTGCAGCAATGGACAGAACATCCAGAAGAAAATCGACAAGGAAACATAGGCCTTAAATGATCCATTAGACCAGATGGACTTAATAGATACTTATAGAATATTCCATCCAAAAGCATCAGAATACACATTCTTTTCAAGTGCACATGGAATGTTCTCCAGGATATATCACATTCTGGGCCACAAATCAAGTCTCAGTAAATTTAATAAAATTGGAATCATATCAAGCATCTTTTCTGGCAACAATGATATAAGACTAGAAATAACAACAAGAAAATAACTGCAAAAAACACAAGCACGTGGAAACTAAACAACATAATACTAAACAACCAAAGGATCACTGAATAAATCAAAAAGGAAATTAAAAAATACTTAGAAGTAAATGACAACAAATACACAACAATCCAAAACCTATGGGATGCAGCAAAAGCAGTTCTAAGAGGGAAGTTTATAGCAATACAAGCCTACCTTAGGAAACAAGAAAAAGCTCAAATAAACAACCTAAAATTACACCTAAAGCAACAAACTAAAAAAATAGACAAAACTCAAAGTTAGCAGAAGGCAAGAAAACGTAAAGATCAGAGCAGAAATAAATGAAATAGAAACAAAGAAAACTGTGCAAAAGTTCAATGAAACTAAAAGCTGGTTCTTTGAGAAGATCAACAAAATTGATAAACCCTTAGCCAGATCATCAAGAAAAAAAGAGAGAGGACTCAAATGAATAAAATTAGAAATGAAAAAGAAATTACAATGGACATCACAGAAATACAAAGGATCATAGGAGACTATTACAAGCCAATATATGCCAATAAAATGGATAACCTAGAAGAATGCACAAATTCTTAGAAAGGTACAATCTTCCAAGAATAAAGCAAGAAGAAATATAAAAGATGAATGGGCCAATCAAAAGTAATGAAATTGAAACCATAATTGAAAATCTTCCAGTAGTGAATTCCTCCTGTGGCTCAGTAGTAATGAACCCAACTAGTATCCATGAGGATGAGGGTTTGATTCCTGGCCTTGCTGAATGGGTTAAGTATCCAGCATTGCTGTGAGCTGTGGTGTAGGTTGCAGAAAAAGCTAGGATATGGCATTGCTGTGGCTGTGATGTAGGCTGGCAGCTACAGTTCCAATTTGAACCCTAGCCTGGGAAATTCCATATTCTGTGGGTGTGGCCATAAAAATACCCCCTGCAAAAAAAAAATCTTCCAGCAAACATAAGTCTAGGACCAGATGGCATCAGTCCAGGACCAGATGGCATCAAAGAATTCTATCAAAAATTTAGAGAAGGGCTAACACCTATCCTTCTGAAACTATTCCAAAAAATTGCAGAGGAAGGAAAACTTTCAAGCTCATACTATGAGGCTGCCATCACCCTGAGAGCAAAACTAAAGATATCATAAAAAAAGAAAATTACAGGCCAATATCACTAATGAACATAAATGAAAAACTTTCAACAAAATACTAGCAAATCAAATTCAGCAATGTGTTAAAAGGTTTGTAGTCCATGATCAAGGGGGATTTATCCCAGGGATTCGAGGACTTTTTAATATCCACAAGTCAATCAGAGTGATACACCACATTAACAGACTGAATAATAGAAACCATATGATCCTCTCAATAGATGCAGAAAAAGCTTTTGACAAAATCCAATATGGATTTCTGATAAAAACTCTGCAGGAAGTGGGCATAGAGGGAACCTACCTCAACATAACAAAGGCCATATATGACAAACCCACAGTTAACATCATGCTCAATGGTGAAAAGCTGAAAGAATTCCCAGTGAGATCAGGAACAAGGTCAGTGTCTTCTCTCACCACTTCTATTCAGCGTAAATTTTGGAAGTCCTAGCCACAGCAATCAGAGCAGAAAAAGAAATAAAAGGAATCCAAATTGGAAAAGAAGAAGTAAAACTCTCACTGTTTGCAGATGACATGATACTATACCTAGAAAATCCTAAAGGTGCTACCAGAAAACTGTCAGACCTCATCAGTGAATTTGGTAAAGTTGCAGAATACAAAATTAATATACAGAAATCAATTGCATTTCCATATACTAACAATGAAAGATCAAAAAGAGAAATTAGGGAAATAATACCATTTACCATTGCAGCAAAAAAATAAAATAAATGGGAATAAACCTGTCTAATGAGGCAAAAGACATATACCCTGAAAACTCTAAGACATTGATGGAAAAAAAAAAAAACAAAGACGACACAAACAGATAGAAAGATATACCATGCTCTTGGATTAGAAGAATTGATATAGTCGAAACGACAATACTACTCAAGGAAATCTACAGATTCAATGCAATCCCTACCAAATTACCAATGGCATTTTTCACAGAACCAGAACAAAATATTTTAAGATTTGTTTGGAAAAACAAAAGTCCCTGAATAGCCAAAGCAATCTGGAGAAAGAAAAATGGAGCTGAAGGAATCAGGCTCCCCATATTCAGGTTATCCTAAAAGGCTATTGGTATCAAAACAATATTGTACTGGCACAAAAACAGAAATATAGATCAGTGGAACAAGATAGAAAGCCCAGAATTAAACCTACATGTCTATGGTCAACTAATGTATGACAAAAGAGGCAAGAATATCCTATGGAGAAAAGACAATCCCTTCAATAAGTGGTGCTGGAAAAACTGGACAGCTACATGTAAATGAAATTAGAACACTCTCAAACACCATACACAAAAATGACCTCAAAGCTGATTAAAGAACTAAATACAAGACCTGGTAGTATAAAACTCTTAGAGAAAAACACAGGCCAAACACTCTCTGACATAAACCACAGCAATATTTTCTCAGATCCATTGCCTAGACTAATGACAGTAAAAAGAAAAATAAACAAATGGGACCTAATTAAACCTAAAGGTTTTTGCACAGCAAAGGAAACCATAAACAAAACAAAAAAGAAAACCCATAGATGGGAAAAAATATTTGCAAATAAAGTGACTGACAAGGGATTAATCTCTAAAATACATAAACCCCCTCTGCACCTTAATACCAAAAAAAAAAAAAACCATCAAAATTGGGCAGAAGATCTAAACAGACGTTTCTCCAAAGAATATATATAGATGGCCAAAAAAGAAAAAGAAAAATGTTCAACAACACTGATTATTAGAGAAATGCAAATCAAAACTACTATGAGGTATCACCTTACACCAGCCAGAATGGCCATCATCAAAATGTTTACAAATAATAAATGTTGGAGAGGGGGTAGAGAAAAAGGAGCCCTTAGACTGTTGGTGGGAATGTAAACTGGTGTATGGAAAACAGTATGGAGATTATTGAAAAAACCAAAAATCGAACTACCCTATGATCCAGCAATCTCATTCCTGGGGCACCTATCTGGAGAAAACCATGACTTGAAAAGACACATGTACCCCACTTTTCATTGCAGTACTATATACAATAGCCAAAGTATGGAATCAACCTAAATGCCCATCAATTCAGAGGCGTGGATAAAGAGGCTGTGGTACATATATACAATGGAATATTACTTGGCCCTAAAAAAAGAGTGAAATAATAGTATTTGCAGCAACATGGATGGACCTAGAAATTATCACACCAGGTAAAGTTAGAGAGTGAGAAATAAACATTAAATGCTATCACTTGTATGCAGAATCTATAAAAAGGACACAGATGAACTTATTTGCAGAACAGAAACAGACTCACAGACTTTGAAAACAGTTAACAAAGGGGACAGGTTGTGGGGGAGGGATGGACTAGGGGTTTAGGATGGAAATGCTCTAAAATTAGGTTGTGGTGATTGTTGTACAACTATAAATATAATAAAATTCATTGAGATAAAAAATTAAAGTGAAGAAACTTCCTTTTTAGGTCAAAAAAACTAAAAACAATAAAAATAGAGTAACATAAACAAGTGAATATAAGTAATACCAAATCTAATTAATGTACAAAGGGTGTATCTGGAAATAAAGTCCCCAAGGAGAAGAATATGACACTTTGGGATCAATATCTTTGGCATATTGCTTTCAGTTTTAAAAATGGTGAAATATCAAGTTGACAAAGTGATTTCATTTTTTGTATTCATGTCAGCCTTTCATTTGTATAATAATTATTATTATTTTGTGACAGACTACTAAGATTTAGTCCCTATACAAAACTATATGATTCTATTCAACAACACAATCCTATAGAAGCTATATAAAGTAATGAAGAGTCTGATTTTTCTATGAACATGTCAAGTTTGAGAAGAATACTTTTAGAGTGATAACAAAAAAGTATATTTTATCTATTCATTGCTATCATTTGTACTGGGAAAGAACTTCCAAAGGAATTTTACAAGACTTTAAATATGCAAAGTTGACTGAATGAATAAATAAAAACATATATTTTCAGATGACCAAATCAACCCCATTCACAATGATCTAAGCATGAAAGGCATGGTTCCAGTTTTTCCATTCATTTTCTTATTCACTGAATACTGACAAAGATTGCTTCATACAGAATAATTTTAGTTTTTCAAATGATGAAATATATCAGCAATATATGTTCTTTTAATAATGCAAATCTTCAGATGAACACAATATATAGTATTTTTGTCAAACAAACAAAAATCTATTAATGAGAACTTTTCTGGAAGAAGTCTTGTTAGCTTCAGTAAGATATAGCAGCTGTTGGTAATGACACTGTTCACAAGTAGAAGTGGAGAAAGGCTATGAATTTAGTGTCTTACTCTTAATACTATTAATGGCTTCACTGAATACAACTCTTAAATCTTCATTCATTTCTAGGGCTTTCCAGTCACAAAAAAAGTGAAGATTGTGATGGAAAAGTTAGTACGAGTGGTGATTGTAAATAAGTCATATATCTTCAAGTTGATAATTTCACTTTTATTTTTTGTAGCACACTAATACTTAAGTTTGAATTTTATTGGAAATAGACCCTGAGATAAGAATTTGAAAGCAAACAGTTAATGTGACAGGTGCAGGGAACATCGGTAGGTTTATAGGGAGGTACTACAGGAAAGAGAGGAAACGAGTATAATATCAAGTCAGCAACCACACTGAGTCTCTTGCGTTTAGTTCTAAAAGAAAACTCTGAAACATGGTACAAAACATAATCCTTTGAATTATTTTACCAAAAGGGAAAGGGAGCTGGAGATTTACACATGAACTCCTGAGGTTCATTGGTTGAGAACTGCTGTCAGTGATGATTCTCTGACACATTTCTACAACACAAGCATGGCTGAACAGCTTTCCATGGTTCTGCAAAATGCCATAGGCTCACAGATACATTTATTGGCAGTTGGAAATTGCTGGAAGCACACTAAAATAGTAAGGTCTGAGGAGTATGAGTGGAATAGTGACAACATCTTCTACAACTGACAAACAATTTAGGTAATTAATTCATTTTAATGACCCATCTATGGAAAATCCCAAAGAAAATAGTGCATAGATCTGAAATAAATTAACACGAAAAAATTTATACATATTTTGCTGAAGATAAATTTCTTAAGGGTATAGTGTTGGAAAGAATGCTGCTGTATGTCCCAAAATTCTACATATTAGAATCTAAAATAGGAACTTATCTTTCTTGTCTACTATCTACACTTTTATATTTCATATATGGTGTTGTGGGGCTCCAAAGAACCAAAACATTGATTTAAAGGGCTTAAACAATAAGAAGATTCACTATCTCATAAAAGAAGAGGTCCAGATACACGCTATAGAAATGAATGGTTGATTCAACAACTAATGATATCAGAAATTTATGATGTTTATTGCTTCTTCAGCAGATGGAGCTTGCCTTCAGACCAGACACACCCATGATTAAAAGCTGAGTCTTAACTCAACTGAAACCATGCCCAGTTAAAGAAAGGCTTATCTCTTTAAACATAACTTTTTTTAAGAATAAAGGTCTTTTTTTCAAAAGCACCTAGTTCGATGTATATTCATCATTTTAAAGTATAAAATTCAAGACTTTTTAGTATAATTACAAGACTGTGCAATGACTTAACAGCAGAACATTTCCATCAACCCCACAAAGAAACCCCATAAGCATTGGTCTTCCAACCCCATTCCCTACTAACAACTAATTCACTTTATAATTCTATGGGTTTGCCAATTTTGGATATTCTATTAGATGAAATCATATAATGTGATCTTTTGTTTCTGGCTTCTTTCACTTAGTATAATGTATTTAAGTTTAATTCATGTTGTATCAGTACTTCATTACTTTTAAGGCTATATTAGGAGGAGGAAGATCAGCAGAAGCATTGAAAACATTCAACAGATGAATTTAAAAAATTGTTTTTTTCTTTATTTGGCCACCCCGAGGCATATGGCATTCCCAGGTCAGGATACATTGCCACAGATGCAGCAGTGTGGGATCCTTTAACTGATTGTGCTGGGCCAGGGCTCAAACCTGCATCCTGGTGCTGCAGAGGAGCCTCTGATCCCATTGTGCCACAGTAGGAACTCCAAAAGATGAATGTTTATCCACTGTTTATCCACTTATTAGGGAAATTTGAGTTTCCCTAATAAGATGAATATTTTGTTGTTTCCATGTCTTGGTTGTTATGAATAATACTACTGACGAAATTTGTATGAAAATTTATGTGTGAACATTACATTTTTAATTCCATTATGAGTCTACCTAGAATTGGAAATTTTTGTTCATACAATAAACTCTATGCTTAACTTTTTGAGGAACTGCCAAGATGTTTTCCCTGGTGGCTGCACCACTGTGTATTCCCACTGGTAATGTATGACTGTTCCATTTTCTCCACATCCTTGCCAAGATTTGTTTTCTGCTTTATTTTTAAATTTAAATTTAAATTTTTATTTAGTGGGCGTGAAGTGGTGTGACACTGTGGTTTCAATTTGAGTTTCCCTAATAAGATTGAACAGCCTTTTATGTATTTATTGGCCATTTGTATATGTTCTTTGGTGAAATAGTTATAAATTCTTAGCCCAGGTTTTAATTGGTGTGTCTTTTTATTGTTGTGTCAAGTTTTCTCTTTATATGCTATATACAAGACACATCAGATATATGGTATGCAAATATTTTCTTCCTTTCATGGGTTCTTTCTTTATAGTATCATTTAATCTCAATTTTTTAACCTTGATAAAGCCCTATTAATCTATTTTTCCTTTGGTTGCTCATGTTTTAGGTATCATATTTAAGAATCCTTTATCAGATCCAGGGCCATTTTTTGTTCATTCTAGGATATGGTGTAAGGATCAACTTCACTCTTGCAAGAAAATATCCAGTTACTCCAGCACACAACTTCTTGAAAAGATTATTTTCTTCAATGAATGATCTTGACGTCCTTGGTTAAAATCAATTGGTCATAGGCATTTGAGTTTATTTCTGAAAACTAGACATTTGAATACTATAATATAGAAACTCTAGATGTTAATTCTCCTCATTCCTTAATTTGCTGTCTTGTTTTGCTTTTTTTTTTTTAAGCTGTTATGGCTATAGAGTCCATTTGTTAAGTGATATTCCAAACTATTTTTGAAAAGACTGTACTCCTTTTTGTATATGGCCATTATTGTCTGTTTCTTAACTTGTGCTCAGGTAGTGTTTTGACAGCAGTTTTCTCAAGTGTGAGGAGTTGAAGACAAACTAGTATGCAAAAGGAAGAAAAACAAAACAAAACAAAAACAAAACCTGTCTCAATTCTTGCATCCTGGCTCTGTGCCAGGGCAGGCCTTTAGCACTTAACCAGTCTTGCACTGAGCCTATGGTTCATTCTAAATAAAAGTTTAAGGTCTTCTCCAATCTCTTCTAAGCATGCATCTTGCTTTGTGCAAGCTTTCAGAAATGGCTTTCTAAATTCCCCATGCACATAAAGTCCTTTTGAATTTCCTAATTTCTCAAAGAAGTTCTCCCCCAATTTATCTTCTGCACCTTAGGCAGTATGCTATTCATAATCAATATAATTTTTTGACCTCAATAGCTGTGGTTCGTGAATTCTGCAATGCTTCTGAACAATGTTCACCACTTTCCCAGCCTGAATTCTGTGCTAGGTGAAAGAAAGATGGGAGTCTTGTATCAGTTGTTCACATAGACCATATATATGTTAGAGGAGACAGACATCATAATTTGTGATGAAGAGCTTTTCTATTCCTGCCAGAATGAGGGATCAGAATTTCATACTGGGAGTATAGGCTTCTGTTTTCAGGAGTAGTGGTGCCATGCCATGGATCGGGGTGAGACAAGTGTAAATAAAAATGTCACAAAAGTTTTCTACCATTTTTAAGGTTTTTTTCTTGATTCAGTGTTTGCTTCATTTTGTAAATCTTTGACTCTTTCCCAGGGTTCTGACAAAGTTGGAGGTCACAGTTTTTCTTGGATTTCAATATTTGAATTAGAGTAGAGAGTCTTGGAGCTGCAATTTTACTGATGCCCCGCCTCCTTTTCTATTCTTTGACCTAAAGTGCCTCAGTAAAGTTGAGAAAAATCAGAATACATTTGCTTGAATTTTGGATAAGGTCATCCAATCCAAAAGCACATTGATTTAAAGAGAAGTAGATCTGAAAACACCTGTATCATTATTACTTATTTATGTCCTCAGGAAATTTTGTCCAGAAAAGAAATGAATTTAGACCACCTAAGTTAAAATGTCTTAGTGGTGTTTTCTGGAAAATCTTTGCCCCAAAAAGATAAAACTACATGCAAATCCTGTTTTATTCATGGAATTCTTGAAAGTCAGTTTATTTGGACTAAGAGTTTGCTTGAACAAACTGCTTGCTTATCAAATGAGTTTAGTTATCTTGAATAATTTAAAGACTTTTACCTCACTATATCCATCAGTCTAAATTATTATATTAAAAATTCCCTGTCCTAATCATTTTCCTGCCCTAAAAAACTTGCTTTAAAATGTTTAAATTCAGACTAAGTCCTGTAAATACACAATTTATGAATTTTTCCTTCTGAGAAACTGTTAGGATACTACTAAAATAATGTTCTCACTTATTGTGTAGTCTTAAAAGGTTAGTTTTGACTTATTAATGGGTTGTCTGGTGATATTTTAGAGAATTAAAGATTAAGTAGGAATTCCTACGGTGGCACAGTGGTTCTGGTATTGCCACAGCTGTGGTGTAAGTCACAGATGTTGCTTGGATTTGATCCCTGGCCCAGGGAACTTCCCTATACCATGGGCATGGTCAAAAACAGGGGGAAGAAAATAATCTTTAAAAAAAAAAGATTAAGTAACCAACTGTAGGAGTTCCCACTGTGGCTCAGCAGAAACAAATCGGACTGGTATCCACAAGGATGTGGGTTTAATCCCTAGCCTTGTTTAATGGGTTAAGGATCCAGTGTTGCCATGAGCTATGATGCAGGTCACAGGCAAATTTCAGATCTAGTGTTTCTGTAGCTGCGGTGTAGGTCGGCAGCTGTAGCTCTGATTTGGACCCCTAGCCTGGGAACTTCCATGTGCTGCGGGTATGGCTCTAAAAAGAAAAAAATAAAAATAACCAACTGTTTATACAACAATGTTAAATAGCTATGGTGGAAGTTACGGAAGTTTTGAAACATCAAAAAGCATATTTGAACTCTACCTATGCTGATAAGCGTTAACAACTGATTAATTTGGACTCTTTAAACCTGAGCACTTCCTAAACTACAGTGTGTGTATTATAGTTTTCATGTGCTAATTGTATCATTTTGTGTAATCAATTCTAAAATCATGTAGTTTTTTTCAAATATCTTTGTCCCATATAAAATTATCATAGGTACCCTCTGATTCTCAAACTTTGAGAAACACAAGATTCTGCTAGGAAGGATCAACAAATCGGCAGCTGTGACCAATTATCAAGTATTATTGCTTGAGTTACTCAAATTTTGTCAACTAAATTTCTAGAGACTGTGATGTGGACTGCAAAGCAGCATTTTTGTATTTACAGTTATAACCATCTATCCACTGAAGGTGATGCAGTAAATAGTAGTATCTCTTGGTAGTATGAATAATTGGACAGATAGACTTGTGGGAGATGGCTGAAGAATAATAGCTGAGCTCTCTGATATAATTAAATTTAAGCACTATGTATACCTAGCCATCTATTTCCTTCATTTAAAATTTCCCTGTAGAGTTTTCCACACTCGCTGGTCAATTTCAGCATCTTCTATAAAATTATAAAGGAGAGAAGATACGTATAAAGGAAAGAAAAGTATAATCAGTCTGATTTTATTATTACATTGTGGCTCAATTTTCAATAAGGATTTGAAGCATATTTACAATGATCACTAAACCAACACTTTCACTGATTCTTATAATTCTTTATTAATCTATTTATTAATTTACAGACTCCATCTTATAGGTAGTAGACTTATAGTCTTAGGATAGTAAATTTCTTAGGCCCTTTCTCATTCTGTATGCAAGTCCATATTTTTCATTGTTTCAGTTTTTAAAATATGAATCTATTTAAAGTCAATAGATTCAATGCATGTACAAAAGTGTCAAGGTGACGAAAAGAAAGATGCCCTCAAAGGGTAGACTACTTGGTCAAGAGTGACCTGCAAGAAGTACAAGAAACAGAAATAAAAACTCTGGCCTTAAGGAATATAAGATAAATAAATATTTACTAACCAGTAAAAAAAAATATGGAAAGAAGACATGGTAATAGAAAAACCAGAGAAGATGAAATGTCAAATCCCTAAAGTAGATGAAGGAAAAAATAACAAGGTAGATGTTGACTTACTCCACAGAACTCCTGGAGAGCTGAAAGTTTGAAGGCACATATTATTGAAAAAAGGCATAATTGAGGTTGGTGGCAGTCATGTTTATTTTTTAAACCTTTGTATGTAGAGAAAGACAAATCCAAGATTACTACTGCCATCACTGATAGCCAGGTGGGTAAACCCAAGAGATGGGCAATTTAATCTCAGAAGTAATAGAATAAGCTACTCCCAACTCCAGGATTCCAGGAAGTTAGGATTTTGCTTACAAAATTGTGATAGTTGTGCTTTTTCTTCTTTTATTTTTTTTAATTGGGTAGAGAGGCTTATGATTTTCACTGAAGGATACTGGAGCATCCTTTTCCACATAAATCGAACCACTCCAGAGAAGAGACATCTAAATATTGATATCAGGGAGCACCAAATGAAACATAAACACATAGTCAAAGGTGAGGAACACATTTTAGGAACCTCTCCAAGATGGAAAAGGACTAAATGGATAAACTAAACAAACAAACAAACAAACAAACAAAAAACCTAACTCAGGATGACTATGACTATAGAAAGTAGAATACTTTAAAATATTGATAGTCATTATTCTCAGAGAAATCTCAAAATAAGAGAAGAGGAAGCTTTGCAAAAGCTATAAAAATTACAATTAGAACACAAAATAAGTCTCTTAGAAATTAAATAATTAGATAAAATTTAAAACATCTAATTTTTAAAAGATATGTCTATAATTTTTTTTTGGAAATTACAAGGATATAGCTTTAGATAAGAGCAGGGAACATAGAAGAAAACTGAGTGAACAAGTCTGGCAGTCCAGCATCCTGTAAGAGATATTCTAGACAAGACAACAGAGAAAATAATGGGAAATTAATAAAGAAATAATATCATGGGAAAAAAAATCCCAGAACTGAATAAAAGAAGTCTCCACATTAGAAGTTTCCACCAAGCATTCAAAAAAAAAAAAAAAAAGAATTAAAAAAAGATCTGCTCTGTGGTATGCTGTCAATTTTTTCCCAAAACATTTCTGATAAAAAGAAGATCTCCAAATTTTGCCAATATTAATAATAAGAAAGTTTCATACAAAGTACCGGACATCAGAATGCCAGGAGACTCAGCATCCACATTGAAAACTAGAAAATAAGTGAATCAAATGTCTTCAAAAATCAGAATTAATTTTATCTATATACTTATTCATTCATTTATTCATTCTAATGAATAATATGACTAAATATAAACTTCTAAATTGAGTAGTAATAATGTTGTTTTTAGTTATTCAGTGTTTCAAAATTTTTCCTTCCATGTCCTGTACTGGATTTGAATGAAGGGTGAATTGCAAAGATAATGAGAAAGAAAATAAGAAAGTGGAGGCACTGAATTCTGGAGAAGAAAGGAAGAGCAAGACCAAGAGAATTCCCTATATGAGATCAAAGGAATGTGATAATATCTGAACAATAGTCCTGGATAAAAGCAACTAGTATAATTTGGAGCAAAAGAAGTGACTCCTATGATATAGCTACGAAGGATGAAAAAATGAAACTGACAGATTTTCTGACTATATGAATATTGCATGAGAGGATTTCATATCTTTTAGATGGTGTGGGAAGTCTTAGGGAAAGATTAAAAGACTGTTAATCAACAAAAATGAGGAGTGCTTAACTCCAGGAAATATAAAAGAAGGAGTAACAAGGAAACAAGTATAATCACAGCACACTGTGACTCAAAAGTGAACAATATTTAAGTGGTCATGATTACTAAAACACTGAATATGGCATTATCTAAAGATTATGATAAAACCATGTTTGGAGAATAGAGGTAGGGGAAGTAGACAGTGGGAAAGCTTAAATTCTTACTTGCCATAATACAAAATTTAGCAAATATCAGTCTACAGATATCCACTCAAAAACATCAATATAAGCTTGTTACTTGGAAATACAGAGAGACAAGATCCAGAAGAAAGTTTTTTCTTCCAAGGTTGGAATGAGGATTGAGGAGAATATGATGTTTATTCTAAGCATGTGGTGGCACTATTTAATTCTATAAACACTATGTTCGTTTTACTTCGATAAATATTAATTAGTTAAAATTATATAGCACCATTAGCATGTATTTGGTTACCATGACAGATACTAAGAATAAAGGCTAGTCCTAAGAGAACTTTCCAGAAGTGTTGAGAATCTTCCAAATCTCCATCATCTTCACTCTTGGAGTAGAATATAAATCAGACTATTGAAGAATTCTGTCAAAAAGACATTTTTTCATAAAACTTCATGGAAATCAATGAGGAAATTGAACTTAAAGCAAGACTTTCAAATTGCTTGGATTCAAATCCTGGATTCTACAGCATATTTCTCTATGTATTTCAAACATTCATTAATTTTTCTTTACCACCTAAGCAAATTTCAGAAGATTTTACCACTTACCTTGTGGATTTGTTGCCATCTCTTTTCTACTTCTTTGACAGGTTAGGAAGATTCATGTACATAAAGTGCTGAGTGTAGGACTTGTTTTACAATAACTAATGAATGATGGTGATAGTGATGATGACAAAAATGAAAGAGATGGTAAATAGTCATTATTACTCAAGCTCTTGAAAAATGAATAAAATTCCCAACCTATATAATAACTTTCTTTACTACTAGTCTTTTTCATAAGGTTGTAACTGATAATAACATGTGTATTGTCATCAAAATGAATAACCTGGCAATCAGTCTTATAAGGACAAAAACATTTGGTCTATCTTCATAACTGAAGTTGAAGTTATTCAGGTGTTTACATTTTCATCATTTTTCTTAATTTTGACACCATTTTTTGTGGGATTCTGATCCAATACAAGTCCACAGTTTTCATTTGCTTTGACTGTTCCATTTTTTAAAATATGAATCCCTATTTAAAGCCAAAAGAGATTCAATGCATGAAAGATGTACAAAAGTGAGAAAGTGGGAGAAAGAAAGATGGCCCCAAAGGGTAGACTGCTTATCAAGAGTGGCTCAGAATGAGGCAGATAAATTATCTCTTACTACTATATTTTCCACAAAACATTAATGAAGGGGGAAAAGGCTGAACATTAATGGTTCCTTGCCTAGTGATATCCTGTCATTGTTATTTTGAATAATGTTTTCTTGAAGGGACACCATTGT
Source organism: Phacochoerus africanus (assembly GCF_016906955.1). NCBI lineage: Eukaryota > Metazoa > Chordata > Mammalia > Artiodactyla > Suidae > Phacochoerus > Phacochoerus africanus. The sequence continues at coordinate 137,922,853 of NC_062544.1, forward strand.
TCCAATGCTGTTAATTCATGGGAAAAGCACAGGTGACATTTTGGTGCCAAGTCTTGTTTTTAATTACTAAATATCAAGGGAAGTATCAGAAACTAGTTTTTAATTTTCTTTTTAGTTTACAGATTAAAAAAATTCTTTCAATCATTTACAGAGGAGAGTCATGTTGATGTAGTAAACCACCTGAAAATAGAATGTTATCCCCTAGCCATGTTTGAAATAGTGTTTTTGAAATGACTATCTGTATTTTGAAGCTTGATCAGAGATATATCAGGTATTTAGCATGTTGTGACCTTCTAACATGCCTATTCATTGTCTGAGTAGCACTTAAGAAAATTAGACATAAGTCCACACTGAGCCTGAGGCATAATCAGTCTATTCAATATTTCCCTCTATGTCACTCCATTGTTATTTTTGTCTTGATACAAAGTTAGTAATTCAAAGTTACAGACATCTGGATAAGATCATTGCACATTACAGAGACACCAATTAAAACATTCCTTCAATAACTTGACCTTAGCAAATGTCCAAGGCACCAACTATGTCAGTAATCGAAGAGGGTCACTTCTTAAATACCTGACAGCTCCTGAAATGCCTGTTTATTGCTCTTAAGAATGATTAGAGATAGGAGCACTTGGAATCCATTTTAAATGTATGTGACAATGGTGATCCAATTCAACATAAAGACCAATAATTAGTATCTTTTTTGACTCTATTTTTTTATTGTTCCAAATAACAAATTTCAAGCCATACCACTTCTCTTGTCAATTCTGTATGAAGAGTATCGAACTAGCAATGCATATTTGGAGTTTTTATATTCATAGGCAACATTAAAAGTTTAATAATCATATGCTTAATGAGAACATCACAAAGGTATTTTTAGATGTATCTTTCTTTTCTGTGAATCCTAGTTACTGTTGTTTTTACATAAGCTGCTGGTTGTCCATATGTTCACAAGTTATTCTCTATGTCCTGAGCAAGAAACTTGGCAATGCTTTTAAAAGGCTTGTCCCTTTTGAGTGTGTTGACCACTGGATTCTGAATTTCAAAAACTTGTTCCTGAGAAGCAGCAAGAGAATTATAACTACACTTCAGGCACAACAAATAGCCACATCAACTCCCAATACTGTAAGATAGTAAATAAGTGCTTGGGAGAAAATAACCTAGTGCATAAGGCACAAAGGCATTTACCTGAAAGAAAATAAGATTTTTCAAATGAAATGCTTCCTTCAAATGCCTCTTTTTAGTGGTGCTAAAGAAAAGTTTCGAGCTACAATGTCTTTAATTCCACTGAAGAAAGCCGAGCATTTTATGAAGGTTGCGATGCATTTTTAGACTCTCTCTATTCTGCCGTTTGGAAACAGGGTAATGTGTTAGAGGGATTTTCATTTCACTTCACAGTAAGTGGCTCAGCTTGACTTCCTGGATTCTTTCATGAATTGGTGGGGAATGGGCAATGGTGTCAAATGACTGAACACAGTAGACATAAGGATTAGTGACTTACAGTGACTTTGATTCAGAAAGACACCTTAAGGGAAATAAGAGTTCACCTTCTCCATCTTAAGCAGTAAGACTCTCTCTTTTAGTTACAAGAAATTTAAATCTAACTCTAACTTAGAGCAAAGAGAAAGTAAATGACTCATATAGTGAAGGAAGGATATGGGAGGTAGTTCATAGAACTGAAAAAAGACCCAAAACTGATAGATTCAAAACCTAGAACCCTGAGTTTAATGGATCCAAGATTCTCCTTGACCTTCTCTAATCTCTGTTCATTTTTTTTGTGATGATCCAATTTCCTTGTACCAAACCTAACAATAACCACGTCATTAACTCCAATGCAAAAGCACATGTCTCTAAATATCCACGAATTAGTACTAAGGAAGGACTCTGATTTGTCCATAATTTGGGCCAATAACTATTGTCTGGGATATAAGTTCTAGTAATTGCCAAGTTCTATTGCTGATTCCTAGAGGTAGGGAACTCAATTATAGGAATACGGACAAAAAGGCTAGCTGGACAGACAAAAAAAAAGAAAAAAAAATAGCTATCACAACCCAAGGCAGTATTCTTTGTTGAAACACTTTCCCAACAATCATTATAGGTGTTCCTCCAAGATCAAATTGGAAAAACATTGAGTATGATGAAGATATCACTGGATTGGGGAACAAGACTCAGATCTACTTTTTTCATATCTGCTTCTAAACAGTTTTGTGATGCTGAAAAAGCCACTTTGCAGGTCCTGAACTTCATTTTCCTCATCAGTATGGTGACTTCGAGGCTTGCTATTCTATCATTTCTGTGAACTACTCTGACAGGCACATTCTGTTGTTGGAGAACTTAAAGTTATACTGAGCTGAATTTTGCCTTTCTTATTATGCAGTATAGAGATTAAGAGTGAACTCTGATATCAGCCCTCAGTTTGAATCCCAGTACATGACACTGAGCAATTTATTCAATCTCTTTCTGTCTCAGTTTCCTCATTTGCAAAGTCAGGGTAATAATTGTACTACGTGGTGGTATTATTCAAAGTATTTAATTAGAAAATGTATATAAAGCATTTGGCAAAGTGCCTAGTACATACAGGCACTGAATAAGAGTCATTCCTGTAATTATTATTATGATGTGCCATTTAAAAAAAATTTCCAACAATAAATGTTAGTCCTGTTCTCGAGAGTCACAAAGAATTAAAGAATCTCTCTTTCATGAGATGAATCCAGAACTTTTTCAACTTTTTAAAATTGTTTAGTCTTATACTCTTCCTACTTTACCACAGCTTTTTAGTTAACAGTCTCTTCAAGACTTCCGCAGAGGGTACAGAAGATATCTTTCCTTTCTAGTTGTCCAAGGTGAGAGATTAACTGCTTAATCGTTCCAATTGTGTTTTTAATAATTTATAACCCAGAGATATTACAACATAACATTTTTTGTTAAAGTAGTGGTGAAAATCCCCTGCATAACATGTTTAGGGATTGTAGGAGCCAGTAACTGAGCTCAGACAGTTAAATATCTAGATTACATAAAGGCACTTTGGGAATTGACCCAAGTAATCTTATCATTTTTTTTCATGATGAAAACTATTTTTGATGATTAGTTTTCTGGCATATGCTCTAATCTAAGAAAAGGTAATTGCTATTTTAAATGATGTCTTCGGGATGCAAAAATATCCCACTGGTTGGGTCAAAAATTCAGTCAAACCAGTTCAGAATCATGTAAACAAAAGTTTGTTTACAGGATAGGCATTGTTTACTGTCTCTCCTAAAGATTTTGGTTTTCTCTCGGTCTTGAACTTGTATGCTTTTATGAATAGTAATATCATAAAAATAAGTTTAACATAAAAATTTAAATGGAGATTCTTATTTCTTTTATCCTTATAACCTCTGGAGATAGGTAAGGCAGAAATTATAATTATCACCTCCATTTTGCCAAAAGAATTTGCTCAAAGTCACCAGCTAGCAGATGTTAGGCAGAGACTTGCACACGAGTATCTAACCCTAAGTATTCTTATTAATATAAAAACCAGTCTATCTGTCTAGTGTTGAGATTCTTTAGACACTGTATCAGCATTAAAGTTGCTCACAAATGCATCTGAAGATCAATGGAATTATGTTGGGACAAGTCTAAAGTGAACATTCAAAGAATGATATCCCATAGAGTTCAATTAACTGAGTTAAAAAGTTTTATGATCATAGATCTTGGTATATAGTTGCAAAATTCTCTTTAGTGTTTTTCCTCTTTCCATAAAATTTCAGTTTCTATTACAATACTCTTAGGAATATTACTGATAATTATTGCAAAAGCATATAGATCCTCAAGGTTTTAGCTACAATATACTAGAGTAAATATGGCATTTCCTTGATAAAAACCCAAACAGAGCTAAATAATCAATGTTTGGAAGACATGCTAGGGACAGGGTAGGGGTAAGGTGTGAAAGAAGATGCATATGTATTCATTGGGATTATTTTACTCCATACTATAAGGCATGTTTACTGAAAAAGAATACACTCATGCAAGAACTGCACACAGCTGATCAGAACCACTATGCTAAGAAGCTGGGAGTTGTTTTATAAATGTATGTTCCAGCTTGGGAGCAGCCTCTTACTAATAACCTCCTTTTAGTGGTGGCATCTTAGGTGCTTGATCCACAGATGGAAGTAATTAAATTTAATAGATGCGATCCTCATTTTGAGGATACCCTCAATTTAAACTATCAGGGGAGCACAGTTAAATCTAATAGAAGCTATGGCTTGAGAGTGGAGATGTGCTGTGAAGCAAACATAGACCCAAGTCTACACAGTACCCAGTCAGCCAGGGTTACAAACTGTGCTTATGTCTTACTAATTCAGTCAAGGCAAAGCTAGAGGGTTGAGTTGTGCTTATGTGTTTATTTACTTGTTAGACAATTAGTTCATTTGAATCACATTTATAATTGGTAGTAGTGAATATAAACTACAGCATTAAGATGAGCTCAAGGGTCACATATACCCAACACAATAGTAAGTAAAGAAGTGAAAGAATTAAATGGGTGCTTCTCACAAAAAGAAGATACCGAGACCAGCTCAGCAGGTGAGGGCTGAAGAACAGGTGCTGTGAAACTTAAGGAAAAAGTTAACATAAAACAAGACACAGAGACATTTATCTTAATTACAGGTGGGAACCAAGGGACTCAAGGTCTCAGGGACCAAGAGCCCCACCTCAAAATACCACACTGCTTTTATTGTGTTCTTTAGGATTTGGTCAAGTGAGGAGGGGGTTGCAGGTGCAGGATATAGTTCTTTGCATTATTTAAAAAGTTCTTTTACTATTTTAAAAGTCACATAGCTGGTAGATGGTTGAGCTTTTATTCTGACCTTTAGGCATTTAATAATCATTAGCATTGAGGAAGCCTGATGTCAGCTGTCTATGCATAGCACCTAGAGAACCATCATCGTGCCATTTGCAGCAACCCGGCATGCCTAGGTTTGCACCTCGGTTCTCCTTGCTAATGCATATCCTGCTAACGACCCCTCATAAACTCCTTGGGGCCATGAGGCTCATCTGCTTCTTATTCATAAGAGGACATATCATGCTGTGCAAAAGGAATGCCTATCTGCACAGGTCCGGCATGCCTAGACCAACACATTATCTCCTCATTCAGCTGACCACATGAATAACTTATGCCTTTAGGTCTTTGTTCTTAAGCTTAAGTCATTTACCATGACTGTGACTGTTTTTCAAGCAGAAATATGGGGTAAAGTAAAAGAGGACAAGATGGAGTTTTCAGCATAGAATATAGACACAAAGAGGCTAAGAAAATATTGTAGAAACATGTCTCACAACAAGAAGATATTCTGAACCTATAGATATTTGATTTTAAAAGTGTGTAGCCTAAACAATCAAAATAATTATCTAAATTCCCCTTTTCAATTTCACACAATCAACTCATAAACAGTTTTTAAATTAAAGAAAATAATTCATATTTATAGTCATATCATACCATAATATCTGTTGACCTATCTATTATAGATAAAGTCAATTTGATGTGATGGAAAAAATCCTGGCCTGGGAGTTAAAAGTACTCTTTTTTTAAAAATATTTCTGTTAATATATGCTTTTATTTGTCAAATTTTGAGTCTACCACATGCCAGTTAGCATTGACAGAAGTGAGGGAAATAATTAAATTAATAAGATTCATTTCTTACCATTGAGGAGTGTGTAGAATATTCAGAGAGATAAACATGTGAAAATAATTTTGGTTGAAGGTATTTAATATTAGAATGGATGTTTATAGAATGTGGTATAAAAGATAAGAGAGAGAGTCTGAGTTAACTGAACAAGAGACAATGGATGAATTAATGTTTTTCTGGGTTTCAAGGATGATAATAAAAAGCCCAGGGAATGTCATTGAAGGTGGAACACACAATACATATAAGAGTATAAGTAAGGGTCCAAGACATTTCTCTGAGACTCCAGTGTGTGTGGAGGAAATGAGGTAAAATGTGAGTTGGGTTAGAAGGGTCTGTTTTTTCAGAGCAGGTAGAACTTAAGGTGAAAAATAAAACATGAGGCCAGACAGTGGATACGTCCAAGAATTCATCTTTACTTTTGTAAAATAATCTTTTAAGCCAAAGAGGTATATATATTCTATTTGTATTCTTACCTAAACTGCATGATCTTCTACTTTTTTTTTATCCAAACAGTATAGAGTTTACCGTGTGCCGAATGAATGTGAATGAGAAAATAATAGTCATATTCTGTATTTAATTGTATGTCATAATTTTAGATCTATGACTTTGAGAGGACTTGAAAGATTATGACTTTAATAAATGTGTCACCTAATAACATTCCTGGAGTATGCTCCAGAGTTTATGCTCAAACACTGGAAGTATTAGAATAGAACACATTGGTTATATTAAAGAAATGGCACACATGTCAAGAACCAGCAATGTAAGAAAGTCTGCCTTCAGAAAAACTGTAGCAGGGTATGTGCAACCTAAGAGAAAGCAGTGTATTGGGAAGAAATAATGAAAGAAAATTTAGGGAGAACTTAATATCTAACTCAGGCTCTGGTACAATCTGACTGTAGGAACTGACATGTCACTCCCTTCTTCGAAGTTTTATTCACTCATTCTACAAATGTTGCCTGAACATTTACTGTGTTTCAGACACTGGGGCATGAAGCAATGATAGACACAGATCTTGACCTAATTGTGCTTTCATTTAATGGGCTAAAGTCAGCAAGGATTCTTTGAGAGCAGGCAACAAAAACCAACTGGAGCTCTCACCAGGCAAAAATGACTTAATTAGAAGGACTCGGGGTAGCTGACAGATTTGAAGGGAAAGCTGGAAATTCAAGTTTCAGAAAGACCAGAGACCAATAAGTTCCAGAGAACTAGGTAGCAGGAACCAAGAAAAAAAATGGACTGTGTGTGGTAAGGCTCGGGGGAGGAATGATTTTGCAAAGGAGAATTGAAAAATCACTAACAGAAAAGACACTGGACAAAAGAAAATGTTTGTCCCCAAAGCACTCTTATTCCTCAGGTGATTTCTAAGGCTTTTATGAGTTGTAAAAATTCTAGAAATAAATATGAGATCATGATTCAGAGTTTCACATGTTTTCAGCTTTTTTTTTTTTTCCCGGGGGCGGGGTCACACTCCTGACATACAGAAGTTCCCACATTAGGGGTTGAATTAGAGCTGCAGCTGCCAGCCTATGCCATAGCCACAACAACAGCCAGATCCAAGCAGCGTCTGTGACCTACATGGCAATTCACGGCAATGCTGGATTATTAACCCACTGAGCAGGGCCAGGGATTGAACCCACGTCCTCATAGATACTAGTCAGGTTCATGACTGCTGAGCCACAATGGGAATTTCCATGGTCTACTTTCTTTCATATACAGCCCTACCTTATGTGAATAGACTCTCATAAATAAAGGAAGATGGTATCTCAAAGTGAACTGAAAATAATTTAGTGAAAATATATTTTTTTTCCAAGAGACCATGATTATATTTAAAGTAGTTCCATAAATAAGCATTCTGCCATCCACTATACCCTTTAGGGAAAGAGCAAGTTTCAATTCTATAGCTCATTTTAAAAATATCCTTCTTGAGTTGAGATGTTGCCTAAGAGATTTATTTTCATAGATTTATAAACTCTCAGAAACTGCAGGTCTACATGGGCTAGCTGAGAGATGTTTAATTACAGACTATGGCGTTAGTCCTCTAGTTACAGAAAATGATAGTATTATCAATACTAATCTGTAAAACTCTGTTAAAACTATCTTTGGTGATCATCTTTTAGGAAGAATTGTCTTTAATTAGACCCTGGGTTTGAAAGCAAGAAGGGTCAGAGAAAAAAAAAAAGTAATCATGTCCAAGCTCCTCTGCAATATCTTTACAAAATGCAATTATTTCTATCCAGTGCAGCATAAGAAACATTTGGCAAATGATTAAAACAATTCCTAAAGCAAATTATAGCACTGTCAGAAAACAAGAAATCAGAATGTCAAAACACAAGGACATTTCTATGCAAAATGTCTTGCAAGTATCTTTGACAGACGATTTCTGCTTGCTTGTTATATTAGCTTCATTAATTTGGTCCACATCAAGCAAACGGAAAAAAAAAGGATTCTGTATATTTTCTATTTGAAATAAAATCCTCAAATGAATAATATTCTCCAAGATAACCAAAGTAGTCATGTGGGGAAATTTTATGCTTTAATTTTATACACGCTTACTCAGCACTGTAAAAATCTATGTGCAGGTTTATAGCTGTAGCGATCCCAAAATAACTTTTTTTTTTTTGCAGTACTGCTGCATCTATAAAATTTCAGCTACTACTAGTATGTAAATGCCATTAAATACAGATTTTATTTATTGCTTGCTGGGCAGAGCCAAACATAACAATATGTTATTTGTAATATATTCAATGTGCACTGTAAAAAGTGAAATTAAGAGCTACATAGATCTGAGTTGAATGCCCTAAAATATATTATTTTAACTTAAACTTCAATGTTACTTCATACATTGTTTTACAAAAGATTAAAGAATAGTCTCCTCTTTTAGCTAAAGAGAAACTCAAAGACACCTATTATAGAAAGATGAAACCATAAGTTAATAGTGAAATAAGGTTAGCCACAAGAAATCTGGTTTCTTTTCACTAGATTTCCTATCCCACATCAAAATTCAAGCACTATAGTCTTGAACCCAGCACTCTAAAGACAGTTAACTGACTGCTTTGCACAAATATGAACGCTTGTTTTAGTGAAGCAAAGCCTTGACTATTGTAGCTGCTGAACACATGTTGCACAATTTTTTTTGGGGGGGTGCTTTTTAGGGCTGCACCCATGGCATATAGAGATTCTCAGGCTAGGGATCCAGTCAGAGCTACAGCTGCCAGCCTAGGCCACAGCCACAGCAATGCCAAATCCGAGCCTCTCTGCTCAGACCACAGCTAATAGCAACACTGGATCCTTAGCCCACTGAGCGAGGCCAGGGATCGAACCTGCAACTTCATGTTTCCTAGTCAGATTTGTTTCCACTGCACCACAATGGGAACTCCTGCACATTTGTTGTTTTGAGAGCAATCAGTCAACAAGTGTTCACTGAGCCCCTTAGAACTGCTTGGTAAAAAACTACACACGCATGTTGATGAATTTTAAAAAATTAAGTTTTATTTTAAATAGAAAAACACTTTGAATCATGGAGCTTTGTGATTATATCTATCAAATTGGCAAGTACTATGTTGTGGAAATTTTGTATATTTCTTTTAAGGAATAAAACCTCAACTGAGAAGGCTTATGAGATAAAGTAGTGGTGATGATGATGATGATCATAGATATAGGTTTTTTTGGCTCAAAAAATAAAGTTTCAGAAGGAATTTGGCTTTGATTCAAGGATTCAACAGATGTCATCTAGATTTATTCTCTTTCTCACGCACATATATGCACAGGTGCACAGATGCACACATACTTCTGCCTTCTTTGGTGTTAGCTTTATTCTTCAATAGCTCACTCAGTTGACTATTCAGTTTTAGTTGATTCCTCAGATTCTACGCTTGCACATTTATATCTTAGCAAAGTATTCCTAATGAAAGAGAGATTATCTCTGTTTTGGATAGTTATAAAATCATCCCAATATTGAGATAATATTTTCAACTCACTTGCTCTCTGTAACTGTGCCCCTTGAGGATGAACTGGGCTGGCTGACATCAGGGGTCATTCTCTGGTTCCAGGGATATAGGTCAATCTCTCCTAAACCACAGGGAATGAAAATAGAGAGAGATAGTTCATTACAGGAGACAGAAGGGTGCCAATTTCAGAGGAAGAATGAAAAACTGTAAGCAAATAGTGCTCATAGCTGGTAAGAAATGTAACAGTGAAAAAATATAAGGGGCAATTATAGTCTATAACATCAACACCTGTTTTATGGTCTTCCTTACTGTCGGTTAAATTCAACTTTCATGTCTACAATCTTCACACGATTTTGTAGTGGTCACTAAACTCTGGCATCCTCCATCCATCAGATTTCTCCTCCCAGACAACCAAGAGGAGTCAGGGCTTATGCCTCAGGCTGAACTACTCAAGTCATAGATATGGAATGGAGGTAGCTTAGAGTTGTAGGTTTGGAGAAATGAGAAGCTAGACCTACACTGTCAACTCTCCTCCAGACAATTTGGTTTACATGCCTTAGCATGATAAATTCAATTACTCTAAAACTAAACTCATTCATTATGTCCTGGACTGAATCGATTCTCATTCCTGTCAAGTCAGTTATCCTCTAACTTTCTATTAAACTCTTTATAATTCCTCCTTCAGACACTTCCCTATAATGTCTTTTACAAGATATTATTTTTTGTTTAATTTAAATTTTGGCTGGGTAATGAATTCACTTACATCAGTGAAAAGTTTCCCCTCCTACTTCTAACTTCTATTCCCTAGATCCTAGCATAGTCAAATTGCTATAAATTTCTTATAGGTTAACCTTATAAAGATATATATATATATTTTAAGTCATTTTAAAAGAAACAACTTCATTTTTTATTTTTTCCCAATTTCATTTTTTAAATGAATCAATATCATGATATGGTATCCATGCACATGACACATGTTACCAGGCTTCTTTGATGAGCACATATTTCCAATATTATCGCTATTGTCAGCAATGCTGCAATGAATAGCATGGTACATATATCATGTGTCTTCTTTCTTACCAAGTGTTAAAACTCTTTATATGTAAAGGAAATGACACTTGTCTATAAATTCTAAATATTTTTGTCCAAGTATATAATTTGCTTTTCATTTTTCTTGGTTATACAGAATTTATTTTTATGTATGCAAATGTATCCATTTTTCTTTTATGAATTTTACGTTTGCTATCCCACGTAAAAAGTCTTTCCAATTCCAACACTACTGTAGAACAAAACAAAACCTCTTGTGTTGTCTAATAATTTTATGAAAACCCATAATAATGCTTTGAATCTCCTATTAAAATTATCTCATCTCCTTTGTTCCTCTTACTTGATAGATTATAAACTTCTGCATGTTTTTGGCCTCGTGGTGCTTGTTACCTTGTCCCTAACCATTACTCAATAAATATTTGTTAAATGGAAATAAATTACAAGCATTGTTCTTTTCATATCTCTACAGGAATGTGTCTAATGCAAGTAGGAGGTTCTCTTGTGCATATTTAATAGACTATAGTATCTTTTTAAACAATATTGATACTTGAGTATAGAACTTATTTTCTATTAAGGACTGTAAAAGATAGGCACCCTGACCTACCTTCAAATGGAAGAAATGGGTGGATAGTTTGAAAAAAGAAGAATAGACTTGGATAAGAGTATGGTTTTGAATTCACAAAAACCTAGTTCTGAGTACTGGTTTTACACATAGAAGCAGTAAGACCAGAGCCAGCTTCCAGGTAATGTGCAATTAAGGAAAACATCTCCAAGGCTCAGTTAGCTCATCCATGTAATAGGGTTAAGAGGACTCATCCCATTTAGTTTCTGTGAGAATAAAAGAGGTTCTATAAGCAAACCCTTGTTTTGTTTTGCTTTTTTTAAAAATTGAAATGATGTTCTAACTTGCATCATCAGATAGACTAAAGCTTCTTTATAACGCTGGATACACTTTGCTTCACAAGATCACCTCACAGTGCCAGATAATTACCATGCATGATGTTGAATGGATCAATATTACCCACACACTGATAGTGAAGCCATTTCAGAGCTTAAACTAAGTTATGAAGCAGTATCTACTTGAAAATAGATGCACTGGAAAATCCCCAATTGAATATTAAGAATTTTTAAGTCCTAAGAAGAGAAATTGATATGACAAACCTTTCCTAGGCAAGGCATCCATGATTTAAGGAGACGACAAGAATACAGCTATTTTTCGTTTGTTGGAATTTAATCCTCTAAAGTGTTTTGGCAGAATTTTGGCTTCATTCTCACTATACCCCCAATAAATGCACCTACCAGTCTACTGCAAAAGAACAATATGCATGTCTTGCCTTATATAATCAAGAGAACCAGCTAAACTTGATAATTGAACCAAAACCCCATAATTTTGTGTATATGGACAATTAACCCACAATCCAACAATTACCTGTTCATTTCATCAAATTTGTTTAAAAGTACAGGCTCTTCTGATAGCTTTTGGTATTACTCTGTACATATGTTTACTGCCTTACCTGGAACAAGGTAGCAAGATTCAGGGAATAATATTTCCTGAAACCCTACTTGAAATCCCTTGGGTAAATATTGCCTCCCAGCTCCCCTTTTACTAACAAACAAAACAAAACAAAACCTGCAAGTGTTGAGTGTTAGTCTTTTCAGAATCTTCTCTTTTGGTAGAAATAATTAGAAGGTCACTGAAAAATAGGCAGCTCCTCACCTAGGAGACAAATGAATTTGAAAAGGCCAACATGTTTGTTAGCATTTCAAGAACAACACCCAGAGAAAACTTGGATGTGCAAGGAAAAAGCCATTTCTTCAATTCAGAGAGGAGACCTGACCACATAAACAATTCATTTTAAAACAATCATGGAAAGAAAATTAAAATCGTTTTCTGTGTGCATAGGTGTGTAACACACTATAGCAGAGGACCATGTATTACACAACTATTCAAATATAAATGCTGGTGCATGTATGTGCGTGCATGTGTGTATATTGTTATTCTTGTTGTTCCTTTGCTCTGTAAGTTTCTGATTAATATTTCCAGCAGTTTCAGTCCAGCAGCCTTTGGAATTTGTTGAGAAAAGCCAGGAACTATGCTATAAGGTCAGAATGAGTGAATTCACCTCATGCTTTCACTTGGTAAGTAGGTTAGCTGTCCTAACTAAGGGTTAGAATGTGAGGTGGAGGTTAAACCTCTAAAACCATACATCTCAGCAGGAGAAATAATCAAATGGGTTAGTTCTGTTTCCAGGGCATGTCTATGTGTGCCCTCTGTCGAGTATCCAAATACAATGTATTTCTTGGGTTTTCAAAGTCAGACACAAAATCCACAGATCAGGATGCAAGCAGTGACCCTGAATATTAGTGAATGAAGTGCTTCACTCTGTCCTCTCCTGGAATATAAGAAAGTATGTTTCTCTGGTTAAGACATAGCACCGATTCTGTTTGGATCTTCTATTTGGCCGGGTCAGTTCTTCCCAACTTGGATGAATTTGCTGCCTCCCTCTTCCCCAAGGGACATGTGGCAATGTTTGGAGACATTTGTGATTGTCACACCTGACATCAAATGAGTGAAGACCCAGGGCCCTCCCTCACCACCCAAATGTCTATAGGGTGAGGCTGAGAAATACTGGGCCAGGCTTTGAGTTGAGCACAAATTCAGATAAAAATGTAATCTTGAAATGAAAACTAGATAAAGGAAAAGTACCAATGAATATACTGAACATTTATTTTGAAATCCCTGAGATTTTGCCATGTAAAAACATGGATATAGAGTTTCTACTAGATTTAGTTTTAACTCTCTCCTGATAAATGGATTTTTTTCCAATTGAAAGAAGAATCTAACTGATCTTCTCTGGGGGGAGAAAAGGCAGCTTAGTCGTTTTGCACTGCAGTACCTCAATTATGAATAATCTGTAAATTTCCAACCCTTGAGAAATGCCTTATAGCAATTTTTCTTCTTTAAGAAACTGTAAAAATAAAACGGCTTTTTGCCTATGCAGGTGTACCTTGCCTTAAGCAAGTTCTGTATATGAAAACATGATTTATAACAAAGATTAATCTGGGCCAAATGTTTGCTTTAGAATAAGAATCTATAACTTTGTAAAGACAATGTATGAATAATTCCTATAGAGATCCAAACTGTGGTACCTTTATATAGTGTGCTTCAGTTCCCACTTTGGGAAACACACAAATATTAACTTAAAAATTTAAAATAAATTAAAACCAGTTAATCAATTGACCATTTAAATAAAATGATCTGCTAATTTTCTAGCCAAAATGGCTACTTGTCTTCCTTTGAGTAAATACAATTGTTAAAGCACAGGTTCTACATAATTGTTGTATTTATTAAATAGGTCCCAAAGATTTTTTTTCTACACAGCTATCGTTTTTATATGAAATACTGCCAAAATTAAGGTGTTTCATTTTTCTTATCAGTCTAAGTCTTTAGGACTGTTAACCCAATTAGACAGGTTTACACGCAATGTGACATAATGTCAGGGGTATGTTGAACATATATTGATAAATCAAATGAAAAATTAGTAAGGTATCATTAAATTTAATCCAACATAATGCCCTAGGAATTATTTCCAAATTTTTTGCAAAACTCACATTTTATTAATTTATTCATTCATCCATTCTGTTATCAATTATATATACACCAATTACCAGAATTTAGTGCCTCTGAGGACTTTTAGCACCCAAGCCCAAGGCTATGGTGATGCAATTTTTAAATCAGATAGGTTAGGTCCTTCCTTCCCTGAGCTTAGAGCAGAGGTATAAAAAGGAAGAGTGACACTCAATCTGTTCAGTACAGAGATGATGGAGGGTGGGACTATGAAACTGCACAGAAGAAACGACAACTAACTTTGTCCAAAGATGAGAAGGTCAGGGAGAGTTTCCTAGAAAAAATGATATAAGAAAAAAAAATGCAATTTTGAAGACCCTTGGGAATAAAAATAATGACAGAGGAATAGATAAATTCCCCTAAAGTGTCCATGGAAACTTGAAAGGCTACTTCATGCTATGACGCTTTTCACTTATTATGCTCTTATTATGCCCTTATTTTTAATAAACTCATTGAGAGACTTGTGGGAGAAGCATTCATTTTAACGGAACCCAAAAGTCAGAATAGCATACATATATATAAGAACATTTAAAAAAAATAACCATTGCCTAAAACTATACCAAAGATATATCTGAAGAAAGGAATTTTGCCACTTTCTACTGATGGAGTTTTCTTTTGACTAAGATTTATTTCAAACAATAAGTCCATAATCTATCAACTGCACAGCTTTGGATAATTCATCATACAATTCTGAGTTTCTGTCTTCTAATTATTAAAATGGGCATAATAATACCTATTTTTAGACTTCTGTGTTGATAATTTAAAATTATGTGTTTATAATTTCTAGCAAATAGTGGGTAAACACAAAATGGGAGTTTACTTTTTCTCTTAACTCTAAAAAATTGGTCACACACTTAAAAATGTTTTTCTATAAAATTAAACAGAGACAATAAATATACATGTATGTAACATACATTCTTTGTAAAAAATTTTATAAAATGATATTAATTTTTGTGAAAAGAAAAGACTTTAAATGACAACTGATAAGATGAATTAGACTAAATGATATTTTTATTATGATGGTATAGAAATAAAATAATATGAAACCATTAAACATTTGAAAATGAAAGATTATACAGTCCCTTTGGGGGATATAGTGCCCTTGTCCCCCAGGAGCTGACCCTACTTGGAAGGCTCTCTTTGGATCCACAAGCCACATGTCACAGAAGAAAATCCTGTCAGCCACTGGGAGAGAAACAGCTATAAATCCAGAGAACTATGATTAGAAAGAAAATTACAGGGGTTTGAAGCTGAACATGATCCAAGGGGTTCTGGAGCTTGGTAGGAGGGCGAGTGTGGTCTGGAGTCTGCGTTTCAAGACCAAGGGCTTACACTCCGAGTCCTGCATCCTCTCAAACTCCACCTTCCTTCAGGACACTCAACTGTTTCATCAAGATGATGTCAGTCAACTAGTGAGATGCAGCACATCGCCCTTTGCCTCTGGAAGAGAAACGAGACTGCAAAGGGGACTGAATATGGAAGCTAACAGAACTTGGAAGGACAAGACTAAAAGCAGAAATGAGCCTGGTGCCTTGTAGCTGCTTGATAAATGTTTGCTGAAAACCAGACAGAAAGTGGGTGATGGGATTAAGATGGCAGAATAGAAGGACTGGAGTTCAACTTCTCTCCTAAAAACAACAAAATTTACAACTAACTGCTAAGCAATCTTCAACCAAATAAACTGGAAACCTTCAAAAAGATACCCTACTCCAAACACAAAGAGGAGGCCACATCAAGTGGTAGGAGAGGTGATTACATGATATAAGTAACCCCATAACTCCCATGTGACAAGCCCCAAAGACTAGGGAAAAAACTGCTTCACAGAGACTCACCTATGGGAGTGATAATTCTGAGCCCCACATCAAACTCCCACATGTGGGGATCTTGCACTGGGAGAAAGAGCCACCAGAGCATCTGGCATTGAAGGCCAGTGGCGCGTGTGTGCAGAAACTCCATGGGACTGGAGGAAACAGAGATCCCATTCTTAAAAGGTGTACACAGACTTTCATGTGCACTGGGTCCCGGGGCAAAGAAAAGTCTCCATAGGAATCTGGGTCAAACCTGACTGCAGTTCTTGGAGGACCTCCTGGGAAAACAGGGGTGAATGTGGCTTGCTGTGGGGGAAGGACATTGGAAACAAAGCTCTTGGGAATATTCAGCAGTGTGCCTTTCTCTGGAGGTGGCCATTTTGGGAAAATCTGGCTCCACCCATCAGCACTGAGAAGCCCAAGGCCAAACAATCATCCAGGTGGGATCACAGCCCCACCATCAGTAAACAGGCTGCCTAAACACCCCCCAGGCACACAGACACCTCTAACCACATCCAGAGACAAAGCCTTGCCCATGAGGGGAACAGGAATCAACTCCACCTGCCAGTGGGCAGGCATCAGTCCCTCCCACCAAGAAGCCTACAGCAAGCCCCTGTACAAAATTAAGCCACAAGGGGGGCAGACATCAGAAGTAAGAAAGGCTACAACTCTATTATCAGTAAAAAGATCACCACACAAAAAACGTATAAAAATGAAAAGATAGAGAACTATAACTCAGATGAGGGAGAAAGGAAAAACCCCAGAAAATCAGCTAAGTCATCAAGAGATTATCAGCCTCCAGGAAAAAGACTTTAGATTGATAATGCTGAAGATGATGCAAGACATTGGAAATAAACTGGAGGCAAAGATGGATAACTTACAGGAAACACTGAGCAAAGAGATACAAGATATAAAAGTTAAACAAGAAGAGATGCAAAATACAATAACTGAAATAAAAAATTCATTAGAAGCAACCAACAGCAGACTACAGGAGGCAGAAGAAGGAATAAGCGAGGTGGAGGACAGAATAGTGGAAATCATTGATGTGGAACAGAAAAGAGAAAAAAGATTTAAAAGAAATGAAGAGAGTCTCAGAGAACTCTGGGATAATGTTAAATGCAACATCTGTATTATAGGGGTGCCAGAAGGAGAAGAGAGAGAGAAGGGGACAGCAAACATATTCCAAGAGATAATAGCCAAAAACCTCCCTAACATGGGAAAGGAACCACTCACTTAAAGCCAGGAAGAGCAACGAGTACCATATAAAATAAACCCAAGGAGGAACACCACGAGACATATATTTACCAAACTGACCAAAATTAAAGACAAAGAGAAACCTTGAAAGCAACTAGAGAAAAGAAACAAATAACATACAAAGGAACCCCGATAAGGTATAGGCAGATTTTTCATCAGAAACTCTGCAGGCCAGAAGGGAGTGGCATGATATACTTAACGTGATGAAAGGAAAAAAGCTCCAACCAAGATTACTTTACCCAGCAAGGCTCTCATTCAAATTTTGAAGGAGAAAGCAAAAGAGTCACAGATAAGCAAAAGCTGAGAGAATTCAGAAACACTAAACCAGCCTTACAACAAATACTAAAGGAACTTCTCCAGGTAGAAAACAAAAGGCCACAACAGGAACAAAAATTCCACAAATGACAAGGCTCACCAGTAAAGGTATATATACTGTAAAGACACAAAATCATCCATCCATAATTATGCCACCAAAATCAGAAATCATGAGAAGAGGTGGGTACAAATGCAGGACACTGGAGATGCACTTGCAATTAAGAGAACAACTTAAAACAATCTTATATACATATAGAACTTATATCAAAACTTCAGAATAACTGCAAACCAAAAATCTACAATTGATACACAAACAAAGAAAAATCAACTCAAAAAAAAACATTAAAGAGGGTCATCAAACCAGAAGAGGAGAGAACAAGAGAAGAAGGGAAGAAAAAAGAGCAACAAAAACAAAGCAATTAATAAAATGGCGATAAAAACATACATATCAATAATTACCTTAAATGTGAATGGACTAAACATCCTAACCAAAAGACACAGACTGGCTGAATGGATACAAAAACAAGATCCATATATATGCTGTCTTCAAGAGACCCACTTCACTTCTAGGGACACATACAAATTGAAAGTGAGAGGATGGAAGAAAATATTCCATGAAAACGGGAATCAAAAGAAAGCTGGACTAGCAATACTCATATCAGACAAAATAGACTTTAAAATGAAGAATATTTTAAGGGACAAGGAAGGTAACTACATAATGATCAAAGGATCAATCCAAGAAGAAGATATAAAAGTTTTAAATATCTGTACACCCAACACAGGTTCACCACAATATATAAGGCAACTGCTAACAACCTTAAAAGGACAAATCAACAATGACACAATAAAAGTGGGGGACTTTAACACCCCACTTACAGCAATGGACAGATCATCCAGACAAAAAAGCAAGAAGGAAACTCAGGCCCTGAATGAAGCATTAGACCAGATGGACTTAACAGATATTTATAGGACATTCCATCCAAAAGCAGCAGAATATATATTCTTCTCAAGTGCACATGGAACATTCTGTAAGATTGATCACAACCTGGGCTACAAATCCAACCTCAGTAACTTTAAGAAAATTGAAATCATATCAAGCATCTTTTCTGACCACAACACTATACAACTGGAAATCAACAAGAAAAAATCTGCAAAAGACACAAACATGTGGAGACTCAACAACATGCTACTAAACAACCAATGAATCACTGAAGAAATCAAAGAGGAAATTAAAAAATACCTAGTAGCAAATGACAACAAGGATATGACACTCCAAAACCTATGGGATGCAGCAAAAGCCATTCTAAGAGGAAAGTTTATAGCAATACAAGCCCACCTCAGGAAACAAGAAAAAGCCCAAATAAACAATCTAACTTTACATGTAAAGCAGCTCAAAAGAGAATAACAGACAAGACCTAAAGTTAGTAGAAGGAAAGAGATCATAAAGATCAGAGCAGAAATCAATGAAATAGAAACAAAGAAAACCATAGAAAAGATCAATGAAACAAAAAGATGGTTCTTTGAAAAGATTAACAAAATTAATAAACAGCCAACTTATCAAGAAAAAAAGAGAGAAGACTCAAACCAATAAAATTAGAAATGAAAAAGGAGGAGTGACAATGGACATCACAGAAATACAAAGGATCATGAGACTACTATATGCAACTAGATGCCAATAAAACAGTAAATCTAGAAGAAATGGACAAATTCTTAGAAAAGTACAATCTTCCAAGATTAATCCAAGAAGAAATAGAAAAGATGAATGGACCAATCATAAGTACTGAAATTGAAACTGTGATTAAAAAACTTCCAACAAACTAAAATCCAGGACCAGATGGCTTCACAGGTGAATTCTATCAAACATTTAGAGAAGAGCTAGCACCTCTCCTTCTGAAACTATTCCAAAAAATTGCAGAGGAAGGGATACTCCCAAACTCTTTTTATGAGGCCACCATCACCCTGATGCCAAAACCAGACAAAGATACCACAAAAAAAGAAAACTACAGGCCACTTTCACTGGTGAATATCGATGCAAAAATCCTCAACAAAATACTAGCAAACCACATCCAACAATACATTAAAAGGATTGTACATCATGATCAAGTGGGATTTATCCCAGGCATGCAAGTGTTCTTCAATATCCGCAAATCAACCAGTGTGATACACCACATTAACAAATTGAAGAATAAAAACCATATGATCCTCTCAAGAGATGCAGAAAAAGCCTTTGACAAAATCCAACACCCATTTCTGATAAAAACCCTTCAGAAAGTGGGCATAGAGGGAACCTATCTCAACATGATAAAGGCCATATATGACAAACCCACAGCCAACATCATTCTCAATGGTGAAAAGCTGAAAGAATTCCTGCTGAGATCAGGAACAAGACAAGGATGTCCACTCTCACCACATCTCTTCAACATAGTTTTGGAAGTCCTAGCCCCAGCAATTGGAGAAGTAAAAGAAATAAAAGGAATCCAAATTGGAAAGGAAGAAGTAAAACTATCACTATTTGTGGATGACATGTTACTATACCTAGGGAATCCTAAAGACTACCAGAAAATTGTTAGAGCTCATCCACGAATTGGGCAAAGTCGCAGAATACAAAATTAATACACAGAAATTGACAGCATTTCATTACACTAACAATGAAAGAGCAGAAAGAGAAATTAGGGAAGCAATCCCGTTTACCATCACATCCAAAAGAATAAAATACCTAGGAGTAAACCTACCTGAAGAGACAAAAGACCTGTCCTCTGAAAACCATAAGACCCTGATGAAAGAAATCAAAGATGACACAAATAGATGGAAAGATATACCATGCTCTTGGATTGGAAGAGTTAATATTATCAAAATGACTATACTACCCAAGGCACTCTAGAGATTCAATGCAATCCCTATCAAATTACCAAGGACATGTTTCACAGAACTCGAACAAAGTATTTTAAAGTTTGTTTGGAAGTACAAAAGACCCAGAATAGCCAAAGCCATCCTGAAAAAGAAAAATGGAGCTGGAGGAATCAGGCTCCCGTACCTCAGACTATACTACAAAGCAACAGTCATCAAAGCTGCATGGTACTGGCACAAAGACAGAAATATAGATCAGTGGGACAGGATAGAAAGCCCAGAATTATACCCACGCACCTACAGTCAACTAATCTATGACAAAGGAGGCAAGGATATACAATGGAGAAAAGATATACAATAAGTGGTGCTGGGAAAACTGGACAGCCACATGGAAAAGAATGAAATTAGAACACTCCCTAACACCATATACAAAAAGAAACTCAAAATGGATTAAAGGCCTAGATATAAGACCAGACACTATAAAACTCTTAGAAGAAAACATAGGCCAAACACTCTCTGACATAAATGACATCAACATCTTCTCAGATCCACCTCTTAGAGTATTGACAGTAAAAAAAAATTAAACAAATGGGACTTAATTAAACCTAAGAGTTTTTGCACAGCAATGGAAATCTTAAACAAAACTAAAAGACAACCCACAGAATGGGAGAACATCTTTGCAAATGAATCAACTAACAAGGGATTGGTCTCCAAAATTTATAAACACCTTTTGCAGCTGGTGTATCCATAACAAAAAACCAGACAACCCCATCCAAAAATGGGCAGAAGATCTAAACAGATAGTTCTCCAAAGAAGACACATGGATGGCCAAAAAACACATGAAAAGATGTTCAACATCACTCATCATTAGAGAAATGTAAATCAAACCCACTATGAGGTACCACCTTACACCAGCCAGAATGGCCATCATCAAAAAGGCTACAAACAATAAGTACTGGAGAGGGTGTGGAGAAAAAGGAACCCTAGTACACTGTTGGTGGGATTGTAATTGGGTACAACCACAGTAGAAAACAGTATGGAGATTCCTCAGAAAACTCATAATAGAACTACCATGGATCCAGCAATCCCACTCCTGGGTATCTATCCAAAGAAAACCCTGACTTACAAAGACACATGTACTCTGATGTTCATTGCAGCACTATTTTCCATAGCCAAGACATGGAAACAACCTTAATGTCCATAGACAGAAGAGTGGATCAAGAAGAGGTGGTACATATACACAATGAAATATTATTCAGCCATTAAAAGGAATGAAATACCGGTATTTTTAGCAACATGGATGGACCTAGAAATTATCATGCTGAGTGAAGTCAGCCATACAATGAGACCCCAACATCAAATGCTTTTACTGACATGTAGAATCTGAAAAAAGGACAAAATGAACTTCTTTGCAGAACAGATACTGACTCACAGACTTTGAAATACTTATGGTTTCTAAAGGAGACAGTTTAGGGCATGAGGGGATTCACTGGGGTTGTGGAATTTAAAGCTATAAAATTGGATTGTGATGATCATTGTATAACTATAAAAGTAATAAATTCATTGAGTAATAAAAAAAATTAAAATATAAATAAATAAATAAAAATGAAAGATTAGTAGTGGGCAAAGATTAATGTGATACTTACATGACATTATATGATATGGAAATGAATCACTTCATATTAAAGTTATGATAGGCTAAATAATGTGTCCTAAAACACATCCATGTCCTAATCCACAGAACTCATCAATATGTTAGATTGTGTGATGAAAGGGACTTTGTAGATATGATTAAGTAAAGAATTTTGAGATGGGGAGATTATCCTGGATTTCCAAGTGAATGCAGTACAGCCAAACACAAGGGTCCCTATAAAAGAGAAGCAAGATTATCGGAATTGGTAGTGGAAGGTGAATATACAAACAAGAGGTTATAATAATGCAAGGCAAGAGTCAAACAACAGGGAATGTAGGAATCTGAAAAAGACAAGAAAATAGATACTCCCCAAAATCTTCTAGAAGGAATGCAGCCTTCTCAACACCTTGATTTTGGACTTCTGACTTCAAGAACTATAATATATCAAATTCACGTAATTTTAAATTATTAAGCTTCTGGATATTTGTTTCAGAAGAAATATAAAACTAACATAGGTCTAAATATAGCCAGGTTTAAAAAAAAATCACATAAAGGAAGAAGAATAAAAATAACCCAGTGATTAAATTAAATAGTCAAAATTATGTTCCCTCTATACCCACTTTGGAAGAGCTTTTATCATGAATGGAGGTTGGACTTTGTCAAATGCTTTTTCTGCATCTACTGAGATGATCATGTGGTTTTTGACTTTTCTTTTGTTAATGTGGTGTATGAAGTTAATTTATTTGCATATATTGAACCATTCTTGTGAACCTGGGATGAATCCCACCTGGTCATGGTGTATGAATTTTTTTTGGATTGGGTTGGAAAAAATTTTGTTGAGAGTTTCTGTGTTTATATTCATCAAATATATTGACCTATCATTTTCTTTTTTGGTAGTATCTTTGCTTTTGATATTAGGGTGATGGTGGCTTCAGAGAATGTCTTTGGAACCTTTTGGAAAAGTTTAAGAAGGGTGGGTATAAATTCCTTTTTTTTATGCTCTTGGTTTTATTGATTTTTTTATTGTTTTTTGAATCTCTATTACAGTGATTTCCTCTCAGATCATTATGGTTTCTTTCCTTCTGCTGACTTAAGATTTTGTTTGTTCTTCATAAAATTCATTTAGGTGAATGATTAGGCTTAAGTTGTCAATTTGGGATTTTTCTTCTTTTTAGAGCAAGGCCGGTATGGCTATGAACTTCCCTCTAAGCACTGCTTTGGCAGCATTCCATAGATTTTGAATGGTTGTATCTTCATTATCATTTGTCTCAAGGTATTTTTTAATTTCCTTTTTGATAGTCTCATTGACCCATTGGTTTTTTAGTAGCATGTTGTTTAGTCTTCACGTAATAGGTTTTTTCTCATTTCTTTTCCTTTGGTTGATTTCTAGCTTCATGCCATTGTGGTCAGAAAAGATACTTAAAATAATTTCTATATGCTTAAATTTGTTGAGGTTAGTTTGGTGCCCCAGTATGTGGTCAAGTCTTGAAAATATTCCATGTGCACTTGAAAAGAATGTATATTCTGATTTTTTTGGATGTAATGTCCCGAAAATGTCACGTAAGTATAAATTGTCTATTGTGTCATTTAGGAACTCTGTTGCCCTATTATTTTCTATCTAGAGGATGTGTCCATTGATGTGAGTGGGGTGTTAAATTCTCCTACGATGATTGTATTCTCATCAATTTCTCCTTTCATGTCTGTTAGTATTTGTTGTATATATTTGGGTTCTCCTAGATTAGGGGAATATATATTGATGAGTGTAATATTCTATTCTTGAATGGATCCTTTTTGTCATTAAATAGTGTCCTTCTTTGTTTTTCTTTATAGCCTTCATTTTAAAGTATTTTGTCTGATAGGAGTCTTGCAACTCCTGCTTTTCTGTATTTTACATTTACATGAAGTATCTTTTTCCATCCCCTCACTTTCAGTTTTTATGTGTCCTTTGTCCTAAAGTGAGTCTCTTGTAGAAAGCAGTTGGTAGGCTTTTGTCTTTTTAACCAGTCTGCCACTATATGTCTTTTGATTGGAGCTTTCAGTACATTGACATTTAAGGCAATTAGTGACAAATATGTATTTATTGCCATTTTAAACCTTGTTTTCCAGTTGACTCTGTGTTTCTCCATTTTACCTTTCTTCTTTTGGTTAGATGATTTCCTTTTATTTTATGCTTGTGTCCTCTTCTTTTTAGTTTTTGTGAATGTATTGTTTGGCTTTGATTTGTAGTGCCCTGTTTTTCAAGTATATTAACCCCTTCCTACATCTTCTTGCTTTAGCCTGATACTGATATAGGCTCAAACACTTTCTAAAAAAAGGGTCTAGATTTTGTTACTTTCTTTCCCCACATTCTGTGATATTGAAGTTCTTTTTAATCATGTTCATGTTTATCCTTTTGTGGTTCCTTGTGTTTATCATCACTTTTACAATAGGACTTTTTTTTTCTTTTAGATCTATACATTGGCTTATTTAAGTGATTGCTTTCCAATTGTGATTTCCTCCATCCTATCTCTTCTTAATTTAGAGAAGCCCTTCCAGTATTTCTTTTAGAATGGGTTTAGTATTGCTGTACTCTTTTAGCTTTTGTTTGTTGGAGAAATTCTTTATTTCCCCTTTTACTTTAAATAATATTCTTGCTGGGTAAAGTATTCTAGGCTGCAAAATTTCCCCTTTTTGAACTTTGAATATATCTTGTCACTCTCTTCTGGCCTGTAGTATTTCTGTAGAGAAATCAGCTGATAGCTTTCTGGAGCTTCACTTACAATTAACACTTTGTGTTTCTCTTGCTGCCTTTAGAAACCTCTCTTTATCTTTAACTTTTGTTGTTTTTATGATAATGTCTTGGTGTGGGCCTGCTTGGGTTCAACTTGTTTGGAGCCTTTTGTGCTTCCTGTATCTCGACATCTGTTTTCTTTAGATTTGGAAATCTTTCAGCCATAATTTCTTCAAATATATTTTCAATCCCTTTATCTTTTTCTTCTCCTTCTGAAATTCCTACTATGCATAGATTGGCCCACTTTATGTTATCCCATAGATCTCTTCTATTGCTTTCATATTTTTTCATTACATTTTCTGTCTGCTGCCCTGGTTGGGTGATTTCCATTTTTCTATCTTTCAAGGCACTAATTCCTTCCTCTGCATTATTTGTTCTGCTCTTTAGTGCTTTTAACTTAGTTTGTGTCCCTGCAAGTGAATTTTCTAACTTTTCTTGGCTCCTCCTTATATTTTCTAGTTCCTTGCTAAAGTAATCTGCATTACCGTTTATATCTGCTCTTAATTCCTTCATATTCACCCTTAATTCCTACAATATTTTCACTATCTCCCTTTTGAACTCAGTGTCCATTACACTGCAGAGATCTGTTTCAGTGTTTGCTGCTCCAGATGAATTCTCCTGTTTGTTTAACTGGGAATTAAAAGCATCTTTTCACATATATTTTTCTTTTTCTGTGAGTTTAGGGAAACCAACTACTGTAGTCTTAGAGGGCTATTTCTATACAAGAGCACCCCTGTATTTTGTGGGGGGTTATTCTTTATATTTGGTGTGGGATTTTGGATATTTACTGTCTCTTTCTTCAGTGTGAGCTATTATCACCTTGATAGGGTGCTGAGTGTGTTTCCAGGGAGAAGGAGGCAGTGGGCAGGACTAGTAGTGCCTGGTTGCTGTGCTCTTGACAGTAGCCAGGACCTGCAGGGAGGTCACACAGGCTACTCCTAGTTGTAGGGTCTTGGGAAGTGGAATTAGTGTCAGACAGATTTAGGCAGTGCCCAGAGCATTTGGCAGTGGTAGTGGCAGGGTGTGTGAGTTCTTAGGGTACAGAGAGCAATAATGGGTGGTGTTTGGTCTCACTCCCAGGGGAGTGAGAGCAACAGTGGGTGGTGTTTGGTCACAATGCCCTCCTCTGTGGTGCTTTCTGAGGTGATTGGAGCAAAAGTGGTGTCTATTCACTGCCCCTAGTGGTGTTGGGCCACACTCACCTCTAGAGTCAGAGATAGCTGCAGTGGTTTGCCCCCACCACCTGTAGACTATGCAAGAAGCACCCCATCCCACTTAGCCCATGCTCCTGCTATCCCAGGAGGATAAGGCCTGCTGCATATGCTGGCTCTAGTTACAGGGTACTGGGAGTGTGAGTGATCAAGCATGTGTATACCTGAACATTTGCCAGTGGCAGCAGCAGGGAGGGTGTGTTCCTAGGGGAGTGAGAGCATCAATGGTTGGTGCTCAGTTGTAGTACCCTTTTTTTTTTTTTGACAACCTGTGAGGTGACTGTGGCCACAGGTAGAGCCTGTTCACAGAACCCTACTGGTGGCAGGCTATGTCCCCTCTGGTTTCTGAGATGACTTCTGTGGTTTGCTCCTAGCACCTGTAGATCATGCCATGCTGTGTTGTGCTTAGCCCTCTCCCTGCCCTTAGCCCACACAATAGGTGCCCAGCTACCTGTAGCCTGTACAAGAGGTGCAGGGTCCCCAAAAGGCTGATCAAGTGGCCTCTTATCACCTGTAACCTATGCCAGAGGTGCCCCACCCTCAGAGTCCACACGTGTGCAGGGAAAGAAATTCCCATGGCGGTCCTCCCCTCTTCCTCTCATCCTCCCCAACAATGGTGCCTTGCTTCTCTTGTGGGCCCAGACCTCCTCCCAGTTTCCCTCTGTTGTGGCATTCTGCTCTCCAGCTGGTGGCACAACACCCCCTAGACCCTCAGTCTTTCTCCACACACCCAGCCCTAGTCCTCTCCCCTGAACTGACCTACAGAATCTGAGTCTCAGTGTCCAGTCTCCCCAGAGTTTCTCAGTGTGCAGATTTCACTTTGCTTTGCCCACCTCAGGCAAGCTACTGAGCTTTTCTTGGTGACTTTGAGGTCTCAGTCAATCTCCTGGTCAGTTAGGTGGCTTCCAGTTTGTGGGTTTCTTTTCTCTTTCACAGCTCCCTCACAGAGAGCTAGTCCCATCTTAATTCCTTTTCTCTCTCTCTCTCTCTCTTTTTTGTTTTACCCAGTTATGTGGAGGGTTTTTTTATCCTTTTTTGAAGTTTAAGTTCTTCTGCCAGCATTCAGTAGATGTTCTGTGTGAATCATTCTACACGTGGATGTGTTTTTTAGATGTGTTTGTGGGAGAAGGTGAGCACATTGCATTGTCTCACTCCTCCAGCTATCTTGATCCTTCTCCCTTAGGAGCTTATTTCTTATTTGTTTGTCAGTAAAGTCTTTGTTCATGGTCAAAACTTCAGCTCAACTGGAAGTTAACTCTATTATGTATGTTTGTTTGCTATCTTGGAATTAACCTTAGATGTTAATGTCTTTATGGTTAGCATGGTAAGTAACCTTCAGAGAAGCCTCAATTTTTTTCCCATATCATAGTAAGATTGATTTTGCTGTAGACCAATTTCTCTTTGTGTTTATATATCTCTACTTTTGTGACTTTGGTTTAACCTGCCCACCAGGAATCAGTGTCTATCTTATTAAGTATTATTAGAAAAAAATATTTATTAAAATTTCCCAAAATTTGTATTATTTTCTTCTTATGGTTGACACTATTCTCTTGTTTGATTCTAAAACATGGAAATGGAACTTGTGGTTGAAATGGTACCTCAGAAGCAAACAATGAATGACAAGAGAGGTTGGGAGAGGGGGGAAAACAATTGCTGGAAAATCTACATCTTATTTAATATCCAGAATGCTTAATACTTTGGGAAAGAGAGAAATTTGTGTTGGCTTAGGGGAAATCAGTTTGGGGACCATACTGTTTGAAGGGAATTTTGTTTCATTTTTACTTCCCTGACCTGGGTTGCTCCAATCAAACAAAATTTTATTCTTTTCACTTGTGTTCCAGATGGGAGAAAATGTAAACAGCTGTCCAAGTGGTGATGGAGCCTTTTCTTCCCCATTCTTGCATTTCATTATGTTAGAGATTTACTTTTTCAGCAAATTGAAACCTCCAAAACCTAGTAATCAAAATCGCCTCCTTTCCTTCACTTTGTATTCTGATGATCAATTGCTTACTTTCAGAAATAGTTTCCCAAAGATGAAGCTATGAGGAGTATGCATGGTCATTATCATATTTACTCTTGTCAGTACCATATAGCATTATGTTGTTTACAATAATTAGCTGTTGGGAGCAACACTGTAAACACAGAAACGTGACAGTCTGCAAAGAGAAAAGCAAGTCCCTGCTAAGGGAGGGATTTGGCTACTATGCAGAGACTATTGGTTATGATTACAATGAATATTTGTGAAAGGAGATAAGATGGGATGGAATTTATAACTTTTTATAAAATCAATGGGAGATGCATCTTTTTTTAAGTTAATGAGCAAATACAATGAAATTGTACAATTAATGTATTTAAGTTACACAGATTTAATTGTATGACAGGATAGGCCCCTATTTCCTTTTTCATATTAAATGGAAATGTATACAATCACACCAAAAGCAACCAATGCCAACTATCTAAACCTATGAGAAGTATTTATAAAGGTTGTTTCAAGATTTCTCAACCACTGAAAAATCTTAAATGCATTGTTTAAGTGGTCTTTAGGCAGGTAGTTATGAATTATCAATATCCACAAAAAAAAAACTGAAGAAGAATTGAGAAGCATAAAGAAATATTAACTAATACAGAATAAGCAGACATAGGGAAATATACACAAAAACATATATGCTACTTATAGAGAGTTTTATAAGCTTTTCAAGGATAATTTCAGTTTTACAGAACTGTTGCTCTCCTCGCTGACTTTAAAACATGACTCTCATAAGATATAACTTCACTTTTTATTCACCAATTCCACACATATTCGTTGATCACTCCTATTTTCAAGGTTCCATTCCATGGTGAGACATGAAGAATCAGACATTGTTCCTTCTAGTTGTACGTATACATAAAAATAAAAAAATTATACTATTTAGTATTGGAATTTACAATGTGCTAACAAAACATGAAAAAAAGTTGGAAAGTGGTATGCAAGAAAAAAATTTGATTTCTCCATTAAAATATATTGAAGTGCTATAGTTCCGTTATGTTTGTTAAATTATTAATAGAAGTCAAATTATGCAAATTAGAGAATAAATTGAAAAAAATTACATATTTACTAGCATATTTTAAGGAAAAGCAAATGTATATTTTCACATGTACTTTAGTGTTTTGTTTTTTCTAGTAGTGTAAAACAGAAATGGATTTTTAAATTATTTTATTTTATTTATGGCTGCACTTGGGGCATATGGAATTTTCCAGGCTGGGGGTTGAACTGGAGCTGCAGCTTCCTGCCTATAGTACAGCCACAGCAATGCCAGATCCAAACCACATCTGTAATCTATGCTGAAGATTGTGGCCAGATCCCTAACCCACTAAGCAAGGCCAGGGATCGAACCCACATCTTCATGGATACTAATTGGGTTCTTAACAACGGGAACTCCTCAAAGTTATTTTGTGGGCAAGGAAAAAACAATTTAGATACTGAAAAACCAAACCAATTTTAAGTGCCAAAATTTAATATCAGTAGTGAGAGTACGAAGGAGTTTCTTATAATGAGAATCTTTGAAAAATACTAAAAGTAACCTTTGGTTACTTACATTTGTAAGGTATTCTTGTTAATTTTTTTCCTCTGATAAACTTCTAAGAGTAATCACTCTATGTCATTAGGTTAAAATCTGCTATCACATGGTGACTCAAGGATAGGCTTCTGTAGTGGATGTTGTTTTTGTGCTGTCTAGACCACTTTTCAAGACAAGCACATGGGGAGTTTCCATCTTGACTCAGCAAAAACAAATGTGACTAGTATCCATGAGGACACAGGTTCAATCCCTGGCCTCACTCAGTGGGTTAAGGATCCGGTGTTGCCGTGAGCTGTAGTGTAGGTCACAGACGAGGCTCAGATCTGGCATTGCTGTGGCTGTGGCATAGGCCAGCAGCTACATCTCTAATTCGACCCCTAGCCTGGGAACTTCCATGTGTAATTGTGGCCCTAAGAAAAAAAATGGGGGCCAGACAGCCATCAGCTGCTATGGGAATGGGCTGCTGAAGGCTTATGGTGCCTTTATTCAGAGATGGGCCCACGGGTTTATTGGAGCTGTTGTGCCTGGGAGAGTGTACTGCTCTCCATCCACTCTGTTCCAAAGCCCACAGCTAAGCCTGGCTACCATGAAGGTCTAGAGCCTGTTTTCCTTTCCTCAAAGTGGAATCAATTCTGAGGTTCAATCCATGCTCCAGAGCTTTTCATTCAAACTGGAGTTAGCTTACAGTGACTTAGATTTTTTTCATCTGCCCTATCCTACTTTCCTCATGCCCTGTACTCACAGAGCACTCAGCCTATAAATTACAGGAATACAAATTCCTATCTCAGATTTTCATCCAGGGAAATGATAATTATTGATATCTGAATAAACACTGAATGGTGTTTGCATTTGTGGTATTAGCCATTAACTGACACTTGGGACAGTTGGTTTATTGGTGAATATATATCTCGACAGACCTCTCTACACGACAATGTTCAGAAAGAAAATAGCCTAAGTGACTACTTGGCAAACTTATGGAGTACAACATTGAAAATCCATTGCCATTTTTATTTTTATTTTTTTAGGTTTTTCTACACTTGAGAAAGTCGATTTAAGAGGATGCAGTCAAGTTGCAGTAACAACAGCAACCATCAAAGAAGAAAAAAAGAATCTTGACTTTGCAAACCAACATGTTCTAGTCTATAGATTGTTAAAGGAAAAAGTTGTGAAATACATGCTGTGAATAAATTGGGAACTGACTAGCTATAAGGCTTCTATAAAGATATTGAGGACAGCTTAAGATGATACAGTTGCATTATGGTTTATAATTTACACATGATTATTCATTTGAAACTAGTCTGGAAAATATAGTCTGCTGAAATGACTTCACAGTTTAACCCTTCCCACATTTTTCCCCCAAACATCCAATTATCTCCCGTCAGTCTTGACAGTGAGTTGTCTCGTTAAAGAGCTTGCAATCTCATTTCAGATAAGCTTCAAATATTGATTTGTAAGTTTTATTTCCTTGTTCTGAGATATCATGGTAAGGCTAAAAATGTTCAAATCTCCTGCTACATGGCAGAAAAGAAGTGGTTCCAGAGCAAGACAGATCTCAGATACATGCACAAAATTGTTCACTATGTTTCTACTTCACGGAACATAATGTAGGCTAGGCCTTTGTTGGTCCAAGGAAAAAAGAAATACAAAAGTGTGAGCAATGAACACAGCTCAGGGACACAGTAAGCATTCAATAAATACATACAGAAATTGGTTCTAAAACAAGGTTTCTGCAAAGCAGCCTCAGAGAGCCAAATGATGTCATGGCAGTCAGCAGGAAGGAAATACTGTGCAAGACAAGAATTCACAATATCTACTTTATAGTTATGCAAATTAATGAGTTTATTGTATAGAAGATTTAATGGGAGCTCCTTGGGGTAAAGCAAACAAACATATAAACAAAAACTTGTCTTTCTTTGTCTCTTTACCCTCAGAAATCTACATCATAATGAAACACTAGAAAATGCCTATTAAAAGTATAAATGAGTGAGTGAATGATTGAACAGTAAGTTTAGGATAATTGCTCATTTATTTGGTATTCAATGAGGGTGACAAATGTTGGGAAGCCATTCCAACCTTGCCTGCCCCACTCTCACCATTCTTGTTGCTTCTCAGTCACTCTTGCCTTCTTTTAATGTTTTGAATGTTCTTTGCTTCCTTTCTGATTCAGAACCTGAGTCCGTTCTGTTTCCAGTATTAGTCCCATTTTGTTTTTCTTTCCCATCAGTGGAATTAACTCTTATCCATTCTCAGACCTTGGCTCACACATTTTATTTTAGGGGAGATTTCCCTAAACTCTAGTTTTCATAGTTTGTTTAATTTTCTACCAATTATTTTAACCTAAATTTAGGGATTTTTTTATTTGATAAGCAACTGATTTGAAAATTTCAGGTTTTATCATTAATTAAACAGCATTATAACTGAAAGGAAACATGGAGTAATTGTCTAATTAATGCCATTGGTGTGAACTACTAATTTAGATAACCACCTTGAAGTAATTTGTATTTTTTCTTTAGAGTAAATTCTTTTAACTTTGTTTAATTTTCCAAATGAATCTACTCACTTAACCTATCTAAGGTAATAAGAATAGTACTGGATGTATTAAGCAATCTATTATTATAAGTTTTTTTCTAGTAATAACATTTCTACCAGATAAATGAAGTATTAAGTATAAGGAATGTTTGAAAGTTATTTTGTTCTTACTACACAATCACATAGACATTTCTAGTTACTGCTCTGTCTATTCCATTTTTAGATTTAATTAACTAATACATTTGATTAATTAAATGAGATAAATATGTATGTGGAATTTTAGAGGGCATATACTAAAACTCACAGAAGAATCAACTTTAAGGGAAGTAAAATCACAAGCTTTTCTTCCTGCTGGTGAACCACTGCTACAGGAGATTTTTTTGGCAAGTGGACAATATGAAAATAGACATGATGACTTTCGACTATTAAACCCAACTCTCAACAGTTTATCTGGCATTAACTGTTATTGTTTATCCAATATCATTTCCTAGGCCTCATGAATCCACATGGAATCAGGTGAGTCATTCTTCCAATGGTGAATAAACAGAGCTGGCCTGTCTCTCTGGTCTTGACATACATACGTGGATATATTTTCCTCAAGCTTTATCTCTTCTCAGCAAAGGTATAAATAAAGGATTGTGCAGTGACAAAGTTGAGAGGAAGAAGAAACCTAGTCTCTGAAATACTTGCTGGAAGGCAGCCATAAACCACCTCATCAGCACTAGGCTTGGGTTATGTTATGCCAGGAAGATTCTGGATTTATTTATTACCATGGTGTAGCCTTGCTTTGCCTGAGTATAGCATGTCTTGAGATGCCTAAACAAACTATCACAGATGCTTGAGAAACAAAATCAATCCACAAAATTCTCTTTAGTGAGAACTAAGTAGTATATTGCATATTGCAAACATAGACAGAAATATTATCCCTGCTCTCTAGGAACAAAAACTCAGCGGGAGAAGTCTGGTTTTACAAATCACTAAACAGAGTTATCATAGATCCTATAATCCCACTTCTGAACAATATCTGGAAAAAAAACTCTAATTCTAAAAGACACATGCACCCTAATGTTCACAGCAGCACTATTTACAACAGCTAGGACATGGAAGGAACCTGAGGGTCCATTGACAGATGAATGAATAAAGAAGATTATTCATTCCAAATATATATAATGGAATATTAGTCACAAAAAGAATGAAGATTGTATATATATATATATATATATACACATATACATATATATATATATTGGAATATTACTCAGTCATAAAAAAATGAAATGGTGCTATTTGCAGCAACATGAAGAGACCTAGAGATGATCATATTAAATGAAGTAAGTCAAAGGCAAATATCATAGGATATCACTTATATGTGGAATACTAAAAAAATGATACAAATCAATTATTTACAGAACAGAAATAGATTCACAAGACATAGAAAGTGAATATATGGTTACCAAAGGGAATGAGGGGGATAAATTAGGAGTTTGGTACTAACAGATTCATACTGCTATATATAAAATAG
This sequence comes from Phacochoerus africanus, assembly GCF_016906955.1. NCBI lineage: Eukaryota > Metazoa > Chordata > Mammalia > Artiodactyla > Suidae > Phacochoerus > Phacochoerus africanus. Next base: position 137,956,581 of record NC_062544.1, read on the forward strand.
GTAAACAAGGATCTACTATATAGCACAGGGAACTATACTCAATATCTTATAATTACCAGAAATGGAAAAGAATCTGAAAAAGAACATAACTCTATCTATCAATCTATCTATCCACACACACACACACACCAAAAAACAAGGTTATCACAATTTACAAGTTAAAAGGAAAACCATTAGCTGAAGAAGGGAGTTAGAGGGTGCTGAAGAAATTTGGAGAGGATGAGAACATAGGATGCTAATATCCTTTTACATGTCATAATGTGTAGAAATTATTTCTAAATTTGATAAAATGATGTGATTTAAATGTAATATTTATAGATTCAAAAGCAATTAGTAGGATATCTAAAAATAATACTAGCAAATAAAACTTCAAGATCGTAAGGAAAGAAGTTAGGTGATAAGTTTTTGGATTATAAGTTAGAAGATATTGTCTAGGAAAGTGATGTCACCAGGATGATGACATAGGTCATTCCTGACCTTGCTCTCCATCACAAAAACAACTAACACCTATTCAAGAACATGACACCAGTGAAAGAATCCCAGAATGCGGGGAAGAGAATGAAGCACCTCCTGCAGCTAAGGGATCAAAACAGACTGCTCTGGGAGGTAAGAAAAGCAGCCTGGCAGTGCCCACATTTTCTCTCTCCCAGGACAGTGCAGCCTGAATCTCTGGTACTGAAACCTTGAGCTGAATTAATTTCACTTGTCTTCACTAACCAATGTTATTTTAAGACTTGCATACCCTTCAAGCAGCATGTAGCCTAAACAAAAAGATGTTTCCTGGAAGCTGTTTTCCAGAAACTTGGGGTCAGCTGTGTCTAGCTCACACTGAACTGGTTAATACTAACTGGAGCACCAGGTAACCCATGTGCACAGCCTTACTTACAGTGCATTTCAAACAGAAAAGACAGCCTGAGGTTCCCACTAACCACAGAGCAAAACCAGTGGCCTCACCTGACCAGGGAATTCAATGCACAGTTGGGCCTGATTTGGACTCACAAACAGTGAGTTATACAGGTCCTGGGCCCTGGCCTGCTGCCCTACTAGCTCAGCGAAGCTAATTCATAGCTCTGTCTACTACTGAATATAAAGTACCCAGTCCTCATCCTCTAGTGAATCCAGAGAATTCAAGCAACTGCAGAGCCCATCCTATTGCCTCAACTGGGTAGGGAACAAGGCCAATGATACTATTCAACTGTTCTCAGTCAGTGGCACAACCTCCACCCATCATCAAAGCTTGAATCATTGTTTTGCTCAAAAATAGACTATAATAGCAGGCCCTATCCAAAGAAACACCAAAAACCAAAAAAAAAAAACAAAAAACAAAAAACAACAACAAAAGAACAAAACCCAAACCAAACAAAACAAGAAAACCCTTTAAGCATGGAAGAGGAACCCCTTTACTTAAATGAACAGGTATCAAGATAAAGAATTAAGGATCATTAAAAGTCAGGTAAATAGGACACCACCAAAGTAAACTAATAAATTTCCAATAACTGATCCTAAAGAAATGGAGTTGTGTGAATTATTAGACAAAGAAAATAGAATAATCATCTTAAGACTTGAAAAATATAACAACTGAACTGAAGAATTCAAAAACATTTCCAAAGTAGACTTGACCATGTGGAAGAAAGAATCAATGACCTAGAGGAACAATAAAAAAAAAGGAATGAAAGGGTGAAGAAGGCCTACCAATACAACCCTGCCAAAACAATATTTACATCACAGAAATTCCAGTAGCAGAGAAAGAGTGGGGGACAGAAAGAATATTTAAAGCAATAATGGCTGAAAACTTTCCAAACCTGGGGATAGAAATAGACACCAAAGGATCCCAAATAGTTTGAACCTGAATGGGGCTACACCTAGACACACAAAAATTAAGTAGTCAAAAGTTAAAGATAAGTGAATTTTTAGAGCAGAAAGAGATAAGAGAAACTGCATGAAAAGTTACCACCTAAGACCATAGGCAGATTCCTCAACAGAAACTTTCCAGGACAGAAGAGAATGGAGTGACAATTCAAAGTATTGAAAGAAAGTAATCAACCAAGAATTTTATAGCTACTAGGCTATCTTTTAGAAATAAAGGACAGATAAAGAATATCCTAAACAAATAAAGCTGAGGGAGTTTCTTACCACTAGACAGACCCGTGTTATAAGAAATTCTAAATCCCATACAATAGGAGATAAACTCGCAAAGGCTTTGGGACTGCTGCTTTAGCATTTTTTAGGTGTCCAAATATTTGTGACATCCTGAGACATGCCTTCTACGACAGAAAAATTTATTTCATCAATAAAGAGGTACATCACTGGTTGGGCCTTCTGAGTCTTTCAGCTAAGATATATTGTGCCTGGAAATACTGGCCAACTGAAAGAAGAAGAAAAACGTAAATCAAGACTATACAACAATTCAATTGTTGTGAGATATTGGTGTGAGCCAAAAATGGACTACTCTCTCATTATATCCCATTTAAAGGGTGGCTCTAAATTGAGTGGTAAATAGCACTGGTGCAATAAGTCACTGAACTGAGTGGCCATGGCCTCATAAATGGAAATGTGCATAAATTCAATAGCATGCACTTCTTCAATGTATGGATGACTAGCTACAGCCACTGATGACCCCCTAGTCTGCTGGAAATAGAGACCAGTCATGACTCTTCAACATTGCACCATACCTCAGGAATCCAGACACCCACTCAATGATACATTGATTCTAAATGGACATTATCTGTCTTGCACAAAGCAGTGATTTATTCTTATCAGAACTGAAAGCTACACTGGATATAGATTTTCCTTCCCTGTCTGCAATTTCTCTGGCAACATCACTATCTTGAATTTACAGAACACCTAATCTATCGTTATGGTATCATTTATATCATTGCCTAAGCTCATACTTTTATATTAAAGTATGAGTGACAATGGGTGAATAACAATGGAATTTTCAATATTTGTGCTATGTACCCTTCTCACTTAGAGAGAGCCAGTCAAATACAATGATGGAATGAACTGTTCAAGACATAGCTAGGTTAATAGCTCCAGGGCCACACCCTACAGTTAGAGCCCAGTCATCTAGGACATGATATATACGTTAAACTTGCATTTGATATATGGTGGTGTCCACAATGAGTGGAATATGTAGATTCATGAACTGAAGGGCAGCAGCACAATCATTCTTTCTTACCACCATGCCCAATTACCCAGTTGCAGAATTTGTGCTCCCATCCCTGCAATTTCAGAACACTTAGCTTAGTGGTTCTGAATCCTATGGGAAGAAAACTTTTACTAGGAGACCTAATAAATATTCTATGACCTGCACCTGACCTCCTTAATTATCTTATTCTAGTGACCCATAGAAAAAGAAAGTTAATATATTGCTGGGACTAGTCACCTTAATACCATTAGGAACAACATTTTCTACTACACAGTAGAGTCTTGGAGGAGTATATCTATAATGCTGACTGTACAATGGAATATCTCCTGGATTTTATTGTAAAATTAATTAGGAAAAGGCAAGGGCAGTGATATGCTCTCACTAGGGCAAGGGATCTAAGGGTACAGTCTCCCTGGGGAAGTAGTCCTGGGTTACCCAAACCCAGACAAACTTCTAGCTGAGGGTAAGGAAAATGTAGTTTGGGTGGTAAAGAAATGCAATGATAGATATCAATTACTATCCACACAGTTTCTGTAGAGTTGTAGCTATTTTTCTCTAAGCCTCTTGTTCCTAAGTCATTGCAGAGAATTTGTCTGGCTCAACATAGAAGTTAACTTGGTTACTGACCAGACTTAATGGAAGGCTTTGAGTAAATCTGAGTGGGGCAAAGTAAGAGGCAAATTCAAGGCCATTTCCTGCATAATTTTAAATCTTCTCAGTCAGACCAAATATTCAAGGCAATATTTCACCTAAGACAGATGTTACCTGACAAATTTTATCTTACACAACTCTCATTTTCTATTCAGCAGTTTTTCTGATTCCATGTATTGAGTGCACACACACTCTTGAATGACATTCATGCATTTGTATCATGGATGTGTAGAAGAGTTAATGTCTCCTAAAGCAATCTTGGACCAGTATGCAGGGTGAACACATGTGCTCAATGGCCCAAAACAGATCTGAGTTATATAAGTTGTGCCCTCACTACTGTTAATACTTTCTCCTTTCACTGTATGATTGCCTTGTTTTACATGATGAAGGAAATGATCACCTTAACAATGGATATGGAAGCAAATAGATAAATGCTTCCCCCAGGCTCAATCTCAGTGGATGTCACTGAGGGGCACTGAATATGATACAATTTTTAGATGTTTACATGTTATTGAACAATCATTCATACTTAGTGTTGGAAAACCAATGAAACATCTTCTATTGGTTTTTCTTGCTCCCCTTGTAACTCTTCCTGCTCCTTGTCCCTCTGAGATCACATTTTCAAATAAATTACTCATGTGGAAGAAAAGACAAAAAGTCCTTATCTCTGGATCTGCTCTAAGAAGACTACAGACTACATTGACTTGCGTTCAAGGAGTGATAATATCTATGTTGGCCAGCTATTGCTGCATGACAAATCACCCCCAAATTTAGTGGCTTACAATAATAATAATTGATTTCATCTCTTGTGTTTACAAGACAGCTGAGGTTTAGCTCAACTGGGCTGCACTTAGCCAGGTAGCCTGCTTATTACCCAAGTATATGAATTAGCTAAAGAAACACTTCTCCAAGTATCTCTTGTTCTTCTTGGACAGCATGCTACTCAAAACATGTTTTTTTTTTTTCTGATGGTAATACCAAAGGAACAAGAGGGTGAGAAGAAATAGGTGTACTGAAAACCTAGGTCCACATCCAGCACCCTGTGACTTATACTCATATGCTATTGGTCAAAGCAAGTCACATGTCAAGTCCAAAACCAAAGGGCTCCACTTATAATAAAGCAATAGTAACTTGGATTGAAAGTAATAAATCAATCTACCACATGATTATGAAAGAAATACCAATACGTTGTCAGTGAAAGAAAAATCTGTGCAACATTTCTATTAATGATGCCAATGGGCCAAGAGGTAAATTCTTCTTAATGAAAACTGAGGAAACTTATATTTTCTATGTATAGCTGCTATTAAAACTCAATTCATCCTTGTCTTGTTCCAGATTTTAGTGGGAAGGCTTTCAGCTTTTCTCCATTGAGTATTATATTTGCTGTGGGTTTGTCATAAATGGCTTTGATTATTTTAAGGAATGTTCCCTCTATACCCACTTTGGTAAGAGTTTTGATCATGAATGGATGTTGGACTTTGTCAAATGCTTTTTCTGCATCTATTGAGATGATCCTGTGGTCTTTGACTTTTCTTTTGTTAATGTGGTGTATGACATTGATTAATTTGCATATGTTGAACCATCTTTGTGCACCTGGGATGAATCCCAACTTGTCGTGGTGTATGATCTAAAAAAGATTCAGTTGCCTAAAATTTTCTTGAGAATTTTTGCATCTATATTCATCAAAGATATTGGCTGATAGTTTTCTTTTTTGGTAATATCTTTGTCTTGTTTTGGAATTAGGGTGATGGAGGCATCATAGAATGTCTTTGGGAGTGTGCCTTCTTTTCCAACCTTTTGAAAAAGTTTAAGGAGGATGGGTAGAAGTTCCTCTTTGTATGTTTGGTAGAATTCACCTGTGAAGCCATCTGGTCCTGAACTTTTATTTGTAGGAAGTGTTTTTATGACATATTCATGTTCATTTCTAGTGATCAGTCAGTTCAGTTGATCTATCTCTTCTTGATTCAGTTTTGGCAGGCTGTAAGTCTCTAGAAAGATGTCCATTTCTTCTACATTGTCAAATTTGTTAGCATGCAATTGTTCATAGTATTCTCTCATTGTTTTTTGCATTTCTGTAGTATCCGTTGTGACTTCATTTTAATTTCTTATTTTATTTGGGTTTTTTCTCCCCTCTTCTTTGTGAGTTTAGCCAGAGGTTTGTCTATTTTGTTTACCTTTTCAAAGGACCAGCTCTTTGATTGATTTTTTCTATTGCTTTTTTAATATCTATTTTATTGACTTCCTCGTTGATCTTCATGATTTCCTTCCTTCTGCTGACTTTAGGTTTTGTTTGTTCTTTTTCTTTTTCATTTCTTTTTTTTTTTTTGATTTTTGCCTTTTTATAGAACTGCACCCATGGCATATGGAGGTTCCCAGGCTAGGGGTCTAATTGGAGCTGTTCCTGCCAGCCTACGCCAGAGCCAAAGCAATGCAGGATCTGAGTCGTCGTGTCTGCAACCTACACCACAGCTCACAGCAATGCTGGATCCTTAACCCACTGAGAGAGGCCAGGGATCGTACCCGCAACCTCATGGTTCCTAGTCGGATTTGTTAACCAATGAGCCACGACAGAAACTCCTGTTCTTTTTCTAATTCATTTAGGTGGTGGGATAAGTTGTCAATTTGAGATTTGTCTTCTTTTTTGAGGAAGGCCTGTATTGCTATGAACTTCCCTCTGAGCACTGCTTTCCCAGCATCCCATAGATTTTGAGTGGTTGTGTCTTCATTATCATTTGTCTCCAGGTATTTTTTAATTTACTTCTTGATTTCCTCATTGACCCATGAGTTTTTTAGTACCATGTTGTTTAGTCTCCATGTAGTAGGTTTTTTCTCATTTCTTTTCCTGTGGTTGATTTCTAGTTTCATGCCATTGTGGTCAGAGAAGATACTTGAGATAATTTCCATACTCTTAACTTCATTGAGGTTTGCTTTGTGCCCCAGTATGTGATCAATTCTTGATAATATTTCATGTGCACTTGAGAAAAATGTATATTCTGATTTTTTTGGATGTAATGTCCTGAAAATGTCAATTAAGTCTAATTTTTCTATAGTTTCCTTTAGGATCTCTGTTGCTTTATTGATTTTCTGTCTAGAGGATCTGTCCATTGTTGTGAGTGGGGTGTTAAAGTCTCCTATTATGATTATATTTCCATCAATTTCTCATTTTATGTCTGTTAGCATTTCTTGTAGGTATCTGGGTGCTCCTATATTAGGGCCATCATTAATAAGTCCACAAATAACAAATGCTGGAGGGGGTGTGGAGAAAAGAGAACCCTCCTGCACTGTTGGTGGGAATGTAACCTGGTACAATCACTATGGAGAACAGTATGGAGGTACCTTAGAAAACTGTACATAGAAAAACCATATGACCCAACCATCCCACTCTTGGGCATATATCCAGACAAAACTCTTCTAAAAAAAGACACATGTACCCGCATGTTCATTGTAGCACTATTCACAATAGCCAAGACATGGAATCACCCAAATGTCCACCAACAGATGATTGAATTAGGAAGATGTGGTATATGTACACAATGGAATACTACTCAGCCATAAAAAGAACAAAATAATGCCATTTGCAGCAACATGGATGGAACTAGAGACTCTCATACTGACTAAAGTAAGTCAGAAAGAGAAATGCAAATACCATATGATATCACTTAATATGTCAGAATGGAAACTTTGAACAGAAAAGAAAATCATGGACTTGGAGAATAGACTTGTAGTTGCCAAGGGGGAAGGGGAGGGAGTGAGAGGGACTGGGAGCTTGGGGTTCATAGATGCAGACCGTTGCCTTCGGGATGCTTTAGCAATGGGATCCTGCTGTATAGCACTGGGAACTCTGTCTAGTCACTTACGATGTAACATGTAATGTGAGAAAAAAGAATGTATACGTGTATGTGTAACTGGGTCACCATGCTGTACAGTAGAAAAAATAAATCAATAAGTAAAAGATAAAAAAAAAACCCTCAATGCAGTAGTTGGTATATTTCATAAATGAAGGACAAGAATGGGAAAGCCCAACAGGTGTTTAAGCAGCTAAACTTCAGATTTTAGAGTTTATGTGCTGTGACCTCTTCAGTGTTTCTAGGAAATAGGATACAATCACAATTATTATGTATGGAAAATCTCTAAATCTTCAAAGTTAAAAAGATTAGACTAGAAGAGGAGCTGCATTAAAGAAATATATTTATTTTCACTGAGGCCCAAGCAATTTACTCTATAATTTAGAAAGATCACAGTGGGCCTCATTGTAAATAATCCTCCTAAAATAGTGAGTCTTGCAGAGCAATTGGTGCTTATTAAAATTCAGTGTTGGAAGCAGCAGGTGGCGGGCAGTTCCATAGAACAATTTTGCAATGTCCTTCTGTGGTTGAAGCAAAACAATTCATGTCACAAGATACCAGGTCTTCCGTACTCCCTGTTGTAACTTATCATTGTGTAAAAATTTTAAATGACTTATTGGAGTATACTTTTCTTACTTATGGTTGAAGGAGAATATATGCATTTCCCCAACACTAGTATCCCCTTGAAAAGCAATACATTTCAAAGCAAAATGTTGTATCTCTTTTTCCAAGAGGGAAGTGAATTTCTGTATATCTGTAAAATTATACATATGTGATATAAAGTGAAAAAAAATTTCGTGTTGGGGCAAAAGACTAAGAAAACTGTTATCACCCTTTCCTCAATGTACATTTTCCTGAGGGAAAGTAAATGTGATATGTGTACTGAATTTCTCTTCATAACACTCTAATCCTTACCTCTCGCTCACCAAAAAGGAAGAGAAAAAGGTAAGGGAAAGAATATAATTTAGAGATCTGGAACCATTTACACTTCTTTCCTTTTCAAAGCACAGTGGAGAGTTGGTACAAATATTTACATTAAGGCCATTTATATAAGAAATAAACAGTTCTATACATAATATAGGTCTTAACTATCTACTTAATTGTAAAAGTCTCTGCGATTATAGCTTAAGGAATTGTGTTCACGAGAAACATTTTATGATGTCTTTAAGAGTGAGATAACCATAAAAATTACAGCAGTTATTTTTGCCTTCCATTTGAAATGCCAATGAACATGGCAAATAACTTCTGGCAGAGAGGTTCAGGAGACAGATGTTAGGGGTAATGGACCTGTGTTCAAATCCCCGTTTGGCCTTTTACTATTTGTGTGATATTGGCATGGTGTTTAATCTTTCCAAAAGCAGGTACCAATAAAGAAAAGGTGCTGGTAACTACCTCATAGAATTGTAAAAATTAAGCAAGATTTTCGAGTTACTGTCTGGCCCACAGAAAGCACTCAGGAAATTAGAGAAAATTGTTTTCATTTTGATGTCTTGGTAATATTAGGAGAATTGTCTATGGTGGGCAGAGGAAAATAAAATATATATTTTAAACAAAGCTTATTTAGAGCAGGTGTGCATACCAATCAAAGTATCTGAATAAAGAAGAAAGGAAACAAAAAAAATAACATCAACAAGATGATACCTCTATGTTGGCATATCATATGTCTTTAAATAATTGTATTAGTTCAATCAAGTGTTACATGTCAACCTTTCTTTTAATTCATTTAGAGAAAGAATGTCATTAGAGATTTCTTCACAGTAAGGCAATTGTTTATGAGTGAGAATTAATAGTCATGTTTTTCCTGCAAGGGAAAGAAATAGATCAAGATTTTGCAGGGCTTGAAGCTTATAAAATTTGGGGGACCTACCAAGAGTTGACAGGTGAGAGGAACCTATATATTCTATTGAAAAGTATTAGAAGAAAGGCACTGGATTTTTTTTTTCCCTCTCTCTCTCTCTCTCTCTCTCTCTCTCTCTGGTACAGGAGTGCAGAGGAAATTGCAACTATGAAAGGGAATTCTCCTCAAAGCCTTGAGGGGAAAAAAGCAGTGTTTCTTATTTTCCTGAAGTTGATTTCACTATTGAAGGAACTTTGTAATGGACTTCCGTGAGAGGGGCTCTACACCTGTCAGTCTGTGCCTAATGTTGGGAGTCCTGCTGAATGATATGGCTCCACCGCACTGGGGAGAACCTGAACTGTTGGTTTCAGTGTCTCCCAGACCATGTGGGTATGTGGTGAATACATGCATATAGGGAGGCTCCAGACTCCCTGCTTCAGCCAAATGGAGAAGGAAGAGATTTCAATACAAAAGCCAGATACCACTCTAAACACAAGTCCACTAAGCAAACCTATCCAAAAGCAGAATAAAATAGTATTTAAAAGGCCAACTGTATGATTATTATAAGAAAGATACTTAAAACAAGGTGGCAAATATTTTTGTTAATGTGCAGGGACATATGGGAAAATGCAAAACAGAAACCAGGGATGCTTAATAGAATTCAAATTCAAGAGATGGAAACATTTAAAAGGATTCCTAAAGATGCTGTAGTATAAAGATGCAATTATATGTATATATATATACACACATACACATATATACTCCTAAAGATGCAATTCGCTAGATAGATATTATGTAGAGAGATATTAAATACACTATATGTAGTAAGATATACACACATACACATATATAATGTTTATATATTAGGCAATATAGCAGCAGTGTGCATAGTGCAAAAGGTTCTTGAAAAATAAGGTTTACTTGTTTTAAAAAATCTTTGTGGAAAATATTTAATATGCCTCTCATAGTATTTGATATGTCAAGTAGAGAAAATGTAAAAAGGAATATAAAGATATGACTAATAAAATTAATCTTAATATGAATTCCTGAGCCAGACTGCCTGGGTTTACCTCCTTCACTAACATCTGGCTAGCTCCTCTTGAACAATTTAGTTATTACTCTCTGTGTGTTTGTTTCCTTGTTTGCTATATGTGGAAAATAATAACATAATACTAATCAGGTTATTCTGAGGATTAAATAAGTAACACTACCTGGCATTTATTGGGGGCTATAAAAGTTACCTCTGAATACCATCATCATCACTATCATCATCATTGTCCCCTAGGAAAATATAAGTGAGTCAAACTGACACAGGTAGATCAAAAAAAGGATTGAAATGACTAACAATCATAGAAGAGATTGAAGAAGACAGTTTTCACTTTCCACTAAAATTAGTAATAACAATAAGAAACAATAATAAATTTTGGTCAGAATGATAGACTTCTCAATATTTATTTTTCCAAAGCCTTTAAGGAAAGCTACTATCTACCATCATCATCTTTTAATTTATTAAAAGTCAGCTTTTTTTTTTCTTTTTTTTTGGCTGCTTCCATGGCAAGTGGAAGTTCCCGGGCCAGGGATTGAACCTGTACCGCAGCAGCAACCTGAGCTGCTGCGATGATAATGCAGAATCCTTGACGTACTATGTCACAAGGGAACTCCCAAACTCAACTTTGTACAGTATACTTTACATGAAATAAAACATACCCACTTGTAGAGTATAAGATTTTTCAAATGTGCATGCCCATGTAATAGTATCACCCAAGGAAAAACAATATTTCCATCACTGTAGACTATCCCCTGATGCCTAATTGCAATTAATCTCCTCTCATCTCAGCCTTAAGGAGTCATTTTAGTTTTCCATCAAAATAAAATTGCTATGGCTTTCCTTTCCTTTTTGTTACCATCCTAGTTTCTAGTCTAACTCAAGTATTAGTAATTTTTGTCTTTTTAGTGCTAACTAGTAATGCATTTGTGAAAGTAGCACAGTTTATTTTATTTTTTTGTTTGTTTTTGTTTTTGTCTTTTTGCCATTTCTTGGGCTGCTCCCGCAGTATATGGAGGTTCCCAGGCTAGGGGTCTAATCAGAGCTGCAGCTGCCGGCCTATGTCAGAGCCACAGCAACTCGGGATCCGAGCCGCGTCTGCAACCTTCACCACAGCTCATGGGAAAGTGGGATCCTTAACCCACTGAGCAAGGCCAGGGATCGAACCCGCAACCTCATGGTTCCTAGTCGGTTTCGTTAACCACTGAGCCACGACGGGAACTCCATGTGAAAGTAGCACAGTTTTTTAATGCATTAATTTTCTCATGGATGTTTGTGAAGTTTCCAACTTTTGGCTATTACAAAAAAATTTGCTCTGAATCTTCATTCACACTTTGTGTGGACACATTTTACTTCTTTTGGGAAAACACAAAGGAGTAGAGTTTCTTGGTAATAATATTTTAAGAAACTGCCAAATTATTTTTCAAAGTAGTTTTAACACTTTACACTCTTAGCAGCCAGGTGTAAGAATCCAGTTGTCTCACATCCTTAAAAAGCTTCGATATTTTCAGTGTCCTTAACTTTAGCCTTTCTAATAGGTATGCAGTGGGATTTCACTGTAGTTTTAATTTGCATTTTTCTGATAAATAATGATGTTGAATAACTTTTTTATGTGCTGAAATGTTATTCAGTTATTTTCCATTTTGATGAAGCCCAATATTTCTATTTTTTTCTCTATGTTTTGTGTTATTGGTATAAATATGTCTGTGTGTATATCCTAAGGAAACTTTGCCTACCCCAATAACTCATTTATATTTTCTTCGAGAAGTTTTGAAATTTTACTTCTCACTTTGTAATCCAATTCAAGTTTTACTTTTAGGTTTGCAATCCATTTGAGTACACACACATGCATGCATGCGTGCATGCACGTGTGTGTGTGTGTGTGTGTGTGTGTGTGTGTGTGTGACAGGTCAGGTTAATTTATTACAATTAACTACCCATTTGTTAAAACACTATTTCATGAAATATGATGCTTTTATCATTGAATTATCTTGACATCTTTGTCTAAAATCAATTGATTATATAAAGTTGTTCTATTTTTAGACACTCTATTATGTTGTATTGAGCTATACTGTCAATACTATACTACCTTGGTCCTTTTAGGATAGGGTAAGTAATACTTCCAATTTTGTTCTTGATCTTGTGTGTGTGTGTGTGTGTGTGTGTGTGTGTGTGTTTGTCTTTTCTAGGGCCGCACTTGCAGCACATAGAGGTTCCTAGGCTAGAGGTCTAATTGGAGCTGTAGCCACGGGCCTACACCACAGCCACAGCAACATGGGATCCAAGCCACATCTGCGACCTACACCACAGCTCATGACAATGCTGGATCCTTAACCCAGTGACGAGGCCAGAGATTGAACCCGCAAACTCATGGTTCCTAATCAGATTCATTAACCACTGAGCCACGACAGGAACTCCTGTTCTTGATCATTTTGATTTTACTTTTCTCAGCTTTTTTCATTCGATATAAATTTTATCATCACTTGACAACTGCTCTAAGAAAACCTGCTGAGACTTCGGTTAGAATTATTTTAAATCTAAAGACCTATTTGTAGATAACTGAGATCTCAAAATATTGAGTTTTCTGGTCCATGAATATGGTATGTGTGTCTGTCTACCTATCTAGCTAGCTATATGTTTTTACTTATTTAGGTCTTATTTGATTTCTCTCCATACTCCTTTGTAGTTTTTAGTGTACAGGACTTAATTTAAAACTTTGGTGCCCCCAGTGATTAAAGATTAAGAAAATGATAAAATACCACCAAAAGTTTCTGAGAGGGAAGAGCTAATGAGAACTGGAGCAGTTCAGACAAGCAACCAATTAAATTAGATTGAATATAGAAAGAAAAAGGATGAATTTTTTTTCTTTTTTTAATGGCCACACCTACAGCATATGGAAGTTCCCAGACTAGGGGTTGAACTGGGCTGCAGCCGCAGACCTACGTCACAGCCACAGCAACATGGGATCTAAGCCACATCTGTGACCTACACCTCAGCTCGGGGCAACCCCAGATCCTTAACCCACTGGGTAAGGCCAGGGATCAAACCTGCATCCTTATGGATACTAGTTGGGTCCTTAACCTGCTGAGCCACAACAGGAATTCTTCAAAAAAAAAAAAAAGAATAAGGATGATTTGAAGATGATGAGTATGGACAATTCTTTTAAGTTGCTTTACTGAAAACAAGGCAGGGCTAGGGAAATGACAGAGGTAGCTGGAGGCCAATGTGAGATCTAACACATTGTTGACTTTTAACATGTGTGAAACAGTAGGAAATCTCCATGCTGTGTTGATAGAGAAGAGGGGGAGAACAGATTCTGAAGAGGGGTGCAATTAGTGAAAAACAGTCTCTTAAGTATTTAAGAGAGTACAGCAACTAATGCACTGTGGAGAGCTTGTCCTGAGGAAGAAGCATGGCTCACCACAGAAGCAGGAGTGAGGTCAGCGTCTGTGGACACAGGGGCAGGTATGTGACTAGACGCAATAATAGGAGGTACTGGAGTTGTCTTCTAGTATTCTCACAGTTGTCTTCTATTCCCTTCTCACAGTAACAGGAAGAAAAGCAACCAGCTGTCTTTGAATATGGGCAGAAGTTTGGATATTTGACTAAAGAGGTATCCTTTAAATAAATTTCTCTTCATGGAAAAAACATACTACATTGTGACTATTCTTCTCTTATCTCCTCAGAAAAATTCAGCATGTTGACAATTTATAAGGAAATAATATTTTGATTTCAAAAGAGAAATATACCTTTAAATTAAAATATGCAGAGGTTCAAGTAAGACAAATACCATCCCTATAAAATAATTCATCCAATTTGCCTCCCCTGAATTGGAAGAGTATAGCCCATTTTGAGTTTACCTAGTGTTATGAAATATTAACTTCTGTCTAAAGCCTCCTTTGACGGTGTTAGACTCTGTGTAGAAAAGAAGTATGTTTATACTTATATTTACAGAAGAATATAATCATAGAAATTCATAGAATGTAGTCATAACATGTAGTCACAGAAACCTCCTGGCTCATCATATGAAAGCAAACTGAGTCTGAAAGATACCCATACTTGATTTGTGGATTTCATATTCCCAATATCCATTTACTTTTAAAATGCTATATATATCACAGACACAATGGAATATATCATAGACACAATGGAATGGAATATTACTTAGCCATAAAAAAGATAATGCCATATACAGCAACATGGATGGAGCTAGAGATTATTATATTAAGTGAAGTAAATCAGACAGAGACAAATATCATGTAATATCACTTATATATGGTATCTAAAATAAAGACACAAATGAATTTATTTACAAAATAAAAATAGACTCAGACATGGAAAACTAACTTTTGGTTATCAAAATAGAAACGAGGGGGAGGATAAACTAGGAGGTGTGGATATAGTATATATTATATATACATGCTACTACATACATAACGAGGACCTTCTGTACATATGCTCAATATTTTGTAATAATTTCTAAGGGAAAATAATCTGAAGAAGAATGTGTGTGTGTGCACATGCATGCTTGCATGTGTGTAACTGAATCACTGTGCTGCACATCTGAAAGTAATGTAGCATTGTAAATAAACTATATTTCAATTTTTAAAGATTAAAATTTAAAAAAACTAAAAAATTAAGATGCTGAAAGTGTAATTTATTTTTATTCCAACACAAAAATAAGTCCAAGCAATTTTTCTAACATGTAGCCATGTGTGAATGTGTTGGTGTCTCTGTTTGTATACAAGTGCCCTTCCTATCTCTTAGCTTTTATTCAACAAGCTGTCACTCCCCTCAAAACCAATGGCAGAATTGAAACATTAAAAAGTTTAAATGAAGGGCTGAGTGTGAAACACAAACAGCATCTTTTTCCTTACAGAGCTGTTTTGCAAAACACACACAGTAGTTCACAGACTCAGATTATACATATGTTACTTGGGCAAGCTGCTATACTCTTTTGGACTTGACACCACTTTCTTTATGTGCTTACCTGTCTTCTGGAAGCCTCATACACATATTTTTAAAAATATGGTTTACAAAGGATTTAGTGAGAGTACATAAGATGCTCTGATTTTATTTTCCTTTTCTCTTCATGCTAACTAGTCGCAGGAGTTACAGGCATCCTTCAGAAAGCTTATGTTTGAATACAGTCTAAATCAGGGCAGACACTTGACCAGCTTAATTGCTGCTTACAAATGACAATACATTGAAATCTGAGGAAGAAAAAAAATTACCTCCTTTCCTGTTAGAAACATAATAAGTAGTTAGCCTGACCCAGTTTTCAATGAGAAATTTTCTGATGACCCAACAGGAGTGACTATCTCTAGTCAAAAAAAAGGGGAGGGTGAATTTAATCTTTCATGCCACTGGAATGGCAGCTGCTCTCAGCTCTCTCTGATTCTGTGAAGGATGATGAAGATAGAGCTGGCTTTTCAATGTAGGGAGAATTTTCCTTTTGAATATTCCAAACGGGAGATTTGCACATGTGCCTCAAGAACTAATTGTCTAGGTTCCGTCAGGAATGCAGCAGGAGAGGAGCGTATTTTATGCTTAAGACCAGAGAAGAGACACGCAGTACTCAGTGGATAAAAGGCTTGCAGTCCCAGCTGGGAAAAAGAGTCCCATTATCTCCCAGCTGCATAGACATTCCATACGGCTTGGTTCTGCCTGGATGCACAGCATGCCTGGCTGAGAGCTTGAAACAGAGTTCTGCAGAAAAATTGTAAAGATCCCGAGACATTTCCCTGGTAAGATCTGTAAGTACAAAATTGTGCTGTCTACTGCAATGAGAATATTGCTGGGCAAGCTGCAGCTTTTCTTTCCTTCAATGTCTTTGTATTAACATAACAGGTAAAAGCTGGGGTTGGGGGAGAAGTCACTGCTTTATTTATGCTGTATTTCTATAATGCTGATGCTTAAAATGCATTTATTCCTATGAAAGAAAATGTATTGAATCTGTATTCCGGGGAGCTTAGGATCAAACCAGGGAAAGAGACTACAGGTATATTGTTCAATGTTTCACTAGTCTTTGCTGCAGTAAAACTAATGGGCAAGACGGGATGACAGTGCTAATTCTGGTACTTTCAGATGGCTTCATGCCCTTTCTGTAATGGCAAATGGATAAATGTGATCGCTAATTTTTTTTTCATCAAAGGGTAGAGGGGTGGGGTTTGCATTGTCCAACGGATGATTTAAAGGAATGGTTATAAAAAGTTTCCTGGGGGAGGGTTTCGGTTAGGGGAGCAAAGCAAGACTGGAGGTCACATGAACTTACCAAATTTATCTGGCATTTTGCCTCTTACCTAGCATCTAGATAATAACTCCTGGAATTTCCATTTACAATACTTAAGCTTGTCAGTGTTAAGGTACATATATTACTTTATGAAAGTTTCAAAAGTTGATGACTTGGGAATAGAACTTTTAAGAGCTCTGAGATCAGCCACATATAACCCATTATGTTAATGGAATACTGTCAACTTTGGGGGTTTGGGGAGAAATTGAAATTCATAGTTTTGCTTCTCCAATTGTAAACTACTTATGTTTAAATAATCAGCATCCTGACTATGTCCTCTGAGAAGCATTCACAGAATGACTAAATAGTTATATCAAGAGAAAAAACAAGGAGAACAGTAGAAATACACAGAATCAATTTGGAAAATGAGGAATTCATAATCTTATCTACAGTGGCAATATTTTTCAAAGATCTTCACAAAAAAAAAGAAGGCATAAGTTGAATACTGAACTGCCTGTTTTGAACAATTTTCTTTTGTCTGATGGGTTTATCATATTGTTAAAGGTTTTGCCAATTGTTAAAGGTTTGTTGTTAAAGGTTTTGCCAATTTATTTTAGAAAAAGGAGGAGATATTTAAGCACAGTCTCCCTTGCCATTCCTCCTCTCACATGTATAAACCTACACAAATTCACAAAACAAATATACCTACACACAAATACTAACATAGTTTGTATAACAAACAGAAATACAGAATCATTTCATCTTTGATGATTCAGTGATTTTTTTTTTTTAGAGCAAATTTAGGGCTGTGTACTCCAAAGATGTCAAACATATAAATCTGCAAACTTTTGTATAAGGCTTTACATGAGTTTATATAAATGCATAACTTATCACATTTTAGCAAAGGAAAAAAAGCCCATAATTTATAAACTACAGTACATTACTTTCTTTGAACATTATTGGTAAAGTACCAGAATAGTTGGTTTTTAGAATTCTCCATTTAGTTTTCCTTAATAAAACAAATTTACATTGTAATTTAAAAATTATTACCTATTTGGTCCAAGCTTAAACAAAAAATTAATTATCTTGTAAAAAGAATGTGAAGTATATTAAGTTATTTGCATAACATACTTTTTTTGGCAAATAAAAATAGTGGTACAAAAGTAAATCTGTACCTTTTAAATTATTTTAGTGGAAGGAGGAAGGTTACGAAATATTTGCTTATTTATTCACTTATTATTTATTTTAACATCATATTAATTAGAATGCAGTAGCATAAGGAATACTCATTAGAAAAAACTCAAGCTAATCATAAAAGTTTGAAAAATAAATCTTAACATCATATATAATAGTTATGAAATTTAGACTGTCATTGGAAACATCCTATGCCAACGCCTAATTTCAAATTTAAAAATGAGAGTGATAAAGGCTTTAGTAAGAACACTTTCTTGCCATACATATTCTTTATTTTTTACAAATAAGACATATAACATGATCGATGATAGATAAATGGATAGATGTTCTTTTAAAGGATATTATCTTACCTTACTCGTTAAGAAAGGCATTGAATTTAATTTTAGATTTGGGTTAAACAGAAAAAAGCAAGCTTGTATGAAACAAGAAAAGGCTAAATTTCAGGCATTTGTTTTTTTCCAACGAGACATAATTCCAGAAAAATTATCTTAAAGTTAAGAACAATTATGAGAATGTTAATAGTTTGAAGTCATTTTTAGAATGCACATTTAAATATTAAACATCTCTTCTAAGTCCTTATTGTGATAAAGAAATTAACACATGTACTTTACAGGTTCTCCCTTACACATACCACCTGAATTTTAATTATATTATCAGTTTTACATTATTGAGATTTACAGTATTTATATCCTGGCTTAATTCCCACAGGTTTGCTTTGGACTTATTTCAAATTTGAAAAGATTCAGTCTTTACCAACTGCTCAATTCACCATTACCGTATTTTTTTATTTTGCATTATTTCCTGGGTTGTTGGAATTCACTGCCAAGTAGTGCCCTTCCACCAAAGAAACCATCATAGATGCTATATTTTCCACATGCTCAGATTGAACCTTTGTTTCATTTCCCTTATATATGGAACATAATTTGTCTTTCTTGACTCAGACTTAGTTTTTCCTTGCTGAGGATACTTCCCATATTGAATTCTGCTGTCCAGTGGTTTTTTGATATGTTTGAAATTTTTATCCTTATCTATAATTTGCTTTTATTGCAAACAGATGTGTGCACAATTCTTATTTGTGTGTTTGCTGCCAGAACATGTTCTGAAAGTTGGTTGGTCTTCAAGTTTGCTTGAATACAGAGTACCTCATCAATATAAGATTCTTTTATTTCAAAAATTTTTGCTGTTACATTATGTATTTGATTTCTTTTTCCCAGGGACTGAGAGATTGTTTTTATACTGCTCCTTCTTTTTCTTCAGGATCACCAGTTATGGGCATGTTGGATCTCATTTGTCTGTCTTCAATATCTATCATGGTTTCCAGATTGTTTTTAATTTTATACTTTTTTAGTTCATTTTGTTTGATTTTCTTTATAAAACTATATGCAAAACAATGCATTTTATAAAACTATATGCAAAACAATCTATGTAAGAGTAACTGTTAGAGGACTTTCCCTAAACTGAGACTGATTCTTCTTGAGATTTCATTTTTACACTGCATTTCCCCTTTTCCCTCCTTTGATCTTTTTTTTTTTTTCCAAAATGTATGCATGAGAGATGAATATGCAGAGCACAGAGGATTTTTAGGGCACTGAAATAATTTTTTATGATACTATAATGGTAGCTAAATGTCATTATATATTTCTCATACCCATAGGATGTACAAGATCAAGAGTGTACCTTAATATGAACTATGGATTTTTGGTGATAGTGATATATCAATATAGGTTCACCATTGTAAGAAATTGTAGAAATATGTGTCAGTATGGTGGGGGGAGGCTGTGCATGTGTGGGGGCAGGGATTGCAAGCTAGCAGCTTTGGGGGCAAACTGCATGCTCCTTAAGTTAGAATAGAGTAACTGTCACTTTTCCCTGATGCATCCTCCCTTAGGTCCATGTTTTTATAAGAAATTGGGAGTGATGGAAATATACTTCAGAGACTGTGTTTTGGGGTAATGCCTACTTACATTTTTCATTGAAGATAGAGGGTTTTTGGCTTTGTTTTTGTAGCCTACCAAAACCATGTTTTTCTTCTTTGTTGTTTCTGTGAACAAGAGAAGAATAACAAATCTCTTTAATGAGCTTTAAGCAAAAGTCTTTCAGTTTGGGAAAATTCTTTTAAATGGAAATTTCATTAGAAAATTAAATTATTCTCATCATTCATATTGACAACAACTATTCTAGCTAAAATTTAGTTTGTGTGCACTGTGTATTCTAGGATTAAAAACCTGTTATAGTGAAGGCATAACACAGCACATAACTAAAAAAAGAAAAGAAAACAAGTTATTGGGCTTTATTTTTATTTTTTTGAACTCCTATTAATCTTTCATGATGAAGTCTATGGCCTACTTAACTACATTACAATGAATCCTAAGATAATTTGCAGTATATTTTAATGTTCTAAAAAAGTAATACATACACCTGGAAACAATAAAAATGAAATTTGAAACCACAGAAAGATACTAAGATAAAAAATATCTTCCCACACATTTTCAGTCCCACTTTTCAGAGAGAAATTCAACAATTTATTTTATTGTAATTATTGTTTACTGCCTTTATTGGATTGTGATTATTCTTTATACATTTTTTACTAGCTTAAAAATTAGATACTCTATTACATTTTAATGAACATATATGCTCTAACATAAAATGTAACTCTATATTTTCTAATAAAGCTAGAGATAATGTATCTCTCCTCTTCACAAACAGGGCAATGACTTGTTTAAATTTTCTCCAAATTATTTTACCCAGTGTCCACATTTCTACTATTTTATTTTCATTTTATTTGTAAACTGTTTTCAATATTTTTTAATGTTTATTTAGATTCATGATGTTTTTCTGAGTTACTTAACATTTTTTCTGCTAAATATATGTATCTCCTGGATTCATTTCTTATGTACTGAAGATAATTTAAAGTTGATTATAGAAATAGTATTAAACTCTCTTAAAATTTATATTTGAAAATTACATATTTTACTTATAATGTCAAATAGTATAGTTGTTCATAGAACTTGATAGTGACTGATATTTGATTTTTTATCTCAACTTTTGTTGCATATGCTATTCCATGATCTTCCAGAATATAATTTTGCTCATGAGAAGACTGCTCATCATCTAATTATAAAATCTTTAAAGATATACTTGCCTGTCATTCTTGTATATTTTAAGAATTCTTCTTTGTATTGATGTCATTGGGCTCACTATAATGTATGTAGGTATGGGTTTGTTTTAAATGTATCCCGTCTGGACTCCACAAAATCCTAAATCTATATTTCCTCAGTTCTGAAAAATTCTCAGCTACTGTTCATTTATATTGCTTCTCTTTCACCTCCTTCTTCTCTACTTCAGGACACTCATTAAGTATTTGATTCTTCTTCTATTCTTCCTTGCCATATTCTATATATTCTTATATCTTCCCTTTTTTGTGTTGTATTCTGTGTGACTTCCTCTGATGTGTACTTCATATATTTATTTTCCTCTGCAGAAGATATTTTTAATTTCTGTAATTTCTATTTGTTTTAAAACTTATCCTCCTATTCTGTTTGGGCTTAACAGTTTTTTCCCTACCATTTAGCTCTTCAAAAATTTAACTAAGCTTTTTTAAAGTTGAATTTTGATTGTTGAACTAATTTTAATTTTTTAAAGACAAATATTCCATTACCTGTGACTGCTGGATTTCCCTAAATATGGCTCATTTTTTTCTGGTGTTTATGATTTCCTTTTATGACAAGTTCACCTTCAGGGGATGTTGATTTCCATAAGAGACCAGCATTATGTGAATAGAAGATATTTCTCTAGCGTCACTTCACTTTTGCCTCTAGAGTGGCTCTGCAAGTTCCTCCTGTTTTGGACTAGTTTCTATGTTAATGCTTTGGACTAAAATTATATTACTATACATATGGAAAAAATTTCTGACATACTACCAAGCTTGGCACAAACTTGGTGTTCTGGCTACCTGTGGAAGGCTCTTTTTCCACCAGATAACTACAATCCTTTGAGATCCCTTATTTCATGCAGGGTCCTCTTTTCCTTGGGTTATTTTAGCTTTACCGCCTCCTCACCAGTCTTCCTTTGAGTTTCCTCTTCATTTGGAGACCCTAAGAATTTATCATTCTCATTTACAAACTTGACCATATATAGTTTTATATTTTTTGAAGTATATTATATCTATGTAGTATTTTATGGTGGAAATGATACCCTTTTCATTATATTGCATAATACCATATACTTTCCCATTGACTGGAACTTTCTCTATCTTCTATTTTTCAGAAAGTCATCAAACTTTCTGGCTGGCTGGGTTTTGTTGTTGTTGTTGTCATTGTTTTCTTTTCTTTTTCTGGTACTCTTATGATTTCATATATTTCCTTTGCTATCAGTTCAGTAGTGCTTTGGGGTGGAGATATATTTATTGCAAAATACTGAACTGAAAGTTAATTCCAAGGTTTAAAAACAGATTTTTCACAGAAATGAAAGTTGGTTACTTTCCTTAATTTCTGGTAATTCACTAGATACATTATCTAATAAGGAAAGGTTGAAATCAACCATATTGGTGTTTCCATTGGTTCTATAAACATTAACCTACTAAAATGTCAAATTTAGTCCAAAAGGACAGATCATTCAATGAGAAAATATACTAGGTAATACTCTAGAATTTAGTTAGAAAAACTATATATATATATATATATATATATATATATATATATATATATATACACTTCAGGGAATGGTAGCTATATTAGTTTTTTAAGCTTAATGATGGGCAAATTCTTAAAATGTAGAGGCAATTATTGATAATGTTTGTTAGCAAAGCAATTCCTAATGATAACAGTAATGCTGAGTGCTAAACAGACCATTCTTCCTTTATGTGGCTTCTGCTGATCAAAAGTGAGAATAATGGATTGGATATATTTTTTAAAAGCTTTATTATTTTTTATTTTTTTGGCTTTTTAGGGCCACACCGAAGGCATATGGAAGTTGCCAGGCTAGGGCTCTAATCAGAGCTGCAGCTGCTGGCCTACATAATAAGCCACAGCCACATCAACAGTAACATGGGATGTGAACAACATCTGCGCTTCAAGCTCAATGCAATACCTGAACCTTAATCCATTGAGCAAGGCCAGTTATCGAACCCACATCCTCATGGATACTGGTCAGGTTCATAACCTGCTGAGCCACAACAGGAACTCCCTTTTATGTTATTTATTTATTTATTTATTTATTTATTTATTTATTTATTTTTTGGTCTTTTTGCCATTTCTTGGGCCGCTCCTGCGGCATATGGAGGTTCCCAGGCTAAGGGTCGAATCGGAGCTGTAGCTGCCGCCTACGCCAGAGCCACAGTAACGCAGAATCCAAGCCACGTCTGCAACCTACACCACAGCTCATGGCAACACTGGATCCTTAACCCACTGAGCAAGGTCAGGGATCAAATCCGCAACCTCATGGTTCCTAGTCAGATTCGTTAAACACTGAGCCACGATGGGAACTCCAGGAACTCCCTTTCAAAAAGCTTTTTAAAAGTCTCCTTTTAAGGCAGAAAGGAGAAGCTCAAAAATATGATGTTTTGCAAAGTTTCTAGTAATTTTTTTCACTCTGTGTAAAAAATCAGTATGAACATTTTATTTTCAGTGCTTTTGTTTATTATTTCAAAGTTTGATTTATTTGGCTTCCCTTACATTTGCATGACTAATAGGACTGTGTAAAGAGCTGTGTATGGAGATTTTTATAGTATCTTTGTAAATATCAGGAGTGTATTACACTTGTTAGAATAGAGCTCTTAGCCAAAGAACATGTATCACATTCCTCCAATCAGTAAAGAACCACAGAAATCAGATATGTCACTAATTTTCTAAAGGCTGATATAAGAGTAAATTGAAGAAAGTCTTTAAAGTTTTATTGAGATGAAAAGATTACGATTACTCAAGAGTTGATAGAAGGTAATTTTTTTTCAAATGTGTAACATGAACATGTTTTCTAGGCATTTAATGTTATTAATCAAAAAATTCTTAAACATGCTTAATTGTGAATCTGCAGTGCTGACAGGCTAATTCTGATATTACCGTATATAAATTAACACAAAAGCATGTATTCAAGAGTTCTCTTAAATCAGCATGGTGATTATAATTTTTTCAGAGGTTGCTGACTTTATTAAGTTGTTATTTTGTGCCATGTCAATATAGTTTGTAGACAAGAAAATGAGGCCTCTATCTCCTCCTGCGAGGCACTTTGGTGGGGAAAGCTCTATCTTGGGTGAGTTCACTCGAGTTCCATCTACTGTTATAAGATAGTCAGAGTGATTATGCAATGACAGAAACAGCTTTCTTATAGAAAAAGGAAGAATGAAATTTAAAAGAAATAATCTATTTGGCCATGTTTGGTACAACACAGAAAGCCAAATAGAAGTTTTCATACATTTACACACACACATACATTATCTGCACACTCCTTGAAAGATTTCCTTTTACCATTAGTGGCTTCTTTATTTAAAAGGTAAAAGTCATTTTTCACAAAGAAACATGGAATGATGAAATAATTTTATGCCATTAAAGTTTGAGGATTTATAAATGTATCTTTGGATGTCCTAAAAAATATTTTTCCTCCCAGAGTTTTAGCCTTTGGGTAATATTTTCTTTCATTCTTCTTTTGTACATGAAATTTGTACATGAAATTAACTCAATTTATCCAAAAATTCTAGTTAATTCAGATTAATAACATAACATTTAAATACAATAAGATAATATAATCCAATAAAACATCCTTATAATAAAGCAATTGTAAAGATAATTTCAAGTTTAGTAAATTAACATCTCAGAACACTAAAATTTTTGAAAATCATATCTATAAGTAATTTAAAAATGTGATGCATTTTTTATTGCCTTAGAAACACAGTTTTAAGCTTTTTTTAAACAATTTATTTTCATGGAAGCTTGGCCCATGTTTTAACTTGTTTTATTATTTACTGTGATTTTGTTATCCCGTAGAGACTAAGATCCTGAAAGCTTGAACCCTGACTTATTCTTCTTTGTATAATCAGTGCCTGGTTCTTAGTGGACAATGATTTTCACTAACATGTTATTTTTACAAATATTGACTGAATACTTACTATATGACTGATGCTATTCCAGGCTACTGTAAAATCAAAATTCTAATATATATTCTTGAATTCAGTTAATCCCATCTCTACCAACCTGGGAGGGGGGGAACATTGTTAATTTTAGATTTTACTTGAAAAATGAGCATTAGAAGTTAATAAATTACTTAATTCCAAAATAACTTTTCAATGAAATAAACTTATATAGTGAGAAACACTGAAAGGACTACATAAAAATTATACATATTTACTTGAAATAATAATTATTCTTCTATTGTTACAGATAGTGATGTATTCTAGGTTATCCAGAGGATTAATAAACTGAGAAAAAATAACAAAAAATAACATCTCATATACATGTTCACATAATTTTCTAATCACATGTCCCAATTCCTTTACTTGAATGTTACTCATTTTCATCAAGTAAATGATACTTGTGGACTCACTAAGATGATAAAATATCTGCAAAATTTGCAAACTACACCAAATTCTTAAATAACATTAACAAATTACTTTATATAATTGTGAAAGAAATTGAAAACAAACAGAGTATCACTTATTTTAATCCCTTTTCACTGATTATGAAAGTTGCACATATTTATTATACAAAATTTAGAAACGCAGAAAAAACATATTATATACCCATTATCCTGTTGCTCAAAATAATGGCATCCTTTCAGTTATCTTGTGTGTTTGAGTGTGTGTGTGTGTGTGTGTGTATAAAATACAACACTGGGATGAAATTACATGTTCTGCTACATTTTTGTTTTTGTTTGTATTTTTAGGGCCGCACCCGCAGCATCTGGAGGTTTCCAGGCTAGGGGTTGAATCTCAGCTGTAGCCTCCAGCCTACACCACAGCCACAGCAATGCCAGATCCAAGCTGTGTCTGTAACATAAATCACATCTCATGGCAACACCGGATCCTTAACCCATGAGAGAGGCCAGGGATTGAAACTGCATCCTCATGGATGCTAGTCAGATTTGTTCCACTGATCTACAATGGGAATTCCATGTTCTGTTTATAACCAGGTTTTCATTAATTAACATATTGTGAGCACTTTAAATACCATAAATACTCTCCTAAACTTGAAGGATATTCCACAGACGGTTATGCTGTAAATTTACACAAACCAATAAACCTGTCAACAGATACTTAGCTTTTTCCAACTATTTACTACTTATAAAAAAATGCTATGATATATATACTATTGTACCTAAATCTTTTACATCTGTTTCTGACTATTTCTTAAAAATAAGTTTCTAGTGTTACAATTCCAGTATCAAATTATACACAATAGTACACTATTTGAAGATTGTGTGTTTATTACTAAATTGTCCTTTAGAAAGATAACTCACTTTGTACTTTCAGGCAGATGAATTCCTATTGCCCACATATTTGTATGATTCCTGTTATTACATGTAAATGCTCTCTGATTGAACTGACAAAACAAACACACAAAATCTATTTCAATATTTCTCTAAATTGCCTTTTATTCATAAATACAGGCAAATATTTCATGAGTGTTTGAACTATTTGTATCTGTGCCTTTTGTTAAGGTCAGTTCATCTTCTTTGTTCATTTTTTCCATTAGCGTTTTTTTCCTTATCCTCAAGAAATATATCATACAAGGAAATAATCCGTAATTTTCATAATGCATGTCTCAATTTTTTTCAAAGTTTATAACAGATTTATCTTATTGCACTTTAAGTGTGAAATCTTTTAAGATGTATGAAATACTATCTGAGCCTCAGTTTCCACATGTGTACGGTGGAGCCAATCATACTTGGCCTGGATTCCACAAATTTAGAGTAACAAGAAAACCGAATGTTTCCACATGTACTTTTATAACTTTAAGTGATACGTAATTATTGTTGTCACTCTTATTAAGATTAAATCACTTCTTGACATAGATTTTTCACCAGATCACAAACAAGCCTAAATTAACATCTCTGAAGTCTACTAAGGAGAGGGACTTCCGTTTTCAACTTTTTAGTTCTTGACCTAGCAGAGTGTCTGGCTTGTGGTAGGTGCTCAATAAATGCCTGGTGTATGAATGTAGACTCTAAATATACTAGAGAAACATAAATTCAAATGCATCTGTGCTCATTCCAAGTATGCTATTAGAATGTCATCTAAATCTAATAGTGCAAAAAAAAAAGCACGTATTAAAATGATAATTAACGTTAAACTTAAATTTATGTCTCTGGTCTTGGCAACCACAGTAATCTACTCCATAATGAAGCAATCAGGCAATTTAAGTCATTATTTCTCACATCGCTACAAATTGTATTTTGTCTGTCTTTGGAGTTGATGTATATTGTGTGCTTTACAGGACTTTGGTAGTTCAGAAAAGCACACACGTAACAGGAAATAGGTTTGAGGGTAAAACTTGTAATAGTAAATGTCTCTGCCTTTATAAACAATTTAAAAATTACAGAGAGAATATATCTGAAGTATGTAATAATTTCTTCTTCAGTTATCTCTAAAATATGACAAATGTAAATTTCTTCTCCAGATGCTCAGTAGAAAAAAAAATTATTATTTTTGTCTTAACCTACACTTAGTATAAGTTGTTATATTCACATGTGATGCTATCTTATTTGGGAGGAAAATAAGGAGGTTTTGGCTTTGCTAAACAACATTTTAGGAATATTTTTTTTGTTTGATTTAGACCTGAATATATTCATGCTTTGTTTGGCATATTTAATGATAAAAGATAAAAGCCATCAAACAAACATATTTCACTTCTAGTTTAGAATCATGACATTCATAAATCAGGTTATGCTGTAGTAACAAACAATACCTAAATCCTTTTTTAAAATGAGAGATCTTGTTAATTTTATTCAATGATGTATGTTCAGTAAATGTCAATATAATCTACTTTAAATGAGAGAACAAGGACGGAAACAAGAAATCGAACATTGACGCATGTTACTAAGTGCTATCTTCACTTTTTTTGGTTTGTTTTTTGTTTGTTTGTTTTGTTTTTTTAAAAAGGTATAATTGATATATAACATTATGTAATTTCAAGGTACACACATAAGGATGTGATATATATATACTGACAGTCTTTGATGTACAATGGTTCAATTTAGGATATTCTGACTTTATGATGGTGTGAAGGTGATACACATTCAGTAGAAACTACACTTGGAATTTCAATCTTTTCCCAAATAACATTTTCAGTATGATAATCTGTCATGATCCTGGGTAACATCTGTGAGCTGCAGTTCCCAGTCAGCCACAGAATAGCGAGGATAAACAAGAGACATACTTAAAACCATTCTGTACTCAAACGATCACACTAGTTTTCACTTTCATTATGGTATTCAGTAAATTACATGAGGTAACCAATACTTTATTATAAAATAGTCTTTGTGTTACATGATTTTGCCCAACTGTCGGCTAATGTAATTGTTCTGAGCACATTTAAGGTAGTCTGGGCTAACCTGTGATATTTGATAGATTAGGTGTATTAAATATATTGAGACAATGATATTTTCAACTGATGATAGGTTTATAAGGATTTAACTCCCCCATAAGGAGGAAGTTCTATACATCGCAAAATGATTACCATAATAAGGTTAGTTAACATATCCAACACTTCACAGAGTTACATTTCTTTTTCTGGTGAGAACTTTTGTGATCTGCTCTTAGCTACTTTCAAATATACTATAGAGTATTATTAACTATAGGCTCCATGCATGCATTACATCCTCAGAACTTATTCACCTTATAAGAGGAAGTTTGTACCCTCTTACCACTTTCACCCCTTTCCTCCATCTGTACCCTAATCTACCTCTGGCAACCACCAATCTGCTGTTTCTGTAAGTTTCTTTTTTAGATTTCAGATGTGAAATTGTACAGTATTTGTCTGTCTCTCTCTGGCTTAGTTCACTTAGCTTAATGCCCTCAAAATACATTCATGTCATCATAAATGGAAAGATGTCATTATTTTTTTCTGGTTGAACTATCTATCGATAGATAGATATCTGCCACATTTCTTTCTCTTTTTTTCTTTTTTTTTGTCTTTTAGGGTTGCACCTGCAGCATATGGAGGTTCCCAGGCTAGGGGTCGAATTGGAGCTATAGCCACTGGCCTATGCCACAGCCATAACAACAAGGGATCTGAGCCATGTCTGCCACCTACACCCCAGCTCAAGGCAACGCCAGATCCTCAACTCACTGAGCAAGGCCAAGGATCAAACCCACATCCTCATGGATGCTAGTAGGGTTCATTAACCACTGAGCCATGACGGGAACTCCCAACCACATTTCTTTATTTTTTTTTTTTTCTTATCGAGTGGTCTTAATTGTAACCAATTGTTATTTCCCCACTACATTATTTTTTTTTCTACTGTACAGCATGGTGACCCAGTTACACATATATGCGTACATTCTTTTTTCTCACATTATTATGCTCCATCATAAGTGACTTTATTCTTTATTCATCTGTTGAGGGATACTTGTTGTCATGCTCTATGGCTATTATGAACAATGCTGCAATAAATATGGTAGTGCAGCTATCTCTTCAAGATAGTGATTTAATTTCCTTCAGATATATACCCAGAAGTGGAATGGCTGGATCATACAGTAGTTCTGCTTTAAAATTTTCGAGGAACCTCATATTGTTCTCATCAATGTCTGTAACAATGTATAATCTCACCAATAGTACACAAGGAAAACAACTTTAAATTTTAGGAGTTTGAATCAACAAAGATTATGCACATCTCTAAGGAAACCATCCTCCATGAGAAAGCTCAGGATAGCAATTTCATATGGACATGTGTGCTTCCACAATTTCGGAAAAGAGTTTTCTAGAATCTTCCAGTGGCAATTAAATGCTTCCTTCACTGGCTAAAGTAGATCACTCCATGGAGTGAAAAAATGAAATTTCTTGTGCACCTTAAAGAGGAGGACAAGAAATATTGTTGAGTAGCAACAATATCTACCAATGTGAGTTTACTACAAAAAAAGTGACCTTTTTGCTAATAAATAAATTTATTTCAGTTGTGTCAAGTAGTTTCATTCAACACCTCAGTTATTTCTTTAATGTCACTGACATGATCTTTCAAATTGTAGCTATTAAGGACTAATAAAGATTGTGATCAACTTTTTTGTCCACTGTGTATTAAGCAGCCACTTCATTCATTGCACTTTGTTTTACTGATTCAATTCATTCTGTAATAATTCATCACTGATTACCCATGTCCAAGACTCTGTTAGGAGAATTAGGTCTCTTAGAAAAAGATACCTCCTTGTACTCATGGATCTCAGAGAATTTTGAGGAGATATATTTGAATGAAATTACCACAAAAAACAGCTCCTATACTAAGTGCCCAGAAGAATAGCTCCATGTTGCAATAAGAAGACAAGAAGGCAAAATAAGAAAAGCCAGTGAGGACTTCCTTGGGGGAGTGCTGAATGGGTGCTGACTAGTTGGATGTGAGGGGAAAATGTTTACACATATTGGAAGAGCAGATGAGCAGAGGGGGACATGGGAGAAATGAGAAACTGAAGGAGGGAAGATTCAGGTCCAGGTGCAAGAGGAGGCTAGAAAAGGAGACTAGAATCTACAGAAGGTTGTGTAGCTCATGTTAGAGCTTTGAATTTTCTTCATAGGTAATTAGAGAATCTATTCAGGATAACTGAGAAAAAAGTACAACCATCAGAATTAGGTACTAAAGTAATCATCCTGTCTTCAGTGTGGGAAACTTCATCTTTCACTATGCAAATATTTAGCATCAGGAAAATTTGGAAATCAAAAAGCAATGGTATAGGCAACAGAGAGAATAACCATGATTCAGTGTTTTTTCTCCTTTGATAACAAACAAAACTTGTTTTGAACTTCACAAATTCTGAAATTTTGTTATTTGTCCCACACCCTGACTTTTGCATAGAATGGTCATTTGAAACATTTGAGGAGAAAAAAAAGTAAAGAACAGTTTAGTAATTTTTAAAGTATAGGTTCAAAGTGGAATATTTGGACAGTATATAAAATAAAAATATAGAAATCATACATAATATATTCCTCTCAAAATAATGGCTATTTCCCTAAACATTTGTTTTAAGGATAGCAAGACTTCTCATATTTCCATTCTAAGCTAAAATTTTATTAAAAATATACAACGATGTAAGATTCTCATGGTGGTAGACAATTTTCAGAGACAGTCACCAACAAGCCCTCTACTCCCTGTATATATGTGCCCACCTCCACCTCCAAAAGGGCAGTCTGATTCTTTCCCCTTGATCCAGTTCTGTACTCATAACTTGTATTGATGCAAAGTGGAAGTGAAACTATGGCAATTCTTAGTCCTTAAGAGGCCAGTTTCCACTTTCATTTTCTTAGAACCCAAACACCATGTAGTGAGGAAGCCCTTGTGTTTGCTGAAGAAAGAGCTCTGCTGTGTCCCTGTAGACACACCACACAAAGAGAGGGGCCACTTGGATGGAAACACAGGCTCCTCAGCAAAGAGTCTGTACCAAGGCAGGAAAGAGGTTTTCTTGGGTCTTCCGGTCCAGGTGCGGCATGAGGGACCCTAGGTCACTAGATCCAAAGAACTGGTCAGTGAACCCACAGGATTTTGAGAAATAATGAACTGTGGTTTTAACCACCAATTTTTGAGGTGTTTTTTCTGGAGCATGAAATGATTGAAACAATCACAATTACTTCATCAATTTTTACAAAGAAAATAAAATGCTATGAAGTGCTTCCAAATGTCCCATTTTGCTGACTGCAGACCCCTAATTTATGCATCTCTATGAAAAATATACCAAGGCTCACATGGAACAAACCTGTCTCTAAAAGCTGTGTGTGTTTAATTTTGGATTATCAAGTCTTTAAAATTATAAACTGCTAAATAAAACCAAGGAAATTTAAAAAAATAGACAAATCTGCTAGATTCATTTTCACCTCAAAGTGTATTATATGTGCAAGGTGGGTTAGAACTGAACCACAAATATAAGACTTATGTGATGATTTTGACCTTGGATGGGAAAAGAAATAAAGAGTAAAGTAGGTTCACAGATACCCATATATTTGAGTCAAGAATATATATACCTTCTCCTCATTCTTGAAAACCTTTATAAATTTAAATGATTTTTTAATATATTGTGGACTTAAGTGTTGTGTTTATATCAAATTACAGATATGGTTGGTTAGAACTCTATCCAATGAATATCATATATTTCTCTGGGCTCAGGGTTAACTAGAACAATTTAGAGATAAATACATAATCAAAGAGATGTATATATTTTTGAGCACAAATTTATTGTTACAATGAGTGTCACCATGTGGATTTCTGTTTGGAAGCACTATTATTTTGTTTTGCTACCATATATCCTTCTGGTCACTAATGACAATAATAATCAAACAACACTGAAATTCTCAAGTGTAGCAACATTAGTAGATAAAAGAAACTCAGTTGACCGGATTGGGAAGTTATTTTCACATGAAAGCCAGAGGAATGACCATCAAATATTTTATATGGTTTAAACATAATTTTTATGTATCCATTTCCCTAAAAGTTCCACTGTTCATTTGAAGACTAAATGTTAAATTGATTCAATTCTCTCTATAATTATGAGATGACTGGATACTATTCATAGAAAATTCAAGAGCAGTTGCCATTCATGCAGATGTCAAAAATGCCACTTTTTGTTGTATATATTGTGAGAGGGCAAAAATGAATAACCTCTCCTGCTTAAAATTTAGATTGCTTTTTCAATGTGTTATTAATCATATTTTTAGACTCCAAAAGATCAAAATGAAATGGTCCAGAATTTTAAATTTTCCAGGGTGATAAATGCTGAATAAGTCAGCAGTGTTTGACCATATTTCCAGGTCTGTTGGAGCATATCTGAAGATGATACACTTCCCTGTTCTATCCCCTTGGAGTTTTTACGTTAGGTGCTAATGTGTACAATAGCAGTATTTCAGAGCTGTGACCCGGAAAGACAGAGATCTTTAAGAGTTCTGATTCAGCCTCATGTTAATGAGAGATCAATATGAAATGGATAAGGATTTAGTTGAAATACAGAGCTAAATGACTCTCATCCTGAGTAAAGTAAGTCAGAAAGAGAAAGACAAATACCATATGGTATCACTTATACCTGAAATCTAATATACAGCACAAATAAAACTTTCCACAGAAAAGAAAATCATGGAGAATAGACTTGTGGTTGCCTAGGGGGAGAGGGAGGGAGTGGGATGGATTGGGAGCTTGGGGTTGACAGATACAAACTATTGCTTTTGGAATGGATTAGGAACGAGAGCCTTCTGTGTAGTACTGAGAACTATGTCTAGTCATTTATGATGGAGTATGGGAGAAAAAAGAATATATACATTTACGTGTAAATGGGTCACCATGCTGTACAGTAGAAAAAAAATTGTACTGAGGAAATAACAACAAAAAAATTAAAATAAAAAAAAAGAAGTTAACTGTAACCTGGGTCAGGGGTTGCAAAATTGAATAATGCAAAGCCATTTAAGAGTAGGACTCACAAAAATTCACCTCCATACAAGGTGTTCAAACTTGAAGTCTTCATTTGTTACAGCAAATATACTTACAATTAAGGTTCAGTATGTCTCTTGTATATGTTATGCAGAAAATTAGCCAAGGCATAGTTAGCTCCCAGCACCTATATCCTGATCTCACATTTCTGCCCCCCAAAAGTTTTAATTCATTTGAGGTGATGAAGCTCCTTAGAGGGTAAATGTCCTTTAATATTAAAGTGTTTTATAAATAATGGTATTAATACTTTGAGTTAAGTTTAGGATAAGTCTGTGTACATTAGGACCACTTCTGTGTCTTAATGTATAAAGTGTTTGTAATATTTAAAACTCTTAGGAATCTTTGTGAATTAGACATAGTTTCACTTTTAAGTTTGGAATCAAATAACTTATTTTAAACATACAAGTTTAAATTGAAAAATATATGAAAAGTAATTTTAAAAAGTTTTAAAATATTTACAAGAAAGTTAAGATTTACTATTTTATGAAGGTAATATAGGTAA
Source organism: Phacochoerus africanus (assembly GCF_016906955.1). Classification (NCBI taxonomy): domain Eukaryota; kingdom Metazoa; phylum Chordata; class Mammalia; order Artiodactyla; family Suidae; genus Phacochoerus; species Phacochoerus africanus. Next base: position 137,990,638 of record NC_062544.1, read on the forward strand.
TATATAGCATTTAAATACTCGGAAAGATTTTCCTTGTTAGGGTCCTAATGTTGATTGGTTACACCTTTAAAACACTTAAGAGAACAAAATATTTAAATTTTATAAATGCCATTTACAATATTTGAGGACACTGTAATAAATTAAGTTGTCAATAACCCTAATTGTTTAAGTGTGCTTTGTTTACTCAACTTGAAATAATTGGACATTAATGGCAAATGTGACAAAGATATTTCTCATTTTACTAGGATTATATAAAGAGTAGCCATTATAAATTAAGCATATAGTTTTAAGAGAAAAACAGCATTTACATTTGAAACTCTAATGCACTGGATATTAACTTATGGTCCCCATCCCCAATGACCACTGAGATCCTGAATTCTATGGAGATAAAGGGACTTGTCCAAGATGTCAGAGAAAACACTTAGACTCAGATTTCAGTGTGTAAATCTACTGGCTATTGTTTCTACATTCATTCTAAAAGGAAAAAGGTAGCTTTTTGTAGATTTGTGCAAACTTTTAGAGTAAAATAATGTAATGCTTGAAAATAGTCTGTAACCTTTTATTGCTAATTTCTGGTTTAAAACCTACCAAACAAAGCCAAAGGAAAATAGAACCTATGGTACCTTTTATTTTATTTTATTTTATTTTATTTTATTTTCCCACTGTACAGCAAGGGGATCAAGTTATCCTTACATGTATACATTTTTTTCCCCACCCTTTGTTCTGTTGCAACATGAGTATCTAGACATAGTTCTCAATGCTACTCAGCAGGATTTCCTTGTAAATTTATTCTCAGTTGTGCCTGATAACCCCAATCTTACCTTTTTTAAAAGTCACAATAATGTAAGTAAGATATTATCTGTCATCATTTTTCTCTTCTCTGTTTAAAAAAATAAGTTTGGGACTATGACTTTTAGCTCTTAACAGAGTCAGCAGTTATTCTACTGCTATTGACTTTTTAAAACCGTATAGTTATATACATATAGTTATACTTCTACATTCATGCTCTATTCTTATTTAGAATATGTAATAATTCATTTTACATTATTTACTGTCCCTGAACAGCTTTGAAAAGAGGATCTGAGTAATATCTTAAAAATTATATCAGTTTTTCATTTTCCCCTTTTTACCAGTTTTGATGATGATCCTTTGAGGTAAATCTAAATGGAAAGCAAAGAGATCCATATTTCTATTTAAGTGCACATATTTGCTTTGAATTTGTACGCAGATTTTTGATAAAGGAATTAACAAACAGATTTATTTTTTCCAATGCCTTCTCTTGCTCTATTTTTTAATTATAATTTTAAGTATTTAATTTTTACACGTTTCTTCTCTATAAATGACTTTCACAGCTGTTTTCACTGGTAGGTCAATTGTAACTTATCTCTGGATGGTGTCTTATAATTATTGTCTAGTACTGGGGCACTTATTCATGAGCTGTTGTGTTACATTTGAATATTTCACATGGCCAAAAAAATGTACAATAAGAGTTCTTCTCTTCAGGAAATGTGCTTTAAATTTTCTACATCTGACATTTACATCAAAGCAGTGAACCGAATCCTATGAAAAATAATCATTTTTTAAAATATTAATGTCTGAAAAACAGAACTGCTTTTTGATTCAAGATATATAAATATTCACTCTTATTAAAACATCGACTTTAAAACACATCTAATTCTGCTAAACAACAGAAGCTTTTTTAAATTTTATTTTTATAAAGTAGCCATTTTAAGTAGGTATACACCATCATGGGGAAAGTAGGTACTTTCTATATCATTGTCAGAAAACAAAAATTGCTGCTTGATTTAGGACACCATAAACTCATATAGAGGTTTGAGTCACTGGAAGAAATCAATAGTGTCCATTGTGGCTTTGATTGTAGACCCTGCGTATTTCTAAAACAGTCTCTCTCAAAACTGGTAAATTCAGAAAAAAAATAAGTAAATAGTTTTATAGATGAACCTGCAGAAAGGTGATTCTTTTATAATGACTCTGTTAAGATTTTCATTTAACATAAAGCAACCCTGACGGTTTCACTCTACTTTATACTATAAATCAGTACCTCAGGAAAAAATGATAAACAGATTGATGGTGTTGTCAGCATCATGACTGAGATGAAGCTAGAATTGTGAAGGATGGGAAAAATAAGTCCTCCTGGATCCTGGCCCAACCTGTACCTGGATCCACAACCTCCGATTCATCCCTCAGTCATAGGAAGATCTTAGATTCTTAGTCTAGCGAGAGACACTGCCTTTCTTCTGATCCATCAGAAGGGTAACGAGGAATTCAAGGTAGGGTCAGGCACATCTGGATTTGAACCAGGATATGATTTTTGACATCTCTAGCTTCAGTTTTCTTACTTGTAAAAATAGGAAATGATAACTCTTGGGATTATTTGGAAATTAATTGATATAAAAGAATCTAGAAATCTTAGCATATCTCCTAACACAGAGTCATTACTCACTGAGTTTCAAATAGCCAAGTATCATTAGATTCTTTTTTTTTCTTTGGTCTTTTTGCCATTTCTTGTCTTTTTGCCATTTCTTGGGCCGCTCCCTCGGCATATGGGAGGTTCCCAGGCTAGGGGCCGAATTGGAGCTGTAGCCGCCAGCCTACGCCAGAGCCACAGCAACGCGGGATCCAAGCCGCGTCTGCGACCTACACCACAGCTCACGGCAACGCCGGATCGTTAACCCACTGAGCAAGGGCAGGGACCGAACCCGCAACCTCATGGTTCCTAGTCGGATTCGTTAACCACTGCGCCACGACGGGAACACCCAGATTCTTTATGAGTAAAGAAAACTTGTAGATGGTACAGCCCTCAAGGATATATAGTGACCCTATACAGTGGGCATTTGGCAGATCTCTATTATGAATTAATTCCAAGCTATTTAGTTCAAATTAGTGTTAATAAAAACAGGAATAGCTACACACTGTAGATAGTCTGAGGCACTCTCCTAAGTTCCTTTCTCTCGCCTTTTTTTTTTTTTTCCTTGTCTTTTTAGGGCCACACCTGCAGCATATGTAGGTTCCTAGGCTAGGGTCAAGTTGGACCTGTAACTGCTGGCCTACACCACAGCCAAGTGGGATCTGAGCCGCATCTGCAACCTACACCACAGCTCATGGCAGCACCTGATCCTTAACCCACTTAACAAGGCCAGGTATCGAACCTGCATCCTCATGAACATTAGTCAGATTAGTTTCCACTGAGCCACAAGGGGAACTCCCCTGAGTTATTTTCTTAAAGTAATACATTTAATTCTCAAAAAAAAAAACAAAACTAAGAGAGGAGTTTCCACTTTTTTTTTTTTTTTTGGTCTTTTTGCCATTTCTTGGGCCGCTCCCAGGGCATATGGAGGTTCCCAGGCTAGGGGTTGAATCAGAGCTGTAGCCACCAGCCTACGCCAGAGCCACAGCAACGCAGGATCCGAGCCGGGTCTGTGACCTACACCACAGCTCACGGGAACACTGGATCGTTTACCCACTGAGCAAGGGCAGGGATCAAACCCACAACCTCATAGTTCCTAGTCGGATTCGTTAACCACTGCGCCATGACAGGAACTCCTGAGTTTCCACATTTTATACATAAGTAAGTTGAGACTCAGAAAGGTAAGTTGCTCAAAGTCAAACAGCCATCCAATAGTGGAACCAATTCAAAATCAGACAGTCTTTTGCCAAAAATCAATGTGTTTTACCACCATACCCTCCATTCCCAAAATGAAAATCAAGGCAACCCCAATGTAACACAGTCAATTCATACAGGCATCACGGGATGTAAATAAATGTTCCAGAGAAACAAAGGGATGCTAGACATCTGTCAGTTACTGTTTGAACTACTACTTTGAGGTAGTTTTGTTCCAACATTATATTGTACTTCTTGCTTGTGATATCATATCATTGTTGGAGCTGGGTTTCCAGTGGTTGTTGTTTATCAAAGGCAAACACCTCATGAAAATCAATGAAGAACAGTAAATAAGGCTGCGCATTCTTTTTCCAAAGTTTGACAAGTTGCACTCTGCCTAACAGGCGCATATCGGCCATAAGCAAAGGTAGCTACTTAAGAATGAAATAAAAATATTATCTTTTCTTTCAATGCAGACATATCTCAGAGATACTGTGGTTCCAGACCACCATAATAAAGCAAATATTGCGGTAGAGTCACATGACTTTTTGGTTTCCCAGTTCATAAAAAAGTGATGTTTACACCATACTGTTGTCTATTAAATATGCAATAGCAGTGTGTCTAAAAAGTGCACATACTTCAGTTTAAAAAATATTTCATGACTAAAAAATGCTAACCATCATCTAAGCTTTCAGAGTCATAATAGGAACATCAAAGATAACTGATCACAGATCAACATGACATATGCAATAATAATAAAACAAAGCTTAAAATATTGCAAGAACTACCAAAATGTGATACAGAAGTAGGAAGTGTTAGAAAAAATGGTATCAACAGATTTTCTTGATGCTGGACTGTCACAAACCTCAGTTTGTAAAAAATGCAGTATCTGTGAAGTGCCATAAAACAAAGTATGATAAAGTGAGGTTTGTGTGTATATGCATATTATTTTTCAAACAGTCCCAAGGTTTTTAGAGCATAAGTTGTTTGAACCAAACTACATGCAACTGTTTGTTGGTTTTTTTTTTTTTTTTTGGCCTAGGGATAGATTCCATGAGAAAATTATTGTGACTCTGAGAAAAGCAGGATCAGACAAAGCTGTAGAACCTCTGCACTGCATTGTTCCATTCCTCAGAGAAAATGCTATCAGTTTAATTAAACCTTAGAGCACCTATGATTTCTCAGGTACTTAGAAATCCCTTCTCAAAGAGCTCATCACAAAATAGGAAAAATAAACACAAAGATTCATAGGAAAGTGCAGTGTGAAATGGTGAAGGGTAAGCTCCTTCCAGGCAGGTCACATAAAGATTCAAAAAGTCCATGACACTGAGATACAAAAGCCAGTTTTATTAGATGGAAAAGCAATCATAAGCAATTTCCAAGAAGAGAGGTCAAAATGTATAGAGCATATAGAATAATGGGTATACTAATAATGGAGCATTCCCTAATCACATCATCACTTATTAAATACATGTTAGATTCTAACCAACACAATAGGCATTGGGTTGTGAAGATAAAAGTCAGAGTGTCTTTCCTCAGGCTCTGTTATCTCTTGGGGTTCCTGACATGACAACTGAGTTCATGTTGGGGGGTGGGGTGAGTAGGAAATGAGATTAGAAGGGAAAGATAGAGGTGGAAATAACATATTGCCTTTAACTCCTAAAGAGGCAAGAAACTTTTAGAATAATAAATATACTGTCTAATTACTTTGTATTAACTAGTAGCCCAATGCATTCACAAATATTGATAATATTCAAATCAGCCACATCTTACTGAAAAGATGTTAGATATTTATACCCTGCTGGTGAATAAACGAGAGGCATATGTATATTTTTCCAGAATCATGACTTACTCAGTTTATGGTCTAATTAATGGTTGAGAAGAGAAATAAATAACAAATTATCATATGAAAAATGTAAGGCTGGGAGAAATTAATGCAACAAAATAGATTGCTCAATATGTGAACAACTTCATTGTAAATTCTATGAAATGGACTGATTTCTGAAAAAAGATAATAACATCAAAAAGCTTAAGGATTAAATGAATAGATAATTAAAACCACTTGCAGGATGTTGTATTCAAATTCAGTAAACAAATTCAGTGACTATTGAATCTGTGTAGCCCTGTCTTTCCTAGGGGATTGATTCAAGTGGTTAAGATGCAGTAATAACTCTCCTGTGTCATCTAGTTAATCCTATATAGTACTCTAGTGTTAACTGAAGACCTCTACTTAGTTGTAAGCTGTCTCAGGTTGCACATAGCAATTCGTGTGTAATTATGCATAATGGAATTATGTTACTAAAATATATTAGTCAAAACTTTCACATACCCAATGGGTTAGGAGAATTATCTTCCTAAAATATTTCTCCATGAATCTAATATGGGCAACACAGCTAGAATCCTTTTCTCACATACGTTCACCATTTATTTATCTGTCATTCCAATAGAGATTGGCATGGTCACAGCTAGTCACTGTGATACAAAAAGTCATACAGAATTCAAAAGGGAAAGAGATGATTTCCAGCTGGGAAACTACATAATTCTTTAAGAAGGGGTAGCATACAATCTATGTACTAGAGAATAGACTTTTCAGTTACATACGGTTCTATGAGTATCTACCATTCCACTCATAGGTTTTGGCAGAACAGGAAAGTAGAATTTAAAAAGAGAGAAAGAAGAGGAATGATTGCAAAGCCAATGCAATACTGGTAGCATTAATTGAAGAGCTTTTTATTTGTATTCACTAGTGTGAGACTACTTAGCCATTGTGTAACTTGAATTTAGGTTTTTATTAGTTGCAGCTTTATTCAACCAAAGAGTCAAGCCTTGGAGATGCTGAAAACTGAGCTTCTGTGTGTGTAAGGAAGGAGGAGAGAGATTAATAGAAGCAATGGCGTAGAATAACATCCTCTTAATTCCTGTTATTACTGCAATTCAGCCAATGATTATTAAGCATCTCTCATAGCTAGGTCCTATGTGAAATTACATAGATACTAATTTAATAAAAGACAAATTTGCTTTCTCATAGGTCAAGAGGAACACAGAGACATATAAAGACACATGATAAATGTAAATATATAAATATAAGCAAAGTAAAATGATAACTCAGAAGAGGCAAACAGTAAGTGTTGCTGACAGAAAAGAAAGACTTCACAGAGGTGCAATTTTTAGTCTCAAGATGTTGATAAAAGATATATCTTGCCTTGGACTCCTAAAATGACTCACAAATAACTAGTACAACAAGAAAGAGAAACCAAAATAACATTGTTGGTGAAATACAGAGCCAAGTTATAACCTCAAAAACTATAAGAACACAATGTGGAAAGATAAATCCAGAAAGGAAAAGATTTATGCCAAAATACTCTCAAAGGAAAGTAACTGCAAGAACTACGTGAAATACCCTAAAGATCCCTCCAAAAGGACCGGGAATTTCTGCCACCTTGTAACCTGAAAGGCAGTGCCAGGGATGCTACAACTGAAATAAGAGGCTTATTTGACTGGTTTTCACTTGGGCTTCCAGATCTACACTTTCTCCATTTAGTGGACTCTCTCTCTCTTTCTCTCTCTCTCTCTTTATCTCTCTCTCTCTCTCACACAAACACACACATAAAACCTATGGGGAATTGAAGAATATTTGCAGAGAAAATGAGATACAGGGTCTCCATATATCCAGTCCTAAGACAGAAAGTAGCACAAGGCTTGAGATAGAAAACAGACTTTGGATAATTATTCTTTGTAGAAACTGAGAGACCCCACAAATATAGACTCATAAATATCCATGTTTAGGAATTTTCCAATAAAAAACTGTCATCCTTAATAACCTAAGAATGAAGACCACTGGTCAACATACCACATACATGAATACAGATATAGGAATAAATGTAAGTAAGGTTATCAGCCATTTGAGGAAGAACTTCTTGTAAGAGGGTAAGGCATTAAATGAAATAATAACCATTAAAATGGCATTATATGGAAACACAACAAGCACTTGAAGAAATGCTCAATATCACTATTATCAGAGAAATGCAAATCAAAATTACTATGAGGTACCACCTCTCACCTGTCAGAATGTCCATTATTAATAAATCCACAAATAACAAATGCTGGAGGGGTTGTGGAGAAAAGGTAACCCTCCTGCACTGTTGGTGGGAATGTAAATTGGTACAACCATTATGGAAAATAGTATGGAGGTACCTTAGAAAATTATACGTAGAACTACCATATGACCCAGCAATCCCATTCTTGGGCATATATCCTCACAAAACTTTCCTTGAAAAAGACACATGCACTCGCATGTTCATTGCAGCACTATTCACAATAGCCATGACATGGAAACAATCTAAATGTCCATTGACAGATGATTGGATTAAGAAGATGTGGTATAAATACACAATGGAATGCTACTCAGCCATTAAAAAAGAACAAAACAATGTCATTTGCAGCAACATGGATGGAGTTAGAGACTCTCATACTAAGTGAAATAAGTCAGAAAGAAAAGACAATTACCATATGATATCACTTACACCTGGAATCTAGCATATGGCACAAATGAACCTTTCCACAGAAAAGAAAATCATGGACTTGGAGAATAGACTTGTGGTTGCCAAGGAGGTGGGGGAGGGAGTAGGATAGACAGGGAATTTAGGGTTAATAGATGCAAATGATTGCCTCTGGGATGGATAAGCAATGAGATCCTGCTGCATAGCACTGGGAAGTATATCTGGTCACCTATGATGGAGCATGATAATGTGAGAAAAAGAATGTATATATGTATTTGTGACTGGGCCACCTTGCTGTACAGTAGAAAATTGATAGAACATTGTAAACTAGCTATGATGGAAAAAATAAAAATCATTTGAAAATAAGTAAAATGGCATTATATGAAACAAATAAGAAAATTTTTAAAAATTACTAATTTCTTCACCAAGATCTTAAAATATTTTATATCCACAAAAAAGAGGTTAAAAACATAAAGGAATGTAGTTCCCATGTGTCACATTAGGTTAAGAATCTGACTTCAGTGGCTTGGGTAATTGAAGAGGTGCAGGTTCAATCCCCAGCCTGGTGAAGTACATTAAAGGATCTGGCATAGCTGCAGCTTCAGCTCAGATTCAATCCCTGGTTCGGCAATTTCCACATGCTGTGGAGGTGGCCATAAAAATGTTTTTAAATTAATTAATTAATTAAAGAAAGCAAAAAATACAGGAATTGGAAATAATTCATGGAAATTTACATTACGATAGCTAAAATCAAAACAACAAAAATGACAACAAAACAAAACTGTAAAATAAAGTAGACAGAATTATTCAGAAAGGAAATTAGAAATTAAAAAAAAGTTGTTAGTACAACAACTATGAAGTACAGAGAATCTATGAAGTACAACATCCTAGGGGATTTCTAAAACATAGATAAGAAAAAGTAAAAAAAAAACCTGAATGGGAAAATAATATCTCTAAAATATCCCAAATGTGAAGTGTATTGAAAAGAATACTCTTGAGATATTGAAATATTTATTTGGAAGAGGTTTTAATGAAGAAAAGTGAGAAGATTTGATTATAAACCTGTCGGTATGGATACGGACTCCAAACCCAGGAGAGCAGGGACTGTAATATGAAGTCCCACTTTCATAAATAAATGGGACCTAATTAAACATAAAAGCTTTTGCACAGCAAAGGAAACCATGAATGGAACGAAAAGGCAACCTACAGAATGGGAGGAAATATTTGCAAATGGTGCAACTGACAAGGGATTAATTTCTAAAAAACAGCTCATACAGCTTAATATCAAAAAACAACTCGATCTAAAAATGGGCAGAAGCTCTAAAAACAAGTTTCTCCAAGGAAGGCATCCAGATGGCCAACAGGCACAGGAAAACATGCTCAACATCACTAATTATTAGAGAAACACAGATAAAAATTACAATGAGGTATCACCTCACACCAGTCAAAATGGTCATCATTAAAAAGTATACAAATAATAAATGTTGGAGAGGGTGTGAAGAAAAAGGAACACCCTTACACCAGTGTTGGGAATGTAAATTGGTGCAGCTACTGTGGAGAACAGTATGAAGGTTCCTTTAAAAACTAAAAACAGAACTACCATATTATCCAGTAATCAAACTTCTAGACATGTATCCAGAGAAAACTCTAATTCAAAAAGATACATGCACCCCAATATTCACAGCAGCACTATTTACAACACCCAAGACGTGGAAGCAATCTAAATGTTCACTAACATGAATGGATTAAGAAGATGTGGTACATATATACAATGGAATACTACTCAGCCATAAAAAGAATGAAATAATGCCATTTGTAGTAGCAACATGGACCTAGAGAATATAGTAAGTGAAGTAGGTCACACAGAGAAAGACAAATATCATAGCATATCATATATGTGAAATCTGAAAAAAAAGATGACAAAAATGAACTTATTTACAAAGAAAGAAACAGACTCACAGCATAAAAAACAAAGTTATGGTTACCAAAGAAGAAAGGTGGAGGAGGGATAAATTAGGAGTTTAGGTTTAGAATTACTACATATATACAAATTTACATGAAACAGATAACCAATAAAGACCTACTATAGAGCACAGGGATATCTACTCAATATTTTGTAACAACCTATGATGGAAAAGAATCTGAAAAGGTGATATGTGTATATATCACACTTTACTGTACACTTGAAACTAATACAACATTGCCCTGCTTTCATAAAAGGCAAAAAGTAAGAGCTTCTGGCTAAGTGACTTGCCCACTGTTTCACAGTTCACTGATTCAAAAGTCCTTAGACCCTTAACAACGAACTTTTTCCATCACTTCTTTGACCTGTTATTCTCATTTATTATTCTCTTTTCCTGAGGCTATCGTTGGTGGACAGGTGATAAATATAGGTAACATAATTGCTGAAAGATGAATATTTATTTATTCTCCTAAACCAATCCAAATTCATGTAGTTTTCCTCAATTTGAGTGCCGGTCACTTGGTCTTTCATATAGTCATGTCTCTCTAACTCATAACTGAATGGAAATGACTTTGGCAACTCCAAGAGGCATCTAAGAGTTAAGGTGAATATTTGTGCTGTTAATTTTTTCTGCCAGATTAATGACCTTTGTGTTAATAAGATGACTGCTTTCCAATTACTCTATAGAAAATATCATTTCCTTCTCTCCTTCTACTTTTATTTACAAATGTTAATTTCTGATCCATAAATTCAAAAGTGAAAGTAGTGAGTGGCTAGCTTTCTGTATGATCATACATAAAGGGTCAAATTCACTGATCCATCTCAAATCTTCCCACCCACTTTTGGAAGAATATTGAGAAGAAGTCAATGTGGCAGAAGCAGAGGAGGGAGCTGTTGGCAAGGGTGTCACATGCTTGTTAAGATTCCCCTCCTCCAAATAATTACAATATGAATTTTTTCAGCTGAACTATTAGTAAAGTAATTATCTCAGTGCTTTTTATGACAGTAGATGTAGATTATGACCATCATTTTATATGTTTGTTGATTGTCTGATTTTAGGCCTTAGAATGTTACTATCTAGACACATTTGAGAAAGAGAAAGAGTAGCATTAGAAAACTCTGTGTGTATGATAAAATTTGTGTAATCCAAGGAAAATGCACCCTTGGTCCAGATCAACTCTTAGAACACTTCAACTTAAAAATTCCATGATCATAATATTTATTTATACATATCCAAATATTGATGTTATTTACTAAAAGTTCTGAAAAAATACTTTGAGTTGTCTCATTACCAGGTTCAAAGGAACCATGAAAGAGAGCATCAGTAGAACAGATAGCATTGAAAAATGTTAAACTAGTACCAAAAGGATAAAAGCCAACATAAGCCTAAAAACTAATTGCAAATGTGCATAAACATACAAATTTAAAGTGATAGATACACATATTTTTCTGATTTTTCTACCCTTTCCTTCACTTGTACATTTCCCTTCATCCCATTTTATTCCCTCCAGAGTTTTTAGTCAAATATACTGAGATATAATTTACATATAATGAATATATACATTTTAACTTTAATGAATTGGCATTACATATATGTCCCTGAAGCTGCCCTTCCCATCCAAGGAGGACCTAGAATATTTCTATCACTGACAAAAGCTCGTTTATGCTTTTTTTTTAGAATCAATCCTACCAAATCTATCCACAACTATTGATCTAATTTTGGTTAATATAGTTTAGCGTTTTTTAGGACTTTGGAGGTTCGTATAAATGGAATCATACAGTATGGTTCTCTTTTCCACTTTACATTTAGCTTAACCTAATTTTCGAGACTTTTCTTTTGAATGCTTTGTAAATGGAATAGTTTCCTTAATTTGCTTTTCAGATCACTCACTGTTGGTACATAGATACACAATTGATTTCTGTGTGTTGATCTTGTACCCTAAAACTTTGCCCATTTCTTTTATTAGATCTAAGAGCTTTCTTGAGGATTCTTTGGGATTTTCTATATATGTAGCATCAGGCTATCTACAAATACACATGGTTTTATATTTTTTAATCTCACTTTGGATGTCTTTTATTTCATTTTCTAAGGTAATTGCTTTGGTTAGAACTTCTAGTACAATACTGAATAGCACTGGTGAAGAATGATGTTCATGTCTTTTTTTTTATCTTAGGGAAAAGCTTTCAGTCTTTCACTCCTGAGTATGATGTTAGCTAAGGGTTTTTTTTTATAATTTTTTTTATTTTCCCACTGTACAGCAAGGGGGTCAGGTTATCCTTACATGTATACATTACAATTACATTTTTCCCCCACCCTTTCTTCTGTTGCAACATGAGTATTTAGACAAAGTTCTCAATGCTATTCAGCAGGATCTCCTTGTAAATCTATTCTAAGTTGTGTCTGTTTTTTTTAATGATCTTTATCATTTTGAGAAGTGTATTTCTATTCCTGAGAATTTATTATTTTATTTCTGAGTGTTACCATGAAAGGGTTCTGTATTTTGTCAAATCCTTTTTTTGTGTGTGTGTATCAATTAAAATAATCATTTTATCCTTTATCTTTTCCCCCCTTCATTCTATTAATGTGGTGTATTCCACTAATTGATTTTTCTTATGTCAAACCATCTTTGCATCTCTGGGATAATTCAGTTCACAGTTATGTATAATCCATTTAAAGTGCTGTTGGACCAGCAATGATTTGCCCCCTACATAAACATTTGACAATATCAAGGTGTTATTGATTATCATATTGGAAGAGAGTGGTACTGGCATTTGGTGTGTGGAGGCTAGGATATTGGTAAATGGTCTACAATGGATAGGACAGTTCCCCTTCCCCTACCCCCAGCAAAGATTAGCCATCACAAAATGTGAATATTGCCCAGGTTAAGAAACTGAGTTACAATATCACTTATATGTGGAATCTAAAGTATGAATGAACCCATCTACAAAACAGACATAGAGAATAGACTTGTAGTTGCCAAGGGGGAGGGGAGAGGGAATGAGGTGGATGTTGACTTTGGGATTGGTAGATGCAAATTATTACATTTAGAATGGCTGGGCAATGAGGTACTACTGTTCAGCACAGGGAACTATATCCAATCTCTTGGGATAGAACATGATGGAAGATAGTATGAGAAAAAGAATGTACATATATGTATGACTGAGTCACTATGCTATACTTCATAAATTGACATAACACTGTAAATCTACTATACTCTAATAAACAAAATTAAACAAAAGAAACTCTGAGTTACATCAACCCTGTTAACATTCCTCCAACATTCTAACTTGTCATTTAATCTCTTTCCCCTCAGCCTCCTCAAATCACCATAACCCTCCCCTACTCTCCTTTCCATGCTCTATTCATACTGACTGCCACTTGATTTCTTCCGTGAGACAACCTATCTTATGCTTTGATGTACCACACATTTATGACCCTCTCATTAGAACACATTTTCCCCGTCCTTACTCCCCAAGACCATGGAGTATTCTACTTATTCTTTAGTTCTCAGTTATTTCCTCCCAGAAGATCTTCTTTTTTATTTTTTTTATTTTAATATATTATTTATTTATTTTTCAACTAGTCTTGAATGTAACCAATTGTTATTTCCCCAATACATTTTTTCTACTGTACAGCATGTTGACCCAGTTACACATACATGTATACATTCTTTTTCCTCACATTATCAAGCTCCATCATAAGTGATTATACAGAGTTCCCACTGCTACACAGCAGGATGTCATTGCTAATCCATTCCAAAAGCAACAGTCTGCATCTATTAACCCCAAATTCCCAGTCCATCCCAATCCCTCCCCCATCCCTTGGCAACAACAAGTCTGTTCTCCAAGTCCATGATTTTCTTTTCTATGGAAAGTTTCATTTGTGCCATATATTAGATTCCAGATATAAGTGATATCATGTGGTATCTGTCTTTCTCTTTCTGATTTATTTCACTCAGTAGGAGAGTTTCTAGTTCCATCCATGTTGCTGCAAATGGCATTTATTTTGTTCTTTCTAATGGCTGAGTAGTATTCCACATCTTCCTAATTCAATCATCTGTCAATGAACATTTGGATTGTTTCCATGTCTTGGCTATTGTGAATAGTGCTGCAATGAACACATGGGTAATCTTAGACTATGACAGGTACTTTTGTAATATTTTCTCCCAATACCAACACAGCTTATATTATATTATTTATCAATTTATTAAAATCGTGTGTTAATTTCTAAAAGGTCTTCAAGGATTATACCCAATCCAATTTGCTCAGTAATGTTTCTTTAAGACCTTGGCCTTTGCCATTTGTGTGGTAGTTTTTTTGTTAGTTAGTTGGGGGCTTTTTTTGTTTTGTTTTTTCCTTGTTTTGTTTTTTAAGTTATAGAATGAGCACAAGAATAACTGTATGAATCAGCCTACATTCCTTTTTCTTTCTCTGTAACATTCAGGAAATGTGTCAGTTAAGAAATGTAAGTTAATGTTTTGAGTGTACACCTCAGATATCTTTGTGAAACAAATATAATCAATTAAAATATTTTAATTTAGTTATCCAAATCTTTACTACTCTGTCTTATGCATAATTGACTATTGATATATTTTATTGTTTTAAATTATCAAATTATTGATTCATATCTGTGCAGAGATTAAGGCACAAACCCAAGGTTTTAGAGTACCATTTTTTAGGACTCGTTCTTGAATAAATTTTGAGATACACATGTAAGATTTGAAAGTGGAATTTGAAGCAGAAGAAAGCAGTTTATGTTCACCTTTTAAATCAACAGACTTGGAGCATGATTTCCTGGGAATTTCTGGTTTTCCCAGTTAAAGTCCAATTTCTGGGGAAAGAAACAAAATATAGTCTGCACACAGTCAAATGCCAGAGGCAATGTGAGTACTGTGCAAGTTCAAACCAGGTCAGAATAAAAATGACTACTAACCAGCCATTCAGCTTGTAAAATGAAATAAGAACTCATTCTTACTTATTGGCCTTTACAAATATTAAAAAAATAAGTCATAGTGTCAGCCAGATGCCTCAAGTTTCAGTGTTGCTTTATGGACTAGAAGTGTGATGTGAATTTCTGTAAATCAAAGCTTATTTTCCCAGTTTATTTAATAAAGGTAATGATAATATATCCTAATGGTTATTTGACAAGCCCCAACACACTGAGATGGTATCATATTAAGAGAAAAAAATTTAAGACAAAAGCCAATACCATATTTCTACAGTGAGCTATATGTGTTCTGTATTTTGGGGACTGTGGTTTTCACTTTGTTTCCTTTTATATGTCATAGCATTTTTCAAATTCTAATATCTCCTTTTACTATTAGGTACACTTTGTAACAAACCCCCAGAGTCACAGAAGTTCTTAAGAGCCTAAAAATCTTCCAAACCAATGTTACACTCCTCAGCGTATTTTTCTCTTCTTCATGTGCTTGCCTAACTATTTAAATTGATAATTGTATGGAAAGTTTCAGATTTCATGAGCTTATTTTGCTTGCTGGCTTTTTGAACCTCCACTTCCTTATCTCCAATATGAAAAATTATAAAGAAAGTTCAATTGGTGCTTGGTATTAAAAAAGAAAGCAAGAACATGTATATGAATGTATGCTAATTATAGATTTTTTAAAGATAAATCTGATTCTACCAGTTAAGATAAATCTGATCTTCAAACTCATTCCTCACTTTTGGCTTATCATATAGTAAGGTAAGAGTTCATTTTGCTAGAAAGATTTCCATTGATTCCACCTTCCCTAATCATTTTATCTAAAGTAGCAGCCATGACTCCCTATCTCACTACACCTCAGGTCACTGTCTTATTATTCCATTTATTTCTTTCTTCAGACTTACAAGTCTTTATTTATCTTGACTCTACTTTCCTATTGTCGCTGGTACCACACCTCTAGAATAAAAAGCTCTAGGAAGGCACATACTATGTTTGCCTTGCTCAACATTTTATCATTGATATGAACAGCTCTCAGTAGGTCATCAACCAACATTTGTTAAATTAGAATTTTTTTGGTTGCAGAGACTATATTTTAGGGATTGAAAGAAATACCCTGGGTAAAACCAGAAAAGATTAGAAAGATTTTCACAAGGATTTCATATTCTTTACATTTAGAGCTTTTTCCTGTGTCTCTTCCACATACCTCTTCTTTCCATCACAAAGTAGGAACTTTCCACCAGGCCAGAAAAGATAAAAGGCAAACTATCTGTAGAGTTAGCACCTTTCCTGTTGGTCCTCAATCATCTTATCTCCTAATTATCTGACAGGTCATCACTCCATCACTGGTGCCTTAACAATCCTAAATTACACATACACACACACACACAGATACACACACACACACACACACACACACGCACATACACACACACACATACATATATACACATATATACATATACACATATATACACATGTATATATACACACATATATAAACATATAGACATATGCATATAAAATATAAACTATATAAAAGTGTATACTTTTTAATATATCATATATACTATATATATTTTGCATATACCCTTGTAGAAGTATTAATTTGCAATTAAAATGGAAAAGTTAAAAATTCCCATTTTCTTCTACTAATGATATGGAACACTTTCATAAAGGACATAGCTTCACATAATTCTACAATAATTATGTAACTACCACAAAAATATACATAAATATTTCTATTATATTTCAACAAAATTATTACATAATGAACACAAGAAAGAAAATTCCATAAAATTGATACTTCGTGTTTTGTAAGCCAAATCCATTTTCAATTACATAAATTCCTTGAGTGCTAAAGTTTACAAGTCCAATTTATCTGTAATGATACTTATTGTCCAACATATATGAGGGCACATAGATGTCTCTGAATGACTAATTTTTCTCCTATAATCATGAAATGTAATTAGAGCTTATAGCTAAATAACACGAAGATAATTTATTTAGCTGACAACTGGAAGAAATCTGTAAAGTCAATGAACTAGTTTGATACAAACAATAGCAGGTTGATTGAATTTTCACTTTTTAATCTGTTACTTTGATATCAAGTATTTTCAGCATTAAATAAATTTTGTTGATTGAAGTATTGCCCACTGGGAGAAGACAATGTAACATATAACTAGAGGGCCTTTTCTATTTTTCCTGAATTTTTTGTAGATTAAAGCAATGGTTATAATGATATTCTCAGTATGTAAAACTTCAATATTTGATGCAGGCATTCAGTTTTGTATGTGTGTGTAAGTATATGTGTATATGTATATATGTGTATATAAAACATAGATTGTTTATAAACAGCTGTGAGAGATAAAAAGCAAAGGATATTCTTTGAAACTGAATGAGCACCCACTGTTCTGCCTAGATGTTCAAAAATTATGTAGCAAGTAATGGCTGTTTATAAGACATGTTCTAAATTGTATAAATGAGATATACATAAGTTGCTTCCCTTTAGCTACTTCTAGCTTCTGCCTTGAGTTGGTTTAACTTATTGCTTGAATTTTAGAAACACAGCCCTATCTGAATCAATTATCTTATCCTTTTGAAATTGCTCTTTCTTTCTTTCATCTCAGAATATAATTTTTCAGACCATAACCTTCAATGTTACTTATACACCATAAATGCTTTTGACATTTTGTTACATAATGATTACTTTGTTGCATTTACTCCTACATGATGGCACTCTAAAGTGACCAGGATGACATATGAGGCCAAGATACAGAGTGGGCACCATTCCATCCTGTGCCTCTCCATTAATCCAGGATCAATTGTAATGTTCCTTGTCATCAGGTCAACTTCTATAATTCATTTTCTGGATAATTTGGAGATCATCTGGTTCAACTGCCTCCCCAATCCATGATTCGTCAAAGAACTGACATTCAAACAAGCAGAGTATATTCATAACATCAAACAGAAAATTAAAGACGACTTACACCCAAACCCAGGTATACAGATAATTTAATGACTGACTCTCCTGGAAGCTTCCAGGAATGGAATTACTGAGTTTAGAAGTGAGGACTTTAGTTATGCTTGTTTCGGGGAAATTAAGTCACTAGTTATTCATTGAATTAGTTTTCCTAATGAAAGTCAACAGCTTCCTGCAGATACACATATTTCTATAAGGCAACATGCTTGAGGAAGCTGTTTGTTTTTAAAGGTTTTGATCAAACAAATGACAAAACTAGAACTTCTGATATTCCTTTTAGCAACTCAAATATATTCAAATTATAAAATGAAAGGTATTGTACTTTTAATAATTCAAGCTTTCTGAGTACTATTATTATGTTCCATGAAGCTATTTTGTATGGGCAGTTTTTTCATTTCTTATCTGATATTTATTTCAATATTGAAACTACTAGATATATATGCCTTCTTTTATTTGTATGGTTTACATTTTAGTATGTATGTCAATGAATATAACTGAAAATGAGAAAAATATATTTCGGGAAAGGTATTAGAATACTAACGCAGCTAATGCTAATCTTGGGAAGCATTTAAGAAAAAAAGTAGATTCGTTAAAAGAAAGAGTTATAGAATATTATAAATATTAAGGATCAGCAGTATGTTATTATAGAATTGTAACCTTAGAGAACAACTACAGGGCAGTAAAGAGCACCAAAGCGTTCAGCATATGCTTCTAAAACTATGTGCATATAGTCAAATACCAGGTAGAGGATCCAACTTTCCCTGTTGCCTGGGATGGTCCTGGCATAGAACTCAAAGTATTGCATCCCAGGAAACTTTCCATTCCCAGACAACTTAAGAAAACTGGGCCTGTTGATCTGACCAAGTGTTCCAAGTGAAATAGTAGCTGGAATTATACTGTCTTCATGCATGTAGGCACAAACTGGAAAAAAGGTTTAATTTTCCCTAGTTTTATCATCTATAGCAAATCACCTGACTTTTTTGCACTGTTGCTTTCCATTTTTTATAAAATGTAAATAATACTTTCCTCACATATATTTATGAAGTTTAAGTAAAAATATGAATGTGAGATACATTTTAATATCCAAAATGCTATATAAGATGCTTTTCTTAACTCCAGCAAGTTTTTAGCATCCATGTTGGGACATAGAACACTTTTTACATGAAAAGTGCTGGAGGCTTATGTGCTATAACTTAAATGTTAAGTATGCATGAATTGGTTTTAAATATGAGTTTCTAGGTAATTATCAATAGTTATTGATTTAAAGTCCCAAGTCATGCTTTTGAAAACTATTTATATCAGGCAATGTTCATTTATAAAAAGTATATTTTGTTTTCTTTAATTTTTTATCATTACTTTTATTAAATATTAAATCATTTTAAATAAAAAGCATGTTTCCTTAATAGGGAGTTTAAAAAGTGGTTTGAAAGGCCAAAATTTTAATTTTTAGTGTGACTTATCTATTAATTGTTCTGTGTTTTCTACCTTCTCTTTTAATGAAAAAGTCAATTACAAAACAAGAAGATTGATGAGTAGCAATAACCTTGGTATTCTAGTAATAAAAACCTTTGCTGAAGTCCAATTTTTATAAAGGCACTGATTTTATTTCAAGGCTAATGTATAACCCAATGTCTAATAAATGGCAGAGATTTAATAATTGTAGCAGGTGTTTTCCATGCTCTCAATGAATCTCCCACACCCACCATCAGGATTCACAACCACAACTCTGATGACTAGTTAATACTGTGAAAACCTTACTATCTCTGACTGTTTTCTGGGCTGGAAAACATGCTTCTCTCTTTGCAGGACAAACTAGAATTATCTGACAGTTAATGCTATCAGAAACAACCCTCAATCAATAATGGATCAAGAAATGATAAATAAATACTCATCTTCTGTGCCCCTCAACTAGGATGACTAAACATTGTTCAGCACTCAGTGTTCTGCAGAGAGACTGAGATCCAGTAGATGACACCAATCACTGGCCTGAACTTTCAATGGCTCAATCTCTGTCTGAGTTAGCCATTTTCCTTCCCACATTTCTTAGGATCACTTTCCAACCAAACTTTTTACATTAAAGTCCCTGACTCACAGCCTACTTTTGCGGGAACTCAGAAAAACAAAATACTGTTTGATAAATAAATTAGTCCACTTTTATGAAAAGATACACACATACACAGGAAAGTATTTGCCTCCCTGTATCAGAATACAAAGCATTTCATCTTTCTCCAAACTGGTTTATCAGAGATGTTATAAATGAAGCACAGTTTAAAGTTGAGAGGCATGAACACTTTATTAACTAGCTTACTATTAAACTTATTGTTGAAACATTCTATTTTACCTCAAGAGATTCTTTGAATGTAAATAGTACAGTTGACACCATAGGATATAAGGAATAGCAGAGGAACTGAGAACTCTTTTTTTCAACTAGGAGTTTTACCAATTAAGATTAGAGGCAGATCCTGGAGATGTTCCATAAAGCTAACTTCTGCTAAAGTCTGCTCTGATATCTCCTATGTGATAAAAGTTCCTGACACTTAGCAGGAGTTGACATCTTGGTTTTCTACCTGCAAATGGTTGGTCTTCAGGGGAAATGGGGCCCTATAATATGCATTCTAGAAATTTAGCACTTGAGCTTAGACATAGAGTGTGAATTATCTACCACTAGTCACATAAACACTGATGGTCATGTCTCATACCTCATTCTGCCCTGGGATATGGGGTACCCAAAGAGACATTTTTTGTTGATGCTGGTGGGAGCTGTGTGCAATCTTCCAATGGGAACAATTAGCCATTCAGAGTCTAATCAAAGGCCACTTAGGGGGTTGTTCTTGAATTAATGGGAGTATGAGTGTTCAGTGAGGGAGATTAGCCCCAGAAGACAGGGAAGCAAATTAAACTTTTATTTTGATTAGAACTGGGAGTGAATAAAGTATTGTGTGCTTACTTAACTCAAGTGAGACTAACTTCTCTGTCGCAAAGAAGACCTCAGGGCACTTTGCACCCAGGAACATCCCAAGATAGAGCTGAGATGGAGATGGCCATTCATCATGGTCTGCGGTGATGGGGATTTTCAGTAAATGCTGTATCAATGTAGTTAAATCTTCCCAGAACCAATAAAAATGACCTGTGCCTTTTCCACCCTCTATTACAAGTAATTGCTATTCATCTAGCTATGGGTATCTTGGAAGTAGTCACAGCATACTTGGAGTGCCTAGGGTATGAAAAGTTCGAAGGAAAAATGTAGCCATATATCTTTGGCATTCATGAGAAAATTCACATTAGATGTTTGAAAGGCAGGCCCCCAGGAGGCAATAGAGAAATCAGGAACAATATTGTGCCAAAAATACCACTCTGGCCAGGGACATCAGGGAGTTTATGTCAGGTAGAGTGAGGAAAAGCGATTTGGAAAGAAAAGATGTATGTGCTTTTCTATATGCATTTAGTTTATTTATATGTGTACATCTCCTGAAAAACTAGTATGTTCTGGGAATTGACAAGCAAAGTGGGCCTGAAACTTATGAAATATGCAGCTGTGTTTATATTTCTTTTACTCTAAAGCCTCTGAATAAAATCTTGCAACATGATCAATATGTTTTCAAATTCATATCATTTCAAAATCTGTTTACAACCAATAAGCCAAAAATGTGTTGTGTCCAGGTACCACTTTACACTTGAGGGGCTAAGCTTAAGCCACTGGAGATTCAGATGCAGAATTCAAAGTCATATCTCTTTTCTGAATATACACCTGTTCTTGGAGCCCAAAGATAAAGTGTCCCATTGATGACATGCCAACCATATAGACTGAAAAGATGTTAAGAGGAAGAGGGGTGATATTATTCTTGCCTGGAGTTGCTTTAGTGCAAAAATAATTCTTCTTTCACTTATTTTTTAATTCTGGACTGTTTGGATAGTCACGTGAAGGCAGTTAGTCCAGAGTAAACCTACTTCTCTTCATAAAGGTCTAGTATATCACCTTTCAAGGAAATTGTACTGAATTCTATAAGGTAACAAAGAGAACAATAGCTTTCAAAATTATTATTGCTTCTGAGTGGATTTTTCCATAACACACCTGAAATACACTTAAGTCATAAGCAGCAAGCAATCACCTATTCACTCAGTGAATTAATGTAACTTAATCCCTCCTATGTACAAGCACACACAAACACATGCGTGCACGCACGCACACACACACACACACACACACACACACACACACACGGGCCTGAAAAAACAGACAACGCAACATATATTATGGAAAATGCATATATATCTTAAATAATTTATTTTTCTCTTCATTAAAAACAAATTGATCGGGAGTTAAGAGGAAAATGAAAACATTTTTAAGTGAAGATATAATGAAAATCATCATGGGACAAAGGTCATTGAATCCTGGCAGAATGTGAAAATTAGAGAATTATAGGAAGATGGACCATCAAAGACAGAGTCATCTTTGAAAATGACTTGATCTTTCAAATTGTTTGTTTTGTACCTGATCATAGTGATGATGATGATATGATGATGATGACAATAATAATAGTGCCTATTATTTAGTGAACTCTGGCCTCATGAGATGCTCTTCTCAGCAGTTTTTGTGAATTTACTTATTCTCATCTCAAACTTGGGAAGTAGCTACTATTATTATCTCCATTTTACTAGTAAGAGAAGATTTAGGTAATATGTACCAAGTTCCTTTCCACACAAGAAGCAGAGGCTGGGTTGGAATGAGGCAGCTTGGCTATAAAGCACGGACTTTCAGCTATCACTGTCTCCCCTTGAGAAGCTTACAGAGTCAATGAGACATGACTGTATTTTCCTTTCCATTTCCCTTCAGACATGGGGGACTGACAGAACCAGTGACATCTTGGACTAGGAGGTCAGCATCATAGTGGGCAGCTATCTATATACAAAACAGACTGCTGGATCGGGTTGGGAGATATTCCCAGAAATCATGGTCTTTTGTTTACAATATGCAGAGAAAGGAAACTACTGTAGTGGAAATGTGACTGTTTCCTGGTATTCTCTTCTTTTCCCCAGATCTGCTTAGTCTAGTAGACAGGCATCAGGACTAGATGAAAGGCAGTTTTAAGAGCACCATTCTGCCCTTTATCTCACTGTAGCCTCTCCCTCTTTAGATATTTTCCTAAAACTACTTTTACATTCAACCTGTCACCTGTTCTGAAAAACACATTTTTTTTTCAGAATAATCCTAAGTACATGTATTCAGATCACTGACAACCATCCTTTGTTTCCTATACATAATGTAGAAAGGGCCTTAGTCTTGAAATCAAAAGATCTAGGTACAAGTTCCAGCTTGGCCACATACTACCTATATGCTTTTGGCCTTCCACTTGTGCTGCAGTTTTTTGGAAGCCTGCTTCCTACTTGTCTCTGCTGAATTGCCTGCTCTTCCACCACAATATAGAATTCTGAGAGCAGAAATATTGCTGGAGTTACTAAAATTATGTCACTGATGATGGGCAGTGGTGGACTGTTTCTGAGCCATTTGGATCCCTGACCCAGGGATGTTTTCACTGGGCCAGTCTGCCCTTGGGGACGCTTTGCAGAAGACAGCATTCTTTCCTTCTAACCCATCTAAGAGTGTTTTTCACATCCTCCCTGCTGTTAACAGCTCACAAAACTCTTGACTAGATTTGGATATAAATTAGAATCACAGTTGTGTCCCAAGTCACCCAAATTTAGAGGGTGGAAAATATAAAACAATGCTTTCCAGAGAGTATGCACACTTTATCCTGTGTGGCTTCAGGAAAGTTAGTTTATCTCTCCCAGCCTCACTTTTTGTATTTCTTGGTAATTTAAAAAATCAAAATGAGACATTTTATTTGAGAAAACACCTTTCACACTATAGATCGATTTACAAAAGTGGGGTACCATTTATATAAACATAAGATCCAAGTATTAGAAGGCAGTTTAAATCCTATTAGTTAGAAGGCAGTAATCAGGCATGGACTGAGAGAAATCTGAGATAATATCTTAATATCTGCCCTTGGGGAAGTGTGTCATCAGGTCAGCAGGTGATTTTTTTTTTTTTTTGGCCTACAAATGACATCTCCAAAGGTGAAAGAAAGTGCAAAGGCCTGGGGTATGGGCCACAGCATCTATCCTCTTAGGGAACATGTTTTTAGTGAGAGTAATACATTCTCAACTGAAAGCCTGATCCGCATCACTACAACTTCACAATGCCAAGGAATGAGGCATTTAAGAGACTAAGGTACAGTGCAATGTCTTGTTCCCAAATGAGTACTTTATCTTCTCTCTCTCATTCTTATTTATATTATAATTTTAGAAATTCTAGTCTCTCAAAAGCAGAGTAATTTCCTAGAGTTTTACAACAATAGTGTTGACAGGCAACTGCATTTTCCTCCTGAGATGACTCCTATTTCCGTGAGGTCAGGACTGCCAATGGGAGCACATATCAGGGGACAGGTTGATGGAAGAGAAGGCAAAAGGTCCAATTGTCCAGGGGCTGGGGATGGTGAACCTTAGCCAAAGGGAACAGAATGGAATCTGTGTACATCCTGCTGTGAGTGCTCACAATTTTTTCCCCTTTCCTTCCTTAATGGATAGCCTTAGAAGAAAGTGTGTTCCTTCTCAGCAAAGAGCTTTCCATTCATAGATTTAATGTATTCACGGTAATATGAATATATAGATAATCTTTTGATAAACTTTTCCAGGTACGTCAGAAATTTCATACACCTATGCATTTAAAAAATGATATGCCATTATGTGTGGTCAGAAAAATCACTGACTGGCATGAAAGTGATTAAAATCTAGTCAATTTCCCTGAATAGTTATGCAGGAGAAAGAAACATTAGTAATTTAATCCCTTATGTATATCTTTGGCTTTTTTCAATCTAGAGAGCTCTTTAAAATCCTTTATTTAACTAATCCTTATAAAAATTTGGAGCAGTTAGTAGGACAGATATTACTGTCCCAATATTTGCTGGGAGCAACCTGAGAACTGAGGTTACAAGATTTCAGTTACATCACTAGCTGTGGGCAGAGTTGAGACTTTGATAACATTGCATTTCTGGTCCAGAGCTCTTTTCTCTCGATTAGTTTTCCCAAAATGTGTTCTATGTGGCATTCATTCACTATAGGACAACTGCTGCAGAAAACAGAGTCCTAGGATCATAGAGGTCTAAGTAACTTTACGCTCATAACTTTTTTCCTCATATTCTATAATGTGCCTTAAAATAGTAGACACACTGGTAATTCCTGCAGGAAAGAACTTGTTCAGCTTATTTAACCTTGCATTTTACATAGTATTTGACTGCACACTACTTTTTCTTAAGTCCAAAATCACACTGTGGGAAACCCTGTTATGAAGCCATTTGTCTTCATAACAATTCAGGTTATTCACAATGAAAGAAGAATCTTTCTTTTGCAACTCTGATAGGAAGATATGTTTCCTATCAGAAATACGTTTGCTCAGAAATTTAAACAGAATCTCGAAGGCCAGCTTTAGGCAAAATTGTGAATTCTGTTAAGATGGCCATTGTGGAGGAAAGCAAAGACTCAGGATTGTAACAGATACTGGTCAGATGAGGGACTTTTTTTTCTGCCACTTATTAGCTGGGTGTACTCTGTCCAAGTACTTATCCCACCAAGCTTTAGTACCCTTGCCAGTAAAATGAAAGTAATTATTTTACACCCTTTAGAGGATTTCTGTGATGATTAAATGAGACAATGTACATACAGTCCTTGACCTGGAACCTGGTATCCAGTCAGTGTTCAGAAAACAATCTTATTAGTACTATTATTGTTAATCCTCCCCTTTCATACAGACTGCTGGTATTCCAGCAGCTGGTATCCCATTCTTTCTCTTCCTCTTCCTATTTTTCTACCCTGTCATACAATCTGAATGTATGGCTTTCAGCTATCTCACTTAGAGAATGTAGGGCAAAGATGGCTAATACAGCACCTTCAGAGACCAAGGAGCTGCCATAAGACTAAGCTGGGCTGGATTTTAGACAATCAGAGTCCAATTGTCTAAATTAAGCAAATGATGTTAAAGGGCCAAGCACGCCTGATGACTATTGCTGCTACTACTTTTTCGTGGTGTTGATACTATGCATAAATGTGAACCCAGTGATGTCAAATCTTCAGATATTTAAAAAGAAGCCAGAATGTTCATTTTTATTTGGGTTCCCCAATATTCAAATGTTCTGCTAGGGAAATCCAGCTTTTGGGCCATCATCTAATGATCCCTGGTACAAAGGATTTTCGGCTTCCTGACCTTATATAGAAATAAAAAGTTACAAGTTTAGAAGGGCCTAAGAGGTCATCTAGTTTAACTTTCAATCTGATGCTGAGATGTCCTCTATAATATCCCGGAGGAGCTGACCTCTAGCTACTCTGTCAAGATGCCTAGTCATGAAGAACTTGGTACCGCATGGAAAAAACACTTCTACTTTTTGTACACACAGTCCCATTGAGTCCTCATATAAACCCCATGCAGTAGATACTACTTTTTTTTTCATTGTAAGTATCATAAAATTAAGGCTCAGAGAGGGTATTTAACTCCCTTTAAAGTCACAAAGCTATTAAGCATCTGTAAGCTCTGAGATACAAACCCTAACTGTCCAGGTTCCAACGCCAATGAACTTAACCAGTGACTAAACAATTCTACTTGTTAAAATGTTCTGGTCTGATATAAAGCTGGAATTTGTTGCCCTGAAATGTCTACCCTTTAGTCCTAGTTCTGCTCTTCTGAGACACAAATAATAAGTATAATCCTTCTTCTATAAGACAGCCCTTCAAATACTTGAAGACAGCTCTCTTCTGTCTGCTAAATCCTCTCTTCACCAGGCTAAAGATACTTCTTCCTTTCCACTGACCCTTATGAGCTCCCAGCCACTTCATCATCCTCAACCTGCTCACCCAGAGAGGGTTGCAATTTGTCAAAATTGCTCTTAAACCCTGATGTTCAGAAGAGAATACAGTCCTTCTTTGTGGTTACACAAGTTCAGGCTAAGGCAGAAATAGCACCTCCCTTGTTTTGGACACTGTGCTTTTATTAGCACAACTCCACTTACATCTGATTTGGGGCAACTATGTCAAAAGATAAGCAAGCATTGAATGTTGGCCTAGAATCACCCCCTGTTTTTTTTTTTTTCTTTTTAACTTGAAATTAGGTAAAGTCACTTTTCTCTATCCCACTCCTGTTTCTTTTTTATTTCCCCCACACTCCTGGAATGTGTAAATTCCCCTGGCCAGTAGATCAAAGTTTTAAACCTAAGACTTAATATATATTCTTACTAAATACCATCTTATTAGATCCAGTTACTGTTTTGGGTTATACCAACCAGTGTTGCTTTGTTTTTCCTTAATTTGACAAGTTTAACAAAGCAGGAAAAAAAGAAAAAAAAATCCCTATAGTTCTGAATGCTTTTTCTTAACCACATAAATAAGTAATTTTTTCCATGTGATGCTCTAATACTTCTCCCAAACAAAGCAAAACAAAATGCTTCATACACATATTTGTTTCAAAAATATCATGCTATAAATATTCTTGTCTTGTTTAGTCCTTTTTAAAAATTTGGAATATATGAAGAAGCAAAAAGAGTGAAAAGAAAAATAATCTGTTCCTCACTGTTAAGTACATATGATATATATCACATATATAACAGTATACATATCAGTAGTAAAATTCAGAAATATTTGTATTAAAAAAGAATAGAGCAAATGAATATAGTCCATCCTTTTCAATCCAGATATTTCTGAATTTTGTTATCTGATATACTCATTAACCCTCCCAGCTTCCTGTCATTTCAGAGGTTAATCAAACATTCAATAGGCTCAGGCTGAGGACTTCCCACTAGAAGTTACCCTCCATGACATTCTTTAGCCAGGGGTTAGCAAACTGTGGCCTTGGATTAAATACTATCCCTGAACCTTTTTTTTATAAGTAAAGTTTTATTATAAGACAGACACTCCCATTTGTTAACAACCTGACTATGGTTGCTTTTGATGCTATAAAAGTTCTATTTAGTAGTGGCAACAGAGGCCAAATGATTTGCAAAAATGAAAGCATATTCTCTCTGGTCCTTTACAGAGAAAGCTTCCTAACTTCTGCATTAGTGGTCAGTTAGCAGTGCACATATCTTATTCAATTTATTATTGAGAACTGAAACTGGAATAATTCCCTATGCTTGTGTTAAACTATACTGAAAGCAGAAGTAATTTAGTTATTTGCTTGAAGAAGTTTTTGCTTCTACAGTATAAAACTTTCAAGACCAACATTAATCTCTACATTGAGTCTTACCTCATGCATGGTGCCCATCAACCTAAAGCTATTATACCTTATACTGTAAACTCTGTCCATTTTTTTTTTTTTGGTCAGTTTCTCATCACTCAAGAGCAATCTTAAAATCACTTAGTTCAGGCCATAAAAACCTATAAATATTATCTATAACTCCCCCTTCTGAGATAGTATTAAGATTTCGTCAGGTCCATATTAAGTATAATAAACTTAGATTTGTCTGAACAGCAAGTATTTCTTGTCACCATTTTCAGAGATGAGAGTTGATATTACAAATCCTCCATAACTCCATTATCATCCACACTGATTCTCTCATTGCGATTAATAGAAATACCTAGAGCACTTCTATGTGATGTAATGACTGGCATTTTTCAGTAGGGAAAAGAGGTTCACAGATGCTGAAGCTATACTTAGGTGCCCTGCGCAGTGTCACAGATCAAGAGGGACATGTAGGAGGAAGGATGCCTTATCAGGGATCTGCCTTCAGGTCTCACTGTAGGTCATGGTCTGAATAGGGATAGTCATTTACCTCTTCGAGGTCTCAGTTCCTCACCTATGAAAGCAATATTATCTATAGTCAGATAGTTCCTGACTTATGATGGTTCAGTTTACAAGTTTTCAATTTAACTTTGAATTTTGATATTTTCCTAGGCTAGCAATATACCATATTCTCTCATGATGCTTGAAAGCTACAGCTTCCAGGCAGCCAATCAATCACATAGGTAAACAACCAATATACTTACACTGATACACTTAGAACTATTCTGTACTCACACAACTGTTCTGTTTTTACTTTCAGTATAGTATTCAACACATTACAAGAGATATTCAACACTTTATTATAAAAGAGGCTTTGCCCAAGTGGAGGCTAAAGTAGGTGTTCTGAGTACGTTTAAGGTAGGCTAGGTTAAATTATGCTGTTCAGTAGGTTAGGTGTATTAAATGCACTTTTGACTTAGGATATTTTCAACTTACAATGGTTTTATTGGTATATAACTCCATCATAAGTCCAGGAAGATTTGTAGTGTCTAGTCGAGTCTGTAATTTCTTTCAATCCTAAAATTCATTGAAAGTGTGATTTCTTATCAGTTAGAAAACTAATTTCTCCATGCTGGTCTCTTTCAGCAAGACTCTATTGCCTCAGGCAAAAGGCAGATGCAATAGACTGTATTGATGACTAAGTTAAGTTCTACAGCTTGACTGCTCTAATAAAAAAATGTAGAAATGATTCTATTTTTATAACAAACATACTTGCATTTGTTTCAAGCTGTTAAGAACTTAACATGTAATCATGCCTCCTCTAAGAAAAGAAGGAATGCTTTTTCTATGACTGTATTAAACATGCTGTGTTATATCTCTCTACTAATCTATCATCTATTATGACTGCCTATTTTGAGAGCTGGCATAACAATTATCATAAGTGATAGCATTATATTCTGAAAACAAAGAGTGTGATGGCACAATTTATCGTGCTACTTTGCCTGACTTGATGACAGTTGGGATTTCGTAGTCTAACTCAAATTTTTCAGACCATAAATATTTCATTTTTTAATTTATTATTGATCTAGTTTGATAGTAAATACCTCCATGTATGTGCTGAGGTTGAAAATCTGTTGTACAATTATTAAGCATCTTCCTTTCTATCTGGCATGGATTTTTTATCACACTGAAATAAAACAGTAGGACTACCTAAAGAAAATGGATTTGGGATTTTTAATTTATCTAATGCAGTTAATTAACTGGTCAATTAAAAACAAAAGGGTAATTAGTGCCAAGCACATTTGTTCTGATGATAAACATGCCATCTGAAAATGGATCTTAATCTCTGCTATGAAATTCTTTAATGCCAAAGCAATGTTGCCTAAGTAGAGAAAGAATAAAGCCCATTCGGAGTAGTACACTTGCAACAATGATTCCCATTCATGCTAAAGCAACATAATTAAGATAGAGAAGTTGGCCAATGTTCCAACATTGGTCATTCTAGTCCTCTGTATTTAAAGTGATCATTAAAGCCAATTACTAGTAGCTTGTTCTTTTTTTTTTTTTTTTTTTTTGCCATTTCTTGAGCCGCTCCCATGGCATGTGGAGGTTCCCAGGCTAGGGGTTGAATCAGAGCTGTAGCTGCCGGCCTATGCCAGAGCCACAGCAACGCGGGATCCAAGCCACATCTGAGACCTACACCACAGCTCACGGCAATGCCAGATCCTTAACCCACTGAGCAAGGCCAGGGATCAAACCTGCAACCTCATGGTTACTAGTCGGATTCATTAACCACTGAGCCACGATGGGAACTCCACTAGTAGCTTCTTTTATCTACTACCAAAGTGAGAAAATCTTTTAAGAGAGTACAAAAGGGGTAAGAAACAAGTAACTTTTAACTGACCTGAGGATTTCTATACCCAGTATGTATTAATGAACATAATTCTCCATTACCCAAATGGACATCACATAGATACATCTACAGGTATTGAAGAGCATCAGGTTGAAAGAGTTAGACAAGAATAACTCCCCACATTTGCCTGTCATTTCGTGTGATGTGTCAGATCCTCTTAGGGATTCTCTGTAGCTTGTAAGTGTAGTTGGTGAGTACCAACTAGAACCCTCCATGAGCCACTTCCAAAGGGCTTTACTGCACTCCGAATGCACATCCACCTGCCATTTTACTTAAGTAAATGCTGCCACTTCTCAGTGCAAAGAGAAGCTGAAAAGTTCTTTTGTAAATGATAAAAATCAGAAATATATGCCATCTCTCTATTGGTAACATCCATGGTCTCCCATGTCTGCTGAGCACAGCACAGTTTAACATGGCAACAACCTCCCAGAATTAATCTGTTGCCTGAAGTCTAGCCAATACTTGACTTCCTAACCATTCCTAGTTTACTAGCGTTTGTGTCACATTTATAGACTGATGAATGTTTTTGTATCCAAGAAATAGATTGACTGATGGCTTTCTATTTCAAGAAAATGGGTTACTCTGAACCAAACAAAGGAACTGCTCATTATTTGAGAGTTAAAAACAATTAGCATTAGGTACAATCTCATAGATAGAGCAGTATTCTTCGAATTTTTCTCTCACATGCCTTCTGAGTGACTGATGCTGATTAGTGACATGTGGTAAGAAAGATGACGTTAAGGCAGGACACTAACAGTCTGAGGCCACATCAAAATCAAGACCCATTTTTTTTTTTTCCCTACTGAACATGTGCAGTTCTTGCTGAGTATGTAAACATGGGGTTAGAGAGAGTTCCACATCCCTTTACCTGAAATCCTCACAGCCATATATTCCTAGAGTTTAGAATATGCTAGAGCTGAGATCAGCAACAGCACTTCCAGAAACTCTAAAGCTATAAAGAACTGGATACTAAATATTTTCAGTTTGGGGGCCATATGGTCTCTGGCACAACTATTTGACTCTCCCTTTGTAGCACAAAAGCAACCATAGATAGTACATTGATACATAGGTGTGTTGGGTTACTATGAAACTGTATGTACAAAAATGGGTAGACTGAATTTGGTCAGCGCACTATAGTTTGCTGATCCCTATTTTAGCCTTTAGAAAGGCAATGTGGTGCAAATTTACATAGATTTAGACAATGCCTTCAGCGAGCAACAGCTCTATTATCAACCAACATTTCTTGTTCAGCAGCAAAACCAAAGCATTCAGACCAAACAACCTCAACGAAACTTACTAAACAATCTCACAGTAGAGTTCCCATCATGGCGCAGCAGAAAGGAATCTGACTAGGAACCATGAGGTTGCGGGTTTGATCCCTGGCCCCACTCAGTGGGTTATGGATCCGGCAATGCCATGAGCTGTAGTGTAGGTGGAAGACACGGTTCCGATCTGGTGTTGCTGTGGCTGTGGTGCAGGCTGGCAGCTACAGCTCAGATTAGACCCCTGGCCTGGGAACCTCCATATACCAGGGGTGTGGCCCTAAAAAGACAAAAAGACAAAACAAAAAACAAAAACAAAACAACCTCACAGTAATTCAGTACAGGTTTTTACTACCAAGTGAATTTTGCCACCCAATTTACAAGAATATTTCGATTCTCGGAGGATTAAAAAATTTTTAATTGGCCTTGAAAGAAAGGATCATGGATCTATACATATTCTTGTGTTGAAGTATTTGAAATTGGTACTTTTTGCATTGAGAAATGCTATAGTCTGAAGGGGACAAGTTTGTCCAGTAATAAAAGAGCAATAGCTTAGCAGCTGGGTCATGAACCATTCACTTCTCCAGGCCAAAATGATATTTAAAATATCATATGGCTTATAAACCTCATCTAAAACAAAGTGCTAGTGATACATTTTTTAAACTTTTTTAGAGCTTCTGGAAGTTCTCTTAAGTTGAGTTTATACACTGGCCTCTTTTATTCTGCCTCAAGCAAACTTTAGAATTCTAGGAATCTAGAAATAATTCCTGTGGCTATTTTGCATGTCAGTGGCCAGCATAAATTTTACCTGCTGAATATATCTACTCTATTTTTCTGTGGATAAGCAACTAGACTCTTCTTATCTGGATTGTTCTTATGGAGCCAGTGTATTCTCCTTCCTCAGGCAATTTAAACTTTTACAAATGGCAACTGATGCATAAATATTAGCTATTTAGGGTGTCTTTACAGAGCCCTGTCAAATAAAAATCTCCTGGGCTTTGCCCTCATTACAGGATGTTGATAAGCAATCAAATGGTAAAGGGCAATATTTGCAGTGAAATTATACACTGGGTTGAACAAAATAATCTTAGAATATTAGAGCTGAAATAAATTTAAGAGTGATCTCTAGGTCAAGCCTTTCTATTTTCATAGGAGGGCACTGATAAATAATGTGATTGTAAATGAAAACACCCCAAAATTACTAAGCTAGTTAAGGGAAAAAAAAAGTAGAAGCAATGTCTCTAGATTCCCAGTTTAGCCTCTTCTTCCTAATACGAGACTATTTGCTTGTCAAATCAAACACATACTTACTGAATATCCATGAGTTCTACATTGCATTTTTTTTTTTTTGCTTTTTAGGGCCACACTCCTGGCACATGGAGGTTCCCAGGCTGGGGATTGAATAAGAGCTACAGATGCCGACCTACACTACAGCCACAGTAACACCAGATCCGAGCCATGTCTGTGACCTACACCACAGCTCTCGGCAATGCCAGATCTTTAATCCACTGGGCGAGGCCAGGGATCAAATCGGCAACCTCATGGTTCCTAGTCAGATTTGTTTCCACTCTGCCACAACGGGAACTCCTCTACATTACATATAACACCATGTATTATCAGCAAGTATCACACATGGCTTTATCTTCAAGATAAGGTATGAAAGTGCTGGCAATATAATGGAGCTTTTGATAAATACAAAGTTTTAAGAGTATCATAATAGTTTGCCCTTGTATCTTTAAGGAAAACTTTATATAAATTCAGATTGAAAAATGAATATACTAGCCAGATGATTTTGGTTGCAAGAGACAAAAATACAACAAAAACTAGATTAAGCAAAAAAAAAAATTGTCTTATTCACATCTGGAAATTTCAGGGATTTAAGCATGACAAGGAGTTTCATAATTTCATGATGTCAGATTAGACTATAGGTTCTTTAGATGAAGGATCACAACTTAATAACACTCAGATATGTGAAAGTGGAATGTATGAAGCAAAATTCTTGTTTCCTAAATATTCAAATGAGAGAAAGGACATGAAGTAGGGTGACCCAGAGACAGGATAACAGCAAATTGGGATTTATGTATGGCAAGTATGTATGGACAGGATAACAGCAGCTTATGTGTAACAAGTGGGGTTGGACTAGCTGGGTTTTGAAGGCTTCTAGGAGATTGGGTATTTTGTTTGTTTTTATTTTTTTATTAAAGTGTAGTTGATTTAGAGTGTTGTGTCAATTTTTACTGTACAGCATATGACCCACTCATACATACATATACATTCTTTTTCTCATACTACCGTCCATCTTATTCTACCCCAAGAGATTGGATATAGTTCCCTGTGTTGTAGAGTAGGACCTCATTGCTTATCCATTCTAAATGTAATAGTTTGCACCTACCAACACCACATTTTGAATAATTCCACCAGCCCTAGGGAGAAGGGCCATGCCTGGTTGTTAAATAACTGGAGGCCTCTGGAAATTGAATTTGTGTGCATTAGAATCCAGGAGTGTTAGACCTGATAAGGGAAGTAATAGGGGTGGGGACTTAGCAAACTGTCACAGGGCATTGAGAGTTTTTAGCCATGTCTTCAAAACTGAGTCAAGATACCACTTGTGAAATTTTATATTACATTGGATCAACAAAATTATGTCTTAGCAATTGAACTCTCCTAAGAGTACTGACAAAGTTCTTGGCTCTGTTAACATTGGTTTGGATTGGGCCATGTGCCCATCCTTTTACAAAACACTGCAGCCAGGGCAGTGGATTCTTAATTGACATAGCTCATCCCTGAAGCTAGGGAGATGGAGGAAACCTCACTCAAATTATAGGGACTTAGGTTGTCCAGGGAAGCGGTTCCTCAAAACAAAACAAAAACAAAACAAAACCCAAAACAACACAAAAAACACAGAGCTTTTATCAGAAGAAGGAGGAAAAATTGTTTGGTTGGAAAAAATAACACAATGTCCACCAAATAAGTTGGAATTATACGTTTTTGCATTTTACTCTATCCCTTCCCTTCTATTCTCTACATCAGCCAGAGTGATTCTTTTCTTTTTTTGTTGTTTTTTTTGTTTTTGTTTTTTTTGTTTTGCACTTTAGGGCCACACCTGCTGCATATGGAATTCCCAGGCTAGAGGTTGAATCAGAGCTACAGCTGCCAGTCACAGCCACAGCCGCAGCAACGTGGGATCCAAGCTGCATCTGTGACCTACACCACAGCTCACAGCTATGCCAGATCCTTAACCCACTGGGTGTGGCCAGGGATCAAACCTGCAGCCTCTTAGATACTAGCTGGGCTCAAAACAGCTGAGCCACAATGGGAATTTCCCAGAGTGATTTTTGTAAATTGTGATTTTCTAAATTGTGATTTTCTAAATTAAACTGTTTAGTCCTACTTAAAAGTCTTTACTTATAACTTGAAAGTACAAAATTCATCCTTGTCAAAACGGCCCATAGGCCTAGCCTAGTTCAGCCTTTTTGTCCTGCTCAAACAAAATGTCTCTTGTCATTGTCCTTCTGAATAGCAAAAAGGATTTTTTGAGGTCTTTGAGAGTGTACACTCAGGCCTCCCTCAGGACCTGTCACATCTTTCTCCCTTTTGCTTAGGCACCTAGTAGTTTCTGCCCTCATTCTTACCTATCTTTATCCTGCTGTCCTATACTCCCTACCTCAAGCACCTGCACTCTTTGCCTAGCTAAGAGCTACTTATCTTTTGAGCCTAAGTTCAAAAATACTTCTGGAACCCCACCTCAGAGATCTCATACACTGTACTTGTTTTCTTCAAAGCATTACAATATTTACCACTTCTAACTATTTAAGTGTTTGTATGTGTGTGTTTGATTTTGCTCCTTTTGTTGAAAGTCTGTGTCTCTGGTAAGATGGCAACTCTTCATGGGTAGAAATGAAAGGTTTTAGGTTCACTATTAACACTAAAGTATTTAATGTCTGGCAGAGAATGAATATAAATAAATACTTCTTGAAAAATATAAATTAATGAATGGATATAGAGCATAATTTCTCTTAAGTGTAAGGTTGTTAAGTGCTCTGAACCTGTGGTGTCAAAAAACTGGAAAGATGATGTAAGGTATGAGAGAATTCCTGGAAGGACATTATCAATTCAATATAGCATATTGACCTGAATATAGTTTATTTTCATTTTTATCTTTATTATCTGACTAAATTTGAAAGCATTTAACTTAGATTTTATAAAGACTTAAAGCTTAATATGGTCAATGTTTTTGGTTTAATTTGAAGTAACTAATAACAGAGAGAAATTAAAGGTTTTTAGAATTTAAAAATACACCAAGAAATGATTAAAATTTTATTATTTACTAATTTTACACTAAAAATCCACATACTTCCAAAACATACTTGAAGTTGCAAAAAATACATCTTTCCATTAGTAAAAAGTTTCCAAAGGGTTCTATCATTTAATATATAATAATTTTGTCAAATGTGACCTAGGTGAGTTTATTCTATACTTTTCTGAAATTATGAGTTTATGAGTCTCATACAAGATTTCATTTTTGGAGTAAAAGCCAAACAAACACTTTGTCTGGATTTCATTTATATTTAGAAAGTTTAAATGTCAAAATAGATTAGAGAAAATTATGACATGATAGCATAGGAAAAGTTTATCTAATATTTGAAAGATAATACTTCCAGAAATTGACTTCCTGAAGAAATTTTGTAGCCTAATATTAATTTTAATTCTAGTAACATTAGGAAAGATAATGTTTCCTAATTAATATATTCTCGACAATATTTATAAAAATACTTAAAAATCCATGAAATGTATAAAGTCACTGTTAACATATATATAATAGTGCAATGTTTTATCTTATTCCTAATGGTACAGAATCAAAAATAGAAGTCACCAACAGAATTGTGCTAGTTGGTTATATGTTTTTAAAACTCTAACATTTCAAAAATTACTAAATTTAAAGTTATACTTATAAAAATTTTAATCCACATAGAATATATTCAGTTGAATTGCATTTTATAATAAATTATACATAAGGGGTGAATTGAAATAATGGGAATATGAGTTTTTATTATGGAAATTTTGCAAATTACACATGTATGTAAAGAGTAGACCTTTAGGTTGCTTTATTTAGGTTAATAGTATTTTAATGTTAATTTGAATCAATATGTAACAATTTATATACATTTTAGAATATATATGTTTATATATTTGTAATTTCATGACAATTTTGTTTCTTTCAGACTCTTGAAATTCTGACTGAAGATAGACATTTTTTTTTCTGCCTGATTGTATGGGAGAAATTTTGACCTTAGAAGGTGGAAATGAGGTTGCTATGGAAACTGGTAATTCTGCTGCCACTCATAAATACTTGCTCAGGTAAAGTGTTCTATTATTATAAGTTTTGATTGATAATCTATTGGTATTTTATTCTTTTCTACAGGTGAAGCAATTTTCAAATACATAATACTTATTTAAATGACTAAGTGATAAAATTTTGAAGGTAATCTCTATGGCTAATATAAGGGGTTAAATCTTTAAAAAATAAATCAAGTGCTCTTTTTAAATAGAACAAAGTTTATTTCAATTATAAATTTCCAATATGACATTTTATAGTAAATATTGTGATTACATAATTCTGACACCAATAAATAATGAAGAATACTTCTTTTTTATTTACTTTAGAGTGAGGTTTTTAAAAATTAAAATTGAAACGTATATTTTCCCTCAAATTTAGAATTTGGAATGAATAAAAATCTATACTGATAG
This sequence comes from Phacochoerus africanus, assembly GCF_016906955.1. NCBI lineage: Eukaryota > Metazoa > Chordata > Mammalia > Artiodactyla > Suidae > Phacochoerus > Phacochoerus africanus. Next base: position 138,028,328 of record NC_062544.1, read on the forward strand.
AGAAGAAAAAGTGATGTAGAATGTCACATCACACGTAAAATAACTTTAGAATTTTTTTCCTTCCATTTTAATGATACATTCTTTTATTTAAGTTAAATATGTTCAGATCTGTGTATTAGCAGCTTTTGCTGTGTAACAAACCATCCCACATCTGAGCAGATTAAAAATAAAAAATTTCCATGTATTTAGTTGACAAGTCTGTAGGTTGGTGATTTAAAATGAATTCAACTTGGCTATTCCTTTGGTTTTGCCTGAGTGCACTACATTTGTAATTAAATACTGGGTCTCTGGGTTCCCGCTAGTCTAGGATAGTTTCAGCTGGGAGTACTGGGCTTTCTCTCCCCTAAGCCAAATGTTTTTTTCATCCTCCTTGAATCTGAGCTCCTTCATATAGTGCCTGCTCAGGATTCCAAGAGGAATCAGAAGTGTGCAAGAATTTTTAATGTTAAGGCTTGTAAATAACACAATGTTATTTCTGCTTCATTATTTCTCTCCCCCACCCCACTTCCCCAGCCTCATTTCTGGTCACCTCATGGCATATAGAGCTCCTGAGTCTGGGGTCAGATCTGAGCCACAGTCACCACCTAAGCCTCATCTGCGGCAATGCTGGATCTGTAACCCACTGTGCCAAGGCTGGGGATCAAATCCATGTCCCAGGGCTCCCAAGACACTGCTGATTCCATTGCACCACAGCAGGAGCTCCTGCTTCATTCTTTTAACCATTCCAAGTCATTCAATCTGTCCAGATTCAAGGAATATGAAAATATAATGTATCTCTTGATTTAAAAAGCTACAAAGTAACACTGTAAAGGGGCATGGAAATAGTAAAGGAGAAGATAGTGACTATTCTTAAAAATATTTAGTCACAGTCTGTTAAGAACAAAGAATTATATCCCGAATTATCAAGCTTACCTAAGTGAGTTGCCACAGATCACGGGCACTGGGTCATCTTATTGTCAGAGCAGCTCAGCATCAACTATGGCCATGAGTACTACTGAAGTTTTAAATATTCATAACAAACCTCTAATACATTAGGAGAAACACAGGAACAAACGTAGTAACTTACAAGTCAGAAACACAGGAACTGTAAGAGACAAATATTTAATAGCAAAGATACTACTCTTAAAAGCTATGAGAAAGCTAAAATACAAAGACATCAACCATTAGAATCAGAAAACCATAATAATAAAAGTATTTTTTACTACTACAGAATCCAGAGGCTAGAGGTGTGACAGCATATTTATTCAAAGTTATTACATTATTTTGATTCATGTTTGTAACAAAGAATGAGTTAAATAACAATGTATTTTTGTAGTAGATGAAAAAAACAAACAAAAAAAAGCAGTCACCAAGGTGGCCCCAAATTATACATATGTGGATAAATATTATATTCCTGGGAGTTCCTGTCGTGGCTGAGCAGTAACAAATCTGACTAGTATCCGTGAGATGCGGGTTCAATCTCTGGCCTTGTTCAGTGGCTTAAGGGAACCGGCATTACCATGGAGCTGTGGTGTGGGCCACAGATGTGGCTTGGATCCTGCCATTGCTGTGGCTATGGTGTAGGCCAGCAGCTGTAGCAACAACTCAACCCTAGCCTGGGAATTTCCATGTTCCATGGGTGAGGCCCTAAAAAAGACTATAGATATAGTCCTACCCTCAAGTTTCAGCTTCTTGTCAAAATTTAACATTAACATTTTGCCTTTTAAATATCTATATTGAATCAGCACAGTATCTCTAAAATACTTTTTATGTTAAATTAAAATAAATTATTATTCTCAGAGCACATATCAGATCTGAGAAGTCTTCTAGTTCTTCTGTTAACTTTTATTTATCCAAATTGGATGTGATTCAACATGTCCTTTTGCTTTATCCTAAAGGGAAAAATAATCATATATCCTTGGTGTACAATTTTCTTGTGAAAGAACAGATTGGACCTTTTTTTACAAAAGCTACTGCTATTGGAGTTCCCGTGGTGGCGCGGTGGTTAACGAATCCGTCTAGGAACCATGAGGTTGCGGGTTTGAACCCTGCCCTTGCTCAGTGGGTTAACGATCCGGCGTTGCCGTGAGCTGTGGTATAGGTCGCAGAGGTGGCTCGGATCCTGCGCTGCTGTGGCTCTGGCGTAGGCTGGTGGCTACAGCTCCGATTAGACCCCTATCCTGGGAACCTCCATATGCTCTGGGAGCGGCCCAAGAAATGGCAAAAAGACAAAAAAAAAAAAAAAAGCTATTGCTATTTAAATAAGATAATCTAAGCTAAGTATTGCCCCAGAGGTAAGGATGCTGATAATAATATACACAGGAGAGCATTTCTATAAATCTGTTTATTTTTTAGTGATTGCATTATGTGTCTCTCTACTTGCAGATACTGTATTAGTTTAGAAAATTAGATTCTCTAATGACATAGTGCATTTCTATGCATATATATATATATAAATTTATATATATGTAAATATCTTCTGTGGCTTCCCAAAACTTACCTTTGATTCATTCTGTAAGGTCAGCAAATCTTTCACAATTATGTGCTTTTTCCATCCTATTTTCACGTTACAATATTCTCAAAATGCTGAAATTTTAAATCTTGCCATACACTAAATTAAAATTAAAATTTCCCCCAATTTCCTTTTTTTTAATATTAATTCTTCTAATACTTTCACTATGGACATTGGCCTTTACGGCATCACCATGAAACATAATCTACCCAGACATATATTATGGTTGAGGAATATTTTTTAAATTACGAATATTTTAAAGTCTTCTACTTCTATCTTATTATTTTTTTAAATATTATGAGAAAACCAAGTTTCATTTAATTAAACATGATTGTTAATTGTATATTTTTAAATTATTTCATTAATGTGTGTATTAGGCTAAATAACTGACCCCAAGGATATCTAGGACCTAATATCTGGAACCCATGAATTTTACGTTAAATGGCAAAACAAAATTTGCAGGTGTATGAAATGGACAGATTATTCTAGAATATCTGAGTGGGAAACCATAAGTGCCCTTGTGTGAGGTTGGCAGAGGGGGATTTGGCACAGAGCAGAAGGCATACTGACATACTGATACACTGTTATCATACTGACATACTGATATACTGATATCATACTGATGAGAGGGGGGGAAGAGATTTGAAGATGCTATGCTGCTTACCTTAGTATATAAGAAGGGAGCTTGAACCAAGATATGAGAGGAAAGAATCTCTAGAAGCTAGAAAAGGCAAGGAAACAGATGTTTTCTCCTTTGGAAGGAGTGTGGCCCTGTGAATACATTGGTTTCCACTCCGTGAAACCCATTTTGGACTTCAGACTTTCAGAACTGTGAGAAAATAAATGTGTGTTGTTCTAAGCCACTAAGTTGTGATTTTTAGAAAAGCCATAGGAAACTAATGCAATGTGTTTTTTCCTCACTAACCCTTTAAGCTCCAGGAGAGCTAGGACTGCATCTTCCTATCACTTAGTAGAGATTCAGTAAGTACCTGCTGAATAAATGAATGAATGATTTAGATACAATGTACTTGGTCCTATCTGGATTATCATCAAGAAGAAAAAATTCAGTCATATAATTACCCCAGAGGCAGGCCTAGCCTATACCATTGCCCCTATATTGATATTATTGTCATAGGATATTAGAGGTGGAACTCTCAAAACATTTGAAAGTTTCAAACTATGACCTATTTGAATGTGAACTCCATGAGAGCAGAGATTTCCATCTGTCTTATTCCCTGATGTTTCTCTATCACCTAGCAAATAGTCTGTAAATATTTATCAAATAAATTAAATAGAGCAGTTCCATTAAATTCAAAAGATAGTTTTAGTACCTTAAATATTCTAGACACTGAGCTAGATGTTGACTGAGCTAGATGTTGACCAGTAAGAGGGCTATGGTCCCTGTTCTCTTCAGCCTACAGCCTAAAAATGGAAACCAGCAATAAGTTAATAATTGCAATAGAGAAAGTACAAGCAGTTATTTGAGTATCATAGGAGGAAGCATATAACATGGAAAGGTTCTCAGAGGACAGCTGCTGTTTTTGTCAACCTTCAATCTATTTCTGCTTCCTCTGATAAGAATATTTGATTTTTGTCAGGGTACCACCCTCCTATCAGTGTGCGTGATTTTTAAAATGCATAAAACCTCATGATCAACCAGTTAGCATATTCTATCCTTCTCGACATACTGTTTGGTATAGGATATATTATATTTGAACACATCCCTGGGCTTTTGCTAAAATAAAATGACAGAGAAACTCTTCCTTTGTGCTGTTCTAGTTAGTATAAAGATATACAAGGGACTGCTCTGAAAGAAGAGCTGGCCTGGAAATGAAATTCACACAGAGGCAGTACAATCTAAGGGAAGAAAGGAAGAGTTTCTTAACTTTTAGAACTTTAAGTAACATAAACCAATAAGGAGTCTTTTTTCTGTTTTAGGCTAATTTCCATTGAAAGGCTGTTCCTTGAGCTGGAAAGAATTTTTTCTACTACAGGTGAAAAAAATTGTTTTTAATATAAATTACTGAATATGAGTGAAGAGGTTAAATTAGAAATAGAACTCCACAAGGGATAAATGCCTACTCCCTGCTGGGAATAAGGAACAGACAAAATAAGGGAAGAGAAAAATGGAACAGTTTTTCCTGGAAGAATAAAAAGTTAAAAGATTTAAAGTTTTGATATATTTTTTAAAAATACTAAATGCTTGATTAATAGAAAAAAGTGATAATCAGCAAAATCTTGTGCTACATATGTTATGAGTTATCCAGGCTTAAAGACAGTACAATTTTAAAAACAGGATCTAGTAAAAGCCCTTAAGAATAGTGTCCTTAAGAATAGTGTCAGTGCCTTTCTCCAAAGAAGATGTACATATGGCCAAGAAGCACAGGAAAAAATGTTCAACATCACTAATTATTAGAGAAATTCAAATTAAAACTACTAGGAGGTACCACCTCACACCAGTCAGAATGGCTGTCTTTAATAAGTCCACAAATAACAAATGCTGGAGAGGGTGTGGAAAAAAGGGAACCCTCCTGCACTGTTGGTGGGAATGTAAATTGGTAAAACCGCTATGGAAAACAGTATGGAGGTACCACAGAAAACTATATATAGAACTACCATATGACCCAGAAATCCCACTCTTGGGCATATATCTGGACAAAACTTCCCTTGAAAAAACACATGCACCTGCATGTTCATTACAGCACTATTCACAATAGCCAAGACATGGAAACAAACTAAATGTCCATTGACAGATGAATGGATTAAGAAGATATGGTTTATACACACAAACACACACACACACACACACACACACACACACACACGCACACAATGGAATACTACTCAGCCATAAAAAGAATAAAATAATGCCATTTGCAGCAATATGAATGGAACTAGAGACTCTCATACTAAGTGAAGTAAGTCAGAAGAGAAAGACAAATAGTATATGCTATCACTTACATCTGGAATCTAATATATGGCACAAATGAACCTTTCTACAGAAAAGAAAATCATGGACATGGAGAACAGACTTTGTGGTTGCCAAGGGGGAGCGGGAGGGAGTGGGATGGATTGGGAGCTTGGGGTTAATAGATGCAAACTGTTGCCTTTGGAATGAATAAGAAATGAGATCTTGCTGTATAGTGCTGGGAACTACATCTAGTCACTCACAATGGAGCATGATAATGTGAGAAAAAAGAATGTATACATGTATGTGTTAACTGGGTCATCTTGCTATATAGTAGAAAATTGAGAGAACACTGTAAACCAGCTATAATGGAAAAAATAAAAAGCATTATACATATATATATATATATGTATAGAAAAAGAGTGTCAATGAAGGTCAAATGGCTGGTATTTTAGACAAACTTTAAAAAAAATATAGTAAACATCACTAGTCAAGGGAATTTTATTTTCATGATATTCGGTACTTATATCATCTTAAGAATTTCTACCTAATAGAGTCTCTTTTCACTTTTCTAATTTAAAGAAAATATTATGGTTTAAATGTTTATTTTAAAAACTCATTTGGTTCATAAGTGTATCTGTGTATCATTTGTATTTGTTTTGCTATGGCCAGACACATGGGTCCATTTCTTATAAATTTATGGACTGAACACCTGTTTAGTTAGTCCTGAAGAAGTATTGCTTATGCAGGATGAGGTTCAGTTTTTCCAGAGAGAAACTGAATAATTCAAGGAAATGAACTTGAAGCTAGCCCCATTTATTGGCAGAGCAGGATTAAATGCTTCCTTTAAGCATTTAACTATTGCATTATATCATCAGGGCCTAATAAGCTGCTTTCTCCTACTGTATTAATTACTCCTGAGGAATAAACTGAGACTAGGAAATTAAAAAATGTTATTCCTGCCACTATTTTTATGTAAAGTCTACTGATAAATGTGGTTATATTATTTTTAAAACTTCTCAAGTAAATGAATCTTAAAACATTAATCAAATTGTTTTCAGGGATTATATCAATCAAGAAAAAAAAATTGTTTCTTCAGTGTTTTTGCATAGCTTGCCATTTTACAAAGGGAGTAGACCTGAAGTGAATCTGGATAAAATCTACCTTCTCCTAAATACTCACAAGCAGTGCCCTGTGATAAGGGGACACTGAAATGTATGTATGATTGCTAGAATTCTATGCTATTTCAAACATAATCTTCCATCAAATTGAGAACCAGAGTAATTGAACTACCTGGGAAAGAAAGCCACAAGAATGGAAATATGCACTGTGACCAAGATTTCTTCAAAGAAGATGATGTATCATACAGCAAATCCATGAAAATTGGCAGGTGTAATAAACCTGCTTTGCTCAAGGATCCCAGAAGCACATAATGGATATTCCTTTGGGTCAGAGTGTGATGAATATTGAGTACATCACAACCCACACTCTGCCTACGGTCTTGTTCAGATTTATTGTTAGCATAATAGTGCCTTTAGGAATGGAACACCAGGATATATTTTTAAGTCAAGTGACATCTTTGCAATTTCTAATAGAGATGGTCCAATTTAGAAATGCTGAAAACATCATTTTTATGCAATGCCTACTGACAAAGGCAGTTGTATGATTATCAAATCTTTCCCTAAAATAATTTATTCTTTAACCCTAAATGAAATTGTTTTTTTAAGACAGATAACAATGCAGAATTATTTTTTTCTGTTTCTTTGGCACTGGAAGGAAACAATATGTATGAGGACAAAGCATTCTGCAGGGAATGTAGCCCCTTAGAGGAAGGGAATATGGGAAACTGTGTTTTTAACTTGAAGTTTTTGAAGAAGAGGGTCAAGTTTTATATGGAGGTGATAACATCACATAATTTTCTTTATTTTAAGGATACCATAAATAGCTATGCCACAAATTGAAAGTAGCATAGGGGGATTGATAGAGTTTTTCTTCTACATAAAACTCTCCTAAGATTTAAAATCATACTCTAATAGACCATATTAGAATCCACTTTTTGGCATAGGTATTTTAATCACACAATACATAATTTGGTCTCAAATAGGTGCTTTTTTGTTTTCAATACAAAATCATGTTATAAAATGAACACACAAAGCTAGTCCTAATTTGTAAACTTAATACAGTTTGCTCAAACACACTTGACGCAGGTAGGCATACTTTTAGTTTGTCTGTTCAGGAAGTAGCATATTCAACATACAACCAATGCTATTTTATTATTATTGGTTATTGGATACCAACTGATACATCACAAATAATCTAAACATTTAAAATCTTTGTGTTGTGTTTTATCTCAAGATATATTTGTTCATTCATTCCAGTTACACAGTCATCAGTCAAGTCAATCCTGCATTACCTTTGCCCAAGGCTTTTATAGTAGCCTCCTACCACTTCTTGTTCCAAGTCACCCTCTACATCCTTTCCAAGAAAGACATAGCTTATTGACTCAGGCTCCTGTGCAGACAACTTTTCATAAAGTACAGCTGATTTTGTCATTACTCTGTGTCAAGACCTTCACAGATCCCATTTCCTATGAAGTTCAAACTGTCTAATCAAGCATTCAAATTCAATTTCCTTCAACAAATATTGAAAGTTCTCCAGTTAATTCAACTCCACCTGTGTCATGAGCCATGTCTTCCTTTTCTCTCCTTCATGTATCCTTCATTTAAGTCAGAATGTACTACTGGGAAAATCTCTGCAGTGTTTTAGAATTCCCAAGTTTCTTCCTGTATGATTGTCTCCACCTGAAATGCCTTTCTTCGTATTGAGTTCCTTCAAACTGAAGGCAAATCTAACCATTCTAGGGCAAGTTCACAAGTGACAATCACTTTGAATAATCCTCCAAGCAACCTATAGTTTCGCTTTCTCCTTAACTCTTAAAGACTTCGATCATTTCTACAGACTTTGCTTAAAAGAGGTCTTTTTTTCTCAAAAATATACTCATTCTGAAAAAATACATATTTGCTTTTGTTGAAAATATGTTTATGCCCAGTTTTAAAAGAAAATAGAGAATAACCTTTAATATTTGGTTAGTTATACCTTATACCTCATGCTTTATAATTTACAAAATGTTTTGTGTGCAGTGTTTTATCTGTGCTTAAAAGTAGACAGAAGATTATTAACTTACTTTTAGACTCGGAGAAACAAATTCAGAGGTACAAGACTCATCAAAGATCACAGGACTAGAAAATGCAGAGTTTATGATGAGAGTCCAATACTTAGATGAAAACTTTGTTCAGTATTTACTCAAGACTTTGCTTCTTGACATTAACTCAAATTTATGTAACAGTTGGATTTTTCAAGTTGGTATCTGTCATGTACAGAGTCTAGTTTCTGCTTACAGGGTACTATGGTTTAAAGAGACAGTCTCCAAAATATTATGACCAAAAAAGAAGTATAAGATATAGACATATAAATTTGACATATCTATATTCATGTTATATATACATTACAAAACATAAAAACTAACAAAAGTATTACACAAAATAGACAGGTATAGAATTTCTAATATTTTCTTCCCTCACCATCAATAGTTCATCTTGTTTACTCTCTAGGTACAAACTACTCCACTTCAGAGCCTACGTATTTTAAAGGTAAGAAAAGGTATGTTCTAAGTGGAGGAGTTGAGGGGGGAAAGAAAACCATATGTGGTCACAGATATTCTCAACTCACAAGAATAACAGAGAAATTTGGGATAGAAATGCAGTCATATTTGTAAAACCATGATTAATGTAAAAATAGGTAAAATTGGAAAAATACAGATTTACTGTATCTCATTTCATTAAATATATGCAAACCTTAAGAATATTTTTGCAATCCTGTAGATATTGTTTAAAATTATAGTTATATGTATCAGTTGCCTATAGCTATATCACTATATCCCTCCCCAAAATTAGTGCTTTAAAACAACAACTCATTATTTTTTCTGTGTGATTCTGAAGGTTGTTTGGATATTTTCTATTCTGGTTTCACTTTTTCTCATTCATGTGGCTCCACTGAATTGGAATCAGAGAAAACTAGAAAGCTGGAGAGGTAGGGAGAGGCTAAACTACCCAAGGTGTCCTAAATCGTGATAGGGAGCTAGATTTTCTTCAAAAATACCTGCTAATTACATGTTTGTTTGTTTTTTGGTAACTATATTATCATTCATTTCATTCTCTTTCTTTTTTTAAAATAAACACATTTGTATTTGAATTCTACCAAGTTTTGTTAATTAGTTTCTAACAAGATTTGCTTCATTAAAAAATAATAATAATAAAAAAATAAACTCATTTGTATATTTTAAACTGGCGACTTGACAGATCAGTTAAACAATATGGAAATATTCTGGTTTTCAAATATACTTTCATGTTGGAATCACATGAGAACCTTACAAAGTATTGTGCCAAAGTCCCATCCTTAGCAATTCAGATTTAATCATGTTCAGTTTGGTTATTGGGACCAAGTAAGAAGGTCGGCTCAAGGAATTTTCATAAACTGAACCCACCAATGTAACTAGCACTCAAGTCAGGATGCAGACCATGGCTGTCCTCCTGGAAGACCTGCCAATCACAGCTGAGACACAAAGGATAACCACTATTTGACTGCTAATCACATGGATTAGTTTTACATTTTATATCTAAATTACATATAATACAAAACTTGTCTATATCCTACATATTCATTACTATTTTATTTATCCAGGGATATGCTGCAACTGACTTGTGGCACCTCTTGAAAGCTGAGTGCTAATTTCAGGACTTTTTTTTTTTTTTTTTTTTTGCTATTTCTTGGGCCGCTCCCACGGCATATGGAGGTTCCCAGGCTAGGGGTCTAATCGGAGCTGCAGCCACCCACCTACACCAGAGCCACAGCAACGTGGGATCCGAGCCACGTCTGTGACCTACACCACAGCTCACAGCAACGCCAGATCCTTAACCCACTGAGCAAGGCCAAGGACCGAACCCGCAACCTCATGGTTCCTAGTTGGATTTGTTAACCACTGCACCACAATGGGAACTCCCTGATTTCAGGACTTTTGTAAGTAGGTCATTAAACACAGCCATCATTCAAAATTAAATTATGTAATCTTAAAAGTAAAATAATTATATTAAAAACATAATATCAAAATTCATTATGTCCTAATTAATTTGGTACATCTCACTATTATTTATAGTCTTGAGATGGTTTATATGTATTGTACCTGTGTGGTGGAAATGCTGGATCATGAAGAATCACTGTAGCTCTCTTCCCAAATCCTCATTCGTGGCAATGCCAAGTTGTTAGCTTGAAATTCACCATGGGAGCATTTGTACCACAGAAATTGGCAAATGCTACAAATCAGGGTTTGAGTTAGTGCTGATGCTAAAAGAGTTTTCACCAGTGAAATAATTTGTATGAGACTGAGAAATAGTTCAAGATCATATAACATATTTGATTTAATGACGATAAATCTACCTGGAGCAGTGTGAGTGTATTGGAATGCAAATGCAACTGTCAAGTTGCTGAATTGCAAACGGAGACTGGCTAGGGGTATAAGCATTCAATAAAACTTAACAAAAGCCTTCCATGTGAATAAATTGACTTTATGGAACTTATAATAAAAAGTATTATATATTTTACTATTATATTTAAATTGTCTGCTAACATTCATTGTATTAATAAAATTGATACTAAATACATATGTGTGTGTATATATATACACATACATGTATACACATATAAAGATATACAAACACATATATTCATGTATACACACTTTTTTTCAGAGAGGTAATTGTTAAACATCTGCTAGTGTGCTGCTTAATTTAACAATTTTAAAATTTTTCTAGCTACTTTTTAGTGGAGGTATACCATGTTTACAGATTTATTAGAGATTTGGATCATGCTGGCTTCAGGGATATATAGAATAGACTCATAATATATATCACTACATTAAATATCAACATTCTACAGAGAGGGAGGAGTTGATATTTTAAGTGTTTTGTTTCTTTTAGCACTAATTTAGATTTTTATATTTTGTTTACCCTATAGGATTAGTGCCAATTTTAGAACAAAGATAACAGATTTTAACCACGTTAAAAAAACTCAATCTGAAAATGTGCCTAGTAGAAAACAGAAGAAGAGAGTTTCTATCCCTCCTTGTAATTAAAAAAATTGAACTTGCATTTCCTAAAACTTGTAGCTAACAACAGGTGTTGTGTGCTTACTTTGCCAGAACCTCACAGTGGAAAAATGTGGTACATACAGAATTAAAATCAACCTTTGATTAAAACAAACAAACAAAAAACCTCTTCCTGAATGCTCTGATCAGCTCTATAATCAGTTTTCAACCCTGAGCCTGGAAACAATGTCAGTTTCTTATTTCAAAAAAAGGCAGGAAGATTTGTCTGTTTTAGTTTATGTGTTTTACCTGAATTTGCATGCATAGGAATTAATAGAAAGCACTTATACCAAAGAACACAGAAGTGCTACATTTGTGACAAGAGCTTTACATACTCACAATGGTACAGCTAGAAAGGGAGGGAGGTTCAATCCTTCATCCTCTTCACAGAAGACATATTTAGAATCGCCAATAATCAAGGGAAGAGTACTTTCTGGGAGCAAATTATGGAAATCAACTGCATGGCAAGTGCATCTCTTAATAATTGCTAATTGTTCTTTCACTATGTACTCTTGATGTAGCATTGCTAAACTAAACCTAAGGCATTGGATATGGATATAATTTAATATATATAAGTTCATGGCCATACACTTATTTGGCTTACTCAGACTCAGTCTCTCTCAAACAGAAGCTGACAATTTGCCAAATGATTTGTTGTTGTGTGATGAAATATTTGTGGAAGCCGGATCATGCTTTGTGTTTGAGAACACATTTCCAGAGTCCAAATCATGTGAGGATTGATGATGCAGATGGCCTGTTCAGAGAAGTGGTTCCAGAAAAATCATCTTCTATTCAACTGCCAGGTTTTTCTGTTTACTTCCTGGCTAGACATTCTGCCCCTTTGCACCTGCCCATTGCCTATATTTTTACAACATCAAAATCTCTCCAAATGGAGATATAGGAATAGAAGAGAAAAAGGATGTTAAAAAAAAGTGCAAACACGAATAATAATCTAGGCCTGGGGACTGGCCTATCAGCTTATTTCCTATTTGGCTCTTGATTACATTAGTTTATAATCTCTGTACCAGCAGATGACCACAACCTTTTCCAGGTCTGATATTCAGTGATTTTAAAATGAAAAAAGCATTACACAATTTTGCTATTTTTTGACATAACATACAAGGACAATACCACTTCTTTTAGCTAAAAGGCACTTTAGGACTCATCTATGCATTTTATTTATCCAATTTCTCAGTGCTGTTCTTTCATCTAACATTTTCTGATCGTTATTTTGAAATTATTTTCAAATATATCACTGATGGTGTTAAGTCACAGACGGGTAATGGTTTTTAAGCTCTCCTGCCATCATCAACTTGTGGAATGCTATAATACCATGGCTGAAGTTGTGCTATACTCCAGTTCCAGCTTTCAAAGCTCATTGATTAGTCTGCCTGCCTGTCAATGTGGTCAATTGGTTAATTCAGTGAAACATTCAGACACCCCAAACAAACTATTAATGTGAGGAGACAGCCTCAAACACACGTTTAGCAGCTGACATGTTAAGAAGGCAAACACTTAGCCAATCTGTAATCATTTGATTCCTCTTCATTTACACTACTAATTATTTTCATTAGAAAACTGAGTGATGATCAGGGGAAATCTAAATCTAGAGGTAAGAAGGGCTGAAAAACTTGGCTTAGCTAAAACTAAATTTACCCTCCCTGTACAGCTCTAGATTGGAGTTGATTCAAAAGGAAATAGGGTGAGATTTGGAAGGTGAAAATGACAAGGTTCTCTGAAATCTATATGCAAGTAACTGCTGAGAGAGACTCAGGTAAGATTAGAGCTTGTCCCCATATCCTTCTTTATTTAGCTTTTGTCCCAACTGCCGGCACTGCTGTGAACAACAGTGACCCTAGGTCCACTCCCAATTTCAGAGATGATAGTCCACACCAAGTTCTCCTCATGTCCACTCTGGCAGCTGGACTTGCAGCCTTTCCAGATCCACTTGCAAGATCTGATTTGTGAACCTTCTCCAGTGCCCAAAATGGCTTGTTGGTGACATTACTATGATTAGAAGCTCCCACTTTTGGACCCTTAGCACTCTAGTTTATCTTACAATTATATAAGATCTTCCTGAAATAAATCCCCTATACTCTATTATCCAAAATGAGTTTGCTTTCCCGACCGAGCCCTGACTAATACAGTTCAAATTTCTTGTGGTTGATGGGCAAACAATATCCAAATCACTATAATGTGGTTTTCCCTGTGAGGTCTGATGAATGTTGAGGTTCTCAGGGAACTTAGATTTTCCCTACAAAGTGTGACTGGTATAGTGAATAAATTCTTGGCAAATATTGTCAAAGGTTATACTCAGATTATTGATATTTTAAATTCATTTTCTGTGCATAGAAGCCAACTATCATCTTATACCATTCATTTCTCAGTAGCAGTCCCTACTTCACTGCTCTCACTTCTTTTAAACCTTTCAGTAACCCCAAAAGCCATCCTTGGTCCTAATTTCCCATGTTTCATGCTTCGACTAGAGAATATGCTATTTTACACTCAAAAACCAAGGGCAGAGAGAAAACTTTAAATGACTGTGCCTCTGGGTTAACTTACTATTGATTTGACCATGATTTTCAGTACTTAACCAGAAGAAAGAAAAATGCAAATAAGTGTAGGAGGGTATGGAGCTGTAATAAGATTATAGGGAAGTCACTTTTGTTTTTATTGGCAATATACACAGTGCTATACAGAATATAGGATATTTTCACATACCTTCATGACTGCTCACAATTTATCTCAAGGTTATTAGAAGAACTTGTCCATAATTATTTATGTGACATGAAAGAACTGAACAAAAGCCCAGTGCTCATACTCTAGTGATTGTTCTGCTGAAATATGTTGATACTCTAATGAGGTAAAGCCACTAATTCCTCCCTTCTCATGCCTATTATTATGTTTTCAATTCTCTTCGCCTCTCACCTTGGTTGCTACAGGAGTCTCTGCAATCATCCTGTCTTCATCATCAACCACATCCTTCCCCTCGCTGAATCAACAAGAGATGCTTCACAATAGTTCCATGCTCTCCACTTTGAATTTAATTCTAATAGTCCATCTGCTCTGATCTAAGACCTGACATGCTGTCTCTTTACTGCAGAACTAAGCGGAATCTTCTTAGCTTGGTATTGAAGAATCTTCAGGACCCCAGCAAACCTTTACAAACTTTTTTACTACTTTTCTTCTTTAAGGACACTTTGCTGGTCAAGTTCAGCACAAGTACCACACACATTCTCTTCTGCAAGGACACACTAATAATAATATCTGTAACAGGTATCAACCATTTATTAGCTGCCAAGTATCTTGCTAGTTCTTTACCTATTACCCAGATGATAAGGTATATATTGTTATTATTCCCCATTTTGGAGATGAGGAAATCAGAATTGTAGAAGCTAAACGACTTGCTCAAAGAAACATGGCAGATAGGTAATAGAAGTTGCATTTTAGCTAGATTGAATTTAGAAATGACACTCTCAACTAACTGTATTCTGTCCACGTCCAACTGTAATCCTCAGTACTTATGTGATGATCCAGATTTTGACTGGATATTTAGCTCTTCAGGGATGCTGCAGATAATGATGAGAATTATTCATATTTCTGTAGCATGAACCATATTTAACAAGAGGCTAAAAATAATATAAAGAAGCTTTATGGTCAAATTTCAAAGCTGAATTGGAGAAGTAATTCTGAGTAGTAGGATTTCAGTGAATTTTATTTCCTCTTTGTACTTTTCTAAATTTTTATATTATTTTTAAAATAAAAAGTAATAGATTTTAAAGGTTTTGCTAACTAAATAGATGGTTTGAGAAGCTGAGCCATTTTCCCCACTGAACTAATTAGACAATTGACCAAAACTTAATTTGATAAACACTGACCATTCTAAATTTCCATATGCCACCAAGAATTCTGACTCTGATAAATAATCAAATACTTCACAATTTTTTTGTCTATTTTTTAGAACAATCAAGTTATATCTAGGGCATAGGTTGTAGTCATCCTAAATATTATTAGAAAATAGTATTTCTAATATTCTTATTCACATATACTATTCAAAGTTCTTTAAATATACTATCACAATTAATCATCAGAAAATTCTAAGGCATTAAAGGAAAAATGTTATTCTCTCTATTACATAGACCAAAAAAGTGTCTTAAAATAGTCTTAACACCAGAAATACCAAAAGTAGCAGAACTGACTCTAAAACCCAGGATGTCTATCTAAATTGCAGATTTCCTCGGGAGGAGAAATACTTGATCTCTAGAGCCCTTTGAGTTTAAGAATTTGATATCCCTGGAAGATACAGATGGAGAACTCAGCACAGCTCATAAAAACCAAAGTAAAACATTAACTATTTGTATAAAACTCAAAATATCTCCCTTCTATAGCACTTACATTACCTGAGTCTTAGCACAAGGAACAGAGACAATCAAATTAAGAGTGTTAAAACTTACATATCCCAGGACTTTTCTAATGCTTTTCTCCTTTCATTATCCCTTCCTCATATACACGGCTCTGTTCCTAATATTCAACAACGCAGGTTTTAGAAAAGGACATACCTGGGTACCTATCCTTTCTTTGCCCTTTAAGTAGATGAGTTACTCCTGGCATGTTACATACCTTCTTCAGCTCTATCTCTTCACTTTACAAGAGGTTTAACACCTAATTTATCAAGTGAGTTTTACATAACACTATTCATTTGTATAGATAAGCAGAAAAAAGCATTTTACATGGTACTCAATGAATGATAGCTAGTAGGAGAGTAATACTAAAAGTTGTATTTATACTAACAGCTGAAGCAGCAGCAATAGCCAATGCCACTTATCACTAGCTTGTGTATGAAAACTCAGTCACTTGGGAAAAGTACTTTGTCTTTCTTTAAGCCCTGGCCTTTGGATGGCTACTTCTTATTGCTATGAATCAGATACTCAGAGTTAAAAAGAAGGAGTCATGCTTTATCTCCATTATCATTATCACAGATCAGACCCAAAATTTAAATGAAGGAATAATTACAGGTGTCAGAAGGTCATGGTAGGAAACATGTACATACAAATGAAATAGCCCCAAAGTTTTCTTCAAAATAATCAGGCTACAGAATCACATAATCTCCTATCTGTAAACTAGAGTTTCTCAACCTCACCATGATTTTCTCACTAATTAAAGATTTGGGCCCAGGACTTTTTTTTTTTGCCATTTCTTGGGCCACTCCCACAGCATATGGGCATATGGAGGTTCCCAGGCTAAGGGTCGAATCGGAGCTGTAGCCGCCTGCCTGCGCCATAGCCACAACAACGCAGGATCTGAGCCATGTCTGCAACCTACACCACAGCTCACGACAACACGGGATCCTTAGCCCACTGAGCAAGGCCAGGGATCGAACCCACAACCTCATGGTTCCAGATCGGATTTGTTTACCACTGTGCCACAACGGGAACTCCTGAAAATTATTTTTTTTAAATTGAAGTATAGTTGATTTATGATGTTGTGTTAGCTTCAGGTTTACAGCATATATATATATACACACACATTTTTTTTCAGATTCTTTTCTTTTATAGGTTATTACAAAATATTGAGTATAGCTCCCTGTGCCATAACCAAGAGTACCTGTTGGTTATTTAAGGCCAAATAATTCTTTGCAGTATGGAACTGTACTGTGCATTGTAGAATGTTTAGTGGCATCCTTGTCCTCTACCCACTAGATGCCAGTAACAATGCCCACCCAAGTAGTGACAATCCAAAAATATCTCCAGATTCAAAAAATCCATGGAGGAACAAACATGCCCCCATTAGGAATGACTTCTGCACACTTTTGACTTAAGAACTCTCTCCAGATTAAGCAACCATTAGTTATACTCTGCCTTCTAGTAAAGCCTCCGGCCTCTGATTTCACACTATCCAAACCTACAACAGCTGTTGAGTTTTCTGACCTGGGGACTCCTGATCTCTCCTACTGGAGCATCCCTCCATGGAGGCTGACAGCTACTTTAAGATTTCTCTCATCAAATCTGCTTGTGCCCTCTGAGAAGAGTAACTGCACAAACTTCACACTTCTCTCTTTCAACTATGTACCTATTTTCTCAGAGGTGCCTAAAAATTAGTATTTTTCACTTTTCTGAACCCTACTTCACTCTTCCATCAGTTTCTGAGGGTCTCCAAAAACAGCAGGGTTATATTGGCTTCTGCAGATACTACCAGTTATAGAAAAAAATTAAAAATCAAAACAGGCTTTTGACCTAAAAGCAGTGTATTAGTAAGAAGGGAGAGAGGAATGAAAGGAATAACAATGATTAAGCAACTACCACGTGCCACACTCTAAAGCAGTCTGTACATATTATCTCATTTCATCCTTACAGTAAAACTTTTAGATGAAGAAACTGAGGTAGATTTTATCCAACATTGTACTATATTTAAACAGCCATTCCACATTGTTCTGCCTGACTCATTACTCTGTGTACCATTTCTAAGAGTGTTTGGGTATTCTTGTGAAAAGTGTGAACAGCCTGAAGTAACCGCATTTGTGTGTGTGTGTGTGTGCTGTGGGTATCTCACAACTTAACTCCTACTTTTGAATTAAGCATTTCACTAAAACCTGGAATCAACTATGTCCCAGAGGATCAAAGAGAACAGTTAGGTTTCTCAATAAGCATCTCTTTTACACTTTGGAGAGAAGGCAAGTTTCTATCTACAGACCTGTCATGAGGCAAGCTGTCTCTTTTTAAAAATGATTTAGAGGCATCTGGCCTCCAGTCTGCTAGTCCGTTACTGTCGCACTTGGCTATTCATCATCAGAAGCAAGAATCTCTGCCCACTTCACATAAGGTACATGTCTTTCTACTGGAAGATCTTTCTCCAGAAGCGGATGGGTTCAGGCCAAGGTCTCTGCTTGCAAAATAGAGACAGAACTCAGCACTATTTATATCACACTTGAACTGACTCAATGCCATTGCTCATTTAACCTACTTGTCTTCCTATCTAAAGATGTTCTTTTCTTTCTGGCCTTTCTGCCAGCTGTGACATCTCTCCAGGCAAACCTTAAGAAGGAGATTTTTAAGGCTTTCTCTATTTGCTTCATCTTGGAAGAGTTTAACACCCTTACTATAATTACAGGCAGTGGTTATATATATTATCGTCTTACTTCTTTGCAGCAGGAGTTAATCAGTCCGGTTCTGTTTAGTACTGTCTCCTCTCTGACTTCTTCATTTGGAAATCCATCCCTTATGCTAAAGGCTCTTATATCATCTGGCAGTTCACATAGACTTTAGCACAAACACTCCAGTAAAAATAACTTCCTTTATTAAGCTTTCCAACATGTTCCCAATATTGTGCTAAATGCTTTACACGAATGATTTCATTTAATTCTCAGAAAACTCTAAAGGGAAATAGGTATTATTATCTCCATTTCATAGAGGAAACTAATGAAGAGAAGTTAAACAGCTGTTCAGTTTCATACAGCTAGTATGTGACACAGTTGGGATCTAAACCCAGGTCTACTTAATCCCCAGACTCAAGTTCGTTCTATCACGCTACTCTCCTGAGTTTCTGTTGGGATTATCTTTTATTGCTGGACCGGTAATACCATTTTCATCTTCATTTTACTTTCTAGTGACAAAATGCATGTATTTGTAGAAACTTCAAAGACAAGGAAATTGAATTACAAGCGAAACAGTCTCTGGAAGTGCCTATTTCCTAGTATTTTCCTTATGAAAGGAATCTTCCATAGGCTAATACTACTGATTAGGCCAGTATTCTAACTCTGTGTCACTACTTGCTCTCCAACACCACCAGAAAAATCATGTTACTCTGGATTTTTGTTTCTTTATTTGGAAACTGATGTGATTGGATTTATGAATTCTTAATTCCTTTCTATCTCTGATATTCTGTGATTTTTCTCATTCATAGGATATTTCTGCCTCATGAAGGGCTTAAAAAATCCACTGGAGAAAACACCAGTAATAGGAAATTCTACATTTACTGCTACTTAACTTTGTGCTCATTCAAACATCACCATAGTGCCTCTCTCCAGAGATTCCAAGAACTTATTTAATTTAATACAGCCCTTTATAAAATGGGTCTTCTCTTCAAATCTCAGCTTGAGGCATTTCTCTGGTCCCCACACAATACATTCCCTTTTGCAAAAGCTTTATTTTTTTCCCCTAAGAATTTCCTGTTCATTTAGCTACAGCCAGAGGTAAATCTAACAAATTTGTACATCACTTCAGAGGCACCCAATTTACGAAATGTCTTTTAATTGGCATGGGAACCTGTAGAATGCCCTCTGAGAAGCTATGGGAAGAATTATTTCTTTAAATACAAAGATATAGAGGATACATTTTCAGACTGAATCTTTTCATATGCAGGAGAATGGACTCTACCCCACACTAAATTATTTTTCTGTACCTCATGAACTAAATTTCTTATCACAAATACTATCCTGTTTCATTTTCTGTCATAAATGTGAACTTCTAGTTTGAGCAATGGTAATGACAATCACTTAATTCTTCTTTCTTTTTTCTTTGCAGATTATAATTGTGATAGGAAGTATAAGTATTAAATATTTGTGTGGACTTTGCCTCATAAAATCTCAGACAATCATTTAACAACTACTAGTCACGTGTCTTCTACTGTTCTCTTCTATAAACCAGTGCCTAAATCAGTGAGGGATATAGAGGAGAAGCCCAAGGAATAAAACTAAGATACTAAGTGTGGAGCAAAACTGACCAGGCCCAATCCTTACAAAGTTTGTAATCCAATGAGTATCTTTACACACACAGACACACATCTGTATTTAGTGCCCTAAAAGACTCATGTCTCTTTAAGAGCTTATAATAGGAAATCTACTTTGGTTTGGGGAATTCAAAGAAGACTACCTTGAGGAATTGACTTTCTAAAATCTGAATAATAGGAGTTCCCATCGTGGCTCAGAGGTTAATGAATCTGACTAGCATCCATGAAGACATAGGTTTGATCTCTGGCCTTGATCAGTGGGTTAAGGATCCAGCATTGCCATGAGCTACGGTGTAGATTGCAGATGTGGCTCAGATCCTCCATTGCCGTGGCTGTGGTGTAGGCTAGCAGCTATAGCTCCCATTGGACCCCTAGCCTGGGAACCTCCATATGCTGTGGGGTGTGGCCCTAAAAAGCAAATAAAATAAAATAAAATTTGAGTAATAATTGAATATCAATTAGAGTGGAGAAAAGGCATTTGTGACATAGGCAAAGAAAACCAGGTGGAGGAAAACAAAGGTAGTTTAAGGTCAAAAGAAGGGTAGCTCAGATAGTCATGAGGGAAACAACAGAGGAGACAGCAGGGAGAGACAGTGACCAAACTAAACAGGACATTGTAGGTCCTTTTATAAGTTATTAAGGATTCCTTTCTTTATCCCAAAAGAGTATAGTCATTCAAGGTTTTCTGGCTGGAAAGGGGATGAAGGATAGGGAAGAGGAACAACCAAGATACTATCAAATTTGTACACTGAAAAGATTACACTGGCTCCTCAATGATGAATATATGGAAAAAATAAAAATAATGAGAGTTAAAAGGCAAGGCCACTATGTGGCTATCTTTGTCTTCCTGCCCTCCTTTGAGCCATGACTCTGGCAAAGTGTAGAGGTTTGTTTTTTTTGTTTCCTATCCCTAGTTGCAATGGATTTTGACCACTTCCTGAAGTCACCTAGAGCTGAAAGCTTTGCTCCCAGAGGAGAAAAGGATATCGGTGGAATTTCTTGCCTTTCTTGCAGTGGCTGCTGTTTCCTTGTATTTCTGGCCTCAAGAGTTTCTATAAGAGCCTGAAAGTGAAAGAGAATGTCTACTCTTATCTGCAGTCACCAGGCCCAAGCTCTTTCTTACCAATGTGTTACAAAGCAAACAAATGCTATATCCTCTCTCTTTGTAGGCATGTCTTTCTTAAGGTTTTGAGCTAGTCGATATTCTGTGATCTCAGCATTCTGACTGGTTCAAGAAAAGTTGTAAATTTGCAATTTGTCTAGTTATTTTTCATTGTTTTAAAAGTTGGCATAATGCCTTCCAGTTTTGCACATCCTAGGCAAAAACTAGAGGTACCTGAAATTTAAATTTCAAGTGCTTTAGCCAAAAAAAAAAAAGTGGGGGGGAGAGAACATGCAAGAATGAGAGCAAGAAAAAAACAATAATTGGTAAATCTAGAAGAAGTGAGTATGGGTATTTATAATACTTATCTTTCCATTTCTGTGTTCAAACATAAGAAGTGCTCAACTAATTATTTTAAATGTTATTAAAACACAATCTGTTGAGTGACAGTATTATGGTATTCTTATTAACCCCAATCAAAATGGGTGAATCATTTTTTTCCACCCTACTTTGATGCTGCCACCCTAAGATGCCTTTTTGCTTTCACAATTTTAAGAACACACTTATTCTAAATATTTTACTTACCTCTCTCTCAGCAATGTTTCCAATAAGATATAAATGATTTTGCAGAGATTAATCATTTATGGAGAGAATTGCCAATTAGAAAGAACATTAGATTTGGAATTAGGAAAAAAAGGCTTAAGTGAAAGCTTACATATTTAACAAATATTTATGGAGATTTCACAATGCTCTATTGCTTGTTTTAGAAGCTTGGAAGAAAATAGTTCTGCTGCTTACTAGTTCTTTGAACTTGCACTAATTTATAACAATCTTAAACTTCATCTCTATCTCTGTGAATTATGAGTAACAATACCCGCCTCACTTGTGAGGGTTAAATTCCTTGGTACACGCCAAGGCATTTTGTGAAATATAAATAAATTACCACAAAGCATATTATTACAATTTTCTTCTAGTTGTTTATTTTTTTCCACTTGTTAGAAGTATTCTTTTGACTCCTCCACATTTCTGTTAATGTCCTTGGCCTTTGTTTCCTACTTCATTTTATTATAACTGCTTACAATGTTACAGCCATTTACAACTTCATGTTAATCAAAACCATGAATTTCAGCAAAGGCAACAATCCCTGACTAGTCTGTGACCTTTTTCCCTTTGATCCTGGCATCTGAAAGCTTTTTATACATTTTAATTCTCTTCTATTTTAATAGCTCTGTGAAGCAGTCCTATTTTCTTTGACTGATAAGATCATTGAAGGTGACCTGATTTTCTCCAGAGATGCACAGTGAATAAAACACATTCTCACACACAGTCACTTACCATGTTCTACAAAGGGGGAGAAAAACTTGGAGTCACTGTTTCTCTATGGAGGTCACATTAAGAGAAACTGACTTCTCAAGTATTGTGATTATACATGCATCACCATCACGCAAACTGCTTTACTTATTCCAAATCCTTGCTTTTTTTGAGAATTTATTGTTTTACACAAAAATGTAAACAAAAGATTTTTAAAAGTGTTCAAGAAATATAAAATTTATTTTTGCTCTGAGGTTTTTGTTTTTGTTTTTTTTTTAATACAAACACCTAATCTTTTGAGCTAGATCTTTTTTGAGACACAAAGTTATACATAGTTTAAAGCATTTGTTTATATGTGTTTCTCCAGGTATTATGTTTATGCAGTTTTGAATTTGCAAGGTGATTTATTTCTAGCTAGGTTTGTGCCTGGCACATAGGGTGCTCTATCCTTGTGATTTCTTTGTGTCATGTTGATGACTCATGACTTAAACAGCCAGGCTATTCATGGGTGTGGAAATTGATATTTAAGAGTATTTTATTCTGCTCAGTCAGGCTTATTCTTTATAAAGAATCCAAACAGTAGTACCATTTGCAAAAGACTACTGAATAGAATATTCAATGTGTACTTTTCCACACATTTGTGCCCTTCCACACACTCTTTCTGCCCACCACCAGCCATCACCTGACAACCCCATCCAACATCACCATCACCACACCATCTTATCACCACAGCAATCACTCCAGAAGATCTTTTCCTTCTGCTTTCAAGGCACTCAGCATATTGTCAATGTTTCAAGACATTTTTATATTCATCCACTCTACTAATACTATATCAACCACTTCCAGCTACCCTTCTAAGACTGTTGTTCAGGAATGGTAGAAGAATCTACTCATTGTTTTACTCCAATATCCCGGAGAGAGAAAACTAATTTAGCATTCCTATCTATGAACTTTCAGTAATTATATTTCCCCATCAGAGTCAGAGTCTGACAAATATCACCTTTCCTCTCCATTTTTCATGGAGGTAGCTCAGTTAATGAACTTTCCACAGGATTTGTTTTCAGAGTCCTAGAAAACTGATACATGGAAGACAGGGTGTTCTGTTTTCTGAAGTCAATAGAGAACTAGAGTTACTCAGCAGTTCATTTTGAGCAAGTCTTCTTGATTTTTTTTCTAATTCAAAATAGTATTACCATCCTGAGTAAGGATGGCAAATATATAATTACAAAGAATATCCTCTTAGTTTAAAACACAGCATTAAAATAAAGGCAAGCATTTGTTCATCTTCTATTGCCATTTTCTCTGGAGCTTTTGCTTTTAACCTTCAAAAAGGCAACTCATATACAGAATATGTGTATATTTATATCATATATCACACATTTTAAATGGGTAAAGGAATAGAAGATTGATAAAATATGCCTGAGTGCTTGTGGCATAAAATTATATTTCAGTTCTAGCTATAAAAGTATAATTCAATTGAAATGTTTATCATGCATCTATGAATATTTTTTCTGGCATATGTAATGGTATTGCATGGACGATTTAATTTTTTCCTTTAAAAGTAAACCTGAAGGAATTCATTCTATAGTTTTTCATAAGATACAACTAAAGATCAGCTCTGCAGGAGTCCAAGTCTAATACATAAAATGTATTGTCTCAATAATTATTTTATTTTATATTAACTGTATTTTTGACTTAATGTGCTGAAAATCATTGGTATAATGTCACACGTTTGGTCTCTTTTTTCCCTTCATATATGAGCTAAAGTTGTGATTTTTTAAATGGTGAAGATGAAATAATCTGTATACAGGCATAGAATTTAAAAAGGCAACATATAATGCTGCTAACTTCATACTGAAGGTTGCAATTCTTGGAAAAATACATCCATTCTAACATCAAGATTATCAACAGAAACAAAAGGAATATATTGAAAGAGAAATCAGAGTTGAGAAAGTAAAGGCTTGGGAGTTCCTGTCATGGTGCAGCGGAAACGAATCTGACTAGGAACCATGAGGTTGTGAGTTCAATCCCTGGCCTCGCTCAGTGGGTTAAGGATCCAGCGGTGCCATGAGCTGTAGTGTAGGTCACAGACGCTGCTCGGATCTGGCATTGCTGTGTCTGTGGTGTAGGTCGGCAGCTGCAGCTCTGAATAGATCCCTAGCCTGGGACCCTTCATATACTGCAAATGCGGCCCTTAAAAAGCAAAAAAAAAAAAAAAAGTAAAGGCAGCTGTGAGTCTGAAGATAAAACATGATAAATTCTTATATTAAAAGACAATTTCACTTATTCAAAGGGAAACTATGACTTAATATTTACTATTGGTTAATTGGCAATTTTAAATGTGTGAAAATATATAATTAAAAATTTAAATTTTAAAAAAACTCTGGGAGTTCCCTTCATGACTCAGCAGTTAATGAACCCAACTAGGATCCATGAGGATGCAGGTTTGATCCCTGGCCTCATTTGGTGGGTTGGGGATCCAGCACTGTGATGAGCTGTGAGGGAGGTTGCAGATGTAACTCAGATCCCACGTTGCTGTGGCTGTGGAGTAGGCCAGGGCTGTAGCTCCATTTCAACCCCTACCCTGGGAATTTCCATATGCTAAAAAGCAAAAAAAAAAGAAAAAACAACAACAACAAAACCTCAGTTCATGGAAGGCTGATATAATGGTATAACGATGCTCTTGGTTATGATTATCTTTTTATCTTCAGTGATAATTAAGTACAAACTGTTTCACAAGGACCAGTATTCTACTTATTGCACAATATAGAACTAGATTTTATATTTTGTAATCTTCGGTGTTATTTCATTTCCAAGCACTTTTGACACATTCCCATATTTTCATTAAAAAATTTTATACTTTTTTTTTTATAAGAGGAACACTTTTTGAAATCAAAGCCCTAATTCTGTTTCTGGCTTCAAAGAAAAGCAGTGTTTGAGTCACTATGTTAATTTTCCGACGCTGCATTTTAAGTTACCACAAACTTAGAGACTTAAAACAATACACATCTATTATGTCATAGTTTCTGTGGTTCAGTAGGCTGGCTCCAGCTCATCTAGGTTCTTTGCTTCAGGGTCTCAAATGAAAGTAGCAATTAAAGTATCGGCCACTATTGGGTTTTGGTCTGAAAACTGGACTAGGGAAGAATCTGCTTTCATACTCATATGGTTGATGGTAGAATTCAGTTCACTGAATACTGTTAGAGCTTCAGCTCCTCGCTTCTATTGTCCAAATGATGCTCTCAGTTCATTAGCACATGGGTGTCTGCACACAGCTTCTTACTTTGTTAAGGTGTGCCAGCTGTGAATGCAATAGAGACACTTTTCTAGCAAAATGGAAGTTACAATCTTATGTACCTGATCATGGAAGTGTTAGTTCATCCTCTCTGCTAAACTGTACAGGTTAGAAGCAAGTCACAGGTCCCATCCACATTGAAGGGCACCAGAGTGCCTAATACCAGGAAGCAGGGTCATTAGGGGTCATTTTAGAGTCTCCCCACCATTTTTTATTATGTAACTGGCCATTTAATAATTTCGCCAAATGAATGTTACAGAAGTACAATAGAAAAGATAGTGTATATCACTGAATCTAGGTTGACCCGGAAATTTCAAGGAAGATAATGTTCATACAGTAAATTAAAAAGTTTTATTATTAACAATGTGCTTTGGCTGGTACCAAAAATTCTAATGATGTTTCATTGAGAAGAATATACTCTGAGATTAGTATATATCATAAAGATGCCACCCTTTAACTTAATGGTGGTAATTTGTCTATGAAGTCAATATTTGCATATAGGAGTTCCCATCGTGGCGCAGTGGTTAACGAATCCAACTAGGAACCATGAGGTTGCGGGTTCGGTCCCTGCCCTTGGCTCAGTGGGTTAAGGCTCTGGCGTTGCCGTGAGCTGTGGTGTAGGTTGCAGACGCGGCTCGGATCCCGCGTTGCTGTGGCTCTGGCGTAGGCCGGTGGCTGCAGCTCCGATTCAACCCCTAGCCTGGGAACCTCCATGTGCCGCAGGAGCGACCCAAGTAATAGCAAAAAAGACAAAAATAAATAAATAAATATTTGCATATAGCATAATTACATACATAGTTTGTGTAACAGTAATACCACATTTGAAGAACACAAACAAATTCATGCTAAAATAGAACAACAAAGCCTAAATTTGGAACTAGTCCTACTATAGTACCATAACATACTGATTTCAATGCAGTATAATGATGTCTCTCTCTCTATGAACATCTAAAAATAAGTAATGCTTTTTTTCCAGTGGTCCTAGGAAATAATTAAACAGCCAACTGCAGACTGAATGAAACTTGCATAGCCTAGGAATTAGCATATGTGTGAACAGAAAGTCTTATGAAATTATGTATTTTTTATTAGAACATTTTCATTTCTGGTATTTTTCACTAGAAGTTCAAATTAGGGAATCACATGGGGATGTAAAATTAATACTAATACATAAGAATTTGTTGGTTGTGTTTATAGCATTAGGAACAACCAGTGCTTATTTTAGCATTACATTAATATAACTTTGGTGTGAATTAGAGAAAAGAGCAACTCTACTGGAGATGATAAAAAGATTAAATGTCTATATGCTTAAAGTATCAGCATCCCATTAAGAGAAGTTAGACAGTAAAGAATCATTCCTAAAATTTGTGGACTAATCATTGCTTGTTAAATCTTTATCTACAAAGGAATTTCAGATGGTTAAGCAGTAATGTATCCAGTCCTGTGGGATATAGGCACCTCAAAACCCCTTCACCTTAAAATTATTGGATTTAAAAAGCTGATCCATGATTTCTTTCTATTTTTACTTTTTAGGGTTGTGCTTGTGGCATATAGAAGCTCCTGGACTAGGAGTCCAATTGGACATGCAGGCCTACATCACAGCCACAGCAACACAAGATCTGAGCCCCATCTGTGACTTAAGCTGTAGCTTACAGCAATGCTGTATCCCTAATCCACTGATGGAGGTCAAGGATCAAACCCACATCCTCATGAATACTAATTAGGTTCTTAACCTACTGAGACACAATGGGAACACCTGATCCATGATTTCTTTACTGTAGTAAAAACTAAAGTAAAACACTAGGGATTTAAATACAATGAATATCATGTGTTTAAAAACAATGTCTATAAAACATGCAAAGTGAAAAAGAACAAAACAACTACAAAACATTTTCTTTGGTTTCTAAAAAAGATACCACATAAACACTCTAAAAGGATCTTGGGAACCCTTTGATTTTTCCAATCCACGTCTTGATAAGTTTGCATTAGAATAAAACCACACAGGTATGGAATTCTCAGTCTATGTTTAGCATTGTTAAAGGCTGGTTAAAGTGCTAATATATCCCATCTTGGCATATAGCCAGCTTCTGTAAGTAGAATTTATGATACAAGTGAATTAGTGCATGTAAAGCACTTACAACAGACACAATAAATATTATCTGTTAGGAAAGCTATATATAGTATAGTAATTAAGAGCACAGCCTGAAGGCTGCATTGGTTCAAATCCTTGCTCTGCCACTCTGCCAACTTGAATAAATTACTTAATCTCTGTATCTCACTATTCTTATCTTTAACACTGAGCTATTAATTATGACATCTCATGAAGTTTTATAAGGATTATATAAATTAAAGTAGTGCCTTGCACCTATTATGAACTATGTAATTTTTTTAATTATTGCTATTTTTTTAGTTTCTAGAGACAGATGTCATCTTATCAATAAATTTTAGGGCTTTGTTACTTACCTTCATTAAATGAATATGAATTGATTCATGTATCAATTTCAAGACACTGAATCAAATAATATGAGGACTATAAAAGGAAAGAGGATATGACTTTTGAGATGGAAATGTTTATTGTTTAATATGGAAGATAAGATTTTGCATATATGTTAGTAGTATATTGAAGAAACTGAAAGATAGTAGAAGATAGGAAAATCTCAAAAAAAGAACTATTTCTATGAATCAGTGGCTCATTCTGAGCCATACCCCAAAGGGTGTCATCATTGAACCACAGAGATTACTGATGTTACTGAAGGGTTATCTATGCTTTGAAAAGAGATTTGTAGATCTACGTTTATATATGAAAATATCACATACCTTCAGACATTCATGTGACTGTAAACCCAATTTTCACAGAGGGCTCCACATATTTCAGTTACTCTCTCAAAATTACCTAGGAAAGAAAAATGGCCTGTTTCATTTTGACTGTTTGGGGAAACATGCACAAAAATATCTTTAATTTGAAAGGAATTTAGAAGGACCAAAATATTGAGTCCTATGGACTAACTGGCAAAATTAAATCTAAATGCAAGTCATTTAGCTCCTCTGCCTTCCACTGAAGTGTTTTCTTTAACATTTCCTGGGAGGTAGGGCTCTTTCATCTTTTATTTGTGGAATGAAAAGCTACATCGGCAAATCTTAACTCCTAATTTAGCCTTCTGGATGGAAAGACAGCCTGAACGTGGCCATGGTGAAGAATGCTGCTTCATCTAGTTGGCTGGAGACCTTTTACAGCTGGAGCCCTTTTATAGTGTCTAAGTGTCTGCCACACTTAGAAGCCTTTTCGAAGTCACACCTTTGTATTCATGTGAGTGTGTGTGTGTGTGTGTGTGTGTGTATGTGTGTGTGTATTTTAATAAATAGGAGGGAAAAATATGTATAATAAATAGCCCTTTTCAGTATGATTTCTCCCCATTCTCCCTGCCCAAATACACTTATAAAAGAAACCTAGTCATCTATTATAAAGGTCTATTTTATGTTGCCTAAATGGAAAGAGAAGTTGAGGAGTGAAGCCAATTAGGGGAAACAGGAGGTAAAGAGGCAAGGCCAGTGTGTCCTCATAAATGCCTCCAGTGTGAGGATTTTTACCTATTTTATCTATATAGAATACTTGCAAAAGTCTTTGTTGTTGTTGTTTTCACAATTCATAGGCTTCCCACTGATCAATTCCAATAGTCAATTGCCCTCTAAAGTGAAAACCTTCCATTGGGAGCTAAGCAAGCTCAAAAAACTGCCTGATGTGTAAGAAAGCACTTTTTTGGTAACCAACATCAGTTCCAACTATATATGTGTCATTTTTTTTTCTTTCCTGCACCTTCACCTCTTGCTTTACACTCCTTTGAGTATATAGAAGCCAACAAGGATGAAATAATTACAGTGTGTGTCTGTTGCACAAAAGTTCTTCTCCCTGGGCACAGTTTTCATTTGCCCTTTTATAGAAAGCACAGTGTTTACATACACAGCTATAGGCCAGTGTGACAGGCTATAAATGCTTTGTTTCCCATAATTTGGAGTCTATGTTATTCCATAAGTATAAGCACTTTCCTCTAGTCTATGAAGTTTCTGAGTTTTACCTTACTTAAAAATATATACCGAACCTAAAAGTTGAGAGTTACATTTTATTCGGGGAAAAATGAGGACTGCAGCCTTGGAGGCAGCATTTCAGATAGCTATGAAATACAGCTCCAAAGAGGGAGGGGGAATGTCAGTACATGTATGATTTTGGTGAGTGGGGAGGTATATGCAACTAAGCACACATTTTAGAGAAGGTTGATGCTAGTCTTGTGAAGGTTACTGCTAGTCTCAAGGAGAAGATGTCACCATGAAGGATTTTAGGCTTTTCTGTATATTAGGAGATGAAAGAAATGGGCTTGTAAAATCATCTCCTGAAAATACCTAATGATCTGAAGACCTATTCTGCCAGTTTTCCCAGAGCATAGGTACCCTCACTCCTGATCTCCACCCTTAGCTCCTTTCAGGGGGTGTTGAGGGTCAGCCACTGCAGTATCTCATGATTCAATCCATGTAGAGACAGAGGGCAAGTGCCAATCTCCAGTTCACATCCCTGAAGTTTTCCTGGGGACAGCAGTATAGATGGTGGGTGATCTAAGGATTCACAAGCTCTCACTCAGTATTGACTACATAATTTGTAAGCCAAGGGAAAAAGGAAAATACATAAATTATGGTATGGGGTCCTAATAAGCATGGCGTATATGTGTGGCTGCACAGCTCAGACACCCATGAAGCTGGTCCTACCCCTGTTTAAGTCACGGGGGAGCTGAATTGTAAAGATCCTGTTATGTGGTTGTATATATGTATGTATGTATGTACGTATGTATTTTTATTCCACAGAAAGCTTTATTCCACCTCTATTGGTTTTGCTTTATTTTTTAAAAAAGGTTTTTATGTTTCATAATATAGTTGAATATATATATACATTATTTTCCTCACATTATCCTCCATCATATTCCATCACAAGTGACTAGATATAGTTCCATGCACTATATACAGCAGGATCTCATTGTTTATCCACTCCAAATGCAACAGTTTGCATCTATTAACCACAAATTCCCAGTCCATCCCATTCCCTCTCCCTCTCCCTCTCCCTTGGCAACCACACTGGTCTCCAAGTCCATGAGTTTGTTTCTTTTCTGTAGGTAGTTTCATTTGTGACATGTATTAGATTCCAGATGTAAGTGACATCATATGGTATTTGTCTTTCTCTTTTTGAGTTGCTTCACTTAGTATGAGAGTCTCTAGTTCCATCCATGTTGCCACAAATGGCATTATTTTGCTCTTTTTTTTATGGCTGAGCAGAATTCTATTGTGTATATATACAGCACCTTCTTAATCCATTTGTCTGTTGATGGACATTTAGATTGTTTCCATGTCTTGGCTGTTGTGAATATTGCTGCAATGAACATGCGGGTGCATGTGTCTTTTTCAAGGAAAGTTTTGTCCAGATACATGCCCAAGAGTGGGATTGCTGGATCATATGGTAGTTCTATATTTAGTTTTCCAAACTGTTTTCCATAGTGGTTGTACCAATCTACATTCCCACCAACAGTGTAGGAGGATAAACTTTTCTCCACACTCTCTCTAGTATTTGTTATTCGTTGACTTATGAGGCCATTCTGACTGGTGTGAGGTGGTACCTCATAGTAGTTTTGATTTGCACTTCTCTAATAATCAGTGATATAGAGCATTTGTTCATGTGCCTGTTGGCCATCTGTATATCTTCCCAAAAATGTCTATTCAGTTCTTCTGCCCATTTTGCAATTGGGTTGTTTATTTTATTTTATTTTATTTCATTTTATTTTATTTTATTTTATTTTATTTCATTTTATTTTACTGCTGTTGAGTTCTATAAGTTGTTTGTATATTTTAGAGATTAAGCCCTTGCCAGTTGCATCATTTGAAACTATTTTCTCTTATTCCATTGGCTGTCTTTTTGGTTTTTTTTAATGGTTTCCTTTGCTGTACAAAAGCTTGTCAAGTCCCATTGGTTTATTTTTGCTTTTACTTCTGTTGCCTTGGGAGACTGAGCTAAGAAAACATTTATATGGCATAGATGCAGAAAAAGCATTTGACAGAATCCAAAATCCATTCATGATGAAAACTCTTACCAAACTGGCTATAGAGAGAACATACCTTAACATAATAAAAGCCATTTATGACAAACTCACAGTAAATATAACACTCAACTTAGAGAAACTGAAATCCTTCCCAATAAAATCTGGAACAAGATAAGGATGCCCACTATTACCACTTTTATTCTACATAGTACTGGAAGTGCTAGCCACAGCAGTCAGACAAATAAAAGAAATAAAGAGTATACAAATTGGAAGAGAAGAGGTAAAACTGTCACTCCTTGCAGATGACATGATACTGTATATAGAAAATCCTAAGGACTCCACACAAAAACTACTGGAACTGATCAACAAATTCAGCAAAGTAGCAGGATACAATATTAACATTCAGAAATCAGTTGCATTTCTGTATAGTAACAATGATATATTAGAAAAAGAATATAAAAATAAAATACCTTTTAAAATCACACCCAAAAAGATTAAATACCTAGGAATAAACCTGACTAAGGAGGTGAAAGATTTATATGTTGAGAACCATAAAAGATTAATCAAGGAAATTAAAGAGGATTCAAAGAAATGGAAAGATATTCTATGCTCCTGGGTTGGAATAATTAATATTGTTAAAATGGCCATACTACCCAAAGCAATCTACATATTCAATGCAATCGCTATCAAACTACCCATGACATTTTTCACAGAACTAGAACAAACAATCCAAAAATGTATATGGAACCATAAAAGACCCAAAATCACCAATGCACTCCTGAGGGGGGAAAAAAATCAAGCAGGAGGCATACTCTCCCAGACTCCAGACAATGTTAGAAAGCTACAGAAATCAAGACAGTGTAGTATTGGTACAAAAACAGACATACAGACCAATGGAATAGAATAGAGGACCCAGAAATAAACCCAGACACCTATGGTCAATCAATCTTTGACAAAAGAGCCAAGAATATAAAGTGGGAAAAAGACAGTCTCTTCAGTAAGTGGGGCTGGGAAAACTGTACAGCTGCATGTAAATCAATGAAACTGGAACACACTCTCATACAATGCACAAAAATAAACTCAAAAAGTCTTAAAGATCACATAGGACAAGATCCCATAAAACTCCTAGAAGAGAACATAGGCAAACATTCTCTGACATCAACCATATGTGGCTGTTTTTAAAACACAAAGTCTGCAGGATTGGTAAGAGCAGCCCATATCTTATTCCATGAGGTACCTGTATCCTTCTACAATGGCCCTTACCTCAATTCTCCCTGCACTTTTAAAATTAAAAGCCAAACACTGTACCACCTCCTTAAATGGACAACGCTTATCTCTTGTGTAACCCACCTCCACCAAACTTCCTTCCTCTCTTCTTCATCTCCCTAAGTGCCCATAATTCACAGTCTATCCTACCACAGACATAAAAAATGCAAAATCATTAATAATGACCCAATAATCCAATGTAAATTGTCAAGTAATGCTGGATAGCAATTGAAAAACAGTGTTCCCCACCTCAAAGTAGGAAGGACTCAGTCTTCCTAAACTCAGTAGCTGATCTGTGCTCTCAAAACTCAGGTCTCAGCAATTTTTTCATGTCTTCATCTATGACATTTCCCCTCCTAATCTGCAGAAGTGACTGAAAGAATTCTTATACCACTTCTCATAACCCACCCACCCACCCAACCAAAAAGAATATTTTACATCAAAAACTGAGCATTCATTTATTGAACCCTGTGGAATTAGCAAGAATTTCAACCCTTTGGAAGTTGCAGAGGTTGATAATTATAATAACATATTTTAAGTTTACATTTTAATAACATTAGAAAAAATTTTAAAGATTACTAGATATACAAAACTAGCCATCTCATTATACATTTTCTCTATATGCTCTGAGGACTGAATTTATTTAAAAGACAAATTATTTGAATTTTTAAAAATTCTATTTCAATAGACCAAAACATTAAAAATGAGAAATGACTATATATTATAATCTCAAAAATAAATATTGTCAATGACCAAGATAAATAATGGCCCAAAATATATTGAATATTCTTAATTTAAATATAAAGAAAGGGAACATTCAATTACTCCCTGGAGAATAACAGGCTTCCTCCTAAGCTTCCACTGAAATATATATGAAATTGTTACTACCGTTGTATGAAAAATGTTCAATTCAGTTTTCCTTTATTGATCCAATCCCCTAGTAATTAGGATATGGCTGCTGCTTCTTTTTTTCTCCCCTGTACAGATGTGATTGCTTATCTGACTAGAATAGTCTTGAGCCACTTCATATGATTTTATCACAGATCTGGCAGGAGCTTCACCTTTGGCATGTAAATGTCCACAAGTGAATTGAGAAGAGGCTGAAAAAGTTGTTTGCTGAAAAAGACAAGACTCAGCATGCGGTGACTGCCATGTAGCCAAATGTAGCT
The DNA here is from genome assembly GCF_016906955.1 of Phacochoerus africanus. Taxonomy (NCBI): domain Eukaryota; kingdom Metazoa; phylum Chordata; class Mammalia; order Artiodactyla; family Suidae; genus Phacochoerus; species Phacochoerus africanus. The sequence goes on from NC_062544.1 coordinate 138,062,864, forward strand.
AGAGCTGACATATTATACCGGAATCTATTGTATCCACCAATATTTCAGAACAGCCCTGTGACCCACACTTATGATTTTTGGTATCAGAAGAAAAACACAGTACCTGAATCACAGTTTCCTATGAACTCTTTCCTCTCCTTCTCCTAAAATACACACACGCTCACACACATGCTCACACACACACACACACACACACACCAAATCTCACATCTGAACATCCTTCATTGCAGTCATCACTGTCTACTTTGTTTTGTATAAATGTATGTACAGGCATCATCTAACAGCATCACATCTGCTCAACTCTAAGTCCTTTTAGGTTAAGACTTCTCTAGTTCCTTTCTGCATCCTTACAAGTGCCTACCATGCTTGGGCATTCCGGCACACATTTAGAATTTGTTTAAGGACAGGATATATGAAACAATCCATGTAACAGCTGCAGACTGCTAGAACCAGGAAATTCAGATTATCTAAACCTGAATTGGTAGTACATCGTCTCCTCCGTATTAACTCCCATCAACTAGTTGTGGACACCTTCATTTAGCACTGATTGCAATTAGAAGGCTTTTGAAGCTATACCTACACTCCATAGGAAAGAATTCTGTGATTGAATGATAGTGTCTGCCAAGCCAACAGAATAGAAAGAAGCCATACCACCTCTGCCATAAATTGACTCCCAGCATGTGTTCCACCCCCTTACTTTACAGGTAAACAAATTGGACTTTAGCATGCTAAGACATTTTATTCTATGTCACACAACCAGTGGCAAAATTAGGAAACAAACTCAGGCTCTCAGACTCTTAACTATATGACAATATCTCTTTCCATACTATGCTGACTCTAGGTCTCTTCCCTTGAGACTTCTTTGCTTTTTCTATCATAGGTGTGTAATCCTTGGAGGATTACAAACAGACATCAGGGAAGAGGCACAGTTGAGCTGACTGGCAGGTGATGAACTAAACCATAATGTGAACAAATGCAGAGTGGCTTTCTGCAAAGTGGATGCATTCCAGAGGAATGTTTGAACCAAGCTGAGAAATTCAGGAAATTCCTGATCCCATCCTGAGCAGACAAAAATCTCAGCTGTTAGAACAGAGAGGCATAGGGAAAATTCCTCAGAGAGCCCTGCTTGAGGGATGGATGTCTTGAACTGTCTATAAAATATGCTCTGGACCAACTATAACCCATTTCCAATGGTAACCACCAGTTACCTTTGGTGCTGGATTCACTACCTAGGGGCTCCCTTCTGTTCTAACACTCAGACTCTGGGGTCAGTCTGCCCAAAGCAAGTGATTTACCAGGTAGTGGGCACATGTTATAAAAGACCAAAAGTCATTACCCACCACTTTATCTTCCTTTTATCTTTTTTAAATAATATGTATTACTTTCATTTCATTGTTTTCAACCATCTCAGAACATGGTTATGGATACATTCTCAGTGTGAGGAAAGGAAATTATTTTTGAAAAAGCACTGGTCTCTAGAATTCACATTTTAATCGCAACCGTAGACAACCAGAGCATCATTCTAACTTCTAATTTAGTTTATTGGGGTGCTCTCCAGCAGCATAGAGTCTGAATCCCCAGTAACCCTTCAGTCTACTACCTCCTTTTGATCCTTTTAGATCAGGTCCTCACTACCTTTTGTTAAAAGCCTCATATTTTCATTATGGACAAACATCTTAAAAAATCCTTATATGATAATGTAATATTACATTATCCTATGAGAACCTTGCATGGCCAGGTTGAGTACTAAAAATTCCCACCTTAACCAAACTGTGTATACTTTGTGAAGACCCCGTGTTTTTTTAATTTCTCCACACTTGTTTTACTTGCAGTGCCCCTTCCTAAAAGAGTTATACTTACCTTGTCTTCCTGGAAAACTACTATCTTTCAAAACCTAAAATAACTATCTTTTGCTCAAGAAGCTTTTCCTTGTCCAGTATTCTGGTTGCCTATACTCCCAACATACAACCACTCTATAAAAACCTTCAAAACTACCCTCAAATTTCTCTCTCTCTCTTTCTCTATCACTGCTCTAACTTAGACAGCCTGGAACCATTCTCTCTTCAATATGTCCATTATTGCTTCCTTCACTTAGCTCACCCATAAAGCACTTAAATTAGCCCAGGTATGTGAACAACTCACAAATTATGCATACCCCGATAGGCCAAATACACAAAAATCTAGGGTCAAGGCCACAAGGATTACCCAGTAATGCAATCAGCTTCTCCTCACTCTTTACGTCTTCATATTTTCTATGTACATTAATTTGCCTGAAGTTGCTGTATTGACTTAATGGAATACCATTGCCACCTGCTGGCCACATTGAGCCATTAAAATTCTGCCTTTACCAAATTAAGACACTAAATCAAGTTTGGCTATACTGCTGTTATAACTAACCTTGACATATTTAAATTTAGAGTGGCCAATGTGATCCACCTTGCCATTGAATGTTATCATGCATAATTAAACTAGCTTAAACTAACCTGCAATGACTAAAATGGAATTAATATATCTCATTGTCAAGAACACAGATTCTGATATCAGAAATAGAGTTTCAAGATTTAGCTTTACGTAACTTTGGATAGGTCACTTAACTTGTCAAAACTTGCATTGTTCAAAGAGACAAAAATGGAACGACAGCAGTGACTTCTTCAGAGAGTTAGTGTAACCAATCAATGACATAAGAGATGTGAAACATCAAAACAGTACCTAGCATATGGTAAGTAATCTGAGCAGGTTCTCAGTTTTTCCTCTAGCACTGTTCTTCTGGTTACCCAATTTATAAAGTCAGTTTTGTCTCTGAGCCTCCATTTTTTCATGAAGTCTTCAATTTATGTAATTTTTCAATGCAGTTTCATCTGTTATATAAAGTATATATAAATATATAAAGTTTATGGCTAGTGCTCTATTTGTTCAACCTTAGTTATACCCGAGGCAATCAACCCTATAAACCCCAGGCTTAGATCATTATTTAGTCTTCTTAGAGCACTCATTTAACAAATTTAAGTATAATTAATATTCAATAAAATACAATGATCTTGAGTGTTAATTTCAATGAGTTTTAATAGTTGTACTCACCATGGAACCACAACTTAAGATATAAACCATTTTCATTGTCTGAGGTAGTTTCTCATTGTTTTTTTCAATATAAAAAAAAGAAAGAGAAAACATGGAACACCCCAAAAACATTTGTGTCATCCTTATGCAGGCTCTATGTTAATTTTTGTATCAGGTCAACTTTACCTCATTTTGCCAAAGTGGGTACACTACTCATTGTGTTTCTAGTTGCCTCCCTTATTCTCTCAGACCTAGTAGAAATTATAAAAAACAATAACAGTCTACACTTAATTACTCTTTTTTTTATATATTGAGTTTATGAGTTGTTTGTATATTTTGGAAATTATGCCTCTGTCGGTCACATCATTCGCAAACATTTTCTCCCAGTCCATAGGTTATCTTTTCATTTTGTTTACAGTTTTCTTTGTTAGGCAAAATCTTATAGTTTGATTAGGTTCCATCTGTTTATTTTTGCTTTTCTTTCTTTTGCCTTGGGAGACTGATCTAAGAAAATACTGCTACAGTTTATGTCAGAGAATATTTTGACTAGATTCCCTTCTCAATTATGTGATCTTAAATCTCATGAGTTTTCTATGAGTACTGAATAAAATATCTGCAAAATTCATAAGTTATCAAGATCACTCTCACTTCTGCTACCCACTACAAGTTCAGGAGGTCTCAAGAACACCCTTAGGATTCATAATTCCCTTGAAAAACTAAACAGAAATTAGCAGACACTATACTCACTATTAAAGGTTATGACAATGAAACCAGATTCACATTTCCTAGTAATGCTGTGCAGAGAATGCCTATTTCTAGGAGACATGCATTGCAATATGCAAGGAAGCAAACAAGTCTTGATGTAGAGCTTTTATTAGGGCTCAGTTATGTAGACATAGTTGATTGCCCATGTGGCTTATCTCAGGTCCCCCAGTAGGTCAAGCTGATACCACAGGGCTCAGTCTTTCTTTACTTCCCACCCTCTGTACCACCCATCACATTGTTGGTATAAACTATGGGCATGGACTAGGGCCCACATAAACAAACATTCTTATCAGAGAGGATATTCCAGTGGTTTAGAGATTACCTCCTAAGGCAAAAGGGCAAACATTCTTTTGGGCAAGTTTAATCTCTTACTGCATAAACATGTACACTAGTTGGCACACACATTCTATGAGCATAATCATTAATATTATTATTGTTTAGTAGCCATGCTATAATCTCTCCTGCCTAAACAGTACTGTAAAAAGATTTTCAGATTTTTACTGCTTTTGCTTTTTTTTTTTCTGGGTCTATAAAGACACCTCTATGTTGTTAATAGGATTTTTAGCTATTCATGGTAACATATATCAGATTAAAACTCATAGATAGAACACAATGGAATATAATATGAGAAAAAAGAATACACACATACACACACACACATATATATATATACACACACACACATATGTCACTTTGCTCTGCAGCAGAAATGGGCACAACATTGTAAATCAACTATACTTAAACTATACTTATATTTAAAAAATAAAACTCATAGCTTTGGTTAGATCCACCCTAGTTCTATCTTGTTTCTTCACTCCTTAAATGACCTGGGTGTTCCCAGACTTCTTCAGGTACACATTTATAGACAACCCCTGGGGCTATTTTGACAGATGGTTGATCTCTTTCTTGAATCTTTCTAGTTCTACTTTAGTATAATTTTATTTCCATGTTGTTTTGGGGGTTTGTCACTTTAACTTCCTGTAATTCCACAAAAGAACCTATACCCATTATTTCAGCAGCCAAAGATTTTTTTTTTCATTAGCAGCACGAAAAGCTCACACAAAACTCAGCAACAAGTAATTCCTTTTTCCCCAGCTTGAAAAGGTACACTCTGCCATAAAGCAAAAACACAATGAAAGGTTAGGTTCTTATTGCTCCATCTCATTATTGTTGATGTAGAATTCTAAATTAATTTGCTTGTGCCTGTGGAAATATCTTTCTTAACCTTGGAGATTCAATGAGAAAGAATTTATCTTAGAGATAAGCGTTGCTTAACAGCATTTGGCATGTGCTCAGGCTGAAAAATCATCCAGAGAGCATGTATCTTCTTTCTTTAGTGTAGTGATCACCACAGAGATGTTACATGGAATGTGGTGCAGAAAACCTTTAGCATGGTGGTTGATATAGAGGATTTGATTAGCAGCAGAAGCTCTATAGTTAAGTACTTGGGTTTACCCTGGAGCCAGTCAACTTATGACCTAATACACATAGAACTATCACTTCTTTCTTTTCAGACCCAGAAGAAGAAAGGGGTTTTTGTTTATTTGTTTTGTTTTCTGTTTTGTTTTCTGCTGTATGCTTTGTCTCTAAAAGTAACTGGCTTGGGGAAGCACTCAATAAATATTTGTTGTTGAATGAACAAAGGGTTGTGATAAGTATAAGCTCACATCATGGATTCAAAACCCTTAGACCAGGACCTAGCACAAAGTAAGCTTTCACTGCATATTCATTTAAAAAAACATACAGTTAAAACAGGAGTTTCCGTCGTGGCGCAGTGGTTAACGAATCCGACTAGGAACCATGAGGTTGCGGGTTCGGTCCCTACCCTTGCTCAGTGGGTTAAGGCTCCGGTGTTGCCGTGAGCTGTGGTGTAGGTTGCAGACGCGGCTCGGATCCCGCGTTGCTGTGGCTCTGGCGTAGGCCGGTGGCTGCAGCTCCGATTCAACCCCTAGCCTGGGAACCTCCATATGCCGCAGGAGCGGCCCAAGAAATAGCAACAACAACAACAAAAAGACAAAAATAAAATAAAATAAGATAAAATAAAATAAAATAAAATAAAAAACATACAGTTAAAACAAAAGTAGATTAAACCTTTTTTTTTTTTTTTTCCCCCACTGTACAGCATGGGAACCAAGTTACACATACATGTACATCTTTTATACTTAATAAAGAGTTCAGTGGTGGGTTTATAGGAAATCAATTAATTATTAGATTCCTATTTTTATTGTCCTTTTATTCTCCAAATAGTTATCTGGCAATTATCACATGCACTCTTGCAGATCCTGAGGATTCAAAGATTAAAAAATAAAAATAAAAAATAAAAAATAAAGGACATCCATGAAATGTTCTTCCCAGACCCTAGACATCTATGAATAACCAATCCCTGAGTGAGAATAAAACTATAGAACAGTGATGAAAACAAGACATTTGAATTATTAATTTTATTATTAATCTTTTGATATTTCTGTATCCATTAGATTTTCTAAAACTCTTGAGATACAGGAGCATCTTCTCTGAGACAAGAGACTTTTCAGAGATTCCTCTCTTTACTGCCAAGCTCTGCCTTAGAGAATTTCTCAACTAGTTCTCCCAGATTATAGACATAATTGGCTCTTAGTTATCTTGGTGCCATTGTTCTTGATGTACATCTAAGCATCATCTCTGGGCCATCTGAAAAGCAAGATTCCTATTTCTAATTAATCACTGGCTGGTCATTGAGAATATTGAAGTAGCTCCTAGTTAATTGGACCATTTTATCTCTAACCTCTTCTATTTTCTAGATGTAATAGTGATAGAGGTGCCAACAATTCCAAACACATCCCTGAAACCTTGCTAATCAGCATGTGTGATTTGCTAAGGGTACCATTGTTTGAGTTGTTAAAGCCAAATCTTTGCAAGAGGTTATACATAAGTGGACATTTTTATCTCCAAGTCAATTACACACATTTAATGAAACTTAAGGAGCTTATAAAGTTAAAAACTAAAAAAATAAAAAGCAGCATCTACAGCACTTGGTGATGCAAGTCAAGTGTACAACACTCCCCACCCTCAACACACACACACACGATAAAAATAGGAGAAATGCATACTAATAAGAGAGGAAGAATGAATATTGAAAAGAATGTGGGCTCCTTATTTTATCAGCCCTGTAAACATGAGCAAGTCATAGTCATTTGAAGGTCATCTTTCTTATCTTTCAAATGGACATAATATTAATAGCTATAAGGTTGTTGTAAGGATTAAAATACATTAAATAATACCTTGAAAAGTATTTCATACAATGTTTGCTCTATAATGTGTGCTGACTATATGTTAGATGTTATTATTCTAGGAAACTACCCTATCGTCCCAACTCATGCAAAGAAACAATTAACTCATATTGAAAAGCAATTACTTCGCTTCTACAGGGATTACAGAAAATCAGAGTAAAAGGCAAAGACAGACAGGGTTTTTTTTATATTTTCTCTGGGCTTTTTGAGATATGTAATCTATGCATATGAAAGTTTAGAGCAGAACTCCAAGAGATACTGGAAGGCAGAACAAGAAATTAGCTTCATTCCATGAAGTATTTGAGGCTTGTCTTCCCTAACATTTCCAAGGAACTGTCCATAAAAATAACAATGCCTTGTTCCACTAGGTGTTCTTATAAAAAAAATAATAATAATATACATTCAAATAAGTTTGGAAAATATTGAATATCAGATTGCCCCTGGCCCTTAAAAAAAAAATGAAATCACAATTCTGGAGTTCCCAGTGTGGCTCAGCAGGTTAAGGACTGGACATTGCCTCTGTGAGGACGCAGTTCAACCCTGGCCTTGCTCAGTGGGTTAAGGATCAGTGTTGCAGCCAGCTGCAGCATAGGTTGCAGATGTAGCTTGGATACAGTGTTGCTATGGCTGTGGTATAGGCCTACAACTATAGCTCCAACCATTAGCCCAAGAACTTCCATATGTCACAGGTGTGGTCATTGAGAATCATAATTATTATTTTAGTGTTGAAGGGTTTGAAAAATCTGGAACAGCCCTAATAAAAGAAAAAAAGGGACAGCTTTGAATTATTTTGTTTAATTTTCTTCAAATAACCCCTACATAACTTGTGCTCTGCACAAAACATACTTTAAAAAGATGCTGAATTAAATGTTGTGGATACAGCAGTGTTCTCCACATCATTTATGTTCAACCGAAACTAAGAATGAGATTATATTTGGAAATAGGGCTTTTGAAAATATAAATAGTTAGGGATACTGAGATAAAATCATAATAGATTTTGACTGGACTCTGAATCCAATGACTGCAGTCTTTACAAGAAGAGAAGACACAGAGGAACAGAGGAAGTGGTGAGGTGAATTTGGAGGCAGAAACTGAAGTGATGCATCCATGAGCCCAGAACCATCAAGGGCAGCCAATAACCACTAAGAAGCTAGGATAGAGATGTGGGATGATTTCTAGATGCTTCAGAGCCTCCAGAATGTATCAATCTTGATAACACCTCAGTTTTAGACGTTAAGCCTTTTGGAACCGTAAGAGAATAATATTGTTGGTTTGAACCTCTGAATTTGTGTCAATTTGTTAGGGCAGTCCCAGGAAACATATATACGGTATTCCAAAATAATGGCTAATTGAAATGTGAAAAATGCTATTAAATATAACTAAATAAGAGCTTTTTCTTTTTCCTCTCTCTTCTGCCCACTTGTTTTGATTCTATTTCTCAATGACGGGGGCGATGACAAGTTGTCCAAGGCAGGTGGAGAGAAGCACTGCTAAGAGGTGTGATTAGAAGCAAACTCATGGCTCAAAAGTGACCTTTTTTTTTTTTTTTGCCTATTGAACAATTTTTTCTGTTGTCACTTGTGCTCCTGTTAACAAAAGTCCTTAGCACTTGTGAATTATTGGTGTTTGTGAAAAGATTACAAAACAGTCACCTTCTCCAATGCTACCTTAATGTTACAGAATAAACAAAAGAAATGATAAAATGCCAATATACCAATATACAATAGCAATGTTTGCTAAATGTCAGTTGATCTCTCTGCTAGGCTTTGGAATCACCATAGAAAGTTAAGATTTCTACATTATCATACAGATCTGATAGAATTTTGTTTGTGTTTCTTTGTCTAGAAAATAAATAAAGCTCTCTTTGTGGAGCAGCATCTAGTCCTCACTATGTGAACTGAGTCTCATAGTATATGTGACACTTTGTCCTGGGACAATCAGGTTACCGCCAAAGAAGCAAAGAAATAGCCAAGGTCAAACAATCAGAAGCAGCTAGAGGCACTTGGCCCCTTTGGAGTTTGATAAGCAAATAAAGAAAAAAGTAGATGTGTCCTATATCTAGTTCTTTCTTATGTGGACAGAACTTTCTATTTGGACTTCCTGTGAGGTTTCTTAAATGCAAGCACTGCAGCTACTGCTTTCTAGGCACATTTACATGCAGAATTTGGACATGGTTTTCAAACTGAAAATGTGACCACAAACTTAAGTCATGTTGATGGCCCCCAGAGCCCTCAGAATTTGTTCCTCATTCTTTAAGGTGGCTAAAAAAAAAAAAAAAAAAAAAAGCCTTTTTTGTTTGTTTGTTTTTAATAATGAGAGAAATGCAAATCAAAACTACCACGAGATACTACCTTACACCAGCCAGAATGGCCATCATTAATAAGTCCACAAATAAAAAATGCTGGAGGGGGTGTGGAGAAATGGGAACCCTCCTGCACTGGTGGTGGGAATGTAAGCTAGTACAACCACTACGTAGAATGGTATGGAGGTACCTTAGAAATCTATACAGAGAACTACCGTATGATCGAGCAATCATACTCTTGGGTATGTTTCTGGACAAAACTTTCCTTGAAAAATACACATGTATCCACATGTTCCTTGCAGCACTATTCATAATAAAAAGGTCTTCCTGATGTCATTTTGGATATCTATCTCTCTAGCCCCATGTCTTGTCAAATCTTTCCATGACAAGAATTACTAGAGTTCTCCAAATTCTTGATCTCTCTCAGCTCAGGGCATTTGCATTTACTTACCCTGTCCTCTTTCTGAAAAAAAAAAAAAAACCAAAAATAAAAACAAAAAAAAACCCCTCTCTATGCCTGATTCCTATACTCATGCATTGTTAAGATCATGGCTTCTGATGTTAGATTGACTGGTATCAAATTCTACCCTGTGCAAAATGGGGGGAAATTATATTTTCCTCACAGAGTTATGTTAAAACATAAATAATAAATACTAAGTAGTACATATAACAGAAAATTGACAACAATGTTATCATCTTCCAAACCCAACTGGGATAAAATTTTCAAAGAAAAGCATTCTGTGATTTTACCAGAATAAATTAGATAAAAATTAACAATAGTTATAAGAACAATCTAAACATTCTCTTACATTCATTAATTCTAATTCTAGAAAATTATGCTAAGAAAATAATTGTAAATATAGGAAAAGACTTTATTATTGCATTTTTTTGCAACAGAAAACCAAAATATGGAACAATGTAAACATTTTCATTTAGATATACTAGTCATATGATGATTTATTATGAAAATTTCAAAGTATATAGTTTCATAAAAATAAAATTTCACAAGGCCTAATGAATAGCAGAGAAAATGCTTATATTTTTAACTGAATAATAGCATAGATGTGACAACATGTTATGGTAAAAAAAAGCCTCGAATTGTAGGAACTAATATCCTAATTTTGCAGCAGCAAAACTGAGTATTTTTTTCTTCAAATGTTCCATAATCAGCCTCGATTATTTAAATAATGTCATGAAGATGAAACGAAAACTTTAACTTGAAACAATACTGGTTGAGTAAATAAAAATTTTTCCTACTTATCCACACCAGTCCCTGCCAGTGAGATCTGTGACATCCTTCTCTTATCTAACTTTTCACCTTGGAAAGGAACATGGAAACAGGTTGATAAAGAATGTGAAGAAAGGGGAATAAATGAATAGGAAGAAGAGAAAGCCTGATGCCTATGCAACTTTGTAACATATTTATAAAATCAATGTAGCATCACAGGGGAAACTGTTTATGTTCAAACACTGAAGTGAGGAAAAAAGGAACCAAAATTCAGGACTGGCTGAACCTTGAAAGAGTAAACAGAAAATGTCAAGTGCTTCTCTCACAGAGGGAATCAACCAGTTTCCCCATTCATGAAAGAAAAAAAAAATTGTTGATTATGAGTCAGAAAAAATTTGTACTCATGTTTGTCATTTCTGTAAACTCTGTTATTTAATCTGTATATTGGGAGGAAGACAATAAAGCATAATGAATCAAGGGAATGCTATTTCATTTTCTCGTTTCATATTCAAGTTTGCTCTAGTGTAATTATGGTGTTTAGGAAGTTTAAACTGATGGAGCAAGAGAGAAATAAAGAGAATAAGTGTTCATCCACTCTAAGGAGCATTTCTTGCTAAGAAAGATCACATTGACAAATACAAGAAATGCATGAGAGGTTTTTATCAACCATTAATTTTACATTTATAAGAAATTTACATGGTGATCAATTGGAAAAATATATAAATCTACTTCTAAATAAATACATTTTAAACCAAAGTGAGGGAATCTTAGCAAAAATGTTTCACAGTTATAGGGAGACAGAGGCAAAACAAAAACACAAATACCTCAGTCCAATCTGTGAATAAAGAGCTGAAAAGAACCAGGAAATTATAAATGAGCAGATCTGCCCTTGGCTGTAGGCAAGATCTCTGAGACAGTAATAAGGAATGAGGTTACCAAACATCCAGAGAGAGATGAGCTGATAAAGCTTAATCACGCTAGTTTCACAAAGGGCAAATCTTTTCTGACAAATTTGGTGGCATTTTTGCATGGCACAGAGGGCAAGAAAAGTACGTGACTGGAATGAGAGATATAATTCAACGTGAAGAAGTAAAAAGGCATAGATGACATATATGGAATGAGATACTGTTTTAACTTTCCAAAGGGGGCCACGTGGGTGACATTTAACCCCAAATCCACTGATTCCATTAAGATAGGCTGGCAAGAAGTACAAGCAGAACTGACAGATTAGCATGCTTTGTTGTGACACTGTGTTACAAATAATATACATTTGGGGTACCAGGTCTGCCATCCACAGATTTTGAGAGTCCTTTCCTCAGTTATTTATTTTTCTTTTTTCCAAATGTTCTTTCTCTTCTCAGCTTGTTATTGGTATATATGTGGAATCAATGCTATTTCAGGCAGACACAATCTTATTTCAGAGAGCAGCCAATAGGGCCACTTTAATATCTCAATGATAATAATAGGTTTCAAGGGGTTTTCTAACATCTTCACTTGGGGACATTTTAGGAAAGTGCTTTTAGGTGCTTTGTGTACTTGACAGCACGCTGTTACTTTTCAAAGGTTAATGCTGAAATGTTCTAAATTGGGCAAGTAATAGGGTCAAAGACTCAGAAGTTCAAAAGAGAGAATCTGAGTTTGCTTCTCAGTTGGCCTCTCAGTCTACAAATAGGCTTCTCCCTTTCCACCTAAAAATAGAAATAATCAAAACTGAAACATACACATACAGGTCCTGCTGTTACTGCTGTTCATCTCTCTTTTTCTCTTTGCCCTCTGATTTCTTTGTAGAGTACCACATACACAATGCCATAGTTTTCTTTCAGATTTGAATTTATTTTAAAGTTGGCCTTTGTGTCTCAATTCTTAAGAAACAAGACTTCCTGATGACGAACACTAGTGCTTTGTTGTGGTTCTTGTTTTTCATTAAGACTCTCTAACATGTGATGATCTTAACTACATCCTTTGTTAAAAACTCATTTCTTGGCCTCCTATAAAATGGGTGTGATGAGCAGAATAATAGCTCCTAAGATGTCCGTGTCCTAATTCCTGAATCTTGTAAACATGTTAGATTACATGGTAAAAGGTAATTGAGACAACGGATAGAATTAAGGTTGCAGAGAGAATTAAGATTGATCTTAATAGCTAAACCCAGTGTAATCATAAGAATCCTTAGAAGTAGAAGAGAGACAGAAGAGAATCAAGGCAATGTAACTATGGAAGACCAGCCAGATGTCAGAAAGATTCCATGCATTGTTGTTGACTTTGAAGACAGAGAAAGGGGTCCACAAACCAAGGAATAACAGACAGCTTGAAGAAGCCAGAAAGGCAAGGAAAAGGCCTACGTTCTAGAGTCATGAGAAGGTGATGCAGCTTTACCAACACCTTGATTTTAGTTCAGTGAGACCCATTTTAGAATTCTGACCTACAGAACTATAAGATAATAAATATGTGTAGGTTTGTGCCACTAAATTTCAGGTAATTTGTTATGGTAGCAATAGAAAGCTCACATATATTGTGTGGTTCTGGCATAGGCTGGCAGTTTCAGAGCTGCAGGTGCAACTCTCCTACTAGCCTGGGAACCTCCATATGCCACAAGCGCAACACTTCAATGTTTTCTAACTTTTACACATTAAGTTCAAAAGTCAGTCATATCACTGAAAGTCCTTCAAAGCTTTTGTAAATCTATCATTCCATCCTTATACTTCATTACTCTCCTCCTTTCCAGACAGACTAGTTACATTTTTTGAGTGATGGGTATTTTCTTATCTTTATTCAAGATATTCTTCTTAGAGTTTCTTTACTATACCCTTTTCTTTCAAAAGTTTCTGTCTCATTCTTTTACACATAGCTCAAAAATTGCATCTTTTGTCACTTGTCTATAACCTCTAGGTAGAATTAATTATTTCCATCTCTGAACTTCCTTAAAATTATGCTTGTGCTTTTGGTATAACACTGCAATTATTTAACTCTTTTTGACAGCTTCCTTTCCAGAGTATATGACATAGTGACTTAGCATATAGGTTCTGGAGTCAAATTGCCATGTTTCAAAATTGGATTCCAACACTCTATACCTGTTTGTTATTGATCAAGTTATTTAAGCTCCCCAAACTTCAATTTCTTCACCCTCAAAACAGGACTATTAGAATATATGTGACAGAGTTTATATAAGGATAAAATAAGATAATTCCTGTACAAGCTGAACTTTGTCCCTGATTTTTACTACATGCCAAAATTGCTTTTAATTATAAGCTTCTTGAGTCCAATTCATTTATTTATTTTTGTATTGCCAGTATATAAAGAAGATTCAGCACATAATTAGAGCTAATAAAATGTGGTTGAATTTGCTTATGTTGCACTTCATCACTGGGTGCTTCCAATATCTAAATAAACAATAATGTAGCAGTTTGGCTTTAAACTGAAGAGATCAACACAATGTGAAATATGATAATGCACACTTATGATTTACTTTATGATCTGTGTGCCACTTGCAATATGTCATATACTTTGCAGACAGGTTTAATGCCTAACTTCTAAGTCAGTAGGTCACTATATATGCCTGAGTGGACTGAAATACTGCAGGGCTCTAATCTTACATTACATGTAAATCATTTAGTTCCTTCTAACTAGAAGTAACTTATATAAAAATAACCAGAAACAATCGCATTATGTTAAGAATAAACTCTCAATTAATAATTATCTTTTCAAATGTCTGTTGCATGAAAATATCAAGCATGGCCACTCAGCTAACTATTAAACTCCTCCTCTTCACACTTTTGATGTTTATTTGAATAAAGAGTCACTGATTACTCAGGTGTAACATAAATGCTAAAGTCAAAGTTTGGCTTGAATGTAATTAGTGTTTGAAGTTAACGCTATTTTGAACCTACACTATTTTGCCCATTCTATTGAGATTCAATTGGCAATATGTAAGTCATGGAGACATGACAGCATTGTGTAAGTTTAAGGTGCACAATGAAATGACTTGCTATATGTATATATTGTGAAGTGATTACCACATAAGTTTAGTTAATGCATCCATCACTTAATGTAGGTAACAATTTTTATGTATGTTACTTTTAAAGCTTTATCTCTTAGCAAATTTCTAATATACAATAAACTATTGTTAACTATAGTCACAATGCTGTACATTATATCCCCCAAACCTATTCATCTTATAACTGGACATTGTACCTTTGACGATCTTGACCTATTTTCCCACTCCCCACTCTTCCTCACCAACTGGCAACTACCAATCTGTTCTGTTTCTACAAATGCTTCTTCTCTAGATTCCACATATGAGATTATACAGTATTTGTTTTTCTCTGACTTACTTTACTTAACATAATGCCCTCAAGATAGCCATGATTTTTATAAATGCTGGTATTTCCTTCTTCTTTATTACTGCATAATATTCCATTTGTACTTGTGTATATTATGTGTGTGTATATACTTATACACATGAAATATTGTCTTTATTCATCCATTGATAGATATTTAGGTTGTTCCATGTCTTGGCTATTGTAAATAATGTTTGCAATAAACATAAGGACCTACATTTTTTAAACAATTTCAAATATATCTAAAAATGTATTGTCATCAAACGATTACTACAATGAAATTCTCTTTTCATTAAAACTTAAAGTGGAATGAGTCCAAAAGTCAGTCTCTACACTTCAGCCCTTACTACCAAGCCACATCAGTATATTCAACTATTTATTAGACAGCTAAACCTATGAGCACCAAGGAGTCATGAAAATCAACACCTGCAAATCAGAACTAAATTTTTTTTTAGCTACAAAACCACCAATATTCTCTATTCATCTATTAGAAAAAAATAAATCTCTGAACAATTTTGAATGTTTTTTCTTCCAATCATTCTCCCAAATTCAGTTAGTTGACAAATCACCTTATTTTTGCTTTCCATCCACATTCTCATCACCTTAGTTTAAGATATATCTCTCTGCTTAGACTATTACAGTAATCTCATACTATATTTTTGTCTTTTTTTTTTTTAGGGCCACACCCACAGCATATGGAGGTTCCCATGCTAGAAGTTGAATCTGAGCTGTAGCTGCCAGCCTACACCACAGCCACAGCAACACCAGATCCAAGCTGTGTCTGTGACCTATACCACAGTTCATGGCAACTCCAGATCTTTAACCCACTGAGTGAGGCCAGGGATCGAACCTGAGTCCTCATGGTTACTAGTGAGATTTGTTTCCACCAAGCCACGACAGGAATTCCTTTATACTATTTTTTAAGCTCTCCTTTATTCTCCAAGACTGCTAATGAAGCAGTTTCCTCTCTTTTTTTCCATTCAAACAATAAGTTTAGCATGTCTCCCCTGTATAAAACCTACCAAAAGTTAAGCATTAAGAGATAGTGGGATTTCAGTGCAGAAATCTATAGTCAGATATTTAAGACACAGGTTTGCCTATAATTATTAAGTAAGGCACTTAACTTCCCTGAAATTGCTTTTCCTCCCCTGTAAATTAGGTGGAAATTTCTTTGCTATATATATATTTTTTTCTCTATTTTAAAAATCTGTGACTTGCTTAAACGAATAAGGGAAATTGGTAAGAAAGAAAGAAAGAAAGAAAGAAAGAAAGAAAGAAAGAAAGAAAGAAAGAAAGAAAGAAAGAAAGAAAGAGAAAGAAAGAAATTTTCTTTTTATAGAACCTTAATTCTATATGTCCTGAGGAAGACATGACTGACTTTAGTCTAGGGTAGGTTCAACAGGCTAAAGAACCTGCCTTGGAAACTAAGGCAAAGTCTTAATATTAGAAAATCAAATAAATAAAGTAAGAGAGTAAGGCTGTTTTCGCCCTGAAGTATGCAGAACTCCAATGGATGTATCATGGGTATACAACCTTGGACTTGAATTCAAACTTTGATTTGAGTACCAACTCTAGAATATCACTATCAGTGTGACCTTGATCAAATCTTTTAACTTCTCTAAGCTTTAGTCAGGATCAGCTACATTGTTTGCAGGGTCTAGTACAAAATGGAAATGAGGGTTCCTTGTCCCCAAAACCAGGAAAGTTACTAAAAATAAAATTTTTCTTTCATGGTATCTCTCTTGATCTGGCATGGTGTTTTTTATTTGCTATTTAATGTCACTCACCCTTGAGCACAGGGATACATCTCAGGTAAAGTCCCCGAGGGACTCTTCCCACCACTTGGTGCAAACACGGCCCACCTGCTGCCACTGGCCACTGAGTTCCACCCCGCATCAGCTGTTTGACGAATATGTTGTGCCCTGGACAACATATTAGTCAAGCAGATAGACAACCTTCCCCCCAACTCATAGCAGATAGACAACCTTCAACGGCATTGCTTTCTCTCTGCCAGGACACACCAGTTACTACAACAGTAAAGGACAAGAGGCTCACCCCTAAGAAGCAGCCCACCACTGAATGTACTATGGTGCTGCCAGCCGGGGGCAGGCGTGGCCACTTCCATGCCCTGCTCTGAGACACAGCAGCACATTCACAGCAGGCCCTCTAGCTATGTGAGCTGTATTAGTCCTCACCTTGGAGCTGGGGCTGGCGGCACAGGTAGGCATAGAAGGAGCAGGGAGCCCAGGAGAGGTGTGAGACATTAAGAGGTGATCAGCAAAAAGCCAAAATCCTGTCCTGAGCTGGCAGGCTTACAGGTGGTAGAAAGGGGTACCACCCATTAGCAAGGCTCCAAGCACCCAGGACTCATCGGACTCATTGGACTTGACTTACAAAGCACAAATTCGGGGTAACAGTATTAAGAATTTTAAGATAGGACTACAGAGCATTAAACCAGAATTTCTAGGCCTTCTAAGAGTCTAGGTTTGTGTGGTCCTACTGGTTGTATACCCTAGTTTTACTTTCTTCTTTGGCAAAAAAAAGCAAATAAGCACAGAGATTTTTTCTTTTACTTTTTTTGTTTTTCCTGTTTTTAATGAATTGGAAAATATTTTTAAAAATTGATCTTCTGCAGTAGGGGGTTGCCTGGGTGAGGAAATCTACTTCAAGGGATAGGACTGTACCACAAAGAGATATCCCAGGTACTTTCCACCTGGGTGTGACTTTGGAGATTTCAAGTCTACCACACTGTGAAGCCTGAAATTTGTCCAAGCCAAAACAATGAGATTCAAGTAAACCCACTAACAGTATGCCTTTTAGCTTTGTGTTCTTTTAGATATAGTTCTTCTCATGTGTTTAAGTCTGCCCCTAATAACTTCTCCTGAAAACAAACTGTTGCATGCCCAGGTTCTCTGCACTTTTATAGTTCTGGAGAGGAGAAAAGCAGCAGAACACTGGTCATTCTCTACTGTTTATTTGAATCTGTCTTTCCAAAGATCTGTCCACTGCAAAAAAAGCAGAAACTGTATAGTTAGTTGATGGTTCATGGAACCCTGAGACAGGTCTCACCACAAACTGGAACCAAGGATTAATCAATTTAGGGAATAAAGTCACTCTTCACTCATTTATTCTTTCTCTCCATCATTCTACTGTTTGCCTCCCTGTCTGTCTGTCTGTCTCAATCTTTGTCTCTGTATAGACCAGCATTCTCTTAAGTTTTCATGAATTTTATGGAAGATGGAGGCTCTAATATTCTTGAACAAACCCGTCTCTATTCAAGTAACAGTCAGAAAATACCATCTCTTCATATTATTTCCCAGTTCTCAGGAAAGAGAAACACAATAGCCCAGCATGCCCTGTTCACTTTTGGTCCAGTCATCTATGACTAGAAGAATGGGATAAAGTAAATAAAACATGAATTTAAAGACCTATTCCTAATAGTTAAGAGCTGATTCTCAATAAAGTTGTTCATAAACTGTTCAGAAATAACAAAATGTGACTGCCTTAATCAAAAGTTTTCTATACACAGGGAGTGACAATGAACTTTAGACTCTGGTAGTTTGATCCAGTATTGGAGTCAGACAGTAGCATTAGTTTTTTTTGTTTTTTGTTTTTTGTTTTTTTTTTTTCCTAACTCCATGGAAGATAAAAGAAGAAGAGAAATGGGACAGAGCCCTATATGAATTTTCAATAACATTGTTTAATTTGCTTTTAATTGCCATTTAAAGGTACTTATTTTTTAGTGTTCATCTTTTGCTAAGTTCTTGCATTACCTCCAAGTAAAATATTTTTTATAGAGTGGGTGATTTTATAGCAGTACATATTGTCAATACAATTATTATTAAAGCACTTAACTGCTCAAAATACCAATATTCTTCACAACCTCTAGTGCATTCTTAAAGTAAAAGTACTTGAAAGCATTTTTTTTAAAAAGCATTTTGATTTCATGTTTTTGACATATTGCGACACTTTCAGCTCTTCTTTTACGGAAAGCTCCTGTCCTTGATTTCTGACAGTGTAGGCAAAGCAACAAACTCCTGCTATTATTTAATCATTACATTACAGTATTAAAAAAACTAAGGATTTACTAGAAGAAACTAAACAATTAGTTGATAAAAGCCAGGCTTTTTACTACTATCAATTCAAGCTCTTAAAAATTTTATAAAAACAAATATAAATGAATAAAAATGATATCAACTGATGATAATTCACCAAGACCAAGCTTTTGTATCTTTTTAAATGAACCAAAGTTTGTTATAAAATGCCTGGTTCGGAGTTCCCATTGTGGTGCAGTGGTTAACGAATCCGACTAGGAACCATGAGGTTGCGGGTTCAATCCCTGCCCTTGCTCAGTGGGTTAAGGATCCGGCGTTGCCGTGAGCTGTGGTGTAGGTTGCAGACGCTGCTCGGATCCCGCGTTACTGTGGCTCTGGTGTAGGCCAGTGGCTAACAGCTCCGATTCGACCCCTAGCTGGGAACCTCCATATGCCGCAGGAGCGGCCCAAAGAAATAACAAAAAGACAAAAAAATAATAATAATAATAAAATAAAATAAAATAAAATGCCTGGTTCCATTAGTCTTAAGTTCTTCATCTACCAAATGGGAATGGAAACTTAAGTCTCACAAAAGTTGTCATAGGAATTTAATTTGTTACTTGGTGTATGTAAAAGTCCTAAGAAAACTACAAATTACTCTTCCAAATATAAAATAGTATTAAAGTCAAGTTATACTCCTAATACAGATTATAGGAAGACTGAATGGAGTTTTGCTTCGAATGAAGGAAAGGGAAGGTAAATTATTTAACATATGTTGTTTGCTTATTTTGTGCATGGCACAGTACTAGATACCTAACATACATTATTTCAGCCAAGTTTTCTATCTGGGGGGAGGAAGGGTTTGAAATTATTTAAGTTATAAAGATCTACAAAAAGAAAAAAAACAGAAAAAATTCATATTTCACCATCAAAAATTAGATGACCATCTCAATATATTTGCTTCCAATCTACTTCCCTCATTAAAAATTGATTTTTTTCTTTAACATAATTGCATATTTATTTTAAACATTCAAATTATAAATAAACAAAATGAAAAATCTCATCTCTAATAAAACTTTTCTTGAAATAAAAATTATTAAAATTTGGTAAATCACAGCTCTCTTTCTATGTACCTAAATACAAAGAAAGTAGATTAATGTGTAGACAGATAAATACATAGAAATTGAAAATACTGTTATAAAAATGGGATCATATTATAGATACTACTTTTAACATCAGGATTAATTTTCCTCAGCTTAACAAAATTAAAAATAAAACGAAGTAAAAATGAAGAGAATTTTGAACATTCAAAAAGTGATTTGAGACAACAAAGATATGTCTTTTTTTTCCCTAAAAATTTCCTCCAATGGCAAAAGATGCTCTGAATAATACTAAAAGGTCAAAGTAATTACGTTTTTTAAAATTATAAATGTATATATATATACATATATATTATCTATTGAATTTTTGCTATGAAATAAGAAGATATTAGCATTCACACATTTCAAATGATTTTTCTTTTACCACCCCTCATTTTTCTATTTACATTGTTATTTTTATATTATCCAAAAGCATGGTATTCATTCTGTTCCATAACGAAAACCAACATGTTTCTTACACGGCAGTTTTATATTCACATGTATTCAAAGTGCATCCTATTCTTCCCTCATTCCTGTGATCTGTATATTAGTTTTTTCAATCAGATGAATTTCATTGTTCAGTCATTTATTTAGGAGTAGTTACATATGTTTTTATTTGTTTTTGTTTTGCTTTTTAGGGCCGCACCTACGGCATATGGAGGTTCCCAGGCTAGGGGTCAAATTGGAGCTATAGCTGCTGGCCTACATCACAACCACAGCCATGCAGAATCAAATCAGTGACTGTGACTTACACCACAGCTCATGGCAACACCAGATTCTTCACCCACTGAGCGAGGCCAGGGATAGAACCCACAACCCCATGGTTCCTAGTTGGATTCATTTCTGCAGCACCAGGAGAGAAACTCCTTTTATTTGTTTTTTGATGTTAAAGAATGTTGAATGCCATCAGATTTGAAAGATAAATCAGTGGATGGTAGCAGTCATGTCACCCTTTTATTCAGAATACTGTAGACTTTCCCTCACTGCTTTCTGAATGCTAATGCTACTGTTATAAAAATCCAAAGTTAATCTGATTTTGTCTTTCACTCCTTAAAGTACATTTCTCTTTCAACCTAATCTTCTTGAAAGTCTTTAAATATTAAGATCAGTCACTTAATTAACATATACTTTGGTATTAAGTGATCTCTCACCAATGTCTCTGGAATGTGGTGTATTCTTTCAATTCATAATTTTCTTGATGATATCTTTCAACACATTTGACTGTCTATCTCAGTGACATTAAGATTTTTATTTGGATCATCTTTATCTCTTTCTCATCTGTTACTTGCTCCTGAATTTTTTTATTTGTGCTTTTTCAACTTCATTGATTATAATTATCTCTAATCTTTTCTTTACATCAGTAATTTGCCTATTAGTAGGTGTCTTTTATTTCTTGCACATTTTAGTTAATTTATTAGTTCTTTAATAATGTTCTTTTGGTTGCAATTTTTAAGTCACATCCTAATTTATCTGATTCTATAGTTATCTTACCACTTTTTGTTTTCTTTTTTTAATCAGCAGAGTGAAACAAATTTGAGAAATTTTGTAGGGGTCCTTGAGTTATATTTGCTTTTAGATTGAATATTGTCTATCTTTGGCATGCTATATTTTTCACTTTTATTGTTACAATATATTTTCATACTTACTATTCCATTTCTTTTTACTTGCTTATATCTGAGGAACTTTGTACAGGCAATTCATTTATTCTTTAGAGAGAGGGGTTTTTTAACTTTCTTCTCATCATATCAGGGACCTGTTTGTTTTTTTTTCGGCTAAGTTCCATTTTGGAGGCTGAATAGCCATATTACATGAGTATCCACATTTTGTAGCCTGAGGGAATAGTGGGGTTGTGGGAAGTTGTGTATTTATTAGAGTATCTGGGTGCTTATCTCTATTTTAAATGTTTTTGAATGACTGATAGTAAGATTATTGGTAGAAGAGTCATAGATATATATCATTGGGAGATGCATCCTTTTTTACTTGGGTTTTAGAGATTTTACAAAGTGAGTACATAGGCATGAAGCTATTTGCTTGTGAAATAGAGTCAGCTTTACTATTCACACTTCTCTGCTTCATTCTTTTTTCCTCAGAGACTTATTCACTCATATTCAGTCAGAAGAAGGGGAAAAAAAAATGAGAGTAAAATGCATTATTGGTATATCTACAAATCTGTTATCTCCAAATTGGAAGTTGTTATAAGAATTCTCAGAATTTTGTCATTCACAAAAAATATCTCACTGGGGTTGGGGATGAGATTAAGGAACCAAGAACCCCTTTGCCTCTCTGAACCTATACAAATTCTTCTTACTCTACAAATGTTTTTTGTTGTTGTTGTTGCTTTGTTTTGTTCTTTGTTTGGATTATTTTTAAGTCAATGTTATTGGGATTTTTTTCCCTTTTCTTTTTCAGACATTGTTAATTTCTATTTGTCAGCGCAGAGTGGGAATAAAGCTGGGAGAAGATTTCAAAATCTGTACAGAGTAAGGAGGACCTTGACAAAGGGGAAACAGGTGGAGGCAGTAATTATAAATTAGTTACATACAAGGAGATTGAACAAATGCATAAATACATTGAGGAAAGTGGAAACCAAGGTTCTCAGAGACTGAATAGGGACAGAAAAAAACCTAGAATAAACTGACTATAAATCACCACAGATGGACAGAGGTATGGAATATGAATACATGCATATATACTTATGTAAATATATAACATGTATAAGTATATGCATATGGATACTTACATGTCTTCATATATATTTACATATATATATATATACATATAATACATAAAACCTACACACATACACATATACACAGAGAGGCAAAGAATGAAAGGTCCTCAGAGCAAGAACACCTCAATAACAATGAGTACATTCACATCCAGATAATGGTTTCTAAATACCATTCTCCAACAAAAGGAATGAGCCTTTCTTAGGAAAAAACAAACAAACAAACAAATAAATAACTATTTCCATGGCTGGAATGGAAGAAATACAAAATGATTCGGGAATACTTTCTTGTGCCAAAAAGTAAAGAAAAGTATGAAGAATGATAGGCATGTGTCAAAAAAACAAAGAACCTGAATGGTCTCCTACTGGCCACATCAGTGACAATTCTGCCATCAAAATAAATAGCAATGGATTATAACTTGTTTAATAAAATAAGAAACCATGGATTCACACTGATAGAGTAGACCATACTGATAGAAAGAGATAAATAAAATTTTAAATATTCAATAAGGAACAGTACATTTACATTGTCAGAGTCTAATCACAAAATGCTTATTAATTATGAAGGAAAAAAGTAATTTTATAGTGGAGAAGTCTGGCAGGGAACACCTTAACCAAGAGATCAAAGTTGCCTTTAGCAGGAATGGGAAAAATAAAAGTCCTACACCACCTGATAGGATGCAATCTGAAGTACAAAGCATCCCTAAGTTTAATCATAATGAAACAACAGTGATGTACCCAGTGGGGGAGGGGAAAGGGGGAAACAAGAGGGCCAGACAATGTGATTAGCATCCTTTGGCTGGAGAGGAGTAGTCTTTCTCATCCTGATAATTAATATATATATATATATATATATTCTGTGGTGCCCTCTGAAGTGATTGGGGCCACAAGTGGTGCCTGTTCACGGACCTCTGGTGGTGGTGGGCCATGACCACCTCTGGAATCAGAGATAACTGTGGTGGTTTCCCCCTACCACCTGTAGACCATGCAAGAAGCACCCCATCCTGCTTAATCCCATGCAGGAGGTGCTACCCAGGCTGCTCCTAGTTGCAGGGTCCTGGTAAGTAACAGTGATCAGGCACGTATGGGCATTGCCCGAAGCATTTGGCAGTGGCAGCAGCAGGGTGGGTGTGTTCCAAGGGGAGTGAAAGAAACAGCAGGTTGTGCTCAGTTGCAGTGCCTCCTTTTTGCAACCTCTGAGATGACTGGGGCTGTAGGTGGAGTCTGTTCAAAGAGCCTGCTGGTGGCAGGCCATGCCCCTGCTTTGGTTTCTGAGATGACTGCTGTGGTTTGTCACTGCCATTGTGGTTTGATTACACAAGAGGTGCTGCATCACGCTTAGCCCCCCACTGCCCTCAGCCCACATAAGAGGCACCCAGTACCCCATAGCCCGAGCAAGTGACCTCTTGTCACCTGTAGCCTGCACCAGTGGTGCTCTTCCCTCTGAAACCTGGGGAGTGCTCAGGTAAAGAGAATCTTATGGAGGTCTACTCCCCCATTTCACTCTCCCCAACAATGGTGCCTTGCTTCTCTTGTGCACCCAGACCTCCTCCTGGGTTCCCTCGCCTGTGACATTCTGGTCACCAGCTGGTGGCACACCACTCACTAGCCCTTCAGGCTGTCTCCACACAGCCAACCCTAGTCCTCTCCCTGAAACTGACCTCTGAAGCATGAGTCTCAAAGACCAGCCCCCGCTTGAGCATCTCAGGCTGTGGTGTCCAGGCTGGTGGTGCAGATAATCTGTGTGACTCTCATTCTGCTTTGCCCTCCTCATTCCAGCTGCTGTGTTTTTCATGGCGACTTTGAGGTCCCTCCATCTTGGCTGAACTCCCCATCGGTTAGGTGTCTTCCCAGGGTATGGATTCCTTTCCTCTTTAACAGCTCCCTCTCAGGAGTGCTAGTCCCTTCCTGATTACATTTCTGTCTCTCTCTTTTTTTCTTTTGTTCTATCCAGTTATGTAGAGGACTTCTTGCCCCTTTAGGAGGTTTAAGTTCTTCTGCCAGCATTCAGTAGATGTTCTGTGCAAATTGTTCTACATGTAAATGTGATTTTTTGATGAGTTTGTGGGAGAAGGTGAGTGCAACCTGTTACTCCTCTACCATCTTGATTCGCTCTCCAAATAAATATATGTTTTTTATCAGGATGAAAAAGACTACTACCCTCCAGCCAGAGGACACTAATCACATTGTATGGCCTTCTTGTTGTTGCTTTCACTCCCCTGGGAACTCACATACCCTGCCACTGCCAAATGTTCCAGGCAATGTCTAAATCCACCTGAGGCTCATTACCATTTCCTAGGTTCCTGCAACTAGGAGTAGCCTGTGCCACCTTCCTACAAATCCTTGCTACTGTCAAGAGCCCAGCAACCAGGCACTGATTACTAGTACTGCCCATTGCCTCCTTCTCCCTGGAAACATAATAAGCACTCTATCAAGGTGATAATAGCTCACACTGAAGAAAGAGACAGCAAATATCCAAATTCCCATGCCAAAAATAAGTAGTAGCCCCCTACAAAATACAAAGGGGCACTCTTGCATAGAAATAGCCCCCCCAAGACTCCAGTAGTTGGTTTCCCTAAACTCAAAGAAAAAGAAAAATATAAGTGAAATGAAGAAGCTCAGAAACATTCCCAGTTAAAAGGAGAATTCACCTGAAGCATTGAACAATGAAACAGACCTCTGCAGTATAATAGACACTGAGCTCAAAAGGGAGAGAGTGAAAATACCAAAGGAATTAAGAGTGAATATGAAGGAATTGAGCTGATATAAATAGTAATGCAGATTACTTTAGAAAGGAAGGAGAAAATATAAGGAGGAGCCAAGAAAAATTAGAAAATTCATTTGCAGAGACACAAACTGAGTTAAAGGCACTGAAGAGCATAATGAATAATGCAGAGGAAGGAATTAGTGACTTGGAAGATAGAATAATGGAAGTCACCCAATCAGGACAGCAGACAGAAAACCAAATGAAAAAACATGAAAGCAATATAAGAGATCTACAGGATAATATAAAGTGGGCCAATCTATGCATAGTAGGAATTTCAGAAGGAGAAGAAAAAAAAAGGGAACTGAAACTATATTTGAAGAAATTATGTCTGAAAACTTTCCAAATCTAAGAGAAACATATATCAAGATACTGGAAGCAGAGAAGGCCCCAAACAAGTTGAATCCAAACAGGCCCACACCAAGACATATTATAATAAAAATGGCAGAAGTTAAAGATAAAGAGAGGGTTCTAAAGGCAGCAAGAGAAACACAAAGTGTTATTTATAAGGGAACCCTCATAAGGCTATCAGCTGATTTCTCTACAGAAACACTACAGGTCAGAAGACAGTGGCAAGATAGATTCAAAGTTTTAAATGACAAAAATGTGCAAACTAGAATACTCTACCCAGCAAGAATATCAT
The DNA here is from genome assembly GCF_016906955.1 of Phacochoerus africanus. Classification (NCBI taxonomy): domain Eukaryota; kingdom Metazoa; phylum Chordata; class Mammalia; order Artiodactyla; family Suidae; genus Phacochoerus; species Phacochoerus africanus. The sequence continues at coordinate 138,089,130 of NC_062544.1, forward strand.
TTAAAATAGAAGGAGAAATAAAGAATTTTTCCAACAAATAAAAACTAAAAGCATACAACAATACTAAACCCATTTTAATAGAAATACTGAAAGGGCTACTATAATAAAAAATAAGTAAGAAGAAATAGGATGGAGGAATCCACAATTGGAAAGCAATCACTTAAATAAGGCAATATGTAGATCTAAAAAGGGATAAAAATCCTATTGTAAAAGTGATGATAAACACAAGGAACAGCAAAAGGACAAACATGAAGATGTTAAGAAAGGACTTCAAAATCATAGAATGTGGGGAAGGAATATAAGAAAATCTAGACTCTTTTTTTTAGAAAGTGTTTGAGCATATATGACTATCAGGCTAAAGCAAGCAGATATAGGAAGGTTTAACATACTTGAAAAACAGGGCTACTACAAATAAAAACAAAACATTACATTAACAAAAAAACTTAAAAAGAAAAGTACAAAAGCATAAAAAAAAGGAAATCACCCAACCAAAAAAGAAAGTAACAAAGGAGAAACATAGAATCAACTGGAAAACAAGGTTTAAAATGGCAATAAATACAAATTTATCAATAATCACCTTAAATGCCAATGGACTGAATGCTCCAATCAAAAACACAGAGTGGCAGATGGGCTAAAAAAGCAAGAGCCTACAATCTGCTGTCTACAAGAGACTCACCTTAGGGGAAAGGACACACATACACTGAAAGTGAGGGGATGGGAAAAGATATTTCATGCCAATGGAAAAGCTGATTTCTTTACAGAAACACTACAGGCCAGAAGAGTGTGGCAAGACAGATTCGAAATTCAAAAAGGGAAAAATTTGTAGCCTGGTATACTTTGCCCAGCAAGAATATCATTTAAACTAGAAGGAGAAATAAGGAATTTCTCCAACAAACAAATGCTAAAAGAGTACAGCAATACTAAACCCATTCTAAAAGAAATACTGAAAGAGCTTCTTTAAATAAAATAGAAGTAAGAAATCGGATGGAGGAAATCACTTTCTAGAGACTTACAGCCTGTTAAAACAGAACCATGAAGAAATAGATCAACTGAACAGACTATTCACTAGAAATGAAATTGAATATGTCATAAAAACACTCCCTACAAACAAAAGTCCAAGACCAGATGACTTCACAAGTGAATTCTACCAAATATACAAAGTGGAACTTATACCCATCATCCTTAAACTTTTCCAAAAGGTTGAGAAAGAAGGAACACTCCCAAAGACATTTGATGAAGCCACCATCACCCTAATACCAAAATCAAAGATACTACCAAAAAATGAAAATTATAGGCCAATAACTTTGATGAATATAGATGCAAAAATTCTCAAGAAAATTTTAGCCAACCAAATCCAACATATAAAAAAGGATCATACAACACAACCAACTGTGATTCATCCAAAATTCACAAGGATGGTTCAACATATGCAAATCAATCAACATCATAAATCACATTAAAAAAAGAAAATTCAAAAACCATCACCTCAATAGATCCAGAAAAAGCATCTGACAAAGTCCAATATCCATTCATGATAAAAATTCTTACCAAAGTGAATACAGAGAAAACATACCTGAACATAATCACAGCCATTTATGACAAACCCATAGCAAATATAATATTCAATGGGGAAAAGCTGAAAGGCTTCCCACTAAAATCTAGAAAAAGACAAAGATGTCCACTCTTACCACTTCTATTCAACATAGTATTGGAAATCCTAGCCACAGCAATCACACAAAGAAAAGAAATAAAAAGTATCCAAATTGGAAGAGAAGAGGTAAACTTGTCACTCTAGGTATATGACATAATACTATATATAGAAAACTCTGGCATTCCCATGTGGCTCAGTGTAATGAATCTAACTAGCATCCATGAGGATGAGGGTTTGATCCCTGGCCTTGCTCAGTGGGTCAAGGATCTGGTATTGCTGTGAGCTGTGGTGTAGGACATAGATGGGCCTTGGAACCTGAGTTGCTGTGTCTATGGTATAGGCCAGCAGCTACAGCTCTGATTGGACCCCTGGTCTGGGAACCTCCATTTGATGTGGCATGGCCCTAAAAAAGAAAAGATAAAAGAAAAAAGAAAAAGAAAATCCTAAGGACTCCACACAAGAACTACTCAAATTGATCAAAAGATTCAGCAAAGTAGCAGGATAGAATAGTAGCATTCAGAAATCAGTTGCATTTCTTTATACCAAAAATGAAGAATTAGAAAAGGAATATAAGAACACAATATCTTTTAAAATCCCCAAAAATTAAATATCTAGGAATAAATTTACCAAGGAGGTGAAATACTTATAACTGAAAACTATAAAACATTAATTAAGGAAATTAAAGAGGATTCAAAGAAATAGAAAGATATCCATGCTCCTGAGTTGGAAGAATTAATATCATAAAAAATGGCCACACTACCCAAAGCAATCTACATATTTAATGAAATCCCTATTAAATTACCCATGACATTTTTCACAGACTGCAACAAACAATTCAAAAATTTACATGGGGAGTTCCCATTGTGGTGCAGTGGTTAATGAATCCGACTAGGAACCATGAGGTTGCAAGTTTGATCCCTGCCCTTGCTCAGTGGGTTAAGGACGCGGCATTGCCATGAGCTGTGGTGTAGGTTGCAGATGCGGCTTGGATCCTGCATTGCCGTGGCTCTGGTGTAGGCCAGTGGCTACAGCTCTGATTGGAGCCCTAGCCTGGGAACCTCCATCTGCCACAGGAGCGGCCCTAGAAAAGGTAAAAAGACAAAAAAAAAAGTACATGGAACATAAAAGACCCAGAATTGCCAGAGCAATCCTTAGGAACAAAAATCAAGGAGGAAGCATAACTCTCCCAGACTTAAGGCAATATTACAAAGCTACAGTCATCAAAACAGTGTGGTACTGGTGCCAAAACAGACATACAGTCCAATGGAAAAGAATAAATAACCCAAAATAAGCCCAGACACCTATGGTCAATTAATCTTTGACAAAGGAGGCAAGAATATAAAATGGAAAAAGATAGTCTTTTCAGCAAGTGATGTTGGGAAACTGGACAGCCACATGTAAATCAGTGAAACTGGAACACACCATCACACCATGCACAAAAATAAACTCAAAATGGCTTAAGGACTTGAACATAAGAAAGACACCATCGAACACCTATAAGAGAACATAAGCAAAACCTTCTCTGACATCAACCTTACCAATGTTTTCTTAGATCAGTCTCCCAAGGCAGCAGAAATAAAAGCAAAAATAAACCAATGCAACCTAATGAAATTTACAAGCTTTTCCACAGCAAAGGAAACCATAAGAAAACAAGAAGACAATGTACAGAATGGAGAAAATAGTTTCAAACAATGGAACTGACAAGTTCTTAATCTCTAAAATATACAAACAGCTTATACAACTGAACAGCAAAAAAACAAACAACCCAATTGAAAAATGAGCAAAAGACCTTAATAGACATTTCTCCAAAGAAGATAAACATATGGCCAACAAGCACATGAAAAAATGCGCAAGCTCACTAGTTAGAGAAATGCAAATCAAAGCTACTAAGAGGTACCACCTCACACCAGTCAGAATGGCCATCATTAACAAGTCAGCAAGTATCAAATGCTAGAAAGAGTGTGGAGAAAAGGGAACCCTCCTACATTGTTTTGGGAAATGTAAATTGCTACAACCACTATGGAAAACAGTATGAAGGTACCTCAGAAAACTAAGTATAGAACTACCATACGACCTAGCAATTCCACTCTTGGGCATACATCCGGACAAAACTTTCCTTGAAAAAAATACATGCACCCATATGTTCACTGCAGCACTATTCACAATAGCCAAGACATGGAAACAATCTAAATGTCCATTGACAGATGAATGGATTAAGAAGATGTGGTATATATACACAATGGGATACTATTCAGCCATAAAAAAGAATGTAATAATGCCATTAGCAGCAACTTGGATGGAACTAGAGACTCTCATACTAAGTGAAGCAACTCAGAAAGAGAAAGAAAAATACTATATGATATCACGTGTATCTGGAATCTAATATCGACACAAATGAAACTTTCCACAGAAAAGAAACTCCTGGACTTGACTTGTGGATGCCAAGCGGGATGGGGAGGGGGAGGGAGTGGTATGGACTGGGAGTCCAGGTTTAAAAGATGCAAACTATTGCATTTGGTGTGGATAACCACTGAGATCCTGCATACAACACAGGGAACTATATCTAGTCATTTGTGATGGAAAACAATGGAGGATGAGGTGAGAAAAAGAATACTTATGTATGTATGACTGGGTTACTTTGCTGTACGGTAGAAATTTATAGAACATTGTAAACCACGTATAATGGAAAAAATAAAAAACATAAAAGGAGAAAAATAAAAGAAAAAAGTAATATAAAAAAATGAGCCAATTTCCACTGATTTTATTACTGTTTTTTAAAGTTTTTCTAGACCCTTTTATTACCTATACTCTCAGCATACAACTCCTACCATGACTCCTACCATGTTCTTGCTCAGAGAAGCCCCAATTGAGTGAAACTTTACCAAATTACTATTTTGTAACTTCTAATGGTTCCAAGGCAAGGAAACCAAAGAAATCCTGGGAAATTGTTCTGCATTGAATGAGACTAAAAAGATTTAACAATTAAATGTAATCTTTGGTTCTCTACTAGATCGTTTTGCTATAAAAGAATTTTATTAGAAATAAAAATAGTGAAATGGGAACTGAGGATTAAAGGCTAGTATTGAATCAATGTTAATTTATTTTTTCAGTCATTTGATTGTACCCTTTTTAAGAAATATTAATTTATTTGGAATGATGTGTCATCAGTTTGCAAAATTACTCCAAATGGTTTAGAAAAAATAATCTGTGTACCATTCATGAAACATTTCCCAAATGTTTGAGATTATTTCGAGATAAAATATTTTTAAAATATATATTTACTTAATATCTGATATAGACTTTCATTCAAAGCAAGATCAAGTTTTTTCATATTGTGTAACTCTTTCTTCTTCTAGGTGATGGCCATTTGAGCCGTCCTATTTTTACCCAGGAACCACAGGATGTTATTTTTCCTTTGGATTTGTCAAAATCTGAAATCATCCTGAATTGTGCTGCAAATGGTTACCCTTCGCCCAATTATAGGTAAAGTTCTACCTCAGAGTGCCATGCTGTTTTTCTTTTTTTTTTTCTTTTTCCTTTGTTTTGGGGGTAAAATATACATACAATAAAGTGATTTAATTTGAAATGTAAAACTCAAAGAATTTTTACACAGGTATACATCTGTGTGCCCAAAGTTCAAAAGATATAGACATTCCCAATCCCAAAGCATTTCCTCATGCTGCTTTCCAATCAATAATAACCACCCCTACTCCCAGGCAACCACTATAATGACTTATTGATTAGCTTGGCTTACAACAGTTATTCTTCAGATTCGTGTCATGCAGTGCCATGTTGTCGTGAGAACTGAAGAAGAAAAAGACAGATAAAGGAGGAAAAATAAAGAAGAGGAAAAGATCAGTTTCCCCAAACTGAAAGAGTGTAAAGCACAAGTTCATTTTGCACTCTCCTCCTCACAATTTGAGGTTACTGCCTCAGTTGACCCATATAAGGACTGTGAAAATGTTCCCTTAAAAAAAAAAAAATTAAGGCGGGAATTTTATCAGATTAATTTACAAAATTCCATTGACATGTCCCATCACACAAAAAGCACTGATTTTAGAAAAATATGTTGAAGATAGTTATGTACTGTTTAAAGCAGAAAAGGAAATTTTATTCTAGACAAGTAGAAATGGATGTATTTCTTTCTCACATATTACGTCTAGAATAAGGACGAAGCGTTTGTAATGTTTTTGTTCTTAGAATATTGCAGTAAAAGCAGAATCTGATCCACATTGTGGGTGGAATTCACAGACAAAAATATATACATGTATATATTATGCTTGTGTAAATCACAAGGATATTTTGTTGGTAAGAACTGCATATGCAGTGTGACTACAGAAAAAGCATAATAAATATTAAAATGAATACTGTGGCTTGGGATTTAAAAGTACTTTTTAAAAATCTTATTTTTTAGTAGTGAAAGTAATCGTTACACATAAAAAGCAATAATTTCAGTCCATTGGCTTTCCCTAATTTTTATGCTACATTGAAAATATCATATTTAGTGAGTCCTTATTGTTTTTTCTATTTTATATATAGTAGTGTTGCAACTTTACTTTAATAAAAATAGTTTTAAATGCCATATTTATATGTATAATTACTTTGATCTTAAAATTGTCTATACTAATTAAATGACTTAATTTTAAGCACAAAGTTAAAAACTCCCTTGTGTTTTGTCAAAATAACTTCAGAATTTCTTGACAACAAAAGAGCTGAAAACTATGTCTTCTCTTTACAATGTCTAAAGTTTTCCTGTCTTTAGGATCTTAGATCACACAGCTTACAAACTGGTTCATCTAATTCATGTTTGGTGGGGTTTTTTTCCTTAAATAATGATGTTTTATTTAACTTAACATTTAGTTAAAAATATAAAAATGTGATTAACATATTTTTCAGAATCACCTCATACTGTAAGTTGCAATTTTATTTTGAGAGCTAATTTGATTGATCATAAGTGTTGGTAGAGTCTGTTAGAAAAGGGGCAAAATGTATGAATCCCTATAAGGAACATCTGCTCACTGCAAATCATCAATTAATCAGTCAATACTCATATAAAAAGACCTATTGGCTTATATCATGCAGAAACATATAAAGCACTGCTTCTCACAACAATCTACTAATTTTATCTATGAAGGAATACACCGAGTGAAGAGATTGCAAACATCAATATTGAGAAATGGCTTCTGTTTCTGTTTATAAATTAGGAGGCTAAAGATAGTAATATAGCTCATTTCCAATCCCTATAGCCTGATTTAGCTCATTTCTAATATTATGGTATAAAATACTTATAAGCAAAAGGCTTTGAAAAGAGAGAGAAAAAAAATTTTGTAATGTGTAAATATCAGACTCAGACCCAATTTTCTTGGTAATAAAGCAAAGGGCAGAGGTGTTTCAGACAATGTATATCAGCAACAAAATGTAAAATACAGTTGTTAGTGGGTTTTTTATGTATTTATTTATTTATTTTGGCCATGCCCACAGCATGCAACAGTTCCTGGGCCAGGGATCAAACCAAAGCCACAACAGTGACAATGAGCCGCAGCAGTTCACTAAATCTTTAACTGCTAGGTGATCTGGGAGCACTGAAATTTAGTTTTAATATGACGCTTTCTAACTTAATTTTTTAAAAAACTTCATAATTGTATTCACCTTTGTGTGTGTGTGTGTGTGTGTGTGTGTATTCATGTGGGTGTATGTGTATGTAAGTGAAATATAAGGACGATCTTTATGATTCAGTCTAACATTGTTTGAGGCTATGTGGATATAGTGTAAAGTTGTACTAAAGAGTCCTTGACTTGGAGTTCCCATCGTGGTTCAGTGGTTAATGAAACCGCCTAGGAACCATGAGGTAGCGGGTTCGATCCCTGGCCTTGCTTAGTGGGTTAAGGATCCAGTGTTGCTGTGAGCTATGGTGTAGGTTGCAGATGCGGCTCAGATCCTGCGTTGCTGTGGCTCTGGCGTAGGCCGGCGGCTACAGCTCCAATTTGACCCCTAGCCTGGGAACCTCCATATGCCGCGGGAGCAGCCCTAAAAATGGCAAAAAGACAAAAAAAAAAAAGTCCTTGACTTAGAACAAAATGTTATCGTTTCTAGTCTCAGCTTTGTCATTCCATAGGTGACCTTGGAATAATCATTTCTTTCTCCTGGCGTTGGATTCTTTATTCACAAAGTAAGGGTATACTGGGTTTTAATATATATTTTATTTCTTTTACAAAACTCCCTTTAGCAAATGAAATCTCATGGGAGAAAACAAGCACTATTTAAAGCAGAACTTTGGAAACAGTTTAAAAGTAACTAAAGTCTAAAATTACTGCCAGTTGGAGTCAATACCCTCACAAACAGGATTTCAGTGAAAGCAAGAAGATACAGATGTTAGGCAAGTTGAAATGAAAGTTTTCCCATGGAAAGAACCACTCCTTATTCTTTTAAACATCAGGTAACACATGAGAATTAAAGTTTAGCCAGGAAGCTTTGTAAAGGGAAGGGAGATGGATTATCCCAAAATAGTACTTGGGTAGGATTGCTGATAACTAAAAAGTCTAGGATAATTGGAGAATGATTTGTTAGTTCCACCTCAGAATATATATTTGGGAAAATGAAGCAACACACACAAATTATTTTTATATAGGGTACATAAAAATGTCTTCAAACGTCATAGGGGATTTCTGACTCAGGTCTTCTTGAGCTGATCACCAGAGGAGGATCTTTTCTATAACTTAATCTCCTCTACTCTAGTCATAAAGACATGCTTAGGTCTGGAGAAGCTCTAGGCCCCTGAGTAAAATTCATAACAGTAGTCACTCTGCCCTTCTACTCTTTTCATTCGTTTCCTCACTTGATTTTTTAATGACCTCGTGAGACAGAGCAGGATATTTGTAGTGTTCAAGTTTTATAATTGTTAACTATGGACTTTTGGAGAAGACATATACACAGTAAAGGAATGTCAAAGCTAGGCCTTGGACTCTTTATGTGGGATCAATGGAGACACATTTAGTGCACATTATAATCACCCAGGGAAACTGTTAAAAATTTAGATTGTCAAGATTTTTTAGGGATGGGTATTCTATGTAATTCTAAAGCAAGGTTCAGATTTGAAAACACCTGCCCCCAACACACACAGATGCATTATCATAGGACAAAAAATAAATTTGGCTCTCAGACATATTCTTGAAATAGGGCTTAACTACTTAAGAGTAAAGGATGTTTCCCAATTGAAGCTCAAAATTTTAGTTCAAATTCATTGTTTCAGGAATTAATATGATGCTAATGCAGATGCCTAAAATAATCATCCGTAGCATATTTCCTAGTGTGCATCATGGGAAAATCCTCCCCAGGCATGCAGTCCTATCAGTAATGTGTGTATGACAATCACTTGAATTCGTTAATGCTATTTTTCCATTGATTTAAACATATTAATTAGGAGAAAGCCCACACCACAAGTTGAACCCCTGATCTATATGCACAGTTTAATAATCATTGTACCATAGTGATTAGAATGATTATGGCGATACTGTGAAAAATTCATTTGCTGCAGCTAAGCCAACAACTTTGAATTTGTGTTGAAAAACAATTACCGGGCTTAATTAGGAGCATGTAATGATGACAGCAGTTATTTCAGTGATTGATTCCAAAATTAAAGAGAGCTGGAAATCTAAGTATGGTATATCATTTGCACTAAAAACGAAAGGGAACACAAAGGTTCAAAGACCATGCCCTGTAAACAAATTGTGAAAGATAGTACACAGAGCTGGCAAGGAGAATTTTGAAGATTTGAATGAGGTCTAAAGTAAGAATAGTCTTCTACATTTTCTTCTGATATTGAGAACATGAAGCCATACAAATTTCTCTAGGAAAAAAAAAAAAAAAACTTGGCAGATAGTTCAGACAAAAGAAATACACTACTTTGGGCTGCTGTCTTTCAACTTCTTTGATTAAAAAGAAGTTGAGGTGCATGAGCAGTGGCTAAATAATTTAAAAGTGACAGAGTTGGTTCAAGACCTCTGGATGATTTGTTATCTATTCAATCATTTCTCATCTTTAATCTGGTAAAAGATTACCTAAATTTGTATCTCTTTTCTACTGTCTGTGTCTTTTTTACTGTCTGGGGTAGACTCTATCCATGGGATGTTTCAGAATACTCCTAAAAAAAGTCAATAATATTTGGAATAGTAAAGCGTCATTTTTTTCTTAAAATTAGCTACCTCCAACAAAATAGTTTTTAATTTTTAATACGATCTTAACATAAAGGGAAGAATCATAGCAAAGTTGGCATAGACCCAAGATTGTTGGAAATATTAACTTGATAGGAAAGGTGGTCACCCAGATAGAGACCTGAAAATTTCATTGTGACAAACAATTAATAATCATGCATTTTACTATATGTGCTTTTCTCTTTGGTTAAAAAAAAAAAAAGCTTGCTTTTTTTGAATTTCGTATAAGTTTCTACCACATGGTGTACTTTGAACTAATATATCTGAATGAATGAAAAAATGAATGAATGCATATCTTGACATTTTTTTGCTCTATTTTCATTCTCATCATGCCATATTCTGAAAATAAATGTTTATCTTTGTTTAATTATCTATACAAAGAAAATGCAATGGGCACAAGGCACAGGCAAATAATATACTCAGTTTATTTTTATTGTAATTGAATACATTGTCAGTCTAGTATTTATAAGTCAGTCTCACATGAATTTAGTGATGGAGGCCAATACCTAGGAGCTGGATTATCACTAGGTATATTAGCAATTTTATCTTAAATGAAGAAAGCTCAAAATTACCACTTGAAATAGAGGGATCTCTGTAAGGTTTTCTCCCTTGTACATCTGTCTGAGAGTTCTGTCAGCCTTTATAAGGCAAAAACCTCAGTTACACTACATACTTCTCTCAAACTATGTAACATTAATTTCTTGAAAAGTCAGCATGATTATTGTGAACCCCTCTGTTTATATTATATGATAATATTGTTCATAGAACAAGAGAATATTGTGGCTAGAAAAGATCTTAGTAGCTATCTAGTGCAATCTCTTAAAGATGTGGAAACTAGACATTACTTGAGATTTAAAGGCTTGATGGGTTTTTGATGGGTCTTTTGAGCAATGAACTAATTCTGAATTTTCTACCCCTGACTTCTTTTTATATAAAACAAATAAATTTTTGTGTTTACTAATTCAAAAAAAATGTGATTTGAAAATTGGCTATATCCCATATCCAAGATATATGTACTTGCTTAGAATCTAAATGACTGAGTATCTTAATTCAATATTTTAAAATATGTTTGCTTAAATGGTTTATATGAATACACACAGATTGTGCCCTAGGAATGCATCTCTTTAAATATATAATATTGTTGGGGTTTCTTGTGGTACAGTAGGTCAAGTATCCGGCTTTTTCACTGCAATGGCTTATGTTGCTTTCGTGTACATGTTTGATCCCTGGCCTGGGAATTTTCACATGCAGTGGGCTCAGCCAAAAAAATAAAAATAAAATAAATTTAAAAATAAATAAAAATATGATATTCGTATTTCAAAATGTCTGACTATTTTGTTTATGGAAGTTAGGTAGTGCCTGCAATGTGGGGGAAGTGGGTCTGGTTAAAGACAATTACTAGGTATTCATTCATCTTAAAATGACCAAACAATTTCTAAAACATCTTACATTTCTTCGTAAATAAGTATAACAATAAGGCCCTTCTTATACTTAATTCACATACTAGAAGATTGTTTACTAACAGATAAAACAAGAAACAAGTTTCCAGCCTAAAATAAAAACTTTTCAAACTGCATTTGTTTTGTTAAAGTATAATTTTAGTATGGCATTTCTAAGTACTATTGAAATACTTTCAGCGTGATTAATTTTCCAAGTAAGAGATTAACAGAGACAATCATGTTCTAAAGTAGTCACGTTATTTTTGTTTTGTTATCAGCCTTAAACTGGCATTGTAAAATCTGCTGGCTTTCTTTGTGCCATTTCTAATACATTCTTCTTGGATTTCTATATCTAAATCATTTTTGGCATTCAATTTTGTAGTATCCGTTGTGGGTGTTTGGGTATGTTATGTGTTATTTGAAAAATTGCTAAAGGAATAGGATAGTCAGGGTTATTGACCGAGTGCCCACTTTTTATTTCTCATGACACGAGTTCGGTTGCCTCTTCACACATATTTGGGTGAATGTTTGTAATCTGTAAAGAGTAGATCTTTCATATAACCCAGCTGTTGATGTCACCAAGCTCATGAAGACAGTTATCTTCAGTGAAACTGGTAGGTGTGTCCACAATGAACCATTTTTTAAAAAGTCTCAGGAATAACAAGTGCATGTGGTTGGCCACCAACAGTGGTCTACTCTGTATATTAGAAATATAATTTAATTTTTTTTCCTTGAAGGTGGAAGCAAAATGGCACAGATATTGATTTTACCATGAGTTATCACTACAGGTTGGATGGAGGCAATTTGGCAATCAGTAGCCCCCGCACAGACCAAGATATTGGCACATACCAGTGCCTGGCCACCAACCCTCTAGGAACAATTTTAAGTCGGAAGGCGAAGCTCCAATTTGCATGTGAGTTCATGGGGAAATTCTATAATCTTTCTGTTTCTGAAAATATATTCTTAATATATTTACAATGGGGGGAAAAAAGCCAGCATTGCCAATCATATAATTTTTGAGAGCAAATGTGAATTTATTGAGGCAAAAAAGTTTTAACATTGTGCACACTTTGTGAAGCCAGACTCCTGAGGACAGGTGAAATCTGTTTCAAAATAAGAAGGAAATATCAGTGTTATTTTTCATGAATTATATTTAGAAACATCTCTGAAAGTTCCAGATGCAAATATTAAGATAAAGATTATATATATTATTTTTCTTTTTTTTGTTTGTTTTGTATTGGGTATCAATGTGCAGAGCACAGAAAGAAAAAGCTGAGGGCAGAGATATCTTCTGGGAGATGCAAGTATTCTTCCAGGAAAAGTGATCATGCATCCACAGTTTGATGTGGGTGGAAATATAGTGGTTGCCAAAGGCACACTTTATATTAACTGTAACAATGTCCAGCTGCGTCACATAAATGTCATCCAAATAATTACCTTCGTGACATTTGGGGACATTAGCAGATGAACAATAGACACACTGCTTCTTATATCCTTTATATATAATGTTTCCAGGGATTGAAATGTTTCATATTGTATCCTCGGAAAGCCTTGTTTGAAAGTAATTACATCTGTTGATGTGGATGAAGTGCAAGCCTTAAATTTCTCCCTTTCTACCTCCTCTCCCATCCAACCCCCACCCATATCTACCTCAGAGTATATATCAGAGGCTAAAGAGTAAGCAGCTGCTTTTCTGGGCCCTCATGAAAAAGGCCAGGCTTCTGTTACTTTAAAAAAGCAATTATTTTGAAATTTGAAAAATAAAACATATGTCCAAAGCCCACCTTGTAGAACTACTTTAATCATCAGTAGATATATAAATTAATAATTGGATCTCTTTGTCATTGTAAGTCTTATGTTCCAAAGATATCTTGAGATATGTATGTGAATATATGTATATATATTCAGAAATAAATACACAAATACTTATACATGTATTATATGTGTATATATATGTATGTGGTCCTACATACATACATACACACATGTTTACATGCACATGAGCTTTGCTAATGTATCTGAATGTATTTAAATCTGCAGAAATCAAAGGATAATGCAACAGTTTATAGAGCTAAATGGAATATGAACAAAGACTGACGGCTATTTGAAACTTAGGGTTAAAATAATCAGCACACTTGACCTCTGCATTTCAGCTAAGATCATCACATGGAAAAAATAACAGGGAGCAAAATGCTGATGAGACACTTATTAACAGAAGTAAACAACTGCTCCACAGGCTTTGAATGATTCTGTCAAAACAATTATTTCTCCTACTTGGATAGGAGATGGGCCTAGAAATTACACGTGTATTGGCTCAGATTCCATAAGGATAAACTTCTGGTAAAGGAAAACCCATCCAGCATATTTATGTGGTATACCCCTGAGTTTCTCCATAGTGATGGATTCTATCCATTCTTGAAAATAACCACATACCTATGATGAAAGTTAATGCACTCTGCTTTACATGGCCATATATTTTCTCCTCTTTTTTGTTCTCCATTTTTAATCAAAAATGTAGGTTTTAATTCCCTACATTATTTTTTCCCTTTTTTTCTGTTTTAAAAATATGTAATTAGAAGTTTGCCTAGTTACAAACATCTTCTCTTTTCTAAAATAAAAGGAAAGTTTAAAATTAAGAAGAAATTGTATGTTTTCGTTTGGATGAATGGGAAAAATCAATTCTTTCATCCTTGCTGACTTCCCTGTCTCTTCAAAAAAATTCCTTTTTGGGGGGGTTGAAGGTGTATGACCCTTAATTCCTAAAAGCATTTCTATTTCTATTCATGCAGAAAGAAGAATGGCCTATATCCATTAACTGATCTTTCTCCTGCAGACTTAAAGGATCTTAGGTTACAAGTCTGAAACTTGAAAAAAAAAAAACAAAATAAAACAAAAGAAAGAACCACATCATTCTGCCTTTTCTGTCCAGTACCTGTAGTGGTGCCATGCCCAAAACATTTTCTGTTGGGTCCATGGAGACATTTGGTTGAATATAATTATCTCTGCTGACTTGAATCATGTAAACATAACCAGCACATTTTAATCAACTATAAAATATCTCCCTCCATTTCCTCTTTCCTCTAAGTAACCTTGCCACCTTATTTAATTCAGCTGTTCATTCCAAGTAGTACAGAACTTCTTTTAAAAAAGTGAAAATACCACATCCAGATTTGCCACTGCTGTTACGCAATTCTGAGTGGTTTACTTTTTGTATGAGTACAAAGATTTTAAAGGTGAATGAAAAAGTGTTGATGATTTATAGCTCAGAAGACTACAAATTCTTTCTACTAACTTCATTTAAGGAATATAGAATATTAATTTTCCAAAGTACATTTTTCTGAAATTTCAGCCAAAGAAATTATATTTGTATCTGCATGCAAATCTATGCATAATCTCAGACATAAGGTTACTCTTCCATGAGGAGAGGAAGGGAGAGAGAGATGCAGAGAAAAAAATAGAGAGAAAGAGAGAAAGAGATAGAACGAAAAACATAGAACATAATAGAAGGGAAATAGCCAATCAACAACTTGTTTTTCTATGAAAACACCCTTAACATCACTAATAAGTATGGAAACATAAATCATAACCAGAAAATTCTGCATGAGGATAGCTATTGTTAAAACACACACACACATACACACACACACACACACACACAATAATAAGTGTTGGTAAGGATGTGGAAAAATTAGAATCCTTGTGTATTGCTGGTGGGAATGTGAAATAGTACAGCTACTGGAGAGAGAGAATGGCAGTTCCTTAAAAAATGAAACAAAGAAGTACCACATGACCCAGCAATTCCACCTCTAGATATATGCCCCAAAGGATTGATAGTAGGGATCAAACAGCACTTTGTAAACCAATGTTAGCAGCATTATTTAGAATAGCTAAAAAAGAAAAAAAAAATGCCCAACAGATAAATGGATTAACAATACGTGGTATATACATACATTAGATTATTATTCAACTTTAAAAAGTTGTATTACAACATTACAATATGTATCAACCTTGAAAACATTTTGCTAAGTGAAATAAGCCACACACAAAAAGATACCTATTACACGATTCCACTTATATAACTAGGCTAGTCAAATTCCTAGAGACAGAAAGTAAAATGGTGGCTTCCATGGACCAGGTGGAAGGAAATATGGGTAGTTATTGTTTAACAGGTACAAAGTTTTAGTTTGAGTTGATTAAAAAGTTCTATAGATGGATGGTGGTGATAGTTACACAGCAATGAATGTACTTAATACTACTGAATTTTACACTTAAAAATGGCTTAAATGGTAAATTTTATGTTATGCATATTTTACAACATTTTAAAAAAAGGTAATATCAGAATTCAGTGGATTAAAATTAATCATTTCAAATGAATTTCCCCCCCCCCATTATAATTCTTTAAAAAAAAAAAAAAAGAACTAAATCTAAGAGTTCTCATTGTGGCTCAGTGGTGAAGAACCTGACTAGTCCCCATGAAGATAAGGGTTTAATCCCTGGTCTTGCTTAGTAGGTTAAGGAACCAGCCATGCCACAAGCTCTTGTTTAGGTCACAGATGCAGCTCGGATCCCACATTGCTGTGGCTGTTGGGTAGGATGGCAGCTACAGCTCCAAATGAACCCCTATCCTGGGAACTTCCATAAGCCACAGGTGTAGCCATTAACAACAACAAACTTTTCCTAAAGTATCTGTTCTGTTTCTTTGCACAAAATGGAGTCCAAATACAAGCCCCCAACCAAATGGAAAGTACCTAAAACACAAGAGCTGTATCTTCAACTTAATTTGAATTCTCTACCTTCATAAATATTGAACATTGTCTATTTTGTAGAAAGGCTTTTGTACTTTTCTTAACATCATAACAATGGTGGTCAAATGCTAAGATTTTTGATACAAACAGATCTGAGTTCAAATTCTATCTCTGTGAAACATCTAGGAGTGTGAAATTAGGCCACTCAACAATATTAAGGCTCTGTAATAAACTTTATACAATGAGAATTACAGCAGTATCTATAGTGACAAGGAATAACCGAGATAATGAATATGAAGCCCCTGGTCCCTTACAAATATTCAGGAAATGTGCTGTGGCTGTGGTGTAGGCTGGCAGCTACAGCTCCGATTAGATCCCTGGGAACCTCCATATACCACAGGAGCGGCCCTAGAAAAGACAAAAATAAATAAATAAACACATATTCAGGAAATGGTAACTCTAATTCTTCTTTTTATATTTTCATTTCCTCCCTCAATTTGGCCACATCCACATATGCAAACCACTACAGTTACTTATAGAAAATATTCTAATTTAAGTTTTAAAACTTTCTCCAAACCAGTTCCTTGTTCTTTTATTTTCAAGACTTTCAGGTTTTTGACATATATTCTTTCTTTTTTTTTCTTAAGGGCCTCAACCATGGCATAAGGAAGTTCCTGCAGAAGCACAGCTGTAACCTATGCTGCAGCTGTGGTAATACCAGATCCTTAACCCACCTGCACCTCCACAGTGATCCCAGCCACTACAGTCAGATACTTAACCCACTGCACCATGGCAGGACTTCCTATATTACCTTTCTTGAACAGTGAAACAACCATAGGAAGAGGAAGTTTTGCTGTTCCCATTTTATTATTATTATATTATTACTTTTTAGGGCCACACCTATGTCATATGGAAGTTCCCAGGCTAGGGGATGAATCAGAGCTACAGCTGCCAGCCTATGCCACAGCCACAGAAATGTCAGATGCAAGCCATGTCTGAAACCTACACCACAGCTCATAGCAACACCAGATCCTTAACCCATGGAACAGAGCCAGAGATCAAACCTGCATCTTCACGAATACTAGTGGGCTTCATTTCCAAAAAGCCACAATGGGAACTCCTGTTGTTCCCATTTTATAGTTTAGAAGCCTGAGGCTCACTGAAATTGGGACTTTTTTTTTTTTTAAAGTCCATTATTAGAGAATCAGTTTTAATTTGAGTATAAAGTTCAGACTCCAAAACTCATGCCTTTTGTGTTAAGGTAGGAGTTTTCAGACATTGCCCACATGAATCACATGGGCCTTGTTTGTTTCTTCCATTTGCTATTGGCATAATAATTACTGAAATAACAAGCCATATCTCTAGAACTATAACCTTCACAATAAGACTTGTGGTAGATGCTATTGATGCTGGGTCCAGATCCTCTGTAATGGGCAGGGGGCCCAGCTGTTGATACCCATAGCTGCCCCTTTCTTCAGTTCATGCCCTGGAGCTCCTCATTGAATCAGCGGAGCTAGACGACAGTGAGACCCCTTCTTGCTTAATTTATTCCCTGATCTATCCTGTTTTCTTTCCTCCTGAGAGTGTTTCCTCAATAAATATAAGCACTTGAATTTCTGCATCAGGCTCTGTTTTTAAGGAACCCAAAGTAAAACAGACACTAAACATTTAATGTAAGATATTTGATTTTCTTATTGACAGACAAATATGAATTTCCACAGGTAAGAACAAAGCTCTATATCAAAATAAAATTGTGCCAACAACTCTGCTTCCTACCAGTTGGCAGTCAATTGTACAGTGCCATTTTGACCTTCAGAACAAATGAACTATGAACAGCCTTTCAGAGCCTAACCTGTCTGTGGGAGAGACTCTGGAGGTAAATACCTCTAGATAATTGATGGCTTTTGTTTGTAACTTTTATCCTGATGTTCAGCAATTCAGAAGCACCCTTGGAGTGTATTTTAGACTCAAGCTGTAAAAGTCTGCCTCATCCTGAATCACCCCACCATGAAACCATCCTGAAATGCAGCCCATTAAGACAAAACAAAAACAAACAAAAAAAAAACTGTCCCTGTTATAAAATATCCTCTTAAATCAAATCTGCTTTTAACCATCTATGTTACCCAGACAAGACCATCATCTCTGTGGACTTATTAAAGGTATATTTTTCAATTGTTTAATTGCAGAAGCTACCCTTATCTTCCTCATAGGAATCTATCATTCCAAATTCTCAGGTAGATTCTATTTTAAACTCTTCTTCTCCAGCCCAATGTCAACCCTAAAGCAAATTCAACAGCTGCCTAGTCACCAAAACCTCCTGTTATCATCCTGGCATTCTCATGATAAAACCGGTTTGACTTTTTACAAGCTACACTTGTAGCTGCTTTGGATTTTTTTTATTTCTCAAGGACTTTGGTGGTAAAGGCTGAATGAAGACTTCTTCTTTTCATATGTATGTTAATGAATTACTCTGTACTTGTGTGAGAGAACACTGCATCTGTCATTGCCGTTTAAAATGTCATCCTTGAGAAAGTAAAGGTAGGCCTTTTCAAAGAAACTAATGATTTCACTGAGGTGGGTTTTTTTTTTTTTTGAGATTTATAATACACAAATTCTCCCAATAAATAGATAAACATTAGGATAAAAGTTACTTATAAATAGGACTTTTTGGTCCTGCACTTTTATACTATTTAATCACAAATATTATTTCAAATAAGTTTGTTCCATTATGGCTAGAGAGCTTCCTAGCCTAGCTAGGCTGAAACCAGACTGGATTTGGTTTCAAATGACCATTCATTTATTTATTCACCAAGCAACCAGAAAAAAACCTTATTTATATGCATCAAACACTGTTCTGAGGACAAAAATTAAATGATAGGTAAGTAATAGCTACTCCCTGTCTTCACAGAGCAGACAGGTGAAACCTTGAGTGCAATAAAAAGAAAGAAGAAAGAAATTGCTAACACTTATACACTATATATTATATAGCAGGCAGTGTTCCAAGATTTTTATGAAAATTAACTCCAGTGATCCTCACAATAACCCTATGACATTACTATAAATCCCATTTACAGATGAGCAGGTTGAAGCCATAGAAAAATTAACTAACCTCCCCCAAATTATATACTTAGTAAGTGGAAGAGTCAGAATTCAAACCCAAGAAATCTAAACAAAGATTTCACATTCTTAGTGCCCACCACACCTCCTCAAAAACAGGATTGGGTGATGTGAGAGAGGTAGACTTAAGCTATAAAGGAGACCAGAGAGGAAGTGTGAGTTTGCCTGACAAGTAAAGCTTTCCAAAGGCAACGAGGTTTGAACTGAGCCTTGGAATATTAGTTTGTGTTCCAGACAGAGAAAGTGGGTGAAGGAGAAAATTCAGGTTAACATCAGATCGAGAGGAAATGCAAAGGTGTGAGAAAACCTCAAGTATTGGAGAAAATGTAAGGAGGCTAGTAAAAATCAAGCAAGGAATGTGAATGGTCATTTAGAAATTACTAGTTTTCTAGGATGAAAATGGAAAATAATTTGAAGCTAAGTATCCAAATTTTGGAGGCTTTATTTCTGAGCTTAATCTACAAACAATGGAATGACTGGGTAATATTATGAGGTGCCAAAGAAACATGCAAAAATCCATTATATCATGAAACTTTAGGCAGAGGCACCAGAAGTGAACTGCTTATGTTTGAAAAATATTCCCCACTCAATATGATATGCATAGGTATAAATTCAGCTGTAAAATGGAAGGGCAAATGGTACCCCCTTTATACAGGCTTATTGTAAGGCCCAAGTAATTATTATTACATGTAGAACAGTGGGTAAGGGCACCTGCTATATGGTGTGAGATGTGTACTGAGACCTCATAGAGGTTTGGCCAGGAAGCTATGTATGGGACTTTGATATTTATTGTAAGAAAAATGGAAATATTTTGAGTGTTGATTTTAAAGTAGTTTATAAAATATAGGTTGAGATGCCATATAATTTTCTCTTGAAAAAAATCAGTCTGATACATTAATGGTATTACTAATATTATTAAAACCATAGTACACATATTTAAGTGTTCTCCAAACCTCACTTCTCATAGTTGTAGGACGGGGTTAACAAATTCCTTTTTTTTTTTTTTAAGTTTTATTGTAATACTGTTGACTTAACAAAGCTGTGTTAAATTCAGGCATACAACAAAGTAAATCAATTATATATATACATATATCCATTCCTTTTCAGATTCTTTTCCCATATAGGTTATTACACAGTATTGCTCTATGTCACAGGGTTGATTTTAGATGGCTCAAGGTTAAAATGCAATAATAATTCATTTTAAAGGGTATAAACATGAAAGCATTTATAATCACTATGATTTTTTTCTTTTAAGAGGAATGCCAAGGGTTTTATATATATATTGCTGTTCATCTTTATTCCGTATCTGTAAGCTATTCCAAACCATGTTTTACAGGTGGAGAATTTCAAGAAATTCAAGAAGGGGCAACTATGCTACTTGCCCAAGGTTACCAACCTACAACAAACCTAGAATTTCTCACATCATCTCAAAATAATTTTTAAATATATGTATTTATTTTTAAATAGAGGAAGTAAAACCAAATCCACATGAATCCAAAAACCATAGTCAGGGCACAACAGAAAAGGTCTCCAGGTAAAAATAATAGTATATAGATCTTTGACACTTTAGAGAAGCATTTCTATATGTTTGTGTCTTTGAAAGTGATATGTAATTTTTTTGTTTCTTGCCCAGGGTCTGTATACACAGGAAAAATAACCCTCATATTTATAAATAAATGTTAAAAGCTTCCTGACTGTTGATGAGTTCAGAATGGCTTTAAATTTGATATATAAGAAATATAAAAACAGTTATACATGATCCTGATGATATGGTGATAAAGTACAGCCGTATATGAAAAATAAATTAAGACCCAGGAGAAGGAGTTTTAAAAATAACACTTAAAAATGCATTTGGAAATTGTAAAGGCTCTGATAATTGTGAAGTGTGTGTTAAGTGGGTAATGCATATCTAATTATAAATGAAAATGCTAGAAGGCTTTTAACCTTTTTTTACATCAGAAAAGTAACAAAAGTGGATAAAGAAATATTTTTCTTTAGTTTCTTAAAGAAAGTTAATAAATTAGTATTGGTTTGTCATGGTCATTTTTGAAATGGCACTACAGAATGTGGCAATGGATTTAAAACTCTGGATGTATCTTAAAGTAATAACCATCAATTGAGTATCATAAAAAGGAGAAAACCTTGTCTTTGCTTTTAAACATAATTCAAGCCCTAAACAAATGGACTCAGAACAGTTGCATGGTTGAATTACAGCATGCCAATACCATATTTATTTTTAAAAATCAACAGGGAAGTAGATTATCCAATGTTTTAGCCTCATTTTTTTTTTCATCATCACTGCTGGACATCTATTTATGTATCTTATCAGAAATGATACTTTTTCAAAATGCAGGCCTTCTCTCATCCCCCGCCTCTATTCATATTCAGCGGGACCTAGTATTTTTGGTCCATTTGAATAAAATTGAACATTCAAACTGCACAGGCTAAGATTTGGGGTGAAAGAAGAAAATGTTAGAAAGTAAGGTATTCATCCTATCAAAACTGAGAATTTCTGATTTGTAAAATGGAAAAGAAAACCCCGAACTGAAATGTTTATGACCTTCTTATTTGACAAATGATTCTGAGGAAGTTATAAAGATATTAACATAATATTAACCCGTAAAGATTTTGCTTTTGGGATAATTTGATCGTGAATCACAGCAAAATTCCTATATGCACTAAAGAATACAATGAAATATTTTCTGAGATTAATTATTAATATGTTACTGGAAGAGCAATTTAGAAACAAGTGCTTAAAAAGTAAATTCACATGATAAAAAGGTTTTGGTGGCAACCTCTGGAAATGTTCATCATGTTCCAAGGCATTAATTTATGCACAATATTTTCCAAGAAGTGAAACATACAGAAAATTACAAAACATAAATATATCTGTGAAGTATTATTAAACCAGGTCCAGAAACAGTAAGTTGGCAATACCACAGAAAGCCCTCCCCTGGGGATACTCTTTCAGTTACTACTTCCTCACTCCTCTCCACTATTTTGACTTGTAAAAAAGGCTATATATAGCCTTTTTGATTTTCATAGAAATAAAAACATGCAATATATATTTTTCTTTGAGTTTGGCTTTGTAGCCAACAATATTTATAAGATCCATCTATGCTATTGTGGGTAGTCATTGATCATTCATTCCCATTGCAATGTAATATTTTATTGTATAAGTATACTACAATTTTTGAATGACTTCTGCTCTTAATGGAAATGTAAATTGTTTCTAGAGGCAACAGTGAATAATTCTCAATGAATATTCAAGAATCTATCTTTGGTACATTTGTGTATACATTTCTCTGTGGTATATAACATAGCATAGAATTACAAGACATTCGGATATGCATATTTAGAACTTTAAAAGACAGTGTCAACTGTTGCCTATAGTGATTTTATTAATTTAATCCTCTTGCCAGTGATTTTTTTGATGACACTTCCTAATGTCAGGATTTTAAAAATTTTAGCATTTGAGGAGCATATATAAAGACATCTCATTTGAGCTTCATTTATATTTCCTCATAACTAATGAACTAGAGCACCTATTATACATATATTTGCCACATGCAAATCCTCCCTTCATAAAACATTTACATCATTTTTCTATTGAGCTTTCTTTCTCTTGGTGATTGATTCTAGATATGAGCCTTATAGCTTTTGTGTAGGGAAATAGCTTTGCCTACTTTATGGCTGGCCTTTTCACTCTTAATCATGTCTTTTGATAAACAGAAATTTTCAAATATAATATAGTATAATGATGCTTTTTGTAGAAAGTTTAAGAAATAGTTTCCTGTCCTGATTAAATGAAGATATTTTCTATCAACCTCTATAATTTAGAGTTTTGTCCTTTATATTTAAAATTGCAATACAACTGGAAGTTATTTATTTATCTATTGGCATAGTGTAAGCTAGGTTCAATGTATACATACATACATTTATTTTTTCCCTATAGGGATCTAATGCAGTTGCTTCACTGTTCTACAATGCCATCTCTGAAGATCATCAAGTAGGCACATCTGCTATTGGAACTTCTTTTAGGATCTCTTGTTTCCCTTCCATTGGTATATCTGTCTATCCTTGTGCAAATGGCACACTCTATTAACTATAGCATCTTACAGTAAATCTTGAGACCTGTGAGTTATTAAAATACATGCTATGGATTAAAAATGAGGCTCACATTGTAAGCTAATCTCAAGGAGAATAAAATCCCAAATAGAACAAAAAGGAAATAAACAATCATATCATAAAGTTCTATCCAGTTACTAAACTTGAGCTTTCTAGTGACTAAGGCAAAAAAAGCCTTTCTCTCCAGCAGATAAAAACATGCCAATGGTTCCTGTGAGCCTAACCACTCTGACTCTAGAACCCGAGGGAAGGTTCTCTTGTGAATCTGCAAGAGCAAGTGAGTCAGTTAGTGGATGACACTCCCTTCACAAATCTACTCACTTACAACACCGGCTATCTTATGGTGGCTTCTAATACCATATCTCAGAAATAATAGCTTGCGTTCATTAGGTATTCCATAAGCCTTTTCATAACATTAGTTAAGAGGCATCCCAAACCATGTGCCTAGTTGACTATTACCATAAGCAACATCACTATCTCTATTTGTAAATATCACTAACCACTGGCAATAACTATTGCCACACCACCAATAGGTCAACTGCACAGGCAATAGAAATGAGTTGCTAAATTTTTTGGACCTCAGGTGAATCCGATGCTTACTTTGTTCTTCTATTATGTGGCTTTTCTTGGTGGAAGGCTAACAAAGCATAACTCACTGCAGAGGTCCTGCCTATCTGAAAAAACTTGGTTAGAATATTTTTCTTGAACATTTCTCTGTGTGCTTCCATGAGCCTGTATCTCTCCATATACATCCAAGATGGATGTTTTGGGAAGAAAATTGTTCTTGTTTCTAAACCAGTGTTGTTACATTTATGTTACCCACTTCCCTATTCCTGTGGGAGTGAGGGATGCTTTAGACATATGTTCCTAAAAGGAAGCACAAACCTTCTCAATAGTTCTTTGTAGCTAAAGAGGATGATCTAACCTAATCCTTCAAACAATCATGTAACATAGAAACTACTAATATGATTCTAGTGAAGGTGAGATTTCTGCCAGAAATTCTGATGTTTTAACTCACTTCCCTGATCATTCAAGTAGTGCTTGTCAAATGTTAATATTAATACAAATCACTTGAGGATCTTATTAAATATAAGTTCTGATTCAAGGGGAGCCTAATAGTTTAAGTTTCTAGCACACTTCCAGGTGACACAT
This sequence comes from Phacochoerus africanus, assembly GCF_016906955.1. Classification (NCBI taxonomy): domain Eukaryota; kingdom Metazoa; phylum Chordata; class Mammalia; order Artiodactyla; family Suidae; genus Phacochoerus; species Phacochoerus africanus. The sequence continues at coordinate 138,113,572 of NC_062544.1, forward strand.
ATGTTGCTGGCTTCAATACCAGATTGAATAGGAAATACAGTGTAAAAATTAGACTTCTTTTAGTGCCTAAAAATAATCCAATAGGAACATAAAGAGTCAGCCTAAGGTGATTCGAGAAAGTAGCTCAGTTATTTGTCTGCATAAATCCAGGGGAAAAGTGAATGTTAATCTAAATTTCCAAACTCTAGAATAGCCATAACGTATTTATTTATACACTCCAAATATTGCATATTTATTGAGAACCTACTATGTGCCAAATACAGGTAGAAGCAGTAAGAAAAGTAAGCTCTATTTTCTGTATTTGTGTGTTTGCCCAAAGATAACCATAGACTTATTTATAAAACAAAACAAAAACAAAAACAATATACCAATGCCAGTGGAATAAAGAATGAAAAAAATGTGTGTGTGAGCATAGCAAAACAACAGGTTTTTGAACTGTGGTCCCCTGTCAGAAATTTTCACTCATGACATCATTAGAAAACACAAATGAGGAGGTGTCTAGATCTACCACGGTGTGATTTAACAAGTCAATGGCAGGATGCCCCCCCCCCCGCCCCCCGCTTTGAGAATCCTGCAGTTGAGAAAACTACTTTCACAAACATTTAATGAATTGTTTTGCATAAGTCAATTCTATTTTATGAACAAAGATTACATAACCCTCATTTAATTCTTCCAGAAATCCCATCCATAAGAACTACTAGAGTTTATCTTACTAAGGTTCAATCCCTTGAGCACAAAGGATTTATTTTAATTATTTCATCAATTTTAAGCAAAAGTAATCAATGTAAACAACTGTGCTAGGGGACTATGCCCCCTGCCAACTGCCTATCAGCTTTCTGGAAGGCTGTTTTTGTTTTTGTTCTGTTCTCAGTATTCATTTAGAAAATAATCCTAGTATTTTCAATTAAAAAGGTATGAAATTTGGGTGAATCGAACATCAAATTTATGACATTTCTTTTGGGCAAGTCTAGAAGATTGAGATTAATATAAATATTAATACTAATAAAGGCTAATATGTATCCAGTAAGACAAGCACTGGGAAAAGCAGATCCTGGGCTTGCTGAAATTCCCACAGCACATGTGTGGCAGAGCCAGGATTCTAAACTTGGCTCTGACTGACAACACAAGTCAGGCTTTGAATACAACATAGGCCTTTCAAAACATCCCCAATGGCAAGTGTCTTAAAGAAGCATCTCATTCCTGCCTATGGTCCGAGTAATCTCATCTTCACCCTCCACTTCTGTTTCTATAAAGAAGAAACTATCAGTTTATGATGATCTGGATAAAACTGTCCCTTCAACTCTACATTCTCACAGCAGAAGTGGTAAGGGTGTTATGGCAAGACCCTCCACAAATGTACCCCCAGACATATATCTTTGCCCCTGTAGTTGCCTGGACATCGCCAAACCTGATTTAACTTTATATAACCGTGTGTGTGTGTGTGTGTGTGTGAGCGCACACCTTAAATAACTTTTAAAAGCATTTGCTGCTAGATGGGATACGGATTTTGAGGGATAATATCAAAGATGGTCAAATGGATAGCCTTTTTTTCTTAATGATAAAGACTTGAAAAACTACTTTGAGGAAGGAATTAAGAGGTCCATTTTGGAGCTGACATAGTTAGATACAAAGTTCTGTATTGCAGAAGGAAGATCTAGCCTGACCATATGAATTTGAGAATGGTTGGCAGAAAAATATTACTTGAATCCATAGATTGGTTGAAGTCACCAAGACTGAAATTTTCAAAAGAAAGACGAGCACTTCAAACTAAATCCCAAATAACTCTAATTATTTGACATCAAAGATATAGATAGACATAATGATGATTTTAAATGGCTACATAGTATCTGATTATATGAACTATACCGTATTATTTTATTTTAAATTTTTTACCATAGTATTTCAAATAACTGTTAATGGGCTTAGTTAGACTTCATTAGATAGTGACACAAATGAATATTACATATTCCTTTGCTCATTTGACCAATTATATCCTTAGATACTAGAAATTTAAATTGCTAAGGAAAATAGGTTTTACACTTTAAATGTGAATACATCTTGATTAACAACCCTTGAAAAACAGCCATACCAAATTATGCTTGCAGCATCACTGAGTATGCTGTTTCTTCAGTTCCTCTCAATATTATATATTGCTTACCTTTTCATTTAGCATCTGATAAGTGATAAATTTTTTTGTTTTTATTTGGACTTCATAGTTTATTAATAAAACTAAACTTTTCATATATTTACTGGAAATTCAAAATTCTTTTGCAAATTTCCTAAACATGGTTTCTGATAGTTTTTAACAGAGAGATTCAGATTTTTCTTATTAATTTCCAGAGGTTATTTATTCAAAGAATAGTAATATTTTTTCTATTATAAGTTATTTAAAATATTTCAACTTTAATTTTAACTTTGCTTATACTATCCTTATCTTTTAGAGATGTTAGCATATAAAATTGATTTTTTTTTTGTCTTTTTAGGGCCACCCCTTCTGCACATGTAAGTTCCCAGGCTAGGGGCCAATTCAGACCTGTAGCTGCTGGCCTATGCCACAGCAACAGCAACGCCAGATCTGAGCCATGTCTGTGACCTACACTGCAGCTCATGGAAAGCCCAGATCCTTAACCCACTGAGCAAGGCCAGGTATCAAACCCACATCATCCTCATGGATACTAGTCAGTTTTGTTTCACTAAGCCACAATGGGAACTCCTGATTTTTTTTAATCCAATTATCACTGACCTTTTAAGTTTGTTGTTGTTGCTGTTGTTGTTTTATGACACATGCAAAAACATTTTCTCAAGCCTAAGTTTATAAACCATTCTCCGGGAGTTCCCATCGTGGCTGAGTGGAAACGAATCTGACTAGCATCCATGAGGTCACAGGTTTGATCCCTGCCCTTGCTCAGTGAGTTAAGGATCCAGCATTGCTGTAAGCTGTGGTATATATCACAAAGATGGCTCAGATCCAGCATTGCTGTGGCTGTGGTGTAGACTGACAGCTGTAGCTCCGATTTGACCCCTCTCCTGGGAACCTCCATATTTTAGAGTACAGCTCTAAAAAATAAATAAATAAAATAAAACTATTCTCCTTTAGTACTCTTGTTATTTCATTTATTACATCTAGTGCTGTAATTCCTCTAGAATTTATTTTTGTAAGCAGCTTGAGGTAAACACTAGCTTTGCTTTCCCACCTCCATCCTGTGATGTTTTCTCATTTTTGTTTATTAAAGAGTCTAGTGTTGACAGAGCCCATTTTCCACTTAAAAGCCAAGTCATTATTTACTGTGGAGGCAGTACAATGTAATAGTTAAAGAGTAAAGTCTATAATTACCCTAAATAATTCTCCTTGTCCTCATCCTGCCCCTCCTGGTAGGATATAAAACTGCTGGTGACATAGTAAATGGCTGTTCTACAGAGCCCAAAGCTGTACCACAAGGTGACATTTCTCCTCTAGAGAAAGCCTGTTTTTCAACTGAAGACAAACTTTTAAAATGGCATTACTGCCTAGATTCTAGTGGTTTCTGATGCTTTATACTTCCTATGAATAGGTCAGATACAAAGGTTTCAAAGGCAACCATTAAGACCAAATGCAGCATCTAAACTGGAAAAAGTGAGTGAGGAGTTGCCTTCAAGCACATCCCATCAATTTCATTTTAACCTGATTTATTTGGCTATATGTTTGTCCCCCTCTGCATTTCCTATAGCAGCTTTATCACAAATCAGTCCCCTGCAACTTGTATTGGAAAAGCAATATGTGTGATTGAGATATTGTTAACAACAAAGCTTGTTCTGGTCCCAGAGCTGTTAGATTCTGATTGATAAAATTTAATATTTTGAAGGGAGAAAAAAAAAGACTATTATTCCAACTCCTTTATTTGTGGTGTGGGTGAAGTTCTTTTTATCTCTTCTACTTTCATAGTAGCAGTATGACTGAGATTCCAATAAATTATTGAATGCAATATCCACATGTCCGGATGATTTTTTGGTGCTGCTGCTGCTTCTTAGTGGGCAAGAGAAAAGATAGTTAAGGTTCTAGAAAAAGTGTCAAAGCTTAGCAATAAAATAAGAATTTCATTGAACAGAAAGTAATGAAATCACCCAATTTATTTCCCTTTCACTGTTGTAATGCAGGTAAATCTTGCTTCATACGAGTCACAAAGCTTGAATGTGCAGTGGGCTGGCTCAGGTGGTACATGGTTTATGTGTGAAGGATTGGAAGAGTACTCATAAATACCTTTAATAAAAAAGTGTGGGTTGAAGCAGCTTAGTTTTTCAAATAAAAAAAAGTTTCATTCCTGTCTAGAGATCAAAGTTTCTACAAGTCAGCTTTCTCAGGAGTTCCCTGGTGGCCTAGCAGTTTGAGAATCTAGTATTGTCACTGCCATAGCTCAGGTCATTGTTATGGTGTGGGTTTAATCCCTAGCCTAGGAACTTCTGTATGCTGTGGGTACAGCCAAAAAACCCAAAGTCAGCTTTCTCAGTTTTTCCCCCTAGTGTCATTCTTCCTAATATCACCAGATGTCTGAGGATTTATTATCTCCAGTTCATCTTGATGTTCTTCATACTCTTTTTTATGGCCACACTCACAACATATGGAAGTTCCCAACCGGGGATTGAATCTGAGCCATAGCTGCAGCAATACTGGATCCTTTAACCCATTACACTGGGCTGGGGATTGAACCCGCACTTCCACAGCCACCCAAATTGCCGCAGTCATATTCTTAACCCATCGTGCCACGATGGAAACTCCCTTCTTGATGCTCTTAGGTTTGGCTTTTATCTGCTCCATGGTGTAGTTGCCTTTGTCTGAGGATACCTTAATTTCCTTTCTCAGACCTCTTCATGGGTGTGTCAAATATAGATCTGCCAGGCTTGATCAAGATAGTAGCCTGAAGGATTGTTGGTGAAGGGGTAGACCAGGGTCAGTGTGCAACCTTTCTTTGAAGAGTCATGTAGTAAATAGCTTTGATTTGCAAACCATGGTCCCTGCTATTATAGGGTGAGAGCAACCATACACAAACAAATGGGTGTGACTGTGTTCCAATAAAACTGTATTTATCAAAACAGACAGTTGACTGGATTTAGCTCATGGGTCCTAGTTTCTAGAGTCCTGGAGGAGACAATATTTTTTAATATGTATCCTTCCAATGGAGATAGCTAATGCTCATTGAGCATCTACTTAAAATCTTATATCATTTAGCAAAAGAAAGAGGCAGAAACTATTATAAACCCATTTTACAGATGAATAAGCAGAAGCTGACAAAAACCAAGTAATTTTCTAGGTCATGGTACAGGAACGTTTGAAGTCAGATTCATTTTGGCGCCCAGATTTTCTAACCACTAGTCCATAATGCTTTTCTAATTAATCAATAGGAATGAATAAGCCATAAAAATCCATTTTGATGAGACGTTTCCTTTTTTTCTTTTTTTTTTTTTGGCTTTTTTGGGCCGTACTTGCGGCATATGGAGGTTCCCAGGCTAAGGGTCTAATCAGAGCTACGTCTGCAACCTACACCACAGCTCACAGCAACACTGGATCCTTAACCCACTGAGCAAGGCCATGGATTGAACCTAAAACTTCACGGTTCCTAGTTGTATTCATTTCCACTGTGCCTTGATGGGAATTCCAATTTCTTTTTTTTAGATGTTTCCATTTGTGACACTATAATATTTTTGTAAAATGAAGTATGATAATGTTCTAGCTTATTATTCATAGACTTCTAGATTGCTATTATTATTTAAATTTGTGTTAACAATTTTATCTGGAGAAAATTATCCATAAATATCCTGGTAGGGGAAAATTACAAAGACTAAATATAAGTAAAGTCAGCATGACATGTTGGAAAGAATTGGGAATCTGAAGTTAAATGAACTGGCTCTATCACTCACAAGATGGATGAGTTTTGGTAAGTTGCATTTGAGCCATAATTGCTGCATTTTTTTAATTAGAACCGCACTGGCTCTATAGCTGCATTAAACATTATTTTGAAGATCAATTGAATTATTAAATAGTAACATACTTATATAGATGTATTAACATATAAAAATCATATAGCATAATATATAAAATACATAGCTTATAATTATATATATGCAAATATACACACACGAAAGTATATGTTAAAAAGTCATCTTTTCTTTAGATAAGTAAAGAAATGTTTCAATGATATCAACTGAAAATCCTTTGAATATAAACCAAATTTTGGAAGAAATATCCAGATTCTGAGGCATTAAGAGTTCCTGAGAGTCATCTAGACCATTTCTCTGTCTTTAGGCAGAGATATCTTCAAGCCAATGCAGATGAGATCCTGACTATTTCTTTTAGGGGAACAATTTAGTGAAAGTGTTTATAAACAATTTACTGATAGAAGAAGAATCTCTTGAATATAAATCGACTCCCTGATTGTAAGTGACTTAGTGGTGACAAGCTAGAGAACTTTTCAAAAACGCAATATAAAAACATTTTTTGTTTTGGTGAGCCAATTGCCTTGCTTGCCTGTGGCTTCTAGATGTGGGTTCAGGCTTAAAGCATCTGAAGGCTCCGTCCATACTTATTATGCAGCTTGGTGAATCTTTTGGTCCAGAGGTGAGTCTTAATATTTTATACCATTAACTGTGTAGTCCCAAAGATGGATTCAGGGCAGATGTTTGATGTTGCAACATGTTTGGTTTGCTAAATACTGTCGAGAATTTTTCTGCCTCTCTTCAACATTTTAACAGCGGTAACAATAATAACAAAATTTCCCTTATCATTGGTTCTTTAGGTAATAATTCACTGAAAAAAATTTTCTATAAGACATCATATTATCTGCTTTATGAAGAAATAAGGTGAACTAACTGTTCAGACCTAATGTAAAGCCTCAGAAAAACTCATGTGTGCCATACCAAAAAAAAAAAAAGAGAGGGAGAAACATGGATTTCCCACAGGAGATGAATCTCTTTGGCTGTTTAGGTCATTGCTGCATTTTCAGCTTCTGGAATAGTCCTTGGCATATAGTAGCTTGTTAATAAATTGGCAGCTGAGACTTGCTTTAAATGTCCATAGTACACTCTTTTCCATTTGCTTGGCTTTCTCAAAACCAGACTTCATGACAAGGATGTGGCTTAAGTAGTATATTGGGTTGGTAATTTCAGGAAGCATGGTGAAGGAGAGGAGAAGTATATGCAAAAGAGAGGAAACCCACAAAAAGGAAGCTAGAGTGTGAGTTATTCTGGGCAACTATGGCTCAGTATGGTGAGCCCCTCTGAGAGGCTGTATAGAATACTTGACAACTGCCTCGACAGAGCGCAAGGAAGCTGGGGTGCTTACCTCCCAACTCCCTTACCTTCTGGGTTGAGGGTCACTTCCGTGGACATTAAATCCCCCTCAGGCATACAGGGGATCTAAGGCATAATGTGCCCATGGAATAAAGAGGTCCACAGAGCAGTTTAAGGAAGCGAGACCCAGGTGCTGAAGTTAACAAGGCCTCAACTGTATTAGCTGTTCTCCACAGTGTCAGGTGACGACCTAGACAGGCTGAAGGAATATGGGGTGCTTATATCTATAGTGTCTGCTACAATCATCCCTACAAACCACTTCTGGTTTTCTAAGTGACAGTCAAGATGTGAGAAAACTGAAGAAATCGGTTTGATATTTACATCTATTACATAGTTTTAATTAAAAAGGTCACAGAGAGTTATCTAATAAGGCAAGAGGATATGTAAAAGTTCAAAGATAGCAGTGCAGGAATTTTACATTTTCCATATACTTGGCCTTAGTGTTTCTATGAGTAAATATGTTATTTTTCAGTTGTTTCTGATTACTGACTAAGTGATTACACCCTTATTCTATCCTTAAAATAAATGAAATACCCAATTGAGACAATTGGACACTGATCTCCTTAATTAAGCATCATACTGAAGATGATAATTACAGTTTCTGCCTGTCATAAAAGAGCAGGCTTAGGTTACTGGATGGATAACTTTTTTTTTTCAAGTAACAGACAGCTGGTGTTAATCATTTCAGAAATTTTAAGTAAGAGACACAAGCAAAGTTTATGGTATGCTCAAGAAGTGAGAAGGTTATAGAGTATCTAGGATAAGCCAAAACTAAATGCAGTCTGAGATTTTTATGGGTAAATGAAATACAAGCAAATGTAGGGAGACCAATCGGCAGAGAAGAGAACAGTGCAAATGTTCAAAGAAAAGCAGAGATGACAGAGACTTTGATGACCATGGAAAAAGGAAAAGAGAGATAGAGCAAGGGACCAGAAGGCCACTGGCACTTCTGTCCTCAGACACGTTTCCTATACTTCGTTGGCATGAGATTTCTTTTGATACCTTTTTATCTGCCCTTTGCTTTAGTTTAGAATCTTTTAAGTAAACTTCTGTCCCCGTCAGGCAAAGAGACAAAGATCAAACAATGAACACATGATTATTACTGGAACAGAGGTTGGAAGGTAATAGAAGTTGGAAGTTCGTCATATAGGCATCGCAGCATTGTGGTAAAAACTGTAGGTCATGCTCCTTAGGATCTGAAACTTAGCTCATCAATTAATTACTAGTTCGGTGACCTTTTGGCAAGTTTTCTTGAAGTTTTGGAGTTTGGCATTTCATATGCAAAATATGCGTAATAGTACAGAATTATTAGGTATTTGTATAATTTACTGAGAGCTATTTGACATAATAAACAGGTTACTTAGCGAATTCCATTTAATTCTCACAATAATCCAATAGCATAATTATTTTTTAAAAGTTTTATAGATTAGATCCCCCATCCGTTCTTACTTTTCAACAAATAGAATGTTTGCTGAATATCCTTCATGTCTTGGATACTAAGCATATTAAGGAATAATGAAAAGAGCTGAAAAGTAAACTTTCGTTGTCTCTCACTTTATAAATTCAAGAACTAAATTCAGACATGAGCTTAGCTAAATCTAAAACCCAAATATTCTCTTTTGACTATATGACCACTCTTTCTTTTTATATAAAATACATAAACTTCACATCTTCTCTTTGGTTTGCCTCTCTCTCTTGGCCATAGTCTTCTATATCCAAACTTGAGAAGTAATGTGCCACAATTTCTGCTGTACTGTTGGTCACATAGACCAGTCCCAGTACAATGTGGTGGCAAGGGACTTGATGATACAGCAGATGTTGTGAGCTGGTTCATTGGGGTCCATTTGGGAGTTTGGCTACCACATCATTTTTCAGGGTAAATCCTAGACTCTTCTCTGAAATCTTCTATGATCCAACAAAAATTGGTCTTACCCTCTCTTCAACTTCTAAAGAAAATATGGTGGACTCTATATGTAATATTTTGCATTCACTCATTCTTTTTAGAGTAATAATTATTTATTAATTTATAAATGTATTAATTTATCAATACATTATTTATTAATTTATTAATGTATTAATTTATTTGTCAAATACCTGCCTTTTGTGAATACTGGTGACCTAGTTACTACAGGGAAAACACAAAGTCCCTCTTCTCTTGAATCTTATGGTCTGTTATGGAAAAAACTGACATAAATCAAACCAATGATAATTTTTTTATAGTGATCAGACCTTTGGGGGAAAAACAGAGTGATGGGGAACTGCTACTTAAGATTGGTTGGTCAAGAGAGTCTTCTCCAAGATGGTGGAACATAGGCTGAGATTTGAATGTCAGAAAGAATCTAGCCATCCAAGGATCTGAGAGCTATTTTTCAAGAAGAAGAAACAAAATGCTTAAGGACCATAAAAGGGAGGAAATGCAGCGTGTTCTGAGATACATGAAAATGTATCTGGAGTTTTCTGAACTACAGATAAAAAGAAGCAGTAAGAAGGACCATATCATATGGAGGTTTAAATAAGTAAGCTATTTGAGTCATCTTTATTTCTCTGAGTTCATTAATCATTTGTCAGACATTTATGGAATACCTACTGTGTGCCAGCACTATGCAATGTATTGGGGATACAAAAGCACAACCACAGATGCCCATTTTGCAAAAGGAAGTCATATACACAATTACAGTTGCGTAAGGTCCATAAATAATTTCAGGAATATATGGGCTAATGAACAAATTCTACATTTAAGAGATTCTTAAGATAAATTATAATGAAATGCAAGCAACTCATTTTTTTTGTATTAAATGTGTTAAATTAACCCAATATGTCTCCAGCACCTGTCTATGAGATGCAGAGATTAAAGGGGTCTGAGAGATTTGGGAGAATCAGTCTGAGACTGAGAGTACCAATTTCAGCTTTATCAGAAATGAGTCTTATATATCAGACCATTTCCAGTTATATGAAACTTTGATCAGCTGTCACTTTCAGTCTCTTAAAATCTAGATAAAATCTACCCAATCTTCTGTGGGAAAATCAGTGTTCAGATTCCTGCGTATCCCAGAGGACACAGTCCTACCAAAACTTCAAGCTCCACCTTTGCCTCTGCTCTGCCTCTTACAGCTTTTCCTCTTTTATTCAGCTTGCTTTTGGTCCAGGACTGAATGGAAGTCATAATTCTGTCCCCCACATAACACACTCACTAAATACATTCATATTGTCTTTAGTTTGTATTAAAACATTTGTGGAAGTTTGGGGGGAGGAAAGGCATATTGATCCAAAAGAACCAAAACATTTTAAGTTGAATAGACTTTTTCTGAATGTCCTTCAGCATTCTGTAAGTTGATTTTGCTTTTGTTTCTGTTTACCCCACCTGCTTACCCCCCAAAACCACCCCTGTTCATTCCTAACACAAACCACTCAGGTTCTCTCAAAAGTGTCCTGTCTCCTCATTCACCAAATCCTTTGGAGCTCAGACAGCCCATTTTCTTAAATCATCTCCAAACTTCAGGTATCTATACATTAATTTTGTGGCCTTTGAAATATCCAGGTACCATGTGTACTATTATCTTTTTTCCCAATTAAATTGCTTTGACTTTTTTAGTAAGTACATTTCTTTGAAAGGACATATTTGTTACCACTGGATCTGGAGAACTAGGGTCATTCATCATAACTAGAAGGAACCTTTAAAAAGCAAAGCACAACTATTGAATTTTTAAAATATTGGTTTGTATAACACTTAAGTGCATAGCCCATGCAATCAAGTATACCTATCCCACACATGGGTGATATATTTCCCGCTCACTTTACAAGGTTACTCTAGCGGTCACAAAGATGACAGAAGAGTAAATGCTTGGGAAAAGAATGGGATTTTATATAAATTAGGTGTACACTCTTGATTTGGCTTCAGCCCTTCCTCTCTCTGCTTTTTCTCTCTGTCTCTCCCTCTCAGTCTCTAAATGAAAATACATGCAAAAGTCCTTTTTACTGAACCTCAATTCTCAGGAGGGCTGCTAAGTTGTGAAAGATGCAAAGGAAATGGAGATTGCGGTTGTTACTCATAAGAGCTTGCTCAAAGTAAAACAATTTGATAGAAAACAAAACAGAACAGAACAGTATTTAGCAACAACCATAAAATCAATCTCCCAAATTCCAGTTGTGCAATTTCTTGCAAATTGAAGTCAGTAGGATAAAAACTCTGGTAAACTCAGAGCTTAAGTGTGTGGGAGGTCTTTGAAAAAGTGCTCCTATTTCACACTCTGTATAAACAGCAGTAGTAACAGTTAGCCAGGGGCTCTGCCCCATTACCTTGAAAACTCTACCTTTTATATTCTACATAGGTTGCAAATTTTGAAATCGAACTTGCTGATTAAACTATCACAATGCATAAAAAGGGCTTATTAAGTGCTCTGTCAGAAAGGAACCTGTTGGTGTAAATGTTCACATTAGCTCCTCTTATTGATCCAGGAGCCTGGAGCCTTGCTCCAAGGAAATCATTCCCTTTTTACTCTAATAAACATCACAAAGGTGGATCGGAAGGGAGTTAAAAGTGGGATTGCTCCTGAAAAGACTCAGGTTCACTTTATTTTCACCCAAACTAATACCTCCAACCCCCTTTGCTGATGACCTCACACAGGAGCTAATTACAACTGAGCCTCTGGCCAAACTCCTTCAGACTCTGGGGGTCAGTTTGACTTTTTTGCTACCACATGTAGCAAAGACTTAAGTACCAGGCTAGGACTTTCTTCCCTAAGAGGTAGGACGATCATTGGATAAAGAGAAATTCTGCCTTGCCTTCCTCTTTTCTCCTCCTCTTCCTATGTTTTTGCCCTGTCCTTCCATGGAGTGACCAGAATGGTACTCTGAACTGCTGAAAATGCTTATGGAGTCAGAGGTAGCTATGAGTCCCTTCCTGGGCCTCTTCTAGCTGTGTAACTTTGGGCAAGGTACTTGACCTTCCTGATATTTTGGTGTCTTTATTTATAATAGAGTGTCGTATTACCTACATCTCAGGGTCACAGTGAAGATGAAATGTTATGATGCTTATAAAGTTCTAGGAACTGGGAAGTATGTTAGTAAATAAGAATTCTTTTCCCCTGTGCTGGAGAGCCCCTTTCACCGCACATATCTGTAGCTCTTAATTGATGCATTCAAATAGTTAACAGAAATCTAGTTAACTCCAATGCTCCCAGGCTTAACTACCGTGGTGTTCACAATGGAACGTATTTTCCCTCTGCCACTCATGATTCCTCAGCAAAATCCTTAAATGTTCATTCTGGAAAAAAAGACTGCCTTGATTCACACACACACACACACACACACCTGAGTCTACATCTCCTGACACGCTATAGTGCATCCTTTATCCACCTGAGGACTGGACTTGTTCCAGATTGTCCTTGTTTTGCACTTGAGCAATATTTGTATCATCCATTAATCTTGGGGAGCCCAAAGAGCCCTAAGAAAACTCTCTAGAGACTATTGACTAAAGAGGTACTAGGCCTGTCCTCCCTGTAGAGCAAAAGGTGGGAAAATGAGCATTTACCAAAAGGTGCAGCCCAAGACTAAGAAGAAGCAGGGAAGCCTAGGATTTTTCTGGCTACTCATATACCAGGCCAAGAGGTTGCTTTTGTCTCCAGCTTGCCTGGGTCCCTTTCTGGACAGAGAGGTTCAGTGACTCTCTATCTAATAACTTGTGTCAAGTTGGCGAAACAGTTTCTATAGTAAAATGTAACAATATGCGACTGTGCTTGGGATAAAATTCATATACTTTAACTTTAGGCCTTTTTCTTCCATTTTCTCACTGAATATTTGAGCTGGCCACTGGGTGAGCAGAAAAGGGAATCCCATATTCAGTCTTTAAGAAATATGTTTTGTGACATCATCAGACAAACAGAGAATGAAACCCATTTAAAAATTCTAAACAGCTTCCTTTTGGTGATTATGTAGGTAGATCATTAATGATACAATTAAAAGTCCTCCACATTATTTACTTAGTACTTAACAGCTTCTAAACATTTTAAAGACATTATTCCTCTGAAGCACTATTGTTAGCTTCGTTATAAAGTGGTGGAAACTGAGATAGAAAGAGACAAATTCACCTGCCCTATATCAACAGCTAATGCATGGCAAGACAAGCACCTGAACCTACACTGTCTGATCCTAATCCTGTGTTCTTGATCATTTTGCTGCATCACTAATAACCGCATACAGAATTCATTAGTGGGTTGTTTAATCTTTGCATGTATTTAAATGGCTTCTTTTCAGAAACAATGAAGATCTGCACTCTTTGGTAAACTGACATCTCGGTCTATCTTATGCTATCAAATTTATATCATTCCATCCTTCTGCTTCTTTTTCACTAACTTAGTTTTAACTATAGGGAATATGCAAACTTAATAATAAGCAAGATTGAAGACAGGTCATGTCTAGAACTTTTTTTTTTCAACACAGGTGACACTGCTCTTACCACCATTACTCAGACAAATTAGTCCATTTATAGAAATTCAAATCCAGTCTTACACATATATTATAATAGGGCAATTATTTATTTAATATTTGTTTACCTGTTCTATTTATTAAATGCTTATTTCTCTGAAAACTTTGACACTGGGTGGATAGAGAGGAACCTACCACCCTCTCCTCATTATTACCTTAAATAATTCCTCTTAAACACTACAAGAAAATGGTTCTCAGTGAATTCATTATTTTCAGAAAACCAAGAAACAACTCACTTGTGCTCCATTTATTTATGAATTTTTATAAAAATCCTTCTACACTGAAAAAAAAGAGGAATTTTAACTTGGATTGTAAATGGATTTGACACCAGAATCTCTTAAAATACCTCTTTACTTCATGCTTGCATATTACCATTCCAAATTTATGTCCAATATCAAGACTTAGCTGCTGCCTCTTTTACAGAATTTGACAATAGCATTGTGCTTTATTAGGTTATGTCATGTTAAGTTACTGAATTGTGCTAGGAAACACAATAATATAGCCAACTCTGTAACTGAGTATATATAGCACCTCAAAAATAATGGCAGAAAGTGAAACTGGTATAAGTAGAAATATTTTTTATATGCCACTTAATAAAGGCCTGGGAAAATTAATTACAGCACCAAGAACTTCGGCTTATTCAAAACCACCCAAGAAATAGGAAACAGTAACATGAATAATTTTAGTATTCTCCATGAGTGGTTAGCCCTCTTCCAAGGGAAAAACTGATGGAGATATGAATTCAGAATCACCTTACTGTAATGTCTTAAGATTCATAAAGAGTACTTTAATTTCAAAATTTACATGTATTATATCTGGGAATCCTACAAGAGTAATGTAAGACTGGACAACTATTCTTGGTATCTTTCGCCATTTCCCTTTGACTGGGCAGAGTATCAGCTTCTCCTCACCCAGCAAGATCTTTTTGCCATAGGCCAAAACAAAGCCCATACTTCCAAACTGGGAACTGCCTATCATCAGTCCTGTTGACTCCAGCACAAGTGTTCCATGCTGAGACTTCTTCAGAAGGATTTAGAAAGGGAGAAGACAGTATTTGATTGGTGGAAAGCCAGGAGCAGGGTAAAAGAAATCTTGGAGCTTAAAATCAGATTCAGTGTCTTCAAAGAAACATGTAACTGGAATTGCTTTTAAGGTGAAGAAAGAGAGATAATTAGCATCATCTCTGATCTAGGAGCAGATTATATGGTCTGTGTCTTGGGTTAGACACTAGCTAGAGAGGCAGTTAAGCCTAAATTGAAACTCTAGTTAGAGATGTAATAAGGCCTGGTAGTTAAACAAGTGCCTTCTAGAGCCACAATATTTGGAAATGAAATGTAGTTCCTGTACTTATAAGGAGTGTGAACTAGGGCAGATCTATCAACTTCTGAGTGTAATAGGAGCTAGAGGGAGGTGAACTTTTCTGCAGAGCAAAGTGGGAAGATTTTCATTTCCTTGCTCTTTCAGAGAGAGGCCTGTAATAGAGAAATTGTAGAAAAGAAAGAGAACAGACACAGGCTGCAGGAGGGAGGGGCTTAAGGGCTTTTAAGGATTAAATATCTAATATTTGATTTCAAGGTGTTTGGGTCACATCTTACTAAACCAGTAAGACTGACAACAGAAGCACAAAGTATGATAATGGTGGTGCTTTGTGTGTGTGTGTGTGTGTGTGTGTGTGTGTGTGTGTGTGTGTGGAGTGGCTATGTCTCTGCATGTGGGTCAAGATAAGGGGCTGAGTTCCTTGTTTGCAGGGACACAAGGGTGCAGATAAATCAAGAAACACACCAGGGAGTTCTCACTGTGGCACAGTGGAAATTAATCCAACTAGGAATCATGAGGTTGCAGGTTTGATCCCTGGCTTCGCTCAGTGAGTTAAGGATCTGACATTGCTGTGAGCTGTGGTGTAGGTTGCAGATGCAGTTTGAATCCTACTTGCTGTGGCTGTGGTGTAGGCCAGAAGCTGTAGCTCCAATTCAACCCCTAGCCTAGAAACCTCCACATGCCACTAGTGCGGCCCTAAAAACCAGGAAAAAAAAAAAAGAAAAGAAAAGAAAGATAGAAACATACCAGAAGAGGAAAAAAATAAGGATGGAGTGGGGTAAGGATATCAGAAATGGAGCTATTTCTAAAATACAGTACTCCCCATCCCAATGCAGGACTCTGCAGAGCTCTTTGGAAAGGCATTGAGATTTTGTGTTTGAACATGGAGTGGCAGTATACGCCACCTATATATGCAGAAACTGGCAGGGAGACCCCAGTTAACATCTGGAAAGCCCAAGAGTGTTTGAAAGTATGAGCCCTAGAACCAGACTATCTCCTTTTCAATCCTGTCTTGACAAGTAGGAATTGTGTAGTCTTCAGCCAGATGCTGATTTTCTATAAACCTGTGTCCTCCTTTGTTAAATGAATGTGACATTTTACCTCATATCAGAGTCCTCATGAGGAGTCAATGAAACTGCTTCACTTAGTGTTTGTCACATAGTAGTAATTCTTGATATATGAAAGAAGAAGAAAGAACATTTAAAACACTAAAATAAAATAATTCATCCATAGCAAATGGAGAAAGATCCAATTAATAGCATCATTTATATTTTCAACAACTCAACTGCATAATGTCCTATCTGAAGAATGGACATTTTCCTGGTGAATATTTTTTTTCCTATCCCTGTCTTTTAGGTGTTGTTCTCTTGGTCAGGGTCACTAAACTCTAGGTGCCCAAAGCCTTCCTCCCAGTTGGCAAACCACTGGCCTTGCTCTGTGTCAGGGGCTGGCACTGCCTAGCATATTCTCTTATTGTGATTCTCAGGCTTTGGAAACCAGTACAGTTTTCTCACTTTAATTGGGCTGAGATTCATTCCTACATGCGGCAGCTGCAAAGATGCATTCTCCTTACTATTAGGCATTGCAATACTTAGCCCTGCTTGGACTTAATTTTAAGTACATTTTGGTGGCCCGTTTTCCTCCACTGCACCTTGGTTGCTCCAGGAGAGAACATATGGCCCGGTAATTCGTTAAAGCTCATTTTATGGGCCATTCTCAGGCACTTCCTGCTGGCCTTTGGAACAGAGCCTTGTTTGTGACTGCATTTTTGCTTATGTTCCTGCCAAATGCTTCTTCCAAAACCAGCAATAAAACCACAGGATCCGATAAGCCCTGGTCATCAGAATGGCTTAATGAGAGCAACCTTGACAATTGGGGTCTTTAATAGGAACCAGCACAGCAGGACTTGTAGCTTGAGCACAAGGACAGCCTGGGCAGGTCACCTTTGTGGTTTATGGGAATTTCTCCAAATACTATAGAATTTGAGACCATCTCAGGGAACAATCTTACACTAAGCTATTTTTCTCTTTAGCAAAAATGGATAGGACAAGAATAAAGAAGGATGTTTCTCTTTGGCCTCTCCTTATGGAAGAATAAATCTTTAAAGGTATAACAAAGCAAAGAAAATTTCACTGGATGCTTGTATGACTACCAAATTCAGTGAACCTTGCTTCAGAATTAATCTGAATTAGATCATGTTTCTGGCTAGCAAAAGGGTACTTGAAATATAGGTTGGATACTTAAAATAGATCTTTTTCAAAGTACATTTACATGGGATGGCACCAAATTTAAAGGTTAAAATCATATTTTGTCTATGATCTATATGCTATTAAACATTTTACAATCTGAATTATTAATTAAAATATGTGAACTAGTCCTATTTTCAAATGTTTATATTTAGATTACTACCAGAGCTTGTGTGACTTTTGAAAGAAGCTGATTTCTTCTGATGTCAGCTAATAGAAGCCCAATTGTAATCATAAAAGGCATGGAGAAATTATGTTACAAGTGGATGCTATTTAAATGGAAGTGAACACAGAATATATTAAAGTATCCATGGTCTTATCAACAGTGTGTTATAATGGCTTTGATTAACATTGAAAATATGATTGATATTACCTGTGAGCATGGAACACTGACACTGTGACACTGAGAGAGTTTAATTGAAAGCTTGTTAATTTCATGGAATCATTTAATTTCTCATTACTCCTTGTGACAGTTTTTTTCTTGGGACCATTAAAAAGTCATGACAATTTAATGAGACCTTTCAATGGTAATAGTAATACAAAAAAACTTTAAAATTCTAACTTATTATTACTGCTAGAAGGAGAAACTGTGAATACAATGTATTGATTTTTGGTTTTAAATACAGTTTGTTAGCCTGATTCTTATTGTGTAACATGTAAAATGATGCAAACTCAAGTCAAGACAATAGTTCACAGCAATGGTACAAATATTAGTACACATTAGTGTTTCTATGGCCAAAGAGGAAATGGGGCATGCTTGGTTAAAAATCCCCTAGAAGAAATATGTAAGGCACTCCAGGTCCTAATCAGGCTTAAGAGGAAAGGGAAGAGGTTTAGTTGGGAATAAGTAGAGTACATCTTGGACAAATATTCTATTATTAAAAGAGTACATATAAGGGTTATTACATTTACATATCAAATTTATTTTACTGAATTCTTTTACTTTTCATGGGTAGAAAGCAAAGTGTACAAACAATACTTATTGGGAATAACATTATTTGGAGAGTTAAACATTGGATGTTTTGAATCCAGTGTTTAACAAATCAAGTTAGCCAACTACAAAATATTCTGTTAGAAGTAAAATATGCTATTTTACTTGTATTTGTACCTTAGTGTATCTGAACTTTGTAGTGGTCAGAGGAAATTGTAATGCTATGCCCTAAACACTTGGTATGTCATAATAATAGTAATTATTACATATCAACAGTACCTACTTTATTCCAGGCTATATTCTAGATACTTTAAATGCATTATGTTTTTTAATTCCTATAAGAACCCTCCTAAGTAGGTATGTTTATTGTACCTTCTACTTCTCTAAATGGTTTACCCAGCACTCTCTGATCAGTTTTTTCATGAAGAACTTCGAAATTACTGTAAAAAACTTGGCCAACACACATCGCTATGGTCCATGGTGTAACAACACATACGCTTTTTGTCTTTATTCCTCCTGCCTTGCAGAGGTCACCCCTTTTGTGAGGGCTCTGATTATCACTTTTTGGGGTTTATATCCTAAGTTGTCAATCTCTTTCTTGATCATTTACATTGTTTTAGTACCCCCACCCTCCAAACTCTTCCCTGTTCTCCCTAAATCTCACTTTCCGTTCATAGCCAACTCTAAAGAGTTTGCATGCCTGTGATCTCCATGTCCTTACCCACTATCTATTTGCTCCTCAATTCACTTTGGCTTTGTCCCCATAACTCCACCAAAACCCTTATAAAGATCAATGTGATCTTCATGTTGTCTAATCCAATAACCTCTTTCTGTTCACATTTTATCCCATGTCTTATATACTGCTTTCTATATTCTGTTATTCTTCTTTCTTCTTCCCTCCCTCTCCCTCCTTTTCTTTCTTCCTCCCTTCTTTCCTTCCTTCCTCCCTCCCTTCTTTCTCTCCTTCCTCCCTTCCTTCCTCTTCTCTTCTCTCCCTCTGTAGTCCTCTACTATACCTCTACATACTGAAGATTTTCAGCATTTGATTCTAGATGACTGTCTATCAAGTTGCTCAAGTCAAAATTTTGGGAGTCATTCTATGGGGATTACGTTCAAGTCTATGGCGTTAAGTAATATCAATATGCTGACAAACTCTATTCTTATAAATCTAGACTGTACCTCTTCTCTGAGTTTAGAGACCATTTGTTTCTTAGCCCACATGATACTATCCCTTAAATAGCTCATATATAATAAATACTAAAGGTATCCTAAATAGGATTCTTTAATTTCTCTAAATAGTTTATTTCAATTATACTAAAGTAAAATTGTTTAAAATAAGCAAGCCTAAAAAAATACACAATTAAAAATTTTATATTTTAAAATATAAAGATTTAAATAAAAGTTTAATTATCTACATTTCCACATCAATCATTCACTCCACTAAGATAACCAAGGTGAAAAAAAAATCATTTTCTAATTTTCTCTATACTGCTGTAAGAGATGCTTATATTGAGGTTTTGCTTTTTTTCTACTAAATGTGATAGTGTTTAGTGCTAAATGGGATAGTGTTTAAAGCAGTATTTAATGCTTTTCAAACTTTACTGTATAACTCACTTTCCAAGAACTTTCCAAGCCAATTCTGTAGATTTAATACCAGTTTTTAACAATTGATGGCATGCCATTTATGAATGTTCTAGATATTATTCAACTTTGCATTGATATATTATAAGGTTGATATATTCCAGGTATTCTCTTTGTACTACTAATATAAATGTAATACAATAGCTCATAATATAGTGATTACTATTATAGTCTCATTAAAACTTGCCCAGTGCACACTTCCTTTCAATATCATGAAACTTTTTTTTTCCAAATTTTATTTATTTATATTTTTATTTTTTGCTTTTTAGGACCATATCTGTAGCATATGGACGTTCTCAGGCTAGGGGTCAAATTGCAGTTGTAGCTGTCAGCCTGCACAACAGCCACAGCAACGTGGGATCCAAGTGCCATCTGTGACCTATACCACAGTTCATAGCAACACCAGATCCTTAACCCACTGAGTGAGATCGGGGATCAAACCTGTACCCTTATGGATACTAGTCAGATTTGTTTCTGTTGAGCCACAACAGGAACTCCATGAAACTTCCCTGCCATTTTTTACATCTAGGTTTTTAGTCCTGCTTTTTTTTTCTGCAAGGGATTCTTTCTCTGTTTCATATCATCATTGCATAGCTGTCTTTCTTCTCATCCATCAGATCCACATTCTTCTTTTCCTTCACAGAATATCTTATTTAAACTGCTGTAACAAAGAGACTCTACTTCCCATCAAATGCCTCAAACAAGACAGAAGTTTACTTGTATCTAATATAATAAGCCAAAGTGAATACTCAAAATCATCTGTGGTATTGCTCCATGCAGTCACTCAAGTGTCCAAGCTAAAGGTCTTTTATCTTCAATAGCTCTCATGTCATTGGTAATATAGAAGGTGTTGAAACTGAATGGGTAGGTGGAAAACATCAAAAGTTTCGGATATTTCCTCTCAGACATAATAGACTGATGTTCCACAATAGGTAAGAAGTTTCAGCTTATCATCTTTAGCTGCAAAGATGTCTGGGAAATGTGTTTTCTGGTTAGAAAGTATAATATTTGTTCTATAAATCTATTTCTATAGAAGAAAGGAGAGTAGACTCTGTAGACAACTAGCAGTCTCCACCCTACAACATCTATCACAATGTATAAATTATATATATAGTTATTATATATAGTTAGTTTATTATATATATACTATTTGTATTATATAATATTGGTCTTTACTTTTCCTATAAAATAGCAAGCATGAAAAGGGCAAGGTTTTATTTCGCAATGTATCTTCTATCCTTAATATCCTTCCTATATTTAGTGGGGGTTCAATTTAAATTTGTTAAATCACTACATGATTTTACAGGTGAAGAAATTAAGGTTCAGACAAATCACACACTTTAGCTCTTCCTGGATGACCATTTTCTAGAAATGTTAAAAGATTTATATCTCAAATAGGTAAACAAGATAGCTAGTAAGCTCCCTTCCAACACTGACTATCTATGATTCTTTGGTGTTACAGACATTATAACACTTCAAATAAGATCACAAAGCTGCTTTTTGAAGGAGTAGTTCAAGAGAAATTAGAGAATATACCTTTCATCTCATCGGATCAGTCACAAAACACTCTTTCCCTTACAACATTGCATGCTAAATTCTCACAGACTTCATCCTCACATCAAAATGGTTACCATTAATCTAAGGTAGTAGAAGACTGGAGCAAACTAGAAAAATGGAGCATACCTTTTTAAAATCACATCTTCCTTGGGCAGGAAAAGTAAATATGTGTTGGGTTTTAAAGTTTTCCTTTAGGGCCATGTATAGGCTGCCTGGGAAAATAAAAGTAACAGAAAGTGAGTTAATGTTTTTTTATCATATACTCTGTTTAACTGTTTTAAAATAAAAGAAGGAAAGACAGACAAATTTTGAGAGATATAATCAGCATAATCAATTGATCATCAACTAAATCTTCTGGTCAGACAAATTGAATGTTCATCACCATTTACAATAAGTTTAAGATTCTTCTTAAAATTCTTTTTCTATAAAATAACTAGTTCTAAACCTGATTTTCTTTGTTTTTCAAGATATTGAAGACTTTGAAACCAAAACAAGAAGCACAGTGTCTGTCCGAGAAGGTCAAGGTGTGGTGCTTCTCTGTGGTCCACCACCACACTTTGGAGGTATGGTGGGTTACTTTGGGTCACACCATTAACACTGCCACTCAGGGAATAAAGTGGCCACATCAGTTTTTAGAGCCAACGGTACCCTTCATCATATCTGAGGGATCATGAAGTTTCTTCTAGTTCATCTTGTTGTATCTAAACAGTCCTAATCCAAATTTTTTAAATGTATTTGATCAGCCACTCAACAGATATGCCCTGAAGGCAATGCAGGATGGTGTGACCAATGGGGCTATAATCTGTAATCTGGTGCTTGTCACCCTGCATGTACAAGGAACTATTTATTTAAACTTTTTATTCCTCACCTGTAAAATAGAGACACAAGAGTTCCCATTGTGTCTCAGTGTGTTAAAAACCTGACTAGTATCCATGAGGATGTAGGTTTGATCCTTGGCATTGCTTAGTGAGTTAAACATCCATCACTGCTGCAAACTGTAGGGGAGGTTGCAGATTGCAGATGTAGCTTAGATCCCATGTTGCTGTGGCTGTGGTGCAGGCTGGCAGCTACAGCTGCAATTCAACCCCTAGCCTGGGAACTTCCATATGCTGCAACTATGGCCCTGAAAAGCAAAAAAAAAAAAAAAGAGAGAGAGAGAGACACACACAAACTGATACCTATATTGTAGTCCGTTGTAAGTGTTAAGTGAGATAATGAATGTAAATTGATTAATTTAATGGCTAGTATTTTATTTAAAAAAGAAAGTTATTTTATTTTTATTTCTGGACTCTATGGGAAGCAAATTCCAATACTCATTTTGGCAACATCATCTTAACTGTTGGAAGAGGAAACTTACCCCTTTAATTGGAAGCAAATGTTGGATGGCACTGAATCAGAATATCTCCTAGCAATGATGAAAATCACCAATAATTCCAATCTCTACTTTGGAAGAATCTGGATTAGCCAATGAATTAGCCGGTTGCCAGGGATGAAAACCACTCACTGATTCTCACTCCCTTGGGGTTGCATTTTCTCAAATTTCAAATGAGTTTGGTACATTTTGGTAGATTCTAAACCAACAGTGATCCTGGAGAAGTCAGCGTAAGTATATTCATCAAGTCACTTTATTTAGTATAAAGTGATAGCACACTGACTACAGCTACAAATAGCTATTAATACTAATAGCAAGTACTTACATAGTACAGCTCTAAATACTTTATATATATTAACTTTTGATTTATATAACACATACATTAAGGAGATACTATAATGATTATTGTTGTACAGATGAGAATACTGAGGTAGAAAGAAGTTAAGTAATTGGTCCAATGTCATGTAGCTGGTGGGCACTGAAGCCAAGCTTCAAATCCAGGCAGCTGGCTCCCATACCCTGGGCAGCTCTTAACCATCACTGCCTCTGCTACTGTTGATTTCCATTCTGGAATGGAAGGATTCTTGGAAACAGTTCAAATAAATAGTTAAAAATAAAATGAAAGCATTTTTTCTTATAATACTAAACCAAATCTTATTTTTTTGATTCTTTAAAAGCTTGAAAATACTTTCACGATTATTTTTATTTTTATACAACCTTGTGAAATGCTGATACAAAAGGGGGAAGAAAAAACTAATTAGAAGTTGGCAAGCAATACTTTTATTCAATATAATTATAGAGTGGTATGTCATTATGCTCACCTGAAATATTAAGGGGGAGTTAAATGCTTCCAGTGCTAGCTGATATAAAATAACACTATTCCAAAGTACATAAAAAATTGATGGTGCTTATTTTTTAACCATAGGAAAATTGTTTCCATTGCCATAATCTAAGATGACAAGATAACCAAACTGTATTTGTGTGTGGTGTCAGTTTATGTCATTTTATGCTCTGACATTGGTCAAAGAGACTTGACAGAATCCAAGATTACTTTCAAATTTGTTTACTCTAAATAGTAATAATGGAAATGTACAATATTTGCAAATAAATGTTTTATATTTTAAAAAAGCAGCTGAAGAGGAGAAGCTTTCTCTTGTCACCTTGCTACCTACCAATTATGATGTATGTGTTGATATTTTAAAGCATGTGAAGCCTTCATTATAACAGTGCCTTTCTGTTTAATGCCATGAGACTAAGTCACAGATGTACAAAATCTGCCTTAAGACCATTATAACTGAATAATAAATCCCTGATGCATGTAATTTAAGTCAGACTTTCCTGATACCAAATTCTACTATGTAATATGTAATAATCTAGCAGGATCCCAAAGGTATTTGTCAATATTGACTTCATCCAGGTATTATAAAGTACTTTCTTACTGAGAGTCACAGCTTCCTCATTTCTACAATGGCAGGAACCCTGGAATACTATTCTACTGTTCTTTAAAGCTCTCTCAGAGCAAAGCTGAGGGGAATATTAACAGACACCTTTTGTTCCAATTATACAAATAGTCATTAATCATGAGAGTGAGAAAGTATTAATAATAATAATAATATCAGGTACCAATTATTGATAGTTAGCATGAGCAAGCACTACTAGGCCTTCCATTTATTTTTTCATTCCTACCATTCTTTTTTTTTAATTACTTAATGAATTTTATTACATTTATAGGTGTACAACAATCACCACAATCAAATTTTACAGCATTTCCATTCCAAACCCTCAGTGCATCCCCCCACCCCCCAACCTGTCTCATTTGGAAATCATAAGTTTTTCAAAGTCTGTGAGTCAGTATCTGTTCTGCAAAGAAGTTCATTCTGTCCTTTTTTATTTTTTTTTATTTTAGTTTTTAGTTTTTAGGTTTTTTTTTTTTGTCTTTTTGTCATTTCTTGGGCTGCTCCCGTGGCATATGGAGATTCCCAGGCTAGGGGTCGAATCAGAGCTGTAGCCACCAGCCTACACCAGAGCCACAGCAACGTGCGATCCGAGCCGCGTCTGCGACCCACACCACAGCTCACGGCAACGCCAGATTGTTAACCCACTGAGCAAGGCCAGGGATCGAACCCGAAACCTCGTGGTTCCTAGTCAGATTCGTTAACCACTGCGCCACAACGGGAACTCCTCTGTCCTTTTTATAGACTCCACATGTCAGTGAAAGCATTTCATGTTGGTATCTCATTGTCTGACTGACTTCACTTAGCATGATAATTTCTAGGTGCATCCATGTTGTTACAAATGCCGTTATTTCTTTCCTTTTAATGGCTGAGTAATATTCCACTGGGCATATGAACCACATCTTTTTGATTCACTGTTCTGTCGATGGACATTTAGATTGTTTCCATGTCTTGGCTACTGTATATATTGCTGCAGTGACCACTGGAGTATATGTGTCTTTTCGAGTCATGGTTTTCTCTGGATAGATGTCCAAGAGTGGGATTGCTGGATCAAATGGTAGTTCTACTTTTAGTTTTCTGAGGAAGCTCCATACTGTTTTCCATAGTGGTTGCACCAATTCACATTCCCACCATCAGTGTAATAGGGTTCCTTTTTCTCCACAGCCTCTCCAGCATTTATTGTTTGTAGACTTTTTGATGATGGCCATTCTGGCTGGTGTAAAGTGGTACCTCATAGTGGTTTTGATTTGCATTTTTCTAATAAAGAGTGATGTTGAACATCTTTTCATGTGTTTTTTTTGGCCATCTGTATGTCTTCTTTGGAGAACTGTCTGTTTAGATCTTCTGCTCATTTTTTGATGGTGTATGTTTTATTGGTATTGGGCTGTAGGAGGTGTTTATAAAATTTGGAGATTAATCCCTTGTCAGTTGATTCATTTGCAAAGATTTTCTCCTATTCTGTGAGTTGTCTTTTTGTTTTGTTTAGGGTTTCCTTTGCTGTGCAGAAACTATTAAGTTTAATTAGGTCCCATTTGTTTGTTTTTGTTTTTATTGTCATTACTCTAAGAGGTGGATCTGAGAAGAGGTTGCTGTCATTTATGTCTGAGAGTGTTTGGCCTATGTTTTCCTCTAACACTTTTATAGTATCTGGTCTTATATCTAGGTCTTTAATCCATTTTGAGTTTATTTTTGTGTATGGTGTTAGGAAGTGTTCTAATTTCATTCTTTTACATGTGGATGTCCAGTTTTCCCAGCACCACTTATTGAAGGGGCTGTCTTTTCTCCATTGTACATTCGTGCCTCCTTTGTCATAGATTAGTTGACTGTAGGTGCGTGGGTTTAATTCTGGGCTTTCTCTCCTGTTCCACTGATCTATATTTCTGTCTTTGAGCCAGTACCATATGGTTTTGATGACTGTTGCTTTGTACTATAGTCAGAAGTCAAGAAGCTTGATTCCTCTAGCTCCATTTTTCTTTCTCAGGATGGCTTTGGCTATTCTGGGTCTTTTGTGCTTCCAAACAAACTTTAAAATATTTTGTTCGAATTCTCTGAAAGTATCCTTGGTAATTTGATAGGGATTGCATTGAATCTGTAGATTGCCTTGGGTAGTATAGTCATTTTGATAATATTGACTCTCTTAATCTAAAAGCATGGTATGTCTTTCCATCTGTTTGTATCATCTTTGATTTCTTTTATCAGTGTCCTATAGTTTTCAGAGTACAGGTCTTTTGTCTCTTTAGGTAGGTATATTCCTAAGTATTTTATTGTTTTTGATGCAATGGTAGGCAGGATTGCTTCCTAAATTTCTCTTTCTGATCTTTCATTATAGTACATAGAAATGCAGTGGATTTCTGTGTATTAATTTTGTATCCTGTGACTTTGCCAAATTCATTGATGAGCTCTAACAGTTTTCTGGTAGAGTCTTTAGGATTCTCTAGGTATAGTATCATGTCGACTGCAAATAGTGATAGTTTTACTTCTTCCTTTCCAATTTGGATTCCTTTTATTTCTTTTATTTCTCTGATTGCTGTGACTAGGACTTCCAAAACTATGTTGAATAGCAGTGGTGAGAGTGGACATCCTTGTTTTGTTTCTGATCTCAGTGGGAATTATTTCAGCTTTTCACTGAAATTTCATGACTGAGAATGATGTTATATGTGGGTTTGTCATATATGGCCCTTTATTATGTTGAGCTTCCCTCTATGCCCATTTCCTGAAGGGTTTTTATCAGAAATGGGTGCTGGATTTTGTCAAATACGTTTTTTGTGTCTATTGAGAGGATCATATGGTTTTTATTCTTCAGTTTGTTAATTTGGTGTATCACAATGATTGACTTGTAGATATTGAAGAATCCTTACATCCTTGGGATAAATCCCACTTGATCATGATGTAAAATCTTTTTAATGTATTGCTGGATTTGGTTTACTAGTATTTTTTTTTTTTTGAGGATTTTTGCATCTATGTTCATCAGTGAAATTGGCCTGTGATTTTCTTTTTTTTTGTGTGGTATCTCTGTCTGTTTTTGGTATCAGGGTGATAGTGCCCTCATAGAATGAGTTTGGGAGTGTTCCTATCTCTGAAATGTTTTGGAATAGTTTCAGAAGAATAGGTGTTAGCTCTTCTCTAAATGTTTAATAGAATTCACCTGTGAAGCCACCTGGTCTTGGACTTTTGTCAGAAGTTTTTAAATCACAGTTTCAATTTTAGTATTTGTGATTGGTCCATTTGTCTTTTCTATTTCATCTTAGTTTAGTCTTGGAAGATTGTACTTTTCTAAGAATTTGTCCATTTCTTCTAGGTTTTCCATTTTATTGGCATATAGTTGCATATAGTAGTCTCTTATGACCCTTTGAATTTCTCCTTCTTCATTTATAATTTTATTGATTTGAATCCTCACTCTTTTTTTTCTTGATAAGTCTGGCCAAGGGTTTATCAATGTTGTTGATCTTTTCAAAGAACCAGCTTTTCATTTCATTGATCTTTTCTATGGTTTTCTTCATTTCTATTTCATTGATTTCTACTCCGATCTTTATGATTTCCTTCCTTCTACAAACTTTAGGTCTTTCCTGTTCTTCTCTCTCTAGCTGATTTGGATGTAAAGTTAGCTTGTTTATTTGATCTTTTTCTTGTTTCTTGAGGTAGGCTCATAATGCTATAAACTTTTCTCTTAGAACTACTTTTGCTGAATCCCATAGGTTCTGGAGTGTCATGTCTTTGTTGTCATTTGCTTCTAGGTATTTATTAATTTCCTCTTTGATTTCTTCACTGATCCATTGGTTGTTTAGTAGCATTTTGTTTAGTCTCCACCTATTTGTGTTTTTTGCATTTTTTTTCTTGTTCTTGATTTCCAGTCATATACTGTTGTGGTCAGAAAAGATTCTTGATATGATTTCAATTTTCTTAAACTTACTGAGGCTTGATTTGTAGCCCAGGATGTGATCAACCTTAGAGAATGTTCCATGTGCACTTGAGAAGAATATGTATTTTGTTGCTTTTGGATGGAATGTCATATAAATATTTACTAAGTCCATCTGGTCTAATGCTTCATTTGGGGCCTGTGTTTCCATATTAATTTTCTGTCTGGATGATCTGTCCATTGCTGGAAGTGGGGTGTTAAAGTCCCCACTATTATTGTGTTATTGTCAAATTCTCCTTCAAAGGTTGTTAACAGTTGCTTATATATTGTGGTGATCCTATGTTGTTGTGTAGATATTTAAAATTGCTCTATCTTCTTCTTGGATTATTCCTTTGATCATTATGTAGTGTCTTTCCTTGTCTCTTAAAATATTCTTCATTGGTCTGATATTGGTATTGTTACCCCACCTTTCTTTTGATTCCCCATTTGGATGGAATATTTTCTTCCATCCTCTTATTTTCAATTTGTATGTGTCCCTAGAAGTGAAGTGGGTTTCTTGAAGACAGCATATATATGGGTCTTGTTTTTGTATCCATTCAGCAGGTCTATGTCTTTTGGTTGGGGCATTTAGTTCATTAACATTTAAGATAATTATTGATATGTATGTTCTCACTGCCAATTTTATTCACTGTTTTGGATTTGTTTTTGTTGCTCTTTTTCTTCCCTTCTTTTTTCTTCCTCTTGTGGTTTGATGACTATCTTTTGTGTTGTATTTGAGTTGATTTTTCTTATTTGTGTAGCAATTGTAAGATTATTGGCTTGCAGTTATTCTGAAGTTTTGATATAGGAATCTATGTATGTATGTATGTATGTATGTATGTATGTATCTATCTATCTATCTATCTATCTATCTATCTATCTATCTATCTATATGAGATTGTTTTAAGTTGTTGGTCTCTCTCTCTCTCTCTCTATATATATATATATATATGTATATATATAATTGTTTTAAGTTGTTGGTCTCTTAATTGCAAGTGCATCTCCAGTGTCCTGCATTTGTACCCTCCTCTTCTCATGATTTCTGATTTTGGTAGCATAATTGTGCTTGGATGATTTCTTATCTTTACTGTATATATGCCTTTACTGGTGAGGCTTGTCATTTAGGTATTTTTGTTTCTGGTTGTGGCCTTTTATTTTCTGCCAAGAGAAGTTCCTTTAGTATTTGTTGCAAAGCTGGTTTAGTGTTGCTGATGTCTCTTAGCTTTTGCTCATCTGTAAAGCTTTTGATTTCTCCTTCAAATCTGAATGAGAACCTTGCTGGGTAAATTAATCTTGTTTGGAGGTTTTTTTCTTTCATCATGTTAAGTATATCATGCCACTCCCTTCTGGCCTGCAGAGTTTCTGATGAAAAGTCTGCTGATAACCTTATCGGGCTTCCCTTGTATGTTATTTGTTTCTTTTCCCTAGCTGCTTTCAAGATTTTCTCTTTGTCTTTAATTTTGGTCAGTTTGATAAATATATGTCTCAGGGTGTTCCTCCTTGGGTTTATTTTATATGGTACTCATTAAGCTTCCTGGATTTGAGTGAGTGGTTCCTTTCCCATGCTAGGGAAGTTTTTGGATATTATCTCTTTGAATATTTTTTTCTGTCCCTTTCTCTCTCTCTTCTCCTTCTGGCACCCCTATAATAAGGATGTTGGTGCATTTAACATTGTCCCAGAGTTCTCTGAGACTCTCTTCATTTGTTTTCCATCTTTTTTCTCTTTTCTGTTCCACATCAGTTATTTCTACTAGTCTGTCCTATACCTCGCTTATTCATTCTTCTGCCTCCTGTATTCTGCTATTGGTTGCTTCTAATGAATTTTTTTATTTCAGTTATTGTATTTTGCATCTCTTCTTGCTTAAATTTTATATCGTGCATTTCTTTGCTCATTGTTTCCTATAAATTATCCATCTTTGCCTCCAGTTTATTTCCAGTATCTTTCATCATCTCCAGCACCAATAGTGTAAAGTCTTTTCCTGGAGGCTAATAATCTCCTGATCACTTATCTGTTTTTCTGGGTTAACTTATCTGAGTGATAGTTCTCTGTATTTTCATTTTTATAGGTTTTTGGTGTAGTGTCCTTTTTGCAGACAATAGAGTTGTAGCCTTTCTTACTTCTGGTGTCTACTCCTCTTGTGGCTGAAGTTGGTACAGGGGCTTGCTGGAGTCTTCCTGATGGGAGGAAGTGGTGCCTGCCTACTTGTACATGGGGCTGACTCCTATCCCTCTGGTTGGTGGGTCTTTGTCTCAGGGTGAGGTTAGATGTGACTTGTGCCTGGGGTAGGGGGGTTTTATGCAGCCTGTTTACTAATGGGTGGGGCCGTGATCCCACCTGGATGATTGTTTGGCCTGGGGCTTCTCAGTGCTGATGGGTGGGGCCAGATTTTCCCAAAATGGCCACCTCCAGAGAAACTCATGCTAATGAAAATTCCCAAGAGCTTTGCTTCCAATACCCTTCCCAACAACAAGCCACAGTCAGGCCCTGTTTTCACAGGAGTTCCTTCAATAACTGCAGTCAGGTCTGACCCAGATTCCTATGGAAACTTTGCTTTGCTCTGGGACCCAGTGCTCACAAACATCTGTGTGCACCTTTCAAGAATTGGGTCTCCATTTCCCCAGTCCCATGGAGCTCCTGCCAACAAGCCCCACTGGCCTTCAATGCCAGATGCTCTGGGGACTCTTTTCTCCCATGCCAAATCCCCAGGCATGGGGATATGACGTGGGGCTAAGAACTCTCACTCTTGTAGGTGAGTCTCTGTGATATAGTTACTTTCCAGTCTGTGGGGCTTCCCACTCAGAAGGTATGGGGTTGCTTATATCACGTAATTTCCCCTCCTACCTCTCGATGTGGCCTCCTCTTTGTCTTCTGGAGAGGATATCTTTTTGAAAGTTTCCAGTCCATTTGGTTGAAGGTTGCTCAGCATTTGGTAGTGATTTTGTTGTTTTTATGAGAGAAGTTGAGTTCCAGTTCTTCTATTTTGCATCTTAATCCCATCTCTCATTCCTACCATTCTAATAATTAAGAATAATTTTTAAATGAGGAAATTGACTCAGATAGAATAAATAAATCAGTTTTCAGATAGTGAATGAAGTCAAGATTCCAACCAGGACTTTCTGACTTCAGAAAATGCGTATGGATAGAAGACTCTATAGTTACTTCTTAAATCTCAAGTTGTTTATTAGTTTCAATAATCTAAAACCTCCAGGTTCATTAAGAGCCCTAAGAGTATCTTTAATTGGCTCATTAAAATACCTTCTTCTTTTTCCTGCCTCACCTTCCTCATGGCAGCTAATTGTGCCAAGAAAGATCTCAAGAAAGAGGAAAAACATATTGGTCAGATAACCTTTAAAGTGGAGTAGCAGACAGCTGGTTTAAAGTGGAATAACTCTAGAGACAGACATTGTTTATCTTTGCCTGTAATTTGTCCTTAAATACACACACACACACACACACACACACACACACACACACACACATTCAAGGTCATAAACCAGATAGCATATCTGGAGAGTCTGATGAAGAGTCTCCTTCTAAGCTCCTTCAGGTAGTTTGCTGAATTCCATTTCTTACCGGTATAAGACTTAGGTTGGCATTTTCTTCCTGGCCAGCAGTTAAGGGCCACTCTTATCTTCTAGAGGCTGCCTATACTTTTTGCTACATGCCCTTCATCTTCAAAACCAGTAATAGAGAATGTCCTTTGTATCAATTCCCTCTAATACTTTGAATCTCTTTAGCCAAGAAGCATCCCATCCCATGAAGGGCTCACCTGAGCAGGTCAGCTGCACCAAAGACAAAGTCATTTTCTTTAAGTCAACTGTGCTGTCTAATCTAATGCGACCATCAAAATCATACTTCACCATATTCATAGGTCCTAGCATACTTAGATGTTCAGCAAGAGCCAATGGCAGTTATTTCAGAATCCTGTCAACCATAATATGCTGTCCAAACATGTTTCCTTCCTCTAATTCCATTTTTCTAAAGGCTCCATATTAGCTTACACACTTGGTAGTAACAAAGACATGCACTAGAAACATACTACCTGGGAGATGGCGTTAGACGGGAAGGATGGAGGAAATATTGCCATGGCCAAATTATTTTTATGTCTGATGTATGGAAAACAAAGACTCACTGTAAATATTAAAACAGCTTCTCATAAAGAAAAGTACTTTAGAGTCCATAGTGATAGAATCTCATAAAGGCTTAAATTTTTATATTATTTTTTGGGCAATTTGGTCTTCTTGCCTTTCTCTCTGGTTGGTAGCTATGAGTTTAACAAGTAATTCAGTTACAAGGGAAAAATCATATAGAACTTGATATTATCAGAACATTCTGAATCTTTTATGCATTCTCTCTAATATATTCACAAAAATGTGCATATTTTTTTCTTAAGGTAGACCTATCAAATACATTTCAAAGTTTTTTGTACATACATATGAAATTTAGGAGAGTTAGGAAAATTATCAACTAGGCTGAATCCTATAAATTTATTTGGCAAAGAATAGTTCTAAGACCAAAACAAAAGAAAAAAAAAGGTGTATAAATGAATTTCCCATGGAAATCATTCGTGACAACTCAATAAATGAGCATAAACCAATCTAACAGGTGCTGTTATATGGATGTCCTTTCAAATAAACCAAAGGAGATCTGACTGCAGAGTAGACATTCTTGTGGATGCTTCCTTCCCAATTTTTAGGGCAACCACAAATACAGGTGTGCTACTCTTCTAGGAAGGGAGGATCTCCAGATAAAATTTTTCTAGGAGAAAATTACCTGCAGTGGAAAAGAAAAAGGAACAGAACACAAAATAGGCTCATTAGGCTGTACCTGTTAGAAATGTGATATTTGGAAACAAAGCAGGAACCACTCCATATACTCTGAGGAGAGATGTATATTTTCTTCACTAATCCTATTTCTAAGCAGAGATAAGCTCCATGAATGTGACTGAATCTATGCCAGTAGAGGCAGACTCATTCCTCTGTTTCATCTTCCTAAAATATATCTCTAAAATGTTTCAAAGAAATATAAATTTTACTGAAGGTTTTGTGGAGAGAATACATCAGATAAAAACACTTCATTTCTCATTAGACATCACTTTCCTTTCTCACAAACTCTCTCATTGGTAGTCTATGACTTCCATTATCTTCACATGATACCTAACAACCCCTTCCATTATCTGTTATAGTTCTTATCCTTAATTTGGACATTATCTCAGAAAAATACAATTATTCCAGCTAGACTCTTGGTGCTTGGCAGAACTAAAATTTGGATAATCAGCTAAATAAAAAGCTTTTCTTTCCTCCACTCTCTCTCTAGAGGGTTTGAAGGTCATTCCTCTATACACAGGTTCATGTGGCAGAAGGCAATATAATATATTTATTATTAATTCATGTGGGGCAAGGGTCACTAAGCCTTGAGGTGGACTTTGAAGTGTTATGCAGAGAAATCTTTGCACCTTGAGCTTTCACCTCATGGGTAAGCATTAGCTAAGATATTCAGTCACTTGTAAAAAGATTCTGCACAAGTCATTTTGCAATAGGAGTGAAAGAAGAGTTTCCTCTAAATTTTTGAAATTAACATAAAACTTTGAAGCCAAGCTCTTGGATGAATATGAAAATAAGCAGTCAACAGATCTTCATGAGTGCAGTGAATGAGTCCAGGCTCACATTAAATTTTGTTTAAAATGAGAGAGTATAGAAATGATACATGCTGTCTAAAATAATTAAAATCACCTTCACTGTGAAATAATAGTTTCACCATATCGAAAGTAAAGCACATTCTTTCACTTTATTATCTGGGTATAAAACTTTCAATCCTGGGCTCATAAAAATCGTAGGTTTAAAATTTGCTTTAGAGGAAATGTTCCATTCTCTCCTCAGATACAACTTTTAGGTTTGTAGAACAATTGGATTTATGGCAGTAGTTTGGAGTGTCTATGTCTGTAACAGAAAGATAGCACTATTGTTTGAGCCCAGCATTTGTATTTGTGTCAATAAAAATGTTGACAATTCAACTTAAATTGAAAATCATTCCTAGCAAAGACTCAAAATTCTGTAACAAAATAAGAGGAAAATTACAATGAGAAAAATGGCTAATTTTTCATATCTCCTTCCTCCTAACTACCTTTGGTTTTTTGCTCATTTGGAGTAAATTACACTGGTGTTGTCTTAGTGGGTAGGTCAAATCTGCAGTAACAATGTTACTCTTCAATGTTATTTGAATGTGTAAAAGGCAGGTAGACCCAACAGTAGCCTGTTGGAATGGTAACAGTAACTGCGACAATAAACGCCATTATTGAACTTGTCCTATATATTCACTCAAGAAATATTTATTATGTGCTTACTATGTGCCACTCATTTTACTGAGTTTCAGGGATGTGGTGAAGAACAAAGCAGCAAAGTTCTTAGCTTCAGGAGTCTTAGAGTAAACAAATATAATAAAAAATAAAGTGAGTATGACAGATGGTGATAAGAGCTAGGCAGAAAAATAAAGGGGATATGGAGTGATAGGTATAGCTATTTTATACTCAGAGCTCAAAGAAGCCTTCATTGATATTTGAGAACTAAAGCCGTGGACAAGACACTGAGAAAAGGCAATTTGAGAGTAGGCACAGCATGTACAAAGGACCTGTGTTAGGACTGTGTCTGGCATGTTGGAAGAACAACAATGAAGCTCCTGTGGATGAAGAAAAATGAGCAAACAGGATAGCAAATGAGGATGTAAGCACTACCTTCTAGATATTTTTCAGTCTTTAACTTTTCCTGAGAGCGAGGTTAGAACATTGAGCAGAAGAATGAGACATTTTCTCTGAGTTTCAGTTTTAATGGTTTATTCTGGAGAACAGACCACAAAGGGGCAAAGGTATAAGGAGTTAAAAGGTTATTATAATGATTCAGCTTAGAGTTAATGGTGGCCCAAACCAGGATGATAGTAGTAGACAGGTGGATGAGTAGCCACATTCAGCATGTTTTTAGAGGTTATAGCTGAAATAACTTCCTGAAAGATTCAAAGTAGGTTGTAAGAGGAAAAAAAAAAAAAGTGGTGTGCTCTTATGGCACAGAGTGTTAAGACTCTGGTGTTGTCACTGTAGTTGATCAAGTCACTGCTCTGGCATGGGTTCAGTCCATGGCCCAGGAACTTCTGCATGCTGTGGGCATGGCCAAAAAGAAAAAAGAAAAAAAAAAGAGAGAGAGAGAGAGAAGTAAAAGATAACTCCAAGAACTTGGTGATGAGCAGCTGGAGAAGAATTCCATGTATAGGGATGAGGCCAATAAGTGGGGAACAGGTTTGGGGATAGAGAAAATTAGGAATGTGTTTTTAAGACATGTTAACTTTCAGATGTCTAACTTCACAGTGAAAACTTCAAGTAGGCAGTGTCTGGGGAGAAAGTTCTGTTTAGAGAACTAAATTTGGAAGTTAACATAGGTAAGTAGTATTTAACACTACATGATTGGATAAAATGATGAGTGCCTACTATACACTGGGCATTCAACTCAGCATTTGGTAGACCTCAACTCATCTAACACTATCAAGAAAAATTTCTTCAATTTAGAAGCTGAATAACTGTGTTAAAGAAATTAGTGTTAGCTTGGCCAAGATCATGTCTCTGGAAATCAAGGGAACCTGTCTAAATACCATTGCAGTTGTTCTACTGCCTAATTTTTTTCTGGCATCATCTGGCTATAACAGACACTTAATAATTACTA
This sequence comes from Phacochoerus africanus, assembly GCF_016906955.1. Taxonomy (NCBI): domain Eukaryota; kingdom Metazoa; phylum Chordata; class Mammalia; order Artiodactyla; family Suidae; genus Phacochoerus; species Phacochoerus africanus. The sequence continues at coordinate 138,149,495 of NC_062544.1, forward strand.
AATAAATTATAGAAGGATATAGCAAGCATTCTCTATAGAAGAATGTGTAAACACCACCCATAGAGATGGACTGATTTGCCTAAGTGTGTAGTTATTAGAACCAGAAGGATTGTGGCTCTCCTAATCCATGTAGGACCAAAGTCCCAGAGTTTATTTCTCTAGGTCCTGTGCTCCACATCCCCTCTCTCCACATTCAGAACATCAACAGTGCAGAAGCTGTCCTAGAGTTCACTGGAATGTAGCAAAGATTGGGACTCAGAGGGCCTTTCCTTAGTGGTTGTTTGTAGGCCACAAAGGCAGCCATCTCCATGATTCCAAACAGGATGTATTGCAAACCAAGAGATCTAATAAAATCTAGATGGTCAAGCAGTAATTGTGGAACAAATGGGAACTCAAATAGGAATGACCATAAAGGTGTCAGAGCAGTTTTCTGGCTTACGTCATAAACTTGCTCAGCACCAATATCAATGACTTCAACCCAGAAAAGGAATTATTTTTCTCAGATTAGTTCTTTACCACTGAGCAAGCATAACCATGATTTACCACCTGTGAGCCAGTTGCATTTAACTCTGGAGCGCTACACAAGGCTTGCAGTAAAGTACACACATACTGGAACATTCCAAAGGGGGGATTTAGTCACTCAATCTGAGCACTATGCTTCAAATTCTTTATTCTGCTCATTTATTTTCTCAAAAAACATGCTACCACTGTTGAACTCCTTTGTGCAGAGCCAATGGAAGTTCTCAGTGTCAGTGTTTATCCTTACTGCTCTCTTTCACAAGAGGCTTCTCTTCTAATAAAAATTACACACTATATAAGGTGTATACTTGCATATATTGTGTTTGCATTTTAAATATCAGAATACAAGATATATAGCCATAAAAGACATCAAAACTTAATCATGCTCTGGGGAAAATAGGATTTCTTGTATGCTTGACAGAGCAGCCAATAGTCTTCAATTGCTTACAGCAAATCCGCCACTTCTAATAATAATAAAATTGTAGAGGATTATGTCCATGTGAAACTATCAACAATGGTTCAGAGAGGACCAATTATTATTCAGTCCTAATGTTCCTGCTGAATCATCATAGGGGAAATACATCACGATCATTAATAACAAATAAATGTCATCGATGGAGGAGAAAAATATTAAAAAATTCAATGGTTTTGACTTAAGTGGCTCATGAATTATACATTTAATTAAGAAAAACCAAATGGGAAGGATTTTAAACTTCCAATTTGCAAGGTATTTTTCTCCTTTCCCCATTAAAAAATATACAAATTAAGCAGGCAGTGGCTGATGATGGAACAAAATGGATAAAAGCCCCCTCTGCAGGATGGCTGTTTGGATGAATGGGAAGAGGCAAACTGTGGGGAGAAGGGAGCAGGATAGGATGAAAAATAACAGTGACAGGAAGGTCCTACAGCTTTACATTTTCACCATTTCACAGAGGGGCACAAAAGGGCACATGGATTCTAGTCTCAGAGCTACTGCAATTTTCCTTTCTACTTATTTGCCTGTAAAATGAAGAAAATGGTCTGGAAGAAATCTCAGGTCCCTACCCCCAGACATTCTATGAATCTATGAACTGAGGAACACCTTTTTCTCGAGCCTCCAACATACCACCCAAAGGCAGATATGCAAGGTGGCCACCATTCTATGGAAATACTGACCATTTCACTTCCCAGTGCTATCACACAGAGGAGACTGAATTTTACCATTAATAGCAATGATTTTCAAAGCAGCATTTCCCCAGCATCCTCACCACCTGGAAACTTGTTAGCAATGCAAATTCCCTGGCTTCTTCCCAGACCTACTGAAAGAAACTGAGAATGGAGCCCAGCACTTTGTTTAACCAAGTCCTTCAGGTGATTCTGACGCACACTGAAGTTTTAAAATCTCTATCATAGAGGGCCTTTTTGGAGAGAAGAATTACTTTTTAGAGTTTTACCAATGTGATCTATATCCTACTACTAGTAGCTCTAAATATGTTGGAATAATTTAGAATGACAAGTTAATCATTTACTCTCTAAGATTCTGAGGAAATTAAATACAGGAAAGGCAGTATTGACAGGGGAGGAAATGAAGGGGTGGGGAACAATTGTCCTAGATGTGAGTAGCTGCAGATATGCTGGGAGCTGTGGATTTGGAAGTCTGAGGGAATGAGGAAGAATAGACAATAACAGTATATTTGAGGGTCAGCTGTGCATAGAAAAGAAAAAAGGTGGTATTAGGGAAAGAACAAAAGATTTGATATCAGAAGGATCTAGGTTCAAGTTCTACCTCTTTCACATGTTAACAGTATGAATTAGGGAAATTAATTTATACCCTCTGCTTCAGATCCTACTCTATATAACAGGCATATTGGCCATAGACAATTAGCCACACAAAACAAATTGATGAAATGATGAAAGAGGTATGAAATGAAAGTGCTTCTTAGGGTTTTTTCTTTATTATTATTATTCCTTATGTAATATTCCTTATTTCTGAACCACATTCTTGGAGCAGTTTCTATTTTTTTTTCCCCAAGGAGTTTCTAAATGTTCTGCTATCGAAAAAGGATACACCACATGTCGGAACAGATCAGAAAGCTTTAGCAGCTAAAGTAAAATGAATTCACCAAGGAAGAGATAAAAATTATGGTCTCTGGTCCCAAGATTATAGGGTAAAGAATACAAAGATTTCTTGGGCACCAGTGGCAATATGTAATTTCTGTTAAGTGGAAAGGGTTACCTTGGATTTCAGAGAACTAGAGCTTATTTTTCTCACCATACAGGCATTGATTAGAGATCCCTAAGCTGAACATGGCCCTGAGAATTTGCTCAAGATTTGTCTTTATTTCACAGAAGGTTCAAAAGATGAGTCACTGACAACAGGAAATCAGAACTACATTTTTCCCCCTCTTTATATTGCAGAAAAATTTACTATCTAGAGGGCTCTCCAGTTGCAAACAAAAACGCTTTGAGCATTTCTTTGGTGAAGTCAGACAACAGGCATAATAGTGAGGCATTAAAGACATCATTAAAGAAACTGAGAAGCAAGAGACCACATGAAATGATAAAAGACTCCAGTAGGGCCTTGCCAAAGAAAACAAAAATTCAATACCCAGGAAGAGGATAAGAATCTCAAATCATATTTAAAAAATAAAAAGTGAATTGCATTTATGCATACTTGATCTAAAAGCACAGACTTTTAGAAAAAAACAAAAGAATGCTGAGGGCAGAGTAGACCATTCATAGAAACATAGTTTTAACCTCCCATCCATTGCAAAAATAATTTTTTTTAACAACATCTCAAGCAATGATCATCCATCCTTTGCTTGGTCACCTCTGATGATAGCGAGCTCACTACCTCATAAAGGATCTGCTGCTATAGCTCCAAAGTTTAAACTGGTCTTCACTGTAATAAGGGTCAAACAGCATTTTGTAATCTCCAAAAGCCGTAGGTCCTACTTTTACCTTCTGAACATCAAAGAAGAGGGCTTTATTTAACCCTTTATGAACATGACAGCAACACGACCTAAGAAGATAGCTCCATTATTCTTTCTACCCCCCCCCCAACAACAGGTCAAAACCTTAGTTCTTATCACTTTTTTTTTGTGACCTTACTTCTGGCCTTTGCTATTTTCGGTTGTCTATCTCTTGATCTACTTGAGATTTTTAATTCCCTCCCAATAACGACTGCTCTGAATGTAATGTCGGCCATAAGACTTTGCAGGATGTTGAAAATACAGATCCCATGATACTTCACTCAGATGTTAAACAACCAAATTGCTAGGAAGAAGACTAGCTATATGTAGTTTAACAAGCTTCTTAAATGTGCTTGGAATAAAATACTCTGGTCTGAATGATTCAGAGTAAAAACAATAAATGCTATCCATCTTATTTTTTAAAAGTTGTAATTCATTTTAGTGTTTAGCTTCCCTGGTACTATTTTCACCTTATTCTTTTTCCCACTGACAAAAATATTACATAGTAATTAAAAATTCTAATACGGCAGACATGCACTACGTAAAAAGTCTATTGTTTTCCTTCCCATACCCTGAGAAAACCACTGTATACATTCCTAGGTTTCTAAGTTTAATAATTTATATGAACACACAGACATATATATATATATATACATACAAATTCCAACACAAAAATACATAATTTTTAATGGGATCATACTGAATATCTTGATTTATGTTTTTTTTATAACAACATATGGATTTTTTTTTCTACCCGAACATTACTTTTACAGGTTTAATTCCATTTTATGCATTTTCTCATTTCATTCTTTTTTATTTTATTTTGTCTTTTTAGGGCTGCACTCATGGCATATAGAGGTTCCCAGGCTAGGGGCTGAATAGGAGCTATAGTGCCAGCCTACACCACAGACACAGCAGCACCAGATAGGAGCCGCATCTGTGACCTACACCACAGCTCACAGCAATGCTGGGCCCTTAACCCACTGAGCGAGGCCAGGATAGAACCTGCATCCTCATGGATGCTAGTCAGATTCGTTTCCACTGAGCCAAATGGGAACCCCTCACATTTCATTCTTAAGTGGCATTTTAGTTGATGTTCTTCCTCTTTGTCATTTATTTCCCTCATATTTTCTTCATTCCTGATAATGATATGAGTTCTGTATGTACAGATGAATTTATTTTTATCAAAATAATTTATGCATTGTTTTCAGAATTTAATATATACATATAACATTTAATATGTAATATATATATATGTGATTTATCTTAGCTCTTCTTCACTATTTGTTTTAGACTCTCTCTTTTCTTTTCTTTCCTTCCTTCTTTTCTTTCATTTCTTTTAAAAACTGGTTTCCTAACTGTATTGTTAATACCTTTTTTTTTTTTGGTGAAAGTGATGATAAAGATAGCAATATTCCCACACTTGCACTTTCCCAAGAATTTTTCTATATAGATCAGATTTAAGTTCAGAATAGCTCTCAGTATGCACTGCTTCCTCATCCTTTAGAGACTTAAAAATCAGTACAATTAATGAAGAATATTTCATGTAGTCTGTTTCTATCTAGAAAAGATTGCTAGAGCACACCAGACATAATTAGCCTTTTTGGTTTCTATCATGCCTTCTTCTGCACCAGGTTTTTTTTTTGTCTTTTGTCTTTTTAGGGCTGCACCCATAGCATGTGGAGGTTCCCAGGCTAGGAGTCCAATTAGAGCTGTAGCCGCCAGCCTATGCCAGAGCCACAGCAATGAGGGATCTGAGCCGTGTCTGCAACCTACACCACAGCCCACGGCAACACTGGATCCCCAACCCACTGAGCGAGGCCAGGGATGGAACCTGCAACCTCATGGTTCCAAGAAAGATTTGTTTCTGCTGCACCACGATGGGAACTCCTGCACCAGTTTTTAATGTAAGTGCAAATGACAAATATGACCAGCAAGTTCTGCCTGTATAAGAGACTCCAACTTGCTTCAGTTGCTCTCCTGTGAGCAGTGACTTCCAAGTAGGTGATGTCCAAGTTTATCTAGAGGTGGAGGCATTTTAACCTAGTCTTCACCTTCACCTCCAGCACCTATACCTTCCACTTATTTGGGAGCATACTTTCTGAATAAGTTATATTCTCCCACTTTCCTAGACATAAATTCAATTCTTCCTACTTTCCACAATACATGTAATGTCTTAACTTCCATTTTGTACTATACTTACAAAACCTTAATCATGAGGGTATTTTCCTCCACTCAAAGATTTCTGGCTAAAATAAAAAAAGACAATATAATTTTTGAAAAGCTGTGGGACAACTGTCATATATTGCTGACGGAGATGGCAATTGGTACACCTCTGGAAAATTTTTTATAGTTTTTTAGATAAAGTAATGCATGCATCTACACTATGGTTCACTCCTAGGAACTTAATGAGGAAAAATGAAAATGTCCACACAGTGTTAGAAAAGAATGTTTATTTCAACCTAATATATAATGGTCCTGAGTTTGAAACAATTCAAATGCTCTTCAACAAGGAAGTAGCCAAACACATTTTGGTATATTCATAAGATAGACTACTGCTCAATAATAAACAAAATACTGATATTCACAACTACATAGGGGAACATTAAAAATTTGTTAAAAAAACAGACACAAAAAAGTACATTATGCTTGATTCCATTTTTATGAGATCCAGATACTACAAGAAATTATCTATGATGATAGAAATCAGGTATTTGTTACAATGGTAGAGGCTGACCAGAAAGGGACATAAAAAAATTTCCAAAGAGTTGGAATTATTCCATATTTTATTATGAATTGGTAGTTACATAAGGTTGGATTGTTACAGCTAATCGAACTGAGGATGTGTGAATTTTGCAGTATGTTCACTATACCAATTATATATGTCTACATAGAGTTATATTCATATCTTATTCATATAAGATATCCAGAATTAGACTGATTAATGTTCAGCAAAAATGATGTTATCTTCAAGCTTTTGTTCATGTTCTTTGCTCTCTTAGCAATGTTTGTTCATCCGTTGCCTGAATAGCTCCGATTCATTCTGCTTGTTTGAACATGAAGTTCTTCTCAGGAGACTTTTTTCTTTCTTTCTTTCTTTCTTTTTTTTTTTTTTTTAAGGGTGGCACCCACAACATATGCAGGTTCTCAGGCTAGGAGTCGAGTCATAGCTGTAGCTGCTGGCCTATGCCACAGACACAGCAATGCCAGATCCGAGCTGCGTCTATGACCTACACCACAGATCACGGCAACACCGGATCCTTAACCCACTGAGAGAGGCCAGGGATCAAACTTGCATTCTCATGGATCCTAGTCCGGTTCGTTTCCACTGCACCATGACAGGAATTCCATCAGAAGACTTTTTGACCACTGATCATTCTAGGTTCTTTCTCTAGGTTCCCTCCGATGCTTCTGTCAAAGCACATATCATCCCACCTTAAGATAATCACACTAGTTCTAATTAGCTGTAACTGGTCAGGATTTATAAGGCATAGGTTTTGCTTTGTTGTATTTTAAGTCTGAAAATGGTCACACAATAAATGTTCAGGAATTTTTTAATGATTGAATAAATAAATTCTAAGATCAGTGTTAGAGCCCATTAACTTAAATCTTGAAGTTAATTTTTTTAAGTTTTTATTTTATTTTATTTTTGGCCACCCTGTGGTATATGGAGTTCCTGGGCCAGAGATCAGACCCAAGCCACAGTTGTAACCTACGCTGCAGCTGAAGCCTGATCCTTTACCCACTGTGCAGAGCTGGGGATTGAACCTGTGTCCTTGTGCTCCAGAGATGCTGCCAATCCCATTGTGTCACAGCAGGAACTCCTTGAATTTACATTTTTAACAAGTATTCCTAAGTGTGATTAATGCAGTCAATGTTTCTGATGCACACTGAGAAACTGCTTTAGCATGAGTATTCCTGGAGAAATTCAGTGTGTGTTTTTTAAGTCCATAGTATTTTAAATCTTATTGTATTTCATAATAAGTTCATCTACTTTTTCCCTTGATATCCCATCATCATGTCCTTAATCACATAAAACCAGTGGTATACAGGGAGACCACATCATCCAAATTGGGATATATTTGACTTTAAGGGGATATTTCAATCACATAAGGATAGGAATAAACCCAAAAACAAAAACAAACAAACAAACAAACAAACAAAAAAAACAGGGGCACAATTTTATTCCATTTATGGAGAAGTAGGACACAGAATTTTCAGGTAAGAAGTAATATAGTAAGGATTTTTTTTTTCTGTTTTCCAGATTTATCTTATGCATGGACTTTCAATGATAACCCCTTATATGTCCAAGAGGACAAGAGGAGATTTGTATCACAAGAGACAGGAAACTTGTACATTGCCAAAGTGGAACCATCGGATGTTGGCAACTACACCTGCTTCATAACCAATAAGGAAGCCCAGAGGAGTGTTCAAGGACCGCCCACTCCATTAGTTCAGCGCACTGATGGTAAGATGATGAGTTATCTTGTGAATATACTTTGCTTCTCTTAAAGCCTGGGGAGGTCTATAAAGCTTTCTGCTTTCCTCTGGTTCAGTGGAGCCATATCAACTTTGAGTTGAGGGGTAATTCACATATATGATGAAAATCAGATATTATAAAAATAATAAGAAAATTATATAATTTACCTATATGGTATAGTATACATGCTTCCAGGTCTACTGTGCCTTTTCTTCTCTGCCATTAGAATATTCTTCATAAGAAGTATTTTGTAAAAAAAAAAGTTTGTTTGGGAGAGTAGGCATGTATTTTGCACGTGTGGGTGCTGCAAACTTATTATTCTAATTAATATACTTTCAATGAATATATGATACAGCTTCTTTTTAACGCCCCTATCTTTTCCACATTTGTATCTTTTGCTCACCCTTTACTTTTCTGGTTGGCAAAACATATAAACAATTTACATCCAAGGAAAGAAAATCCAGTTAACATTAATTTTGAACATTCCAAAGAAAAATGAAAAACAAGATTCATACTAATTATATTCCTCCAAGGGACATAATTCAGATTGGTCTCTGATGAATTCTGTAGTTTAGTCAAGTCATAGCTGGTACCAAATTTAGAGAGCTAGAAAACCTAAGGAAGTCAATGAAGTAGAAAAATCCTCTAGTTGATTCTTTAATTAAATATTCACAGTGGGAAATGTAAGGATGGAAAACCTGCTACTGCATTTTATGATAAGATTCTGGACTTGAAATGTAAAACTTCATAGTTTTTCTCCTCTCTAAGGAGTTTAAGAAAAGCAGGAATATAATGCTAATGATAGCTAATAGAATTTGAGTAAATAGCTCTATACAGGGAATTATGACAGTTTTATAATCACTAACCATTCAAATATATTTGCATAGTCTTAATTCAGAGCTCAGCAACTATTAGATTTACTTCTAAGTCTTACTGCTCCCCTTTAGTGAGTACTCTGCTCATGACTGGAGGAGATCATAAGTCAATAATATGCATAGAAACTCCACCATATTTTCCTTTTTTCCTATCTACTTTTAGTTTCTGCACCATCTCTTCTTAATTTCTTCATTCTTTCCTCTCCTCCATTCTTTTCAACACATTAATGGTAAAAAGAGACCATAAGCATCATACATAATTAAAAAGACAAATCTCTTCTAAAAGTAGATACTCAAGAAATATCAGATTCCAAAGAAATAGAAAACACAACATTTACCAATTTATTTGAATGAAATAGTACTCTCTACATGCTCAACCACAGCCTCTTTGAATGTTTGGAATGATGAAGGTCTTAAAAACGAGATATTCTTATTTTATATATATTTTAAAAGTTTCATCTTTTGTGCAATTGTAGTGGCCACCAATAAATCATGTACTTTAGGAATATATTCTTCTGGTGTTTGCTATTTAAGTTTTAAAAAAATAAAAATTTTTGAAGAATCTCAATTGATGGTTGATTAAATTAATTAAGTTAATAGGATGGCATACTTGTTCCAATTTCTCTGGAGATAGCATATTTAAAATACCTTAGAGTATTGCTTTATTCTTATCTATATGCATAATTCCTTTTGAAATTTTTAAAATTATAAAAACAGAAATATTTTTATAAATGTACACAAACTCATTTAGAGTAAAACCCTAATGGACTGACATAAGAATAACTGTCTTTATTTATGCCAAATAGTTGCTTCATAGGTTTTTTGCAAAAGTACTGATATTGTGGATTAAGAAGTTCTTCATCAGACCTCCTCTACAATGCTAGCTGAAAACTTCCTTATTCCAAAATAGATCTGGCCCAGAAGTTCTATGAAAGAGAAATAGATCTAAGAAATCTCTAGAGAAGATAACTTGCTTGATAACTCAGAAGCATTTTAAAATCTGGTATATATGGTTCTTAATGGGAAACACTAATTCTTCATAAGATGCTGTTGCAGAACATCAGGAAATTCTGAATGCCTCTATTCTGTTTGATGTTTCTTAAGCACCTCTTTTTGAGGGGACAGAGTAATGTAGTAACACCTTAGTTAGCATCATGAAGTTTCCTTACTTCCCTGTCACTCATTAAAGTATAGAAAAGTAATGTTAATTGAAGGACAGAATAATCAGATTTTGGTATATAAAGCATTTACTACATAGAAGCCTTATATTCTCTAGAAATGCTGCTAGCTCTTTTTGGTATTTAACAGGTGTCATGGGGGAATATGAACCAAAGATTGAAGTACGTTTTCCTGAAACTATACAAGCTGCAAAGGATTCATCTGTAAAACTGGAATGCTTTGCCCTTGGAAAGTAAGGTTGTTTTTTTTTTTTTTTTTGTAGTTTGTTTGTTCTGCTTTTTTTCCCTCCTGGTTGTTTTAATTAAAACAAACATTTTGGTATTCAAACGTTGCTTTAAGGGAAATTAGCAAGCAGTTTTCATATGCTGGGCAAAAGTGGAACTTTCTGATTGGACTTTAAACAAACATACTTAGTACTCTGAAAATGATTGGGGCAGCAATTCCCCCCTAAATTTGCTGATATTTATTCAGCATTATGAATCTCATGGAGACAGCACATTGCCAAGGAATAAAAGAGCTTATATAAGATAGTGAGCAGGCCACTAAACTTTTGACATATTCCTTTACTCCATCTCATCCTACATCCATAAATATATTGCCTGGGGTGACTCCTTGCTTAATTAATCAGTGCTTCTTGTAAATGAAAAACCTGCATTGCAAGTTTCAAAAATAAGGCTAATTAAAGGCCATTGTTCATAGCAGATAATTAGAATTGAGCCAAATCTGACCTGGTAGGCGAGGTATTTTATTTTACTCCAATAAGTATTTATCAGCAATAGGTTTGGAAAGCTTTGAAGCTGGCCAAATATTTGCATTTTCTGCATAGAATACTCAGAATATCTCTTTGCTTTTTGGCAATATTAAAATTTCATTTTTAGGCCTCTAAACACCATTAACCATAAAAAAATAGATTGATAATTAGACCAGGTTTGCCATTTTTAAATATTGATATACATATGAATTACCTTGGGCATTATTCAATTGTGATTCTATAGATCTGGGGTGATGTCTGTTTCCTCCATTTCTAGCAAGTTCCCAGGTAATAATGATTTCTTCTTGTCTAATAGACAAGAGACTTGATTTTCACTACCATCATCGAGTGCTTGCCTATAAATCCAGAATCTATTCTGAATGTGGGTATCATTTAGAAACTGATTTACGTTCAAAACTATGGATAATATCCTTAAAACTCTCCATCTTGTTAGTAAGTAAAAATACTAAACAATCCAAATAATGCTGGTTACTAAATCTTTTAGGCTCCTTTCTGTATGTGAAATCATATAGACCTTTAAATTAAATTTCTCAGGTTACCCATTTTTCATATATTGAGATCATATTTTATTTTTAAACAATAACTGACCCATAGTACTTGTCCAATAGATAATTATTGGTTTATTAAATTATTTTTAAGAAAATGACAAATGTAAGTTTTTTGCCTGCCTTTTAAAATATGATGAACTTTCACCATTTAAAAGCTTTCTCAAAAATTAAAGTATACAAAGAAATTAGATGTTTGTCAGTGACATGCTTTTGGAATTAGCTGATTTATTTAAAAAGAAAACCAATGAAAGATAGTATCTGAAAAAAATATTCATAGTTTATTCTATCATATTTGGCATCAGGAAGTAAGAGTATTTATTTAAATTACAGGACTCCATATTAGAATAAACTCTGAATATTCTTTTCAGATACTATCTTTCACATTGTATTTTGCTGACAAACATTTAATTTAGTAAGAAGAGGGCCATTCAGAATTAGCCCTGCCTGATTTTAAGTTCCAAACTTAGAATCATTTAAATAAATGGTTAAGATAACTGCTCTTAAAGGCAGAGGAGGCAGATTCAATTCCCAATTTTCTCAAGAACTGTCTGACCAATAGCACACATGTTTCTTCTATGACTTTCCATATTCTCATCCAAATGAGGTTATTATGATACCTGCCTCCTGTGTTTGTTTTGAGGACTAGAGAGTATAAATACATGTAAAAACATAGCAATTCTCATGTATATTTGTACCAAAAAAACCCCTAAATGTTATAAAGTATATGTTCACTGTTACATTTATACAGAAAATAACTATTGCACATGAAATAAAATTAAGAAAAATGGGAAAATATGATAATTACTTAATTGCACTTCATAGAATATTGTCAAGGATATAATCAATTTAATATAATCTATCCATAATATTTTATTTGAAAAAATTTATTAAATGAAATATTGTGTAAATTAAAGTCATTAATATGGAACTGAAATTCCTAGGGGTTAAAATGGAAAGCCCAAAGCATCCTACAGGGTCAAAGTAATAGTGTTAAAATGCCGTATATAAGAAGCATATATTTTGTGTAATTGATCTATAGATAGTTTTCATTTTTCCATATGATATGAATGTACATGAAAATGCTTTGTACGTTTTGGACAATATTTTACAAATGTGAGCTATTAACAATAAACGTTTCATATGTGCTCACCAATAGTTTTCAGAAAACAGGTCGTATTTGATTGAAACATTGCAAACATATTGAAGAAGCTTTTTAATTTATTATAAAATTTGACATTCACCAAAAACTGTACTGACTTTTCTAATTTGGCAACATTAACAAACATAAAAAAGCATTTTCTAGAAAATTAACAAAATCAAACTTATTGCTTTTTAAATTATAAATCTCCATTTGAAGGTTTATTGCCAAGCATTTTACAAAATATTGAGTGATAGTTATAAATCATGTTCTCTGACATCCCTTCCTAAAAATATTGTTGTACGGCATTTTTTTTTTCTTTCCAAATGTGGGGACTGCTTTGTACAATCTGTTTAAATCTCCTTGTTCACTTTCTGAGGTGCCCTGCATGTCTCTGTAAAAAGTTTCAGAAACACAAAACTGAAAAAAGCTGATCAATTCAGTGAGGAATGAAATAAATTTTTTTTATTAATTAACACTATTCCTAAGCACTTTTGCTAACCCACTACTGACTAATATTTATGCTCTAAACTATGCATTCACTAAACTAAGGTTTGTATATTTTGGTAAATAAGGGAAAGAAGGGAGGGAGAGAGGAAAAAAATCAGTAGGTAAATAGGTGAACAGGAAAGAGCCAATGAAAAAAGAAAAAAACAGGAGTTCCTGGCATGACTCAGTGGACACAAATCCAACTAGTATCCTTGAGGATGCGGGTTTGATTCCTTGCCTTGCTCAGTGGGTCAGGGATCCTGTGTTGCCTTGATCTGTGGTATAGGTTGCAGACGCAGCTGGGATTCCAAGTTGCTATGGCTGTGGTGTGGGCTGGCAGCTACAGCTTTGATTTGACCCCTAGCCTGGAAACCTCCATGTGCTGTGGATGCGGTCCTAAAAAAGCAAATAATAATAATAATAATAAAGTCAATGCCAGATATTGTTTTTATTTAATTTTTCATTTTAGGACCTAAAACAGGTCCCCAAATACTGATTGCTTTTCATTAAATATTTGTGGAAATATTTCCTAAATATTTAGGAAATAATTCCCTTTATCCCTGAGAATATTTCTTCTCTTGCATATGTAGATTATTTTGGTTTTTATCTTGCTTATTCTCTGAGCTTCCTGGGGCTACAATTTGGTAGCTGTCATTAATTTGGAAAATTTTCAGTCATTACTACTTAAAATTTCTTCTGTTAATTTCTCTTTTTGTTCTTCTTCTGATATTCCTGGTATACAATGTATAATTGCCTCCAGTTCTGGGATATTCTGTTTTGTTTTGTTTTGTTTTGTTTTGTTTTGTTTGCTGTGGTTTTGTTTGTTTTCCATTCCTTTTTAATTTTTCTTCATATTTTAGTTTGGGAAGTTCCTATAGATCTTTCTTCTACTTCACTTACTCTTTCCTCAGTCATGTGCATTTCAGTGACAAGCCTATCAAAGTCATTTTCATATGTATTACAGCATTTTTACATCTACCATTTACTTCTGATCCTTTCTTAGAATTTCTTTTTTCTATGACATTAATCATCTATTCCTGAATGTTGTCTGCTTTTTCCATTAGAGTCTTAGCATATTAAGCTTGGTAATTATAAACGCCCACTCTGATAGTTTTAAAATATTTTCCATATGTAGTCTAGTTCTAATGCTTGCTCTGTCCATGATGGCTGTACTTTTTAATGGGCCCTTTAAATTTTTTGTCATTTTCAAAACCTAAATGTGATATAACAGGTGAAAGTAATTAATTTTACACTAGATTTTGGTATAAACTTTTATGTTTATCTGGCAAGGAATTAGGCTGTGTTTACTGTTTGTTACAGCTGTGGTATTAGAGGCTAAAACTTCCTCTACAGCTTTTGTTTTTGTTTTCCCTATTTTTTTAGGCTTTTCTATTATAGACTCTTCCTTAATTAATTCTTTTACCTGTAATCCCTTGTTATTATACAGGAGCCCTAATAATGGTAGAAAAGTCCTTGTTTGCTAATTCTATCATCTCTATAATTTATGGATCTGTTTCTGTTGACTGCTTTTTGTCCTAATAGTGTTTCCAATTTTTTTATGCTTCTTAGGTTATCCAATAATTTTGGATTGAATTAGAGACATAGTAAATGATATGTTATTGAATGTTGGATAGTGGTATATCTATATCAAGTATTGGATTTTATTGATGGGAGTTAAGTTACTGTGAATATGCCTGATCTTTCTGTGGCTTATTATTAAGCTTCCTTAGAATGGATGGAGAGTAGATGTTAGTAATAAGGCTAGTTTAATACTAAAATGCATCCCTTTATTATGCTCCAAATGTTTGCTAAATCTCCCCTCTACCTTGCTGGAATTCTACCATCTTCCAGCCTTGAACTCTGAAAATTGTTATTTGCCTACCTCTTGTGATACTCCTATATAGATCTCTAGAGCATTTTCTTTTTGTAGTCTCATCTCTTTAATATATGAATTAATTCTCCATATGCAGATGCAGTTAGCCCTCAATTCTGTAAGTGTTCTCTTTAAAAAAGTTTTAGGAGTTCCCGTCGTGGCACAGTGGTTAACGAATCCAACTAGGAACCATGAGGTTGCGGGTTCGGTCCCTGCCCTTGTTTAGTGGGTTAAAGATTCGGCGTTGCCTGAGCTGTGGTGTAGGTTGCAGATGCGGCTCGGATCCAGTGTTGCTGTGGCTCTGGTGTAGGCTGGCGGCTACAGCTCTGATTCGACCCCTAGCCTGGGAACCTCCATATGCGGCGGGAGCGGCCCAAAGAAATAGTAAAAAGACAAAAAAAAAAGTTTTAAAAAGTCCTGCTAAGGGCAACAGGAGGGTGGTATCTCTGGAGCACTGGGATGTAGGTTCTACCCGTGGCCTGGAACAGTGGGTTAAGGATCTACTGTCACCACAGCTGCAGAGTAGGCTGTAACAGTGGTCTGTGGTTCAGTTTCAATCCCTGGACAAGGAACCCTATATACTGTAGGGTGGCCAAAAATTACATAAATGAATGTTTTGAAAAATTTCAGCAAAATGGTAAAAAAAATGATATTTGGGGAATTAAATTATGGATATATTTTCCACTTAGAGTCTCTGTAATTATCAATATTTCAACAAAAAGAAGTTCATTTCACATATTAATTTGTTTTTTTAATTTTTCAATTTATTTTTTATTGTTAATTCCCCAAACACATTTTTCCCCCCACTGTACAGCATGGGGCCCCAGTTACACATACATGTATATATAATTTTTTCTCCCATTGATGTGCTGCATTGTAAGTATCTAGAAATAGTTCTCAGTGCTACACAGAAGTATCTCATTGTAAATCCATTCCAAGAGCAATAGTTTGAATCCATTAACCCCAAGCTCCCAATCCATCCCACTCCCTCCCCCTCCAGCTTTGGCAACCACAAGTCTATTCTCCAAGACCATGATTTTCTTTTCTGTGGAAAGGTTCATTTATGCCATATATTAGATTCCAGGTATAAGCGATATCATATGGTATTTCTCTTTCTCTTTCTGACTTACTTCACTCAGGATGAGAGTCTCTAGTTCCATCCATGTTGCTGCAAATGGCATTATTTTGTTCTTTTTTATGGCTGAGTAGAATTCCATTGTGTATATATACCATACTTCATAATCCAATTGTCTGTTGATGGACATTTGGGTTGTATCCATGTCTTAACTATTGTGAATAGTGCTACAATGAACATGCGGGTACATGTATCTTTTTTAAGGAGAATTTGGTCCAGATATATGCCCAAGAGTGGGATTGCTGGATCATGTGGGAGTTCTATGTATAGATTTCTAACGTACCTCCATACTGTTCTCCATAGAGGTTGTATCAGCTTACATTCCCACCAACAGTGCAGGAGGGTTTCCTTTTCTCCACATCCCCTCCAGCATTTGTTATTTGTGGACTTCTTAATGATGGCCATTCTGACTGGTGTGAGGTAGTATCTCATGGTAGTTTTGATTTGGATTTCTCTAATAATCAGGGATGTTGAGCATTTTTTCATGTGCTTGTTGGCCATCTGTATATCTTCCTTGGAAAGATGTCTATTCAGGTCTTTTGCCCATTTTTACACTTGGGTTGTCAGCTTTGTTGCTGTTGAGTTGTAGAAATTGCTTGTATATTGTAGAGATTAAGCCCTTGTCAGTTGCATCATTTGAAACTATTTTCTCCCATTCTTTTTTTTTTTTTTCTTTTTTGTCTTTTTGCCATTTCTCGAGCTGCTCCCGTGGCATATGGAGGTTCCCAGGCTAGGGGTCAAATTGGAGTTGTAGCCACCAGCCCATGCCAGAGCCACAGCAACATGGGATCCAAGCTGTGTCTGCAGCCTACACCACAGCTCAGGGCGATGCCAGATCCTTAACCCACTGAGGGAGGCCAGAGATCGAACCCGCAACCCCGTGGTTCCTAGCCACATCAGCTAACCACCGAGGCATGATGGGAACTCCTCTCCCATTCTGTATGTTGTCTTTTTGTTTTCTTCTGCTGTGCAAAAGCTTCTCAGTTTTATTAGGTCCCATGGGTTTATTTTTGCTCTTATTTCTATTGTTATGGGAGACTGACCTGAGAAAATATTCATAAGGTAGATGTCAGAGAATGTTTTGCCTATGTTCTCTTCCAGGAGTTTGATGGTATCTTATCATATATTTAAGTCTTTCAGCCATTTTGAGTTTATTTTTGTGCATGGTGTGAGGGTGTGTTCTAGTTTCATCAATTTGCATGCAACTATGCAGGTTTCCCAGCAATACTTGCTGAAAAGACTGTCTTTTCCCCATTTTATGTTCTTGCCTCCTTTGTCAAAGATTAATTGACCATAGGTGTCTGGGTTTATTTCTGGGGTCTCTTCTGTTCCATTGGTCTGTCTCTCTGTTTTGGTACTAGTACCACACTCTCTTGATGACTATGGCTTTGTAATATTGCTTGAAGTCTGGAAGAGTTATGCCCCCTGCTTGGTTTTTTTTTTCCTCAGGATTGCTTTGGCAATTCTGGGTCTTTTGTGGTTCCATATACATTTTTGGATTGTGTGTTCTAGTTATGTGAAAAATGTCATGGGTAATTTGATAGAGATCACATTGAATCTGTAGATTGCTTTGGGTAGTATAGCCATTTTGACAATATTAATTTTTGCAACCCAGGAGCATGGAATATCTTTCCTCTTCTTTATATCTTCTTTAATTTCCTTGATTAATATTTTATAGTTCTTGGGATATAAGTCCTTTACCTTCTTGGTCAGGTGTATTCCCAGGTATTGGATTTTTTAGGGTGCAGTTTAAAAAGTATTATATTTTTGTATTCCTTTTCTAATATTTCATTGTTAGTATACAGAAATGCAACTGATATCTGAATGTTAATCATATCTTGCTACTTTGCTGAATTTGTTGATCAGTGCAAGTAGTTTTTGGGTTGAGTCCTTAGGATTTTCAATGTATAGTATCATGTCCCCTGCATACAGTGACAGTTTTATTTCTTCTCTTCTTATTTGGATGCCTTTTATTTCTTTTGTTTGTCTGATTGCTGTGGCTAGGACTTCCAATACTATGTTGAATAGCAGTGGTGAGAGTGGGCATCCTTGTCTTGTTCCAGATTTTAGTGGGAAGGCTTTCAATTTTTCTCCATTGAGTATTATATTTGCTGTTGGGTTTGTCATCAATGGCTTTGATTATGTTAAGGTATGTTCCCTCTATACCCACTTTGGTGAGAGTTTTTGTCATGAATCGATGTTGGACTTTGTCAAATGTTTTCTCTGCATCTATGGAGATGATCATGTGGTTTCTGACTTTTCTTTTGTTAATGTGTTGTGTGACATTGATTGATTTGCGTATGTTGAACCATCCTTGTGAACCTGGGATGAACCCTACCTGGTCATGGCGTACAGTCTTTTTGATATGTTGTTGAATTCAATTAGCTAAAATTTTGTGGAGAATTTTTGCATCTATATTCATCAAAGATATTGGCCTATAGTTTTCTTTTTTGGTGGTATCTTTGGTTTTGGAATTAGGTTGATGTGGGCATCATACAATGTCTTTGGGAGTGTTCCTTCTTCTTCAACCTTTTGAAAAAGTTTAAGGAGAATGGGGATAAGTTCCTTTTTATATGTTTGGCAGAATTCACCTGTGAAGCCATCTGGTCCTGGACTTTTATTTGTAGGGAGTGTTTTTATGACGTATTCAATTTCATTTACAGTGATTGGTCTGTTCAGTTGGTCTATTTCTTCTTGATTCAGTTTTGGCAGGTTGTAAGTCTCTAGAAATTTGTCCATTTCTTCCATATTGTCAAATTTGATGGCATATAATTGTTCATAGTATTCTCTCATGGTTTTTTGTATTTCTGCAGTATCTGTTGTGACTTCTTTTTCATTTCTTATTTAATTTATTTGGGTTCTTTCTTTCCTCTTCTTAGGGAGTCTAGCCAGAGGTTTGTCAATTTTGTTTACCTTTTCAAAGAACCAGCTCTT
The DNA here is from genome assembly GCF_016906955.1 of Phacochoerus africanus. Classification (NCBI taxonomy): domain Eukaryota; kingdom Metazoa; phylum Chordata; class Mammalia; order Artiodactyla; family Suidae; genus Phacochoerus; species Phacochoerus africanus. Next base: position 138,168,388 of record NC_062544.1, read on the forward strand.
GGTTTTATTAATTTTTTCTACTGTTTTTTGAATCTCTATTTTATTGATTCCCTCTTTGATCTTTATGATTTCCTTCCTTCTACTGACTTTAGGTTTTTTTTTGTTCTTTTTCTAATTCATTTAGGTGGGGAGTTAAATTCTCAATTTGAGATATTTCTTCTTTTTTGAGGAAGGCCAGTATTGCTATGAACCTCCCTCTGAGCACTGCTTTTGCATCATCCCATAGATTTTGAGTGGATGTGTCTTCATTATCACTTGTTTCTAGGTATTTTTTAATTTCTTCCTTGATTTTCTCATTGACCCATTGGTTTTTTAATAGCATGTTGTGTAGTCTCCATGTAATAGGTTTTTTTCTCATTACTTTTCCTGTGGTTGATTTCTAGTTTCATGCCATTGTGGTCAGAGAAGATACTTGAGATAATTTCCATACTCTTAAATTCATTGAGGTTTGCTTTGTGCCCCAGTATGTGATCAATTCTTGAGAATGTCCTATGGGCACTTGAGAAGAATGTGTATTCTGATTTTTTTTGGATATAATGTCCTGAAAATGTCAATTAAGTCTAACTTTTCTATAGTTTCCTTTAGGATGTCTGTTGCTTTATTGGTTTTCTGTGTAGAGGACCTGTCCATTGATGTGATTGCTATGTTCAAGTCTCCTACTATGATTGTATTCCCATCAATTTCTCCTTTTAAGTCTGTTAATATTTGTTGTATATATCTGGGTGCTCCTATATTAGGGGCATGTATATTGATGATTCTTGAATGGATCCTTTTACCATTAAATAGTGTCCTTCTTTGACTTTCTTTATGGCCTTAATTTTAAAGTCTATTTTGTCTGATATGAGTGTTGCAAATCCTGCTTTCCTGTCTTGTTCATTGGCATGAAATATCTTTTCCCACCTCATCACTTTAAATCTATATGTGTCCTTTCCTCTAAGGTGAGTTTCTTGCAGAGCACATTGAAGGTTTTTGCTTTTTTATCCAATCTGCCACTCTGTGTCTTTTGATTGGAGCATTCAGTCCATAGATATTTAAGGTAATTATTGATAAATATGCATTTAATGCTATTTTCAACTTTGTTTTCCAGTTGATTCTATGATTTTCCATTCTTCCTTTCTTTTTTTGGTTGGATGGTCGCCAATTATTTTCTGCTTAAGCACTTTTCCTTTCATTTTTTGTGAATGTAATGTTTGGTTTTGATTTGTGCTTGCCCTTTTTTTTTAAGTATGTTAACCACTTCCTATAGTTGTGTGTTTTAGCCTGAGAGTCCTGTAGGTTCAAGCACTTACCCTAATAAAATTAAATAAAATTAAAATAATTAAAAAAAGAAAAGAAAATAGAAAAAAAGAAAAAAAAGAACTTGTTTATTTTCTTATTTCTCTTGCATACATTTTATGATTTTGACATCTTTTTTTAAATTTTATTTTAAACATCTTCATGATTAGATCTGTATGCTGGCTTATTTAAGTGACTGCTTTCCAATGTGGTTTACTCCATCCTAGTTCTTCCTCTTTTTTTTTTTTAATTTAGAGAAGCCCCTTCAGTATTTCTTTTAGATTTTTTTTTTTTTTTTTTTTTTTTTTTTTTTTTTTAGCTATTTCTTGGGCCGCTCCTGCGGCATATGGAGGTTCCCAGGCCAGGGGTCGAATCAGAGCTGTAGCCACTGGCCTATGCCAGAGCCGCAGCAACACAGGATCCGAGCCGTGTCTGCAACCTACACCACAGCTCACGGCAATGCCGGATCGTTAACCCACTGAGCAAGGGCAGGGACGGAACCCACAACCTCATGGTTCCTAGTCGGATTCGTTAACCACTGCGCCATGACAGGAACTCTCTACATTGGGTTTTGTATTGCTCTATTCTTTTAGCTTTTGTCTGTTGGAGAAATTTTTCATTTCCCCTTCTATTTTAAATGATATTCTTGCTGGGTAGAATATTCTAGGTTGCAAATTTATTCCTTTCAGAGCTTTAACTATCTCTTGCCATTCCCTCCTGGCCTGTAGAGTTTCTGTAGAGAAATCACCTGATAGCCTTATGGGGGTTCCCTTATAAGTGACACTTTGCTTTTCTCTTGCTGCCTTTAGGATCCTCTCTTTATCATTAACTTTCGTCATTTTTATTATAATATGTCTTGATGTGGGTCTATTTGGGTTCAACTTTTTGGGGGCCCTCTGTGCTTCCTGTATCTTGAAATCAGTATCCTTTAGATTTGGAAAGTTTCCAGCAATAATTACTTCAAATATATTTTCAATCCCCTTTTCTTTTTCTTCTCTTGGAACTCCTATTATGTGTAGATTGGTCTGCTTTATATTATCCCATAGGCCTCTTACATTGCTTTCATGTTTTTTTTCATTTGGTTTTCTGCCTGCCATCCTGTTTGGGTGATTTCCATTATTCTAGCTGCCACATCACTAATTTGTTCCTCTGCTTTATTCATTCTGGTTTTTACGGCCCTTAGCTCAGTCTGTATATCTGCAAATGAATTTTCTAGTTTTTCTTGGCTCCTCCTCATATTTTCTAGTTCCTTTCTGAGGACTATGCATTACTGTTCATATCTTCCCTTAATTCCTTCAGTATTTTCATTATCTCCCTCTCGAACTCCAAGTCTGTCAGACTGCAGAGGTCTGTTTCATTGTTGACTGCTTTAGGTGAGTTCTCCTGTTGCTTTAACTGGGAATGGTTTATGATCTTCTTCATCTTGCTTGTGTTTTTCTTTTTCATGGTGGAGGTCATCTCCCTGTGGCTGGGCAGGGTTTGCCTTGGTGCTACTGCGGAGTACTTCCTGAGGTTGAGTGGTGTTGGTCTGCCTGCTTTGAGGCAGAGGGGCATTTCCCAAGGGTGGGTGGGGCTAGCTATGTCACTCTGTGGCAGAGGGTGCTTCCTGAGGGTGGGCAGGGCTAGCAGGGTCACTCTGTGGCAAAGGAGCACTTCCTGAGGGCAGGAAGTGCTGGCCAGCTTGCTCTGCTGGAGTGGGGTGGTTCCCAAGGGCAGGTGGGGCTAGCTGGCTCACTCCAAGGCAAAGGAGCACTTCCTGAGTGTGGGCATACTGGCAGATGCATACCACAGTGGAGGTGCACTTCCCTTGGCTGGGCAGGGCTTGCCCTGGTACTCCTGGGCTGTGCAGCTCTTCCTGAGGGAGGGTGGTGCTGGGTGGCTAGCTCTGCAGGAGTGGAGCACTTCCCCAGGGCAGGCAGGCCTATCCAGCTCACTCTGAGGCAAAGGAGCACTTCTTGAGAGCAGGTAGGACTGGCAGGTGCAGGCCCTACTCTTCTGCCATCTTGCCTCCTCTGTCTAATTTTTTAAATTGTTTAAAATCTGTTTAAAATACAAGTTATTTTTGAATGAAAAGAAGAAAGTATTTCCAAAATCAATCAGGGCCAAGCAAGAGCACAGACCCATTGATTTTTATGTGATAATGGCAATATCTACTATTTATAAAAATCTGGGGTAGATGATTAGGAAGAGCACAGAAAACATACCAACTAGTCTAGAAGGCTGCTGCAGTAACATGGCTAGAGAGTTTAGACAGTTAGGTCTATGGATGTCTGGTTAGAGTGTTTACTCGTAGACTCTAACCATCTCAAACCGTCCTGGGCTAATGTGAGTACAGAATAATTAAGACAAAACTTGAGATACCTCCTTGAACTTTAATTGCTATGATTTTGGGGATATGTAACTCACTTTATATGTTGCAGTTTCAGAGCTGACATTATCACAGCTTTCAACTCTCGGCTTTGTCTCATTTGTTTAACATGGCAGACTCTTAATTATCTAAGCTGCAAATTAATTGTATTGTGAAATACCCTGAGAGACTCCTTGGATAGGTGCTATGCCAATGTAGTATGATTGACAGATCTGTGTCTCTCCTTTCAAGAAACTATAGGCCTTTATTCTTAGTAAAGAAATTAAACTGATATTCCTCATAACTCTTCTATGACTCTTGTAAACAACCAAACATACTTTCTTTTCTTTTCCTTTTTTTTTTTAATCTTAATTTAGTAAATTTGCTGTCAGTGTTTGGAACACAAATAAAATTAGGAGCTATGTTGAATAGCCCTGTGTGTTCTGTAGCCTTCACACAAAGGACTCTAGTTATGTATATATGTACATATTATTTATTTTTTTTCTAATTTATGAAGGAAAATATAACCCAGCTTGGCTATTAATGCCAAGTGGTAAATTTGAAATCTCACCAAGATGTTTTTATCTTTTCCAGAACTTTCAGATTACAGAGCAGCTATTTGATGTCTGCTTTTCTTCTTACACATATGGGCATCACTGCAGATCATACCACAAAATGATTGCTCAGGTCACTAAGGAAAACAGTAATATTTTAAAATCAAACTAGGTGCATTCATATTTTTCAGTCTATTAGCAATTTCTTTTTTCTTTTTTTAAAGAGAGATATCCTAAAAATTTCCTATTTGAAAGTCTAGTAAGTAATTTAGGTTTTTATTTTCCTTGTTGAGTTAAATGGATAGAGAGCAGAATACTTTCCAAAGTGTATCTTGTCCCAAGCGACCCACATTGTATATTGAAACCTACTCTTTAGGTTCTTGCTAACTGCTTTGGGTTTTGTCATGATTTAATATTGCTTGGGATAAAATAATATGGTAAACTCAATGCAAATCTTATAACTAACAAATCTTCAAGCCAGTCTTTGAGAGATTAAAAGATATTACCATCTACAAACACACATGTGCCCACATGCTCACTCTAGGACTGAAAGATTTATCAGTGGATTCACTCATATTTCAAGGCAACACTGTGTTCTTGAAAAAGTATAGACTTTGAATTCAGAGATAAGCATTTACATTTTTAGTTCCCCTGTCAAATGGCTGGGCTACTATCATCAGTTTTATCTGTAAAACAAAAGCAAAAACTAGATAGATAAATTGATGGATAGACAGAGACACAGGTAGGTAGGTAGATAGATGAGAGATGGACAATAGAGAGAATAAGATTGTTGCAAGGACTGAAAATTAAACTTCCCTACTTACCTACCAGAGTCTCTAGCTTATCATAGGTAATCAAAGTGTTGTAACAATTTTATTAATTGTATTAATTATGATAATTATCAGTGCTACTTTGCATGAGAAGGTAAAAAGGAATACACAGGAGAGAGAGAATAGATCTCCGCACTAAATTTCATGCTAACACAATCCTCAAGGACTTGCTCAGAACAGTGATGAATTTACCATTTCAAAGAACTGTATTTCATCTTTATAAGGATTATTGACATCCCCTTATTCATTCATTTAGTAAATTGAGCTCCTATATTTATTTAGAATATATACATTGAATACCTCATTCAATGACTGATGCCTTTATTCCTTCTTTTATTCAGAAGGATTTCCCCAAGCAGCAGAGGCTTAACTAGGTCCTGGGGAAAGAAAGATGACAGTAAAGGCCCTGAAGGGTTTTAAGGCTTCTAGAAATAGAATGGGTGAAAGAACATGTGATCAAACATTTTTCCTTGGATTTTCTCTTTCCTTATAAACTTTTTTTCCCCCAATTTTAAAGTTTTATTGAAGTATAGTTGATTTACAATGTTGTGATAATTTTCTGCTGGACACAAAGTGATTCAATTATACATATACATATATCTATCTCCTTTCAGATTATTTTCCCACATAGATTATCACAGAATATTGGGTAGAGTTCCCTGTACTATACAGCAGGTCCCCGTTGGCCAGTCATTCCACATACTACACTATGCATATGCCAACCTCAAACCCCCAGCCCAGTTTTCAAAGTCTGCTTCTGTTCTTCAAATAAGTTTACTTGTATCCTTTTTTCGATTCCACATATAAGTGGTATCATATGATGTTAGTCTTTCACTGTCTAACTTCACTTAGTATGAAAAACCAACTTTCATTAAAGGATGATTCAAGGATACTCACTCTGGGAGCTTTAAGGATCATCTTTTCCCTTGTTGACCCTTGTTAAATTGAGACTGGAAGAAGACACTCTATTTCTTTCGTAGAACTAATATTAATTAGGCAGTTACTGAAGGGGTGTTTTGTATCTCTGAGAAATAGAAGATTCTTGCTTCTCTTTAATTTCATCATTTAAAAGATTTAATCAATAGATGACAGTTTTAGAGCAGAAAAACTGAGCAGATAGTATAGTGAAACCCCATGTAATGCCACATGCAGTTTGCGCTATTATTAAAATGTTACTCTAAGATAGTGCATTTGTTACGGTCATTGAGCCAACATGAATAGGTTCTAATTAACTAAAATTCATACTTCATTCCAATTTTCTTGGTTTTTAACCTGATATCCTTTTTTTATTCCAAGATTCCACCCAACTCAAGGTAACACATTGAGTTTTCCTGTCTTCATAGGCTCACTTCTTCGCTGTAACAGTATCTCAGACTTTCCTTGTTTTTCATGACCCAGACAGCTTTGAGGAGTGATGGTCAGTTTTATTATAGAATGCTCCCTTCAGTGGAATTTGTCTACTATTTTCCTCATTTTTAGACTGAGGTTTATGGGTCTTGGGCAAATAGCACAATGGTAAAGTGCTATTTTCACCACATCATATCAAGGTGATTGCTCTATCAAAATAATCTATGATTGCCGATGCTGGCCTTTCTCACTGGATTGATGTAGTGTTTGTGGGATTCTCCTCTGTAAACTTACTCATTTTTCTCTATTTCCATATTGAGTCTTTGGAAAGAGATCAATACATGCTGTACACATTTAATGAATATGGGGTTATCCTTCACCTCCTCTAAGGTATTGAACCTATGTAATTTATTTTTAATTCTTCTGTATGGGGGATTTTTCACTTCTCCCTCCCCATTTATTTTATTCATTATTTATTTATATCAATATTGATTAGGGGATATTTATTTGATAATTTGGGTTACAAACCAATAATGCTTTATTTTTTGGCTCAGATGGTTTCAGTATATTCTTTTGTAAAGTGCTTTTTAAAAATCTTTTAAAATACATACTATGAGTGTATCCCCAGGTCATTAAAACATCATTTGTACTCTCAATTGTAATGATAATGAGGCATTCAAATGTGTATTTTCAGCCAGTCTCCTGCTGTTGGACATTTAGTTTCCTTTTGTTTTGTTTCCATCTTTTGTTGTCATGAATAAAGATAAAATGAATATTCTTGTGGCTATATTTTGCCCATCACCCTGAGAACTTCCTCAGTATATTTTTAGAAAATTAGAATTATTAGATAAAAGGAATGTAAAAGCTAAGAGTTCTGACAAGTGTTTCCAAATACGCTTCAAGAATAATTGCAGAGGGTCCACATTGAAAGACCAGGACCCCAGTCTACAAATCGCGTCTCTTTTGATCTTACATATATGCTGAATCTATTGTCAAACATTCATTTCATTTTTCTCCATTTCAAAAACCAAAATTGGATTCTTACACTGCTGTTTCTAAAATTAATCTAATTTAAAGGCTCTAAAATTCATCCAAGAAGAATATCTATACTTTTGCAAGTAACTCTTCATCCTTTCCGTCCCAGTCTATTGCCACCTTTCTCAAGAGACCTGCAGTTCTTACTTTTTGAGTAATTGGCAATTGCAGGAGAGAAAGCTTTCAAATCCAAGTTGGAACTGAGCTGAAGGAAAATAACTTCTTATTTTCCAGCTGACCTTGGAAATCATGTCTAGAACCTTTGTTGGAATTTGGAGACATCTCAGTATGCTACAAAAAACTCTATGTTTTCATCTTCTGGCCCATGGACACAAGGAACTCTACCCACTGATTATAAATCATGTTAGTTCATTAGGTGAAGAATATATTTCTAAGCATACTTCTTACAGGCTAATAAAGTGATTCTCGATGATAGATGGTTAGTTCATGCAGGAAAAGCAAAACAGGATGGTTTAGAGCTCAGTCACAATGAAAAGAAAGACTTCAATTCAAATTGTTTCTAAAAATTTACTGTGTGATATTGGACATGTTACCCAATCTATTCTAGTTCTAATGTCCTCAACTACAAAATGTTAATATTGATACTCCTATGTCTTAGAGCATTATTATATGGTTTCAATGAAGCACTTAGTACAATACCTGGCATATAATGTTCTCAACAAATGTTAGATATATTAATATAGAATAATTAAACATTAGCAGATGGGAGTTCCCATCATAGCGCACTGGTTAACGAATCCGACTAGGAAACATGAGGTTGCAGGTTTGATCCCTGCCATCACTCAGTGGGTTAAGGATCTGGCATAGCTGTGAGCTGTGGTGTAGGTCACAGATGCGGCTCGGATCCTGCGTTGCTGTGGCTGTGGTATAGGCTGGCAGCTACAGCTCTGATTAGACCCCTAGCCTGGGAACCTCCATGTGCCTCTAGTGTGGCCCTAGAAAAGACAAAAAGTAATAATAGTAATAAAAATAAATTAATAAATAAATAAATATTAGCAAATGATATACAATGTCTCCTTTACTTCTTTATATGAAACTTTATGATTATGAACTGAGCTGAGGTCAAGTCTTATAATTCTGAATATAATTCCAAAAGCAACAAGGGCTACTAGAATATACCTTGAACAAGTCATCATTTTTCTCTCTATGCTGAGCCATAGAGCACTGAAATGATTGGTGAAGTAATTATTTAGAGTTAATATATATTGATAAAACATAGAAAGGCTGTGAATTAACTGCTAAATGCAATATCATTTTCAGCCCTACTACACCTGGAAATGATGGGCTCCAGTTTAGTTTTTATGTGACAATGAGTTGTTATACTGTGGAGTAGAAAATGCCAATAAGGAGTTCCCATCCTTGTTCAATGGAAACAAATCCAACTAGTAACCATGAGGGTGTGGGTTTGATCCTTGGCCTCGCTCAGTGGATTAAAGGATCTGGCGTTGCTGTGAGCTGTGGTGTAGGTCTCAGACGTGGCTCAGATCCCATGTTGTCATGAGTGTGGCGTAGGCCAGCAGCTATAGTTCCAATTATACCCCTAGCCTGGGAACTTTCATATGCCACTTTTTAGGTGTGGCCCTAAAAAAAAAAGGTAGAAAAGCACAATAAAATTCTTAGGGACTCTGGACAAAAGAACCTTTCTATCCTTATATGATCATGGTAATGAGGCAATTCAATAAGATTTATTATTCGTTCAAATTTTACATTTCAGAATATTTTTTCATTTTTATATATACACACACATATACACACATGTATATGTATACATACACACACACATCTCCTCATTTGATCTCTTCAAGAAATCTTTTACATACCCATTTTTATCTCTAGTTATAAAGAGAAACCTGAGGCTTCAAGATGTTAGGTAATTTGTACTCAGTTACAGAAAACTTGCCTGTGTCCTTTCCCTCTGCATTCAAGTACCACTCTGTTACCACTACTATTATGACCAAAGTATTTGTGGCTTTTCAATTGGCTGTAGCAAGTGTACTGTCAAATTCTAGACTAATACATGCACAAGACTACATTTCTCCCCAAGGGAAAGAGGGTAGACACTGACCTGTAGAACAGGATTGTTACTACATTTAGGTAACTCAGAAAAAAAAAAAAGAAAAAAGATTTTCCTTTTTCCATAACAGTGTGATTGTTTTTCTACAGAACTCATGAATTTATCCATATTGTATCCCCATAGGACAATCTTATATTCCAAGCTCTTTGAATGAATACTTCAAGTTGAGGAAATGAAAGCAGCTAGCTGAACAGTCTGAAAATTTAACAAAGGCATTCTTTGCTGGTTTTGTTATTCTGCTTCCCTCTCTTCCATTAAAAATGGCTGCTGACAGGATTTTCTGAAATGAAGTTTGAGTTAAGCATAATCCCAAACATAAGCATCTTAGGAAACTGGTTCTCTGTACCAGTTTCTAGTTAAAAACTTGGTATGGCCTGGATTTAAGCTGTGGATAATGAGGTTTAAGAAATCCAGGGGAGAAATATAAGCTTTCTCAAATAGCACTAGTAATGAAAATTCTATTTATGGACTAAAAGTATAGAAACGAAGCAGAGTTCCTACAAGTGTGTAAAGGACTTTAATTTAACTTTCAATACAGGATGAACTAGGCCAGATGGTTAACATACATATTCTCTGTCTCCAGATAAAATTAACAGGATTCTCATTCCCTAAAAGCATAATGACATGACAGAATGGAGTAAAAGTCCTTATTTACAGCAATTACTTAAGCACAAAGCTAGAGCAGAGAAGGAAGGGAGGGAGGGAAAGAGGGAAGAAGGGAGGGAGGGAAGGAAGGAGGAAGGCAAGAAGGAACTTTGCTTTTAAGAATTGGTAGTGGAAACAAATCTGAGTAGTATCCATGAGGACGCAGGTCCATCCCTGGCCTTTCTCAGTGGGTTAAGGATCTGGCCTTACTGTAAGCTGTTGCTTAGGTAACAGATGCAGCTTGGATCTGACATTGCTGTGGCTGTGGTATAGGCTAGCTACAGCTCGATTCAACCCCTAGCCTGGGTGGGAACCTCCATATGCCAGGGGTGCAGCCCTCAAAAAAAAAAAGTAGTATTTTATAATTGTGAAGAGTCATTTCAGGTAAATACAGAAACAAGAAAAGGCTTTTGAAAAGCTCTATTTGAAATACAAGGTTCATGACTAACTCATGTATGGTCTGAGGAAACTTGGGATGATGGAGTTGCTTCAGACTGGGCTCAATTTTGGCATCATATTTGTGAAGATTACAAAAAAAAAAATGAGGAGGAATTGGAGCTGAAATGGAAGTGTTGCCAGAAATGGCTGATGTCTGTAGTTAGGATGATGTGATACCATTTATTTTGACTTAACCTTCTATTGGCACATTTTCAAAGGACTTAATAATAATCTCTATTCTGAAGACCCTTCAATGATCTCCCTTGCTTCATGGCATTCTTCACTATTAATATATTAACTTTGCATTTTAAATAGACCACTTATTTGAAATTTAAATTAAAATGAACTGCCAGAGAATGTTGAATCACTAATATCATTGACATGTACAAACTAGATAGATCCTAAAAAAAAAACACTGAAGTCACAGAAGGAGGAGCCTGCTAGTGCTATAACTGAATGGGTGTCAACTCTTAGAATTGGAAAGTAGATCAAAATAAATTAGCCTCTACTGGAACCCTAAGTAGAGAAGAATTGACAGGTAATGATTTAGCAGAAATCACCTGTCTAAACGTGAGTACCATTCCAAAAAGGTAATTAGAATTGTTAGCAGCGGCCAGCTGAGTATTTAACTCAGATGACAAATGAAAGCCACATGGCACAAGCCTGGTACATAGTAAGCACTCAATGATTATTAATATTCATAAATAAATGCTCAGCTTTCTTACAAAGCATTTTTTTCTCTTTGGGGAATGTTGTCTAATTCCTTTCTTCCCTTAGCACCATGGTCCTAGATGATTAGCCATGTTGAAGGAAAATAATGTTACAGAAAAGCATGTTTCACCTGAGCGACCCCTGCTCTCATGATGAGGAAATGAATTATCGCAATACTTCCTCAGCAGCCAGTGTATTAAACAATGAGAAGCAGGAAATTTGCTTCTAGAGATATATGTGCATGTTTGTGTACCCATTTCATTCACAGCGTAGAGATCTGATTTTAGTTCACAAATGATTCATAAAACGATTTATGTCAATGCCTAGTCATAAGGAGTCTTTAAAGGAGAATAGAAAATAAACAAATATAAGCTAGGATTCTTGCTTTCAAATGATAACAATAACATAATAATGATCTTTATTTTAACTTACCATTAACACAAAACATATTATTTAATGTGTGCTAGGCAGTGTGTTACACACATGAAATGAATTACTTCATTTAATCTTCACTATAATCCTGTAAAGTATGCACTGTATTAATTCCTATTGTATAAGTGAGAAAATTCCTGTTACAAAGGGGCAATAAAATGTAACTGATAACTGTAAGAACTGCACTCTGCTCTGTACTGTATAAATAGTATTCTATTACAACAGCTTGGTTATTATTATTATTTACATAGAATGGCATATCTTGAAAAACTTAACTTGTACTTAAAAACTAAAGCTCATTACTAAAATTATTTCATCTTTTCTTGATTTTAGTTATTTCCACCCACTGTCCATTTGAGATGGCTTCAGAAAAGAGAGAGGGCATAAAGCTAAAGCAGTTCATTCAGTGTCTTCATAAGAAGCGCCCAATTGCATATGCATTTTTAAGTAATCTGTTTTACATTTATTCTCTCTAACCCTATATCTCACATTACCAGTGGTAATAAAGAGGCTTGTGGCATTCATATTTAGCAGTGACATAGTATATCTGAAAAAAATCTGTCTTTAAATAGTAAATGTGAAATCTTATAAAACTGCTTGATTTTTCTCCCATTAGCAATTTTAACATGAAATGTGGCCACCAAATGCACCTGATAAGAATTTTAATTAAACAAATAAATGTTTGTGTGACTATTTTTTGATAGTTAGCTGCTCTTGGAATTCTATAATATCTACAGTATAAAATATAATATCCTGAAGGAATTTACCATCCCATAGAATTCAGTCACAGAGACAGAAAATAACCTAACTAGCCTTTCAACCCAGGCATTCAGAATCTATTCATTGTCTTTTTTTTGGATGAAAGCAGCAGGAAAATTATTTAAATAAGCAAAAAAAAAAAGTCTATACTAACAGAAATGTTCAAAAAGAATTTGTGGGGGGGGGGGGCATTAGGCATGACTTGATGTAAACATTTGAAGAATTCCAAATTTCTTTCCTGTGTGTTAGCTTTGGCCTTCAAAGGTATCTTCTCCATTTGGTGGGGAACTATCGCCTAGAAGCTCCAAGTTTATATCCCAATGACTGAGGAAACCCTAACAACAAAATATCATTTCTTCAAAAGCTCTTCCAAAAACAGTCCTAGAATTGACTCTAGCTGTCTCTGATTGGGTTGTCTTGTTCCCACAGTTGACCAACCATGATGGCTATGGCACACCAGCTTCTAATGGCAAGATCTGAATCTCATGCTCTCTTCTGAAGCCAGATGTAGAGCCTCTCACTTCACATTAGATAGACTAACAATAGGAAGCATTGAGTTTCCTAAGGAAAATCAAAATGCAGACCAAAAAACCCAAACACACATCCACTGCAGATGGAGAACACAGGAGTCTAGTTCCTATACCCACCTTCAAAATTAAAAATTCTTATGTTAGATGCCCGAACGCTGAATCTTATAACCTTCACCATAGTTGAGTGGTTTATAAGAGAAGATTTATCACTCCAGTCATAAGTGAGGTAAGGAAAAAAAAGTGCACTGTTCTCAAAATACGTTCTATAGCCATAGTTATTCACAACAATTCTATTGTTTAGTCTTTGGTCTTATATGCCATTAATGTTCAAATCCACAGAATACCATTTTTAGGTCTGTCCCATGGCTATATAGAAATACTAGGCTAAGAAGTACTTAAGGCTTCTTTAAAGTTAGTGTTGTAATTAAAGTAGAACATGATTAGAGCATACTGGAGGTTATAATAAATTAGTTTTCCAAGAAGTAGATCTTGAAAGAATACTTTTTTTGAAAGTGACTTTTGAGAAGGGTTATTATGAAGAACTGATGGGAGGATGGGCAAGTGGGACAGGAAAGAAAAAGAAGCCAGGGCATAACATCAAGCAAAGCCCTACAGACGACAAATTTGCCTCGGTCTGGTAGGGAAGTTTGTAAAGAGAGCAGTCACACCTAGAAGTACCTCACCATGGTGGGGGACAACTGGAATATTTACACCTCAGCCCACAGTCAGTTATTGGTTAAGAGCTACTCCAAGGAGTATGTAAATTCCTAACTGCTTTTAGCTCTTTTTCTTTTTCTTTTTCCCCTGTGAAGGAAAAGTTAGCTATAGCAGTTTGTGGATGGTTGAGAGCAAAAAGATGCATGTACTTGCACCCCAGTGTTCACTGCAGAAATATTTACAATAGTCAAGATAAGGAAACAACCTAAATGTACGTCAATAAATGAATGGATTAAGAAGATGTGGTACATATATCCAATGGAGTATCACAGCTATAAAAAGAATGAAATAATGCCATTTGCAGCAACATGGATGGACCTAGAAATTATTGTAGCAAGTGAAGTAAATCAGGTAAAGACAAATATCATATTAAATCACTCATATGTTGGAATATAATAAAAGTGATACAAAGGAACTTATTCACAAAACAGAAACAGACTCAATGACTTTGAAACCAAATTTATGGTTACCAAATGGGAAACATTGTAGGGAGGGATAAATTAAGAGGCTGGAATTAACATACATACATTACTATATATAAGATACATAAATAACAAGGAACTACTATATAGAAAAGGGAAGTCTACTCAATACTCTGTAGTAACTGAATCTAAAAAAGAATGGACATATGTATATATGTAACTGAAAAAAAAAAGAAAACCACTATTTCCACAAAAAAAAAGCAAAACCAAAAAGATGCATCTACTAACTCTTTAGGGTGAAAATACATCAGAATTGGGTTGGCTATGGGATCAGAAGGGACATGGGTGAAGCACTGACATTTTCTGCTACACTATTTCTATTGCAAAGGTGTATCTCTGTAGGATATGCCATTTTATCCACTAAGGGAAAAATGCTTGTCCAGAGAGACTTCAATGTCATCAATGAGTTATTTTCTTTTGGTGTTGGGTTGGGGGGCAGGGAGTCAGAATAGTTGGGATTGGTGGGACTTGTTCCTTTTGCCCCCATTAATTTGGCCCCTTAAAATGTAGATCCACTTTTATAAAATTTCAAATATGAAAGTTATCAGAGGTTGATTTTACAATAGCTATGGGGTTTGTGTTGTCTGGTAAGCACACAGGTTCTGTAGCAAGGAAACCTGGAAATAAATCCCAGTTCTGCCACCCGTAGTTTTAGAAAAAGGAAATGAAATTACATGTACACATTATACACACAGTGCTTGGCTCATAGTTTGTGGTTAATAAACTGTAGCTATTTGTTCTGATATTCTTAGTTATTATTTTTAAATATCAAACTGTTTAATACTGGTTCAGAGATTCAGATATTTAGATATTCAGAGATTCAGATATTTAGTTAGGTTAAAATTTTACTTCTGTATTCATAGGAAAAATAAAGAACAATGATATAACAATGAGAAAATACTCAGTTTTTGCTACAATATTTTTGTCTGAATGTTTCAGGTTAAAATCTTTTTTTAGTTGAATATTTTGCATGTATTTGTCATAAATCTCAGAGATTTACATAAAAAGATAACAAAGGAACGTGAATTCAGATAAATATCAAAGCCTCTATTTATTTTTCTCTTTGTAAATAAATTTTCTTAGAAATTTTCTACTACATGGGTAATACATGCTCATTGTAGGAAAATAATGGAAAACAGAGATAAGCAGAAAAGAGAAAATAAAAGGCATTCATATCTTCACCACCCATAGGTACTAACTTTTATGTTCACTTAACCACTACACGTATTTTAAGAAGTTGGATAATACTGCCCTAGACTTGGCAAAATCCTTTCTATGTGAGTAAACTTTCTTCTAGAGCTTGATTTTTATTTGTAGTTTGGTATTTCATAAAATGAATGAATAAGAAATACTTATCTGAGGTTAACTATTAGCAAGAATAGGCCATTTTACTAAAATATCAACCTAAATGTGTGCTAAGTGGCAAGGCTTTTTAAAAGGACAAAAACAAAACTTATAATAATGATGTTATGTTTAACAACATTCAAGTTGTATTTGTAACTATAAGCTGATTCTGAGAAATATAGATGAATCAAATATTGATTGGGGAGTATGTTTTCTGAGAAATATGTGTGAGCACACGTGACTTTTCTAAACTCTGTGTATCTTTGGTTTACACAGCAGGATCATAATTGTTTGCAAATGAAAAATTCCTAGTGCTTCATCAGTTTTCAAGCTTTATTTGAAGCCTCAACTGAGTCATCACCACTAATTTTCTGCAGTTGTTATTGCTCAGACTCTATACATCTTTATTTGTCAACCACTTTGTATGTGCTTCCATAATTCTTCTTCTACATTACTTTGGTAGACTTGAAATAATCCTGCATTTTCTACTGAGTTTATAATGTGGCTTTGCAAAATGCTTTATTATTATTACTACTATCAATATTATGATTAATTTGAAATATATTTAACATAGAAGGATTTAAAGCACCTGAAAATCTATTAAGAGAGTGAAGAATTACGTGAAAGTAAGAAAAGAAAGATGTTAGTTAAAATAGATTAGAAATTGATTTTACAAGTGATTCATTTATTAAGGAATATTTTCTGGTTATAACTTTATTTACAGCCTACGTATCTTCATATTTTTACCCGTACAAGTGAGGCCTTCCTCACCATGAATTTCTAAATTCATCTCTATTGTTTAAAAATTAGTGATGTATTATAAAATGTATTCTGCTGTTTATTTGTTTGTTTATTTATTGCTTTTCAGGGCTACACCCATGGCATATGGAAATTCCCAAGCAAGGGGTAAAACTGGAGCTACAGCTGCCAGCCTACACCACAGCCACAGCCACGCCAGAGCCAAGCCGTGTCTTTGACCTATACCACAGCTCACAGAAATGCTGGATCCCAGACCCTCTAAGCGAGGCCAGGGATGGAACCCACATCCTCATGGATATTAGTCAGATTCATTTCTGCTGTGCAATGGGGACTCCTATTTGCTGTTTTAGAACATAATCATATTAGACTAACATAATGGACTTAAGATAGTAAGCTAAACTTCTATAAATAAAGGGATTGTTTACAAATTCTTTCTGAAAAGAGACAATGTAAACATGTTATTTTTTTAGAAGATTGGTTATAAAGGACTATATTCTTTTGAGGATCATATATTTTATACTTCCAATTCATGTGCCTCTATTATATTGTACTGATCCCCTTGGGTAATTTAGCTCACATATCATATATCTTCATTTACTTATTAGTACCAATTTAGGTATAGAAGAATATGTGTTTTTGTTTCAGTCTATAAATAGAGCACTTGCCTCTTCTTAAATGTCACATCCTCATAAACAATTTCCTGACCACCATACTTAAACTGATACAATCATGTTACTATCCTCTGTACCCTATTTCCTTTGTTTCAATTATCACAATTTAAGAATATATACTTTTATTATTTGTTTATGTTTCCCCACTAGTCTGTAAGCAACATGAGGGCAAAGCTCATGTTTAGTTTATTCATTAATTCATTCCTGGATCAAAGTACCATGACTTGCATGTGGCAAACACTTAACAAAGCGTTAAAAATCACTGATGAGTGAATGGCAAATGACTGAGTGATCTGAAAATGAGAAGCAATATAATAGGCTGACTGAATTTTTTCTTTGAGAGTTATATTTAAGGACATTTTTATTTTATCCTGCTGTCACAAAGACAAAACCATCTTCTATTCTAATGAGGTATAACTGTTTAGTCCAGTCCCTGATATTAGTTGGAGGAGGTTGGACGGAAGCCCATTGCCAGGGAAAGTCAAGTACAGCAAATCCCAAGCTATCCTTGAAATCCCGAACTTTCAACAGGAAGATGAAGGCTTCTATGAATGCATTGCAGGCAACCTTCGAGGAAGAAATCTTGCCAAGGGTCAACTGATTTTCTATGGTGAGCTAATACAATTTCCAAAAGTATAAAAAATATTTGGTATTATTCTTTACAGGAAATAATGAAAGTGATTAGCATGTTATAGAAAAGTTCAATAGGAGAAATAGAGAACATTTCCAAATTAGGATGCTTCATATAATGATTAGCATATGGGAATGATAATTTTTAAAATATAGATTTAATTTTAGCATAGTTTGTGCATGATATTTTTTATTACAATTGTTTTGGAAATATCAGCAGTGTCATATTTAAGCCATAGAAGTTTATAACACAATGTAGCATAGAATTCAATGCATTTCCTCTAAAACATTCAGCAGCAGCCTATGACAACCTTAATTATAATCCCAATTAGAATTTACAAAAGAAATAGAAAATGACAGAAATACAATACTTAATGGTGATTTTAAGTATTTGTTTATATTTCTTATATTTATGTACTCATATGTAGGTAATAGAAAAATAAAGTCATTACCTTATTTAAAAATATAAGAGATGTAAGCATATATTTTCTAAAAGTTGCCTTCATGTCTTTCATCCAGGCCAAAATATACTCTTGTATGAAATTCACTTTTTTTTAATGTCAAATACATACTTCATAATTATCAAAATACTTTGTGCTTTTAAAATAGTCTTCTTTGCTATTTAAATATGATGAAAACCTATGTATTCTGTGAGAGACATGCATGTCATTTAAATATGTGAATATTTACAATTAAAAAAATAAAAATAAAAAATAAAATATTCTTCTTTGCTAAATTTAATACATCTGTAGTAGGGGACTTTTTAAAATTGCATCTATTTTATATATGGCCAAAAATCATTTTTTATGTGACATGTTACTATGTGATATACTCATAATCAATGATTAATAATTGAAGGAAAATATATTTTGATAACTATTAAAAATTTTAGACAAGTCTAAATTGTAATTGCTGCAAAGGAATGATGATTGAGTTTATACTCATATTCTTTTGATAGGTCCTGCTTTTTAAAGGAAAGCCTTTGGCATCTAGAATATTTTGTAAATAAAACAGTAAAGATGTAAGTGGGAGTTTTTGTGGGCACACCAAGATATTGCAGACTTTGGCTAGTTTTTAGGTATCTCATTTTTCTACTGAGTAAATAAATATATAGCCAAGAGATTAACCAGAAGATTGAGGTATCTATACACTGGGAATCATAATTAAGTTTTTCTCTCACCTTGATAAAGCAACAGTTAGCTTACATAGAAGATTTTACAAATATTAATTCATATGACATTTATAATAAGAGGTAGAAATATAATTTCAGTAATATCATAGGTAAGTAAACTTTGATGAATTGAACAAGATCTCACAGATAATATTTGTCAAGATCCAAGATAAGAACCTTGACAAATCTTCTGAAACTAGACTCTATCTACTCTACAATAACCCTTCAATATGGCAATCTAAGACCATTCGCATGACATCTTATCACAACCAAATTAGCCATTTAATGAGTCCAAATGGTCCTTGTGGGAGAAAAATGGGCAATTGATTAATAAGACAAAATAATTCTTCAGGACACATTAATTTAGTTGTCACTGTGCTCCCAAAGGAGCAGAGAATTGACTCAATTATCTGAGAATTGAATAATTTCAAGAAAAGAATCTCTTAGTTCATTATATTGCTATATTTAAGCTTAATTTAAATTATAATTCAGAATCCTATCTATCTATAATGTTCTTTATGACCTCCAAAATAAATTTATAAGGTATCAGTATCATTATAAAAAAGGAAAACATTGAGAGGAGTTAAGTGAGTTAAGGAGTTAAGTGCTTGACAACCATAATTAGGTAAAAAAATATCTAAAACCCAAACCTACATGATAGGCTTAAAATCTTACTCTCTCTTCTTTATGTAGTTCCTACATAGTTGAAAATTTAAAATTTGTTCCTAAGTCTCTAAGAAATGTGCACATTAAATAAATAAATACCATTTAAAGTTACAGTAACTGCATTATGTCACAAACTAAACCATTTCAAAGTCCTATAAACTTTGTGGATTTTATATGAGCATGCATTTCCTCTCCCAGGCCAAACATATGTTAGGGAAATTTCTAAATGATTATCTACAATTTAAAAAATTTGTTAATAATGCACAGAAACATGGTTCAATTTCACCAATACACTCAATTCTTCTAAGCGATGTCTTAATTTGTCCCTTAGGGCTGTGAGAAGCATATTCTGTAACCAGAAATAACCCTGATTTCCACAGGAGGTAATCTAGGCTTACATTCCGCCACAGTGGGACATCTGATTCTTTCTTCTCAATGACTAGCTCCCTGAAGGACCTTCCATCATAGTGGAAGCAGGTATCACAGTGGGAAAAACCCTGAAAAATCAGACATCCTCATACACCATTTCAAAGACTCTTGGTACCACTTCTTACTAACCACTGCTGCAGTGAACAGATGGAACCATATGTTTTCCAAGTATAACCTGAAAGAATCGTGTCTCAGGTGCTACACAAAGGCCATTTTGTTTCTTGCTCCAGTTTTCTTTGGCCCCTTCAAGAACTTACTCAACACTTAAGCACATATAACCTGGATGTACTAACAGCTAATACCTGCTCTGCTCTGGCATAACTATGGATAAGAGCCAGTGAATAAATGCTTCCTCTTCCTTTCCCTGGGTAGGTAATTATAGAGACTCCTTAGACAATCACAGAGGATGGAGTACCAACAGTCCATGTTGGTGGTCAACTCAATAACTCATCCTTGCATTGACTCTTTCCTTCTTTGTTAACTCTCCCTTTTCCTGACACCTTACCCTTGGCCATCATTCCCAAATAAACAACATGAACACAAGTCCTTGACCCAGGCTCTGCCTTCAGTGTTCAAACTAAGGCTTCTGTATTTTCTAACTATGTCTTCTTGCATAGGTTACCTAACATCTATGCAACAGATCTGCTACAAAAGGTTGGATGGAGAATTAGGTGCAATTACACATTTAAAACATCCAGCTTGTAAAAGACTGAGATTCTAAAGGAAGATTCATCTACTCCAATAGAGCTAAACAAAGAAGATGGATTAAAAAGCAAATTCAGAAAGTTGGAGCATTAAATTATATTAATTTTAAAACATTAAATGTATACCAACTTTTTCCATGAATGATACTAAGGATAATACTACCTAATACTTAAGTACTATTTTAACATCAATTATATCCGTTGCTTTTTGCTTCTGTACTATGTAGAACTTTCTCAGATTAGAAAATAAGGTTTTAGAAAATTCATGTCCAGGATTAAAGTTATGTGCTGAATCTATATACAATTCTAAAAGTACTTATTCTCTGTTAAGAATTTTATTGAGGGTAAAAAATAGATATTAATCCTACTAAAATATGATAAGGCTGATTTTGATTTATGCTGCCAACTATCAAATCAAGTTATATAGGATATAGATACAATAGTGTTAATTAGTTCAATCCAAATACAATCAATGACCTTTTGCTCTCAGGGGGTTCAACTTTGATATGCATTTTCTAACTGATCTACATACTAATATTTATCATGGAAATATTCTCTGGCCTTGTTCCCACAATGCTCAAGTTATTATACAGGTGCAGAAAAATGACAAATGGCAAACATTTATCTTCTGCCAAAGTCTCACAGATATTTACAACAGAATTTCTGTGGCCCACATTGGGGGGGATCCTGCATTTCCCTCCCCTCAAATCATGATGTACAGTTTTACTGGACACATTTAGCCTTAGTCTTATGATTTCTATAGTCCTTGAATATAGCATAATGTCTTAGACGACTGACTTGCCAAATAGTTGTTCTTGTCTCTCTTTGAAACAGCCCCTCCAGAATGGGAACAAAAAATACAAAATACATACCTGTCTATCTATGACAGCTTGTTTTGGGAATGCAAAGCTAGTGGAAAGCCAAACCCTTGGTACACATGGTTAAAAAATGGTGAACGCCTCAATCCAGAGGTAAGAAAGTATGCTGGTATTAAATATTCACTTACTCTGCTGGATAAATTTCATTACAAACAATAGCAACTAATATTTCTGAAGTATTAAGTACATACTAAGAAATGTGTATAATATTTACATACTCTATTTAATTCTTCAACAACTCAAAGTAGCTATTAACATTATCCCTGTTTTTCAAATGAGAAAATTAAGAAGACAACTTGTACAAGGTCATGGTAGTTGGTGACTGATCCATACTCAAATCCCATCATCAACATCATCTACTGAACTCTTGTATGACACAAGACCTATTGTTAAATATTTCCCATGCATTATATTATTGTATCCTCAGGATAACTTTATGAGAGAGATACAAGTATTATTTATACAGATGAAAAAAATTTGGTTTCACATTTGCCCAGGGTCACACAGCAGCTAGAAAATGTTGGAATTAGTAGGCTAAACATAATCTGTCTGATTCTAGGACTCAAGGTCTTAATCATTATTGCCCAGTATCTTGCTCACATGAAAGCTAATGGCTGTCTCTCAACCTAGGAAGGTAGAAAACTAAGGCACTTATCCACATTTTTCAATCTAAAGCATAATTTATTCTACAAAATACAGAGAATAAGATGTTATTCTTCCCATCAAATTATCCAAATAATTGTATTAATTCTCCATTCTACTTTTCACTTAGAAGCACAGCTAGAGGCACAAAGAACATCTGCTGTTTATAAGCTGAATAAAATGCTGTTGTTTCAGCTTTATTGGAATTTAATGCCTGCATTCCTTTTGCATACAACATTCCCTGTTTCCTCCAGCCTATTTTTATTATCTTTAGAGGATAGTAATAGGTCTGAAATATTTAAAGTTGTATTTGCACTATTAAACTATTTCATTGTGTACACACAAAACTGTACCTCTACAACTCAAATGGGATTCTATAACAGGTTTTGGCTGTTTAAATGTACTTTATAGTATGCTGCAGAAGAGAAGAATTTAGCTCCTCCAACTTATGACTTAATTATAAAATTATCACGTCATCACATTTTAAGTCTTTCTGAGACTTTATGATGGAAAGCCAAGGAAGTTTTTTAATCAATATATCTGTGTCTATCATTATTGTTAACCATGTTTTCTGGTAAAGTGGAATGGTAGAGTGTTCCAAATTATTTCATATACTATATAAAGAAAGGTATCATACATTCTATGCAGAGGCTATACTAACCACTAAAATTATGCTAACGACTAAAATGTACTAACCACTAAAATTATACCAAGAATATTTCCTTTCTTTTCAAACTTCAGAAAGCTGTTCAGGATTGTGAAGGACCTTAAGCTCATCTTCATAAGCAACAGTTTTCATATACCAAAACAGTGTAACTCACAGATATGCACAAATGTTTGATGTATTCTTGTTGCGAGTATACCTATGTTAACACACTAGCATCTTTATATGACTTTTCTTTTCTTAGGAAAGAATTCAAATAGAAAATGGGACACTTATCATAACTATGCTGAATGTATCAGATTCTGGTATCTACCAATGTGCAGCAGAAAACAAATATCAGATAGTTTATGCAAATGCAGAACTGAGAGTATTAGGTAAGTCATTCATTTATAGCTAAGAAATTCAAAATGACATTTTATAAAGCTATGATTATAAATAAATCCGATTTTTCTGTAAATTAGAAACCACTTTCCCTTGAAATAATGAGAAATGTCTAAATTAGCTTCTAAAAAACCACAAGGTTAGAATTATTATTCTGCTTGGGCAACACATGAGGGTTTGGAGGAGCCCAGCACTGGGTGAATCCAAATCAGAAGAGGCTCCTCCAAAGCTGATCTCAGAATGAAATTTTGAATACAATTCAGAAAGTATCTATTAGGGAATTCCGTTGTGGCTCAGTGGTTAACAAATCAGACTAGGAACCATGAAGTTGTGGGTTCGATCCCTGGCCTTGCTCAGTGGGTTAAGGATCCAGCGTTGCCATGAGCTGTGGTGTAGGTTGCAGACGTGGCTCGGATCCTACGTTGCTATGGCTCTGGTGCAGGATGGTGGCTATAGCTCCGATTTGACCCCTAGCCTGGGAACCTCCATATGCCACAGAAGTGGCCCTAGAAATGGCAAAAAAAAAAAGTATCTATTAGGAATGTTTTCACCTGCAAATAAAAAAAAAAGTATGAAAAGAAAATCTCAAATTTACAGTCACAAACAGATTTATCTCAACAAGAACTTCAGGGAGGTAGCTGAGCAATGGTGCTGTGATTTGTTGATGTTATTCTTTAAACTTTTTCCTCATGCTTATAGCCTTCTGGTTCCAGTATGACTGCTATAGCTATAGAAGTCAATTTCCACACTCCAGGCAGAAGAAGGAGGAGACAGAATTATTCATATCCATCCCTTTCATTGGAAAAGCAAAATTCCTCTGAGTTCTTAGAGCACACTCTTTTCTGCCATTAGCTAGAACCCTGCCATGTGACAGACGTGAAAGGAAAATAAACCTCTATAGTGGGAAATGTTGAGACAGAAGCAGTTCAAGGATGATATTCTGAAACAGCTAACTAGTGGCATCTGTTACTGTAAATTACTCATTGATATCCCTCATCCTAAGTCTTTCTTAGTGGTGCAAAGACAAGAGATAAAAGAGAGGAAGAATCAAGCAAAAATACAAAGTTTCATGAGCTTATGGGTGATGGACATTGGTTCATTTGTTTATTCCTTCAATTATTACTATTTTTTAAATATTTAGTGTGTACTAAGCAACTAAAACATAATTATCAACACTAAAGTGATCTTTACCTTCATAGAACCTATAGTTTCACAAAGAAAAAAAGGTAAATTTTAAAATATCATGATTAGCATGGTCAAGAATGGAGCATTATCAGAACTTATAACAAGTTGAACATAAATTGAGGATGTTCTCTTTAAGCTAAGACCAGAAGACAAAGGATACACAGTGTGTCAGTGGAAAGGCAGAGGAAGCCATAACTGAAATGCCCAGAAGCAAGAGAATGTGGTGTATCTGAGAACTTCAGTTCATATAGACTTTAGGTTAGGAATGGGGATTGGACACACAGGTTCCCACATGCATGGAGTTGGAAAGACTTGAATGCACCCTAGGCAATCTAATAATTTATCACTATCATGACTTGGTATTTGTTCAGTATTTATTTAGTGAGGACAAAGCTGAAACTGATAAAGACTGAGAATTGTTTGTTTTTTTTTTTTAAATTTCTACTCAGCCTGCCTGCTTCAACAGAAGGCAGCCTATTTCTATTTGTGCAGTTAAAAGCATGCCTAAAGAAATCTGAAATGATACAGTATTTCTGATTTAAGTTATTTCATTGTTTTATATATACTTATATCTTTTTCCCCACATTTAGGATCATTATCTTGGCTATAAGAGATTTAGTGATTTCCCTAGTCAGGATTAAAATTCTGTCTATGTCTCTTGTGGAATCATCTTCACCTCTTTATTATAAATGCTATTAAGAATGTAACCTTTTTGTAACTTGCTTCCTCCCCTCCTCCAGCTTGCTTTTGTTGCTGCAATGACCAGCACCAAAGCAAAAATAAATTACATTTACAGGGCATATACTTTGTGCTAGGCACTATGCTATTCTTCTTTATAGAACGTTATCTCATTCAATTCCCACACTAACTTTCTAAGATAATATCTGTTGTCACCTTCATTTTACAAATGGAAACACTGACTCCAAAATGCCAGGTCTGTAACTAGACCAAAAACACCTTGAGCAAAGTAGCTTGAAAAAGAGTTTAGTTACAGATACTGGAAATCTCTCTCTAGTATACTACATTACCTCTTTGGTTAATACATGTTAATTAAGTGAATAATTTAACAATTTTGTAATTTTGTTTTTAGCCTCTGCTCCTGATTTTTCCAAAAATCCCATTAAAAAAAATTCAGTTGTGCAAGTTGGTGGGGATATTGCAATCGAATGCAAACCAAATGCATTCCCTAGAGCTACTATCTCCTGGAAAAGAGGAATGGAAAACCTGAGACAAAGCAAAAGGTAAACAAATCTCTCTTCTTTAAAACTGTAAATATTTTGTAATTAATATTCACCAAATTTTTAGGGTTTACTAGATCTCCCCAAATTCTCTCCCTTATGATAAATTTACAACTGCCTATCTACAGATACCAGACATTTTTCACATGATAGTAAAAACAAAAGGATCTTACAAGGCTAGAAGCTGTTTGTATTATTTGGCTGCAATATTTTCAGTGCATACACTTGAAATAGATACATTTTTAAAAATCCTTTAAGACCTTTTCCTATATTCAGTTTTGAGGCTTTTTCCTGACCCAGCCTGCTGAGATATCAGTGAGAAGAGCATTACACAGGGAGAGAGACCTCATACTCATACACCTGGTGTTGTGGTTTTTAAATAGTCACACAGGTGTTCACCCCATGACAAAATGAATTCACCACATGAGGAAAATGTAGAGAGGTTCCTGTAGAGAAAGAAGAGAGGTTTCCTCCTATTAACGATATAGTTGAGAAATCCTGGATCGGCACTGTCATGTTTTCTAGGACAATGCTGACAGAACAAAACAGATGTTTTTCTTTATGTATAATACATTCCATTCCGTTGTGCTGTAGAACTTTGTATACCCAGAGTTGGGTAGACTACAGTTGCAGTTCTATTTTAATGAGCCACTTGTGTTTCTATGATCAGATTGCAACAAGGTACTCCTATCAATTAGCCATTGTGCTGAAGATATGAAAATAGTTCAATGGGCACTTCTGCATCCTATGTGTCATGAACTCATACATATACCAGGCAGGTAACATAAATAATAAGATAGGACAAGTGAAAGAAAAGACAACAAAAGTGTAAAGAAAGAATAGGAATTTGTCAATAGTGCAAGACTGTAAAGGACCAGAGAGTGAGTTTGGCACCTAAAAGAGATAGTCCTATCTTTGAATTCAGTCCCTGGCCTCAGGAGGGCTCCTTCCCATGTAGACAGCCTAGGGGATTGCTGCAAGCACTTCCAATAGCTCTGGATGTGGATTCTCTTTAAAAATGTTTTCTCTGCAACTCCTAAGTCCTAATCAAGGTTTAAATACACTTCTGTAGAACACGAAAACTCAAAAGATCTCAGAGCATCAAACACAGGCTCTGTACTGAGGACTGGGATAAATTGATTAGTTCTGCCTCTTTTATCACCGTGACTGTAAGTTTTCACCTAAGATCAAGAATGACTGCTGTTTACTTTCTATAACCTTTTATTTTATTTATTTATTTATTTATTTATTTATTTATTTATTTTTGTCTTTTTGCCATTTCCAGGGCCGCTCACGCGGCACATGGAAGTTCCCAGGCTAGGGGTCTAATCACAGCTGTAGCCGCCGGCCTACACCAGAGCCACAGCAATTCGGGATCTGAGCCACATCTGCAACCTACATCACAGCTGACGGCAACGCTGGATCCTTAACCCACTGAGCAAGGCCACGGATCGAACCCGCAAACTCATGGTTCCTAGTCTGATTCGTTAACCACTGAGCCACAATGGGAACTCCTCTATAACCTTTAAAGATTCAAATTCAAGGTACATGGGGAGAAGAAAGAAAAGGAAGAGGGCTTGGAAGAA